>NC_068288.1:28001137-28713637 GCF_025860055.1 Xyrauchen texanus | reverse complement strand
CTTGATGTTACTGACTCTAGGATAAAGAAAGGGTTCCAGTTGTCAGTGATGCTGGGGTGTCAGTAGTCAGCCTAGGTTTAAGGGGTCGGCTGTGGGTCCCTCTCAGCTGTGCGGCGCCTTTTTCCACCTTCATGTTCAGATGCTCCTTTCAGGTAACGTGTAACGTTAACCTGGATCGCCTCATCAGTGGCATCCTGGGTTGCCGGGTTCTTCCGGATGGCTCCTGTAGAAAATAAAGATCTGTCATTCCATTTGAATGGCATAAGGTCATACACATCTACTTAAATATAAAAAAATATCCAACTTACTTTGAACAATGGTCTTCAGGAACATGTCTCTAAAACATGCTTTATCCCCTACACCAGTCCAGGTTGTATTGATGGAAAGGTGATTAGAGATGATACTCTGAAGCATTCGCCACACGGTTGTCTTTAGGTCCCTCCCACATTTGATTGCCAAAAACCGAAGCTGAAAATACAAAAAAACATGTTACAAATTACATTTCTCTGAAGCTTCTCATAAATTTAAAATGTGACAGGCTGTGGATTCAGACTGTAGAATATGCAGTGTACGATCTTAATTTTACTTTTAGATTACCCTATGGCATTATAAACGAAATCGGCACACTTATAAATCGTTGCTGGAGCTCTTTATCCTGCCTCAAACTGTTGTCAAGCAACGCCAAATCTTCCTGGGTGTCTAGGGGGAGTAACAGATCCCCTGGCAGGGATAACTCTCCAACAGACACATTGGCACTGAAATGTTGCAGCATAGCATTTTGTTGTCCATGCTACGCACAACATCGCCAAACTCCAAGACGTCGCAGCATTAGGGTTTGATCTGCACCTACAGGGGTTCCCAGAATAAAAGAATAAAGTAGTCAGTCCTGGTCCTTCAACTACTAAACTATGACATTTATATCTAGGTCTACTACATGTACAGGTGGCCCCAGTGGGAATTACACCAACAACCACAGGTGTTGTTTGCAAGTTGTACCTGATTGCCCAGTGCGAGCAAATGTTTTCAACATTGTCCTAACTTGCTTCACCTGCTCTTGAAGTGAGCCGCTGTCACCTGGGAAGTAACAATATATTGATTAGCAATACACTAAATATAATAGTAATATAATATAACCACAATTATCATACCAGTAACTTTCCCTGTAATTTCTATCCACAGTATGTTATGCATGGCATACAAGTTCATAATGAAGAACCCTTATGATAACATCAATTTCATTTTTTTTCTTTGAAGCAGAATATTTGTTTGTAAAAGGGGAGGAAAAAGAAAATAATTAAATATTGGTATACATATTTTGGTTGATATATCATACTGTACAGTGAAATTTGCTATTGTTGTATCCCTACTCACCTGAAGGACGGATAGATCAGGCAAATCTCCAGTCAGGCCTTTGTAGAGTGTGTGCTCCTGCATATCCACAGGTATTTTAATTCAAACTTGCAACATATTGTAATAAATCTACAATATTCAGCCTTTACCTTACACCCTCGGTTGTTGCTCTACACTTATTATATTAAATACTTATTTATATAGCTTGCTCACTGTATAATCATGATAGCCTAATACTTATAACACAAGATTGCATCTTAAACGAATGACTGTGTTGAAAACTTGAATAAGAACGCATTTTACCCGGAGGGGACCAGCTAGGGAAACTTACCTGCCTACAATAACTGTTTTCATTTGATTTGAGTTACATTAAACATGAATAACCTTAGCCAAGTCCCCAGGAACATCGGGCTATTAAAGTAACAAGCCTGTAACTGCGGTCTTATCAATTCTAGCTTCACCATACACTCAAACTGTGAGGTTTATCTGCTTTCCTCATGGACCTGTAGCACAATGCCCTGACAGTGACTTCACCTGTGCCCTGATCTTTATTAGAAACTGAGGGGAGAGCAAGTTAATATAATTTATATTACAATTATCACAAAAATTAACAAACAGTCTGCTTTAAAACTAAGAAAAAACAAGCTTCTATACTAACCTTACATAAAAAATGAACACGTGGCGAACTAGCTTAGCCGCTATCTGCCGGCACACCACATTAGATTAAAATACTTACCCTTGTAGTTGTGCAGATAACTCGATATGTAGAGTTAAAAGCCCTTGTCCCTCTTGCTTGTCGGAGCAGGGGACCAGGCATCAACAATGCAATGAACATCGCTGACGCGTATTTTCGAAGATTCTGGAGACATCGAGTAAAAACAGACATTTTGGGCGACGCGCAAGTAAACCGGAAACAGATATGGCGACAGCGGAACTTCACAGTTCAGTCTTTGTAATGTGTTTTAGCAATACATTTTTAACATTTATAATGCGTTTAGATTTTTTTTTATTGCCTTTACAGGGACTTTAACACTTTCTTAAACATTTGTACAGGTCATAATTGCAAAACCTGTAAAAGGTAAAATAACAAAAAAAATCGAGGTTGGAAAAAATTTAGACATAAACGAAATTTCTGCACAACTGTGAAACCAGAGGATAATTTCGCTTTTTCATTGAGTTTATCCTTCACGTCAAAACAGGGATTTTCATGTTTATGATAGATATCACCATGGTTGCAAATTAATAAAAACAATTAAAGTATACCCGAGATTTTGGCCATGTTGCAGATGTCTTTCACTGTTCACTGATAGTCAGGCATTCGTGAAAAGTCTAACTTCATCAATTTATTCTGCTAAATTGTTCATACCATGAATTAAATATCTATTTTAAAACCTAATCAGAATCATAAAGATATAGCCAAGTAAGTTTTACTTTAAGTTTTAAGAATTCTTTTTGGTTTATTGGTGCATGTCTCAAATGCGCAGCAATCAAAGAAATGTAAACAATTTTCAAGTGCATAAAATAATTCAATATATTTTACATATATTACTGTATAATCGCTTCAGAGTTTCAAAGTAATTTAAATGTCATTTCCTAAACCTTGCCTTATCATGGAATCAAGAGTCAAGACTCTGTTATAAACCCTAATGGCTTTGGAGCAAAAAATAATAATAGCCAACATGGCTGGTCGATTTTGAGAGTAGAAATCCTTGTATTTCAAAGCGGCTTGCCGGCATATCGCAAGAAATGGGAGTGACGAATTCGGCGGTAAACGTTTCATCCCAGCCAGTGGGACGCACCTATAGCCGACAGCTTAGGGACGGCGGCAAAAAGAAGCCGTGCGGATATTTTTTGCTATCTGGGTAGCTGGTTCTGTAATATGAACTTAGTAGAGGGAAACGCATACAGGCGCATTTGTGTCATGTATGCGCCACCACGATCAGCCCCCCCGGGGGGGGGCACTGGGTGACTCGGGGAGAAGTAGAGGAGATATTGCGCTATTAACAGAGGCGAAGAGAAAATGCTTCCTCGTCGAGCGCAGAACCTGCACTCAGGCCCTTAAGCAGATCAGCCTGGTGTGCCTGCAAGACCACCATGGTGTGCAGGGCAGCACCAGTCTGACCCGCCGCTTGACACGCCTTCCTCACTAACGTGGAGGTGGTCCTGCACGGCTTCGTGGGGAGGGAGGGTCTTTTCAGCGATGATGCCGAGCCCGGTGAGAGATAACCCGCAAGTGTCTCTTCAACCGGCGGCATTATCGAATACCCCCGTGCTTCGAATATATAAGCACGGGGCGTCGAGGGCACGTGAACGCGGGAAGTATAGGGTTTCCTCCATGAACGAGAAAGCTCGTCATGGAGGTCATTAAAGAAGGGAAGGGACTGATGAGGCGTTCAGACAAAAATGTATCCTCCAATTTTCAGTCATTCTTTCTTAAAACGACATAGATGCCTTTTTTTTCCCCAGAGGATACAGAAAGGAGAAAAGGTTCACTGCACACTGCTTAACAGAATCTAACTCCTAACAGAGGAAAGAAAGTTTGACACACAGCACAGAATGGCTCTGAAGAAATGTGTGATGATGCACCAGTGAAGCATCTATTTATAGCCGGTGCGTCCAATGATTACATCGGCAGAGGCTATAAATTCCAGTCAATGTTCATTGACGTGTTGCATAAATATTCACAGCTGGTCACTACTGAGATGTGTTCCCAAAGCGCTCTTCAGCGCAGCATCCAATGTAGCTTTTTGTAAAGGGAACAAACTTTATTTCATGTTGTGTCGAGTTCCAATGCAGTCAAGTTCCTGCCATCTGCAGGGAGGTGCTGCAGCACCCCTAGTTCCCGCGGCCTTGTTCACATGTGTTTTTGCCTCACAAATTATGTCTTTGAGAGTACAAAGCTACAAGATACATTTAAAAGCTGTCAAAATTTAGGAAGAGAGATTGAATCTCATAATTTATTTTAATTAATTATTACTTTAATGTTTCCGAGTATCCAGAGACCCCATTTATTGAACTACAGTAATTACATTTACCAGAAAAACTAAACACTAAGAACATTTGAAATGAAAATTTAACATAGTTCTTTCATAATATCCATAGTTTTAACAATGATATTTGTAATAAGACCATGGTCTTGGTTTCTACTCTGCCTTGAAAAAAAGTCACATACTCTAATATTTCGTTGGACTGCCTTTAGCTTTGATTACGGCATGCATTCATCCTGGCATTGTTTTGACAACCTTATGCAACGTCACATTTATTTTCATCCAAAGTTGTACTGATTTTTGGCCGAGACCTTGTATTGATGAAGGGAGAGTCAAACCACTCCATAAAGTCTTCTCCAGCACATCCCAAAGACTTTCAATAGGGTTAAGGTCAGGACTCTGTGATGGCCAATTCATGTGTGAAAATTATTCCTCATGCTCCCTGAACCAATCTTTCACAATTTTGAGCGCGATGAATCTTGGCATTGTCATCCTGGAATATGCCCGTGCCGTCAGGGAACAAAAAAATCCATTGATTGGATAAGCTGGTCATTCAGTACATTCAGGTAGTCAGACTTAATTTTATTGCCGTATAACATTGCTGAGCCTAGACCTGACCAATTGAAGCAACCCCGGATCATAACAGTGCCGCCAGAGGCTTGTACAGAGGGCACTATATGACAAGTGTATTGCTTCATGCACTTCCCTTCGTAACCTGACGCTCCCATCTCTTTGGAATAGGGTAAATCAGGACTCATCAGACCACATTACTTTTTGCCATTGCTCCACAGTCCAATCTTTATGCTCCCTAGCAAATTGAAGTCGATTTTTCCGATTAGCCTCACTAACAAGTGGCTTTCTTGTGGCCACACATCTGTTTAGTCCCAATCCTGTAAGTTCTCTTCACGTTGTGCGAGTGGAAATGCTCTTACTTTCACTATTAAATCTTAACTCAATTCCAGTGATTTCAGCAATATCCTCTGTTGTTTTCTTTGCTTGATGCTGGCCAATAATTTTCCCCTTCTGAAACACTGTAACATCTTTTCCACGACTATGGGATACCTCTTCCAACATGGTTGTTTAAGAAATGAGAAGCTGCACACTGCATCAAGAGTCATTAAAAAGTAAAAAGAATCATTGCCAGCTGAAACATATTAATCACTTCAATAATGATCCAATTATAGGCTCATCATAGTATCTGCTTATTGCAATCCAAATGGCGAATTTCTTTTTTTGTTTTGTTTTTTGGCCAGGCAGTGTACTGTAAATAAAGAACTATAGCATTTTTGTAATGAAAAACAGAAGTCTAAATACATTTAGAAACTTTTTCTGCCACAACTACCATAGTTAATACAGTGCAGTTAGTGTGACTACAGTAAATCCATGGTAAATGTTTGTTAGTGTTTTGATGTGAGGATTGAAAAGCCTCCTGTTTTCTTTGTCAGTCCCATTTATAATGTTGGGGTTGTTTGTTTTAAATTAGTTTCATCACCAAGACATGAGTTTTGCAACAGACAATTCTGTACCACATTCAAACAGGTTTCACAATCCCCGCCACACTTCTCACTGGTTCACAAGCACGTTTAAAATAGTCTGTTCAGTTGAGAGCAGTCGGTGAATTACAGCACCTGTTCTTTATTCGCTCTGCTTTATCCATTGAGCAGTGTTGATAAATTATCCGTGTATCTCTGTCATTCCGATTTTGAAGCGAGAAAAATGCGCTCTTAAACATAATAGGACTGTTCGAGATGCCAAATGCCTTGCCTCGTCAGAGTGTTGGAAATATTCACATATCATTTATACGTATTAAAACATGATATTAGAGATAAAAAAAAAATCTAACATTTTAAAAGAGAATGAAACATCGTGGTTGTTTAAGCCATGAGCATTAAGCTGTGCCATCAGCAAGTCAATTCCCATCATAAGTTTATTCAGCAACTACACCCAACTGCACTGACTTGCATGGCTGCCTCGCTTTCACGAGAGTTATTTGATGTAGACCTTATTCATGGTAGTGCACATCGAGACTGTGAGGCATAGACTTACCATCTCTTCACTGACACATGGTATAAAGCTGTAAATAGTTCCTTGATCAATTCTGATTTTCAGAGCAAGACGGACAACACTCTGGATGTGTCTCAATGAGCTTCCTAGTTCAGTAGTCAGGGCACTGATCAGGGAGTCGGCCATTTTTAACATTCGCTCCCTAAAAAATCCCACAATGCACCGTAAAAACCAGGGAGCATCTTTGCTCACTACGTTCACTTACTGGAAATGTTGTCATCTTCTTTAGTCTTTTAGGTCATTAGATGACGAGCACAAGTGAAAAACTATGAAGTACAAGCCTTATTTTCTCTTTAAAAGAGAATTTGTTTGTAATGTCATTCATAATTACATGAAAGTGAAACAATCTTTTTTAAAATGTGAGTTATTAAAAGAGGTTTTAATATACACTCCTGTATATTTTGATTTCTTTATTTAATGTAATTTATCTTTCATAACAACACTGTACGTTTGAATATCTTCAAAGACAATGAACAATGGTGTCATTTATAATGATGCTGATTAATAACAACTGCGCTTCAATGTGTGACGTCATTAACGTGTCTCAGGTGATTTATTTATAAGTGTCCCAATGTTCAGTGGAGGAACACCCTTACCAGTGCCCAAATTCGTGTTCATGATATACTGATTCACCACATAGGGAGCTGATTGAGACACCGGGTCTGACACGTTTCTAACCGGCATGCACCTCGCAGTGATCACCAGTGATCTCAAACGAGCCTACACAACGAAAACGATAACTGATTGGTCAGTGAGACGTTGCATTCCCCTGCCATCATATGTTTCAGAAATGAGCTTGCGGGCCACATGAAATGAAGTGAGTTTGACACATCACTGCGAGTATGCGTGTATATTTGTGTGGTGGGGTCTCTTTTGCAGTGTAGAAAGTGCACAGCTGACTGGGGCTGGCAAGCATTACGTTTACATTTATGCATTTGGCAGACATTTTTATCCAAAGTGACTTACAGTGCACTTATTACAAGGAGTTTGCATCCATGTGAGTTATAAACTTTAGACAACGATGACAGTTAGATCACTGATTTTTTAAAAAGCTAATTCCCACTGAGTTGGTTGCATGGTGATTCGGCCTTAATACCTTAGGATGTGTATTCAGATTCAATAATTCAACGATTATAGTCAGCTTATACCACAGTTACCACATGTAGTATGCAGAAACACGGAATCTAGTCATTAAAATGGCATTAGCAATAAAATGCAAAATTTGGGCGAAAATGACTGTTTGAACGTACAATTAATCAAATTAAAATTGTGATATATCTTATTATGATAATTAAACTAAAAAAAGTATCTGATTTAATTGAATAAGTATATAATCTATTAGTGATGCACACTTCATTATGAATGTGTAGAGCCGGCCGCTCATATAATGAAATCATCGTGTGTGTGTGTGTGTGTGTGTGTGTGTGTGTGTGTGTGTGTGTGTGTGTGTGTGTGTGTGTGTGTGTGTGTGTGTGTGTGTGTGTGTGTGTGTGTGTGTGTGATGAAAGATACAGAGAGCACTCTGAAGTGCACAGCACATACAGACTATGTATTAGATAATTCTAATCACTCTATTAGGAATAATATTCACACTGGGCCATGGAGCATACTGCTTATCTGGAGGTGAGAAACCCACAAAAGCGAAAATAAAAGTAGTTACATTTAAATGGACACATGTGTTTTTGCTTCTATATTACACATGTTGGCCACATATAATGTCTTGGAAATGTCCTGGAAAATTGTGCCTTGAAAAGAGTGGGCACCCTGACTATCTTAAAGCACAAAACTATAAAAGTAAGAGAAGAAATATTAAAGTATCCAATACAGAGTGGCACAAAAATGCATCCTGAATGTAGAATGACACGCTTCAATGTAACCAGAGCTCTTGGGAGTCTCCGGACGATCCTCCCTGCGAGAACTGTAGGAAAATGATATGGTTACATATCTAGTTTACAACATCAAGCAGTATAAATAATTTTTACTGCTTTTTCTTACTGTTTATTTAAGCAGTGTCAGACAGAATCAGCAAAATACTTTAATCTCTCCAAAGCGCATTACTCACAGCAGACAATTTAAACTCCAACAGTGATAGGTTTGTAATGCATTGTTGATACGGCACTTTGATGGCTGAAAAAATATGGACTAAAATAAAGAAATATATAAAAAAAGACTTCCTGCACACTGCAAACCATAAGTTAGCAGAACTCAGACAATTGGTTATTTTTTTTCCCAATATATCTGATAGTCTCAACTTCTTGGGTTCAATTTTTGTTATGCATGATCAAAAAAGAAAGAGGCTTCATATCTTAAAAAATAAAAAAATCACACAGTGATATCATATTTAGCAGGAAGTTACTTCCTTCAAGCTCTGCTGTTCCCATGTTCTAACACACACACACACACACACACACACACACACACACACACACACACACACACACACACACACACACACACACACACACACACACACACACACACAAATATGCCATAACCACCTATCTGAGTAAGTCTCATACTCAAATAGTGTTTCAGTGATGTTAAACATTTAAAGTGGTTTCACCTGCACATAACTAAATGCTAATCACTGTTTCCCTTGTATTGTGCCATTTCCCAGCATTCCGTACACAATCATGGTTTGATCATTCACCCCATCTCCGTAATAAATATTTAGCAAGATGAATTGTTTCTCTCTGAAGGGCGGGAGCTGACAGGGGCTGAAAAGCCGGCTGCAGAGGAGACAGATATTGATGCAGAGGAACAGCCCCTCCCAGACAGCACTATAGACGAGTTCAATCGTGGAGTCACTGACCTGGATGCAGCCAAGAAAGAGGACAAAGTCACCAAGGACATAAGGGTATCACATGCAGCACTCTTGCCATCTTAATTATTCAATCTATATCCATTTTTAACAATCATTTTCTATAATGTTGTCTCTTAAAGTAGTTTAGTAAATTGGTGTATATCAGCTTTTACATAACAGTTTCCAATTAACTTCAGTAATCGAGGGAAGGTTATTCGGCATGTTTTCATTGTTTTGCAGATTATGCTGTTTTATGCTCATGGCGACACTCAGCCTAGGGTCCAGATGCAGCTATAAAACCATTAGCATAATCTTATAGTGTGGAAGCCGCTGTGCTGCAGATGATTATGTAATGATACCTTGACTCTGCTTAGTTGAGGCATTCAAGAACGTAATTGTGCTCATGACAGTTGAGGAGAGGCAAAAATAACATGTAACAAGAAAAAATAAAAATATAGCCACAAGCGACAATTATCACGGCCCAATCATAATATTTACATTTGACAGAATAGGTCCTGTAGATACTGTGGACAGTATTTGGTGTCAAATTTTAACTGCTTTCATCACAGTTTCACAAATAGGATTTTAGGTTATAGCACCCCCATCACCTAAAATTGACAAAAATTTGTGACCTCTGTATGTTCTGTTGTCCAAGTGTACAAAGTTTTGTTTAGTTACAATATTCCGCTCTCAAGATGTAGGCCAATTAGATATAATGGGCCACACCTGAAAGCGTATTGATTTATATCTTCCGAACAACATGGCGAACCAAAATTAATTTGATTTGTATTTTTATTTTATTTATTTTTTAATTTTTTTATTTATTTAATTTTATTTATTTATTTATTTTTTTTTCTTTTCATTTTTGGCACCCTCAGTCAGATTTGCTGATTCATTACACAAGAACGGTTTGATATATAAAAACTCTGAGTATTGTTTAACCGCCACTGTCTCAAGATTGTTTGACCATAATTTGGGCATGATCGGATGTTCAAAAAGTCATTTTTCGAAATAAAATTCTTGCGGAAATTAAAAACCAGATGACTGTTTGATTCAGAGGCACTAATGGGTTTAGAGGAAATATACCTTTTTTTTTCTAGCACCTACGGTTTTAGAGTTATTAGCAAAAACATGGATTAGTTTATTTTAGCAGCACCTTATGGCCGATTCCCACAAAATGTTCTATGCAGCCTAATTTTCACCACCTGTTAGAGGACACCAAATTTCATAATGATCAGTCGTACACAATACAGGTTATTAACTGTTAAAATTTTATTGGCTGCTGGTGGACATTTTATTTTTTTTTAATCTATATTTTAAGGATATGTTAGCACTTGAACCAAAAAAGATCTTTGTCGATCACGACACAAATATTTAGGGCAGAAAAAAGGAGGAATAATAATAAGAAGAAAACCTTAACAAATATAACAGGGTTTCAGCACCTTCGGTACTTGGACCACTAATAAAAAAACTGTGACCATACCTAGATCTTATAGTGGAAGATATTAGGTACAGAAGAATTGATTGATAGTTGAATGTAACTTGGTCTGAGTGATATGGATTATTCATTATAAAAGTAAGCATCATTGTGAATTTGCAATGATTACGTGCACTTTTTATTTTGGCATCATATTTTCTGAAGACCACGTCGTCATTAGACTAGTTTCATGATTCCTCCTCGTCTCATTACTCGAGAGTATGGGAGCGCTAAGACTGTTTTAATAGCAGCTCTGATTTCAATTTCAGATGTGAAAACATCTTCAGAGTTAGAGTTTGATTCATTTCCATTAGTCGGTAACTGTTCGTTGATTCAGTTGTAATGATTTGTTTGCATCAATAGTAATACATTTTATTACATTGTATTACTATTGTATTACATTACACATTTAATATAATTAATTCATGTTGTAAAAATACGTAGGTAAATGCTGTTTTTATTGACTGTGTGTTATTATATTGTTGCAAAAATAACATTATTGGAAAGCATGCCTTGATTATTTTTACTACTGTTTTATTTCCTACATAAACCTTTTGAATCTACTTTACAACAATAGATATTTGTGTTGAAATTATGGTTCCTCCGGTTTAAATACATAAATATTAAGATATACTTTAAATAACATCCAAAGCCTAAAATCATCAGGATTTATTTTTTATAGCTATAATGCCTTGCTCTAATTGTAACTATAATTAGATTGTAGTCATCCCATTTAATGTGTCTCTATAGATATTTGTCACCATCTTAAAAATGTCGGGTAGAACAACGACAAGCATTCTAATAAAGTTGGACTTGATATAGGAGTCTGCCTAAAAATAGCTACGTATTGAATCTGAGATTTCCATTCTGGCCTCCATTCGGGTAAACGTAGCTTGTGTTTTAGCACGCTGAAGGCTGTTTATCTTTCCTCTCAGGCATAATTTTGTGGGTTTGGTGCATCAGTGTCTAAGATGAAGAGGCTGGAATCATGTCTGAGAATGATAAGACACTCCTCTCCTCAGGAAATTACAATGTCAGAAGTGTTTGGGTTGTCTCAGGCGATTGATCCATGGTTTAAAAGTTAGTCAGAAACTCTTTTACTCTCAGCCAGATGGAGTATAGAAATATCTTGTGTCAACCTCAAAGGTGCTGTGTCCTTATTTCATTTGGTTTCTAATAGTTTTTGACCCAAATGGACATTTGTGCACTCAGATATTACTCAAAAGGTGTGTGATAGTAGTCTAATGACTAAGGGATTGGTTTGCTAATTCAGAAACAGATAAAGGTGACGTATAAACTGCAAAGTTACAGATCCTTGAGTAAGATTCTTTGAAAATTGCTCTCTAGGCAGACTGTTGCTGCATTTATTCTATTGTAAGTTGTTTGAAAAAGCATTAAATCAAATAAATATTAAATCAAAGTGCCAACACAATATCAGTTTTAAGTCTACTTTTACTTCCGTATAAGTGCTACGTTCCAGTTACTCTATATAATATCTATTCTAGTTTTTCTTATATTTGGCCATCATGGTATTGGAGAAAGGCGTACTTGAAAAACGAGGAAGGCGCTGACACACCTCTAACCATTCCAATTTACTGACAGCGTTTCGACCCATCAATAAATTGGAGTGGTTAGCTGTGAGTTACTGCATTCCGCATTTTCTATGAACATTAGCTTTTAGCTGTGCATCCCTTTTTCAGATGTGTGTATATTACTTCTAAATTCAGAAATTCAAACTTGCTAACACAATATCAGTTTTTAATCTGCTTTTCCTTCTATATAAGTACTACTTTCCTGTTACCCATATTTGTTTTAAGCATTTCGTTGGTTTGGCCATCGTGGTACGAGGAAATTCATCCTTGTACTGATTCCAAAGAAAGAGACCTATGCACCTTGCATTAATTTCTGTCTTGGGTGATCAACTACAAAAAAATAAATAAAAGAAAGAAAAAACCCTGAAGCGATCAGGTGAGAGACATTGCAGTTTACACATGTTATTTACATTTACACTTATGTTACTTTTTACTTCAGTGTGTTGCTTGATAAAGTTTAAAGAAAAAGTAACACAGTGAGTGCAATAGATAGATAGATAGATAAAGGTAATTTTGATTCATCTTCTGGCTAGTCTGTTTTAAAGCTGATTCATCCACACGTCTACATTTTGGCACTTGTGAAAATAAATGGTATTTAAATTGTGCATTTTAACAAATGTCTTTATGAGTAAGGTCAAGAGTCTTTTCATGCTGCGAGAATGAGCTCAGTCATACTTCTACATAAAGCAGTTCATTTTAGATTCTTGTACATTGCAGAACAGGGGTACTCATATGATCTTGTAGACTGGAAATGAACTGGCTGTGTAGGAGTTTGTGTTGTTTTAAGGGCTAGTACAAGTGTCAGAGCTTTTGGGTAAGCCTGAAGTCATTTGTGCTAGTGGAGCAGAACGGACCCATTGAAAGTTTATATTGAATAGTAAATGAATAGCATTAAATCTAGTTGTACTAGTTGGTTATCACGCTGTACCTTTCTTCCTCAACATTTCCAAGTGCCAGTCTTCCAATGATGTTTTGGAACATAAACTGGTTTGTAGAATCATTTACTATGTAAACTATGAGTGAATGTATTAACAGCATGCTGAAATGCTCTTGGTTTGTATTGAGGTCATGTGCCCAACTAAGTCTGCATCAATGGATATTGGATAGTGAGAAGCATACTGATTTATTTGAGCCTTTGGGCATGAAATCAATACAACTACTGATCAGATGGATTTTTGGCTGGGGTTTTCACTGATAAGTGTGACTTACAATTTTTGACGCATGTTTTATCCACATTCTGAAGATGACCACATAATTATGATTGCTACCTGAGTGGAAAACAGGCAAGGAAGTTTAAATAAGAAACTTTAAATGGTCTGATATGGTGCTAATCAGTTTAGTGATTGATATAGTTCCTCCATTCACACGGCTTGTATTGGCAATCATCTTGGATTTTTAGAGAAATGGTTTGGGGGTGTGAAAAACATCCTTTTTTGTAAGTTTATTTGAATATAGGAGAATTATTAAAATCTGAATAATTTTCTGATAAATCAGCTAATCCTCATCCAGAGCTTGGATCTTTATGTATGTGATATTTGGCTTAACATAATTTAAAACATGTTCCACATATAACATTTTTAAACGTGAATTCTGGTGTGTGCTTGCTTGATTAATATGCATAAAAGAACAAATTACCATGTTTATTGTGTTTCTTTTTCGGCCTTCTGTTAATTAGAGCAGCAAATCTCTATTTCACCCCACCATATTGTTTATTGAAAATGGGCAGATGTTTTCTAATAAAGAGAGGATTTGAGAGATGTTATAGGTCTGAATGGAGTTCTGTCTGAGCTTTGGAAATTGAATGGGCATCGGACTTGCCTGGATCCCATTTCATGAGAGACTGCTGTGCGTTTTGTTGGATTCTTCAAACAATGGGTGCTGAATAACTAATGAGAGAGGATCAGTCCTTCTCTTATACGGTGCTGAACTTTACCCAATGTCAGGCTGCTTCAGAGCCACAATCATGAAGCCTTGAGCCAAACCACTGCTGAGGGAATATCAAATATAGGGCTACGGTGTTCTGTAGCTCTGATCTTATCAGACTGTCTCTGTCTGACAAATAGACACATTTCTGCCAGGAATTGGCTCCCTTTAGTCATAGGGCACATACATTACCTGTATGCAGGGAAAACTGTGTCTACGTATAAAATCAGCCAGACCCTTAAGAAGCTGGACATTATAGAGCTGTATTTAAGGTATAGACGTACAGTATATTGTCTCTTCCAAAACCTAGTTAGTTGCCTAGCATTTTAAATGCAAGGCATGCATGTTCCTGCGGTTTCAAAAGGTAGCCATCTTTATTACAATATCACCTTGGATACCATAGGCACCTTTCCACCATTGGATGAATGGTTCTCGTTGCAGAATCATGCTGTTCCGATCCTGGCTTGTTGCTGCTGTTACGATTTCTGGTTCCATTGTGGTGCCTCAAAATCATGATCAGAATAGACTGATTCGGCTAGTGACCAATCTTTAGTTGCCACCTACTAAAGGTTAGCTCACCATATTGATAAATCCAAACAAGGAATGGTAGTAATACCATACCAATACCAAACTGTGATCAAGTGGAAATGCTACTGGAACTTATCACACTCAGAACCATTCTGTCTGTTAGTGGTAAAGCAGCTGAAGGCACCATTGCATGTATCATTCGCAAAGATGAGATAAATGTCAATCAGTGATAAAAATTGTTCAGTGTAATTAAAAATGTATGTACCCCATATTTGTGTGTGCTATGTATTTTTATGCTTATTGCGATACCACACTGTTAGCTTAACAACATGTTAACGCCAAACACAAGTTAATTATCTCTTACACTTAATCTGATTGTTATGTGTTTGGCTAAAATTGTTCCAAATGTCCATAATTAGAGGTTATGATGATTCTTTTGAAGCCAGCTCCCTATGTAGGCTCAAACTAGGTATTGGAAGAGAGCTGTAGTCTTTCCATTTTCAGTCTTTTTCTTCCCATCGGGGCAGTAGTGTCCATCTGGATCAAACTGTGCATGTGAAAAGGGGTTTGGAGATGGGATTTTGGGCACTGGCAGTAAAGAGATGCTCTCTCAAGAGCCCTCAGGCCTGTAAATGCTAGATAGTGCCCTCAAGCCTGAATGTCATTCAAAGCAAAGGCAATTTCTCTGGATAATTCATGATGACCTGAGTTTAGCTCATGTAGCTGTGTAGGAGACAGCTTTGCTTTTGCCCTAGTGCTCAGTTTCAGCAAATCCTCCCTGGTGGATTGCTGTTTGGACCAGATTGGTGTTTACGCATTCTTTGAGAAGCTAGAGGATGTTTAATTCCTCTGTACTCTTGCTGGAACTGGGAATGGGGATTTAACAATTCTGGTTTCCAATTTCCTTTCACGGTTTCGATTCCATTAACGATTCTTTTATTACTTGTGATTCCTAACTATATTCTAAACAAAAATTATATCTTTTCATAACAATGTGTCATATAAAGCCTTAAATAAACACTAACTTTTCTCTGTTCATTTAGAATTCCAATTATGTCATTAGATTTATTCAGACTGATAATTTGTAAGTTTGTTACTGGTTATTGAGTCACATTATCACAAATCAAGATTAAACAACTGTTTTATATATATATATATATTGTTCATTCCATCCATTTATTAACATCTTTTTGTTAACACAATCGTTTAATTGGAGCTGATAGGAGAGACAAAGGAGCTGACTTTGAAGGGGAAAGGCATTCATCTTCAACTTCAATACAACTCTGTATTCAATTTAGGTTAATCACCTTAATGTTTGTCTCAAATTAACTCTTAAAAGACTGACTCGTATCCTGCCTAGAAGTGTTAGAGCCTCTTAACCCTTTGGGGTCTGATGGTGTTTTGGGCCATGGAGAAGTTTTGACATGCCTTGACATTTGTGCTTTTTTCAGTTGCTTAAAAACACTGTATTCAGCACAAACGGGGCTACAATAATATGTGAGCAACATATGTGTACAAGTTTGTATTTTTGAGAAAATAACGTTTATGTATGGTTTTTGAAAACGCAAAAATGTTAAGTCATTGAAATAAGGCCATAAAACACATACTAAACATTTGTCCACAAGCCTTTTGAGAACTGGATCTTGTAACCTAGAGTATTTGCTACAAAATTCTGTGAAAACCACCCTGATCACTCATATACGAGGAGGTGTGAATTATCATGAATATTGATGTATTTCATACCTGAGGAGACAAAGACCCCTCCTCTGGGCCCATCACTGAGGAATGTGATGGAAAGAGAATGAATGTAAGGAGACTTAATGATCAAAATCAAAGTTAAAAGAAGTAATAAAAAAGTATAAATTTTCTTTACATAAAGACTTTACTTAATTTTAGACCTACACTACCGTTTAAAAGAAGTCTCCTCTGCTCACTAATACTGCATATATTTGATCCAAAATACAGAATAGTTTCTATTTGAATATATTGTAAAATACAATTTGTGATCAAAGCTGAATTTTCAACATCATTACTGCGGTTTTCAGTGTCACACAATCCTTCAGAAATCATTATAATATGCTGATTTTCTAATATGGCCATATTTAAACTGCATTTTACTCATTTACACCTGAACACGAAGTTGGACATGAAGACAACATCATCTGCAAAAAGCAGCGATCCGCAGCGATCTGCACACCTTCCCCACCCCGACTACGCCTCAATATCCTGTCCATGAATATCACAAACAGGATTAGTGACAAAGCGCAGCCTTGGTGGAGACCAACCCCCACATGGAATGAACTCGACTTCGTGCCGAGGACCCGGACATAGCTCTCGCTTTGGACGTACAGGGATTGGATCGCCCTAAGAAGGGACCCCACCCCATACTCCCGCAGCACCTCCCACAGTTTCTCCTGGGGGACCCGGTCATACGCCTTCTCCAGATCCACAAAATACATGTAGACCGGATGGGCATACTCCCAGGCCCCCTCCAGGAGAGTAAAGATCTGGTCCGTCGTTCCACGGCCAGGACGAAAACCACATTGTTCCTCTTCAATCCGAGGTTCGACAATCAGCCGAACCCTCCTCTCCAGCACCTTGGAGTACATTTTACCAGGGAGGCTGAGAAGTGTGATACCCCTGTAGTTGGCACACACTCTCTGATCCCCCTTTTTGAAGAGGGGAACCACCACCCCGTTCTGCCACTCCTTAGGCACTGTCCCAGATTTCCATGCAATGTTGAAGGGGGTGTCATCCATCCAAAGCTTTCAGCATGTCTGGTCGGATCTCATCAATCCCCGGGGCTTTGCCACTGCGGTGGTGGACGGTTTTCCACTTTCAAAGTGCAGACCGAAAGTCCTTCTCCATGGCTTCTCCAAACTTTTCCCACACCCACTGCTTTGTCTCCCTCATGGCCGAGGCCGCAGCCCTTCGGGCCTGTCGGTACCTTGCAACTGCCTCCGGAGACCTCCAGGACAACAAATCCCGTAAGGCCTCTTTCTTCAGTCGGACGGCTTCCCTGACCACCAGTGTCCACCATGGTGTTCGAGGGTTACTACCCCTTGTGGCACCTAAAACCTTGAGGCCGCAGCTCTCCACCGCGGCTTCGGCAATGGAAGCTTTGAACATTGCCCACTCCGGTTCAATGTCCCCAACCTCCGCAGGGATGCCTGAAAAGCTCCGCCGGAGGTGTGAGTTGAAGATCTTGCGGACAGGGACCTCCTCCAAACGTTCCCAGTTCACCCGCACTACTCGCTTGGGCTTCCCCGGTCTGTCCAGAGTCTTTCCCCACCCCCTGACCCAACTCACTACCAGATGGTGATCGGTTGACAGCTCTGCCCCTCTCTTCACCTGAGTGTCCAAAACATATGTCCTCAGATCCGACGACACGATTACAAAATCGATCATCGACCTTCGGCCTAGGCTGCACTGGTACCACGTACACTTATGAGCATCCTTATGTTCGAACATGGTGTTTGTTATAGATAATCCATGACTAGCACAGAAGTCTAATAACAAACATCCACTTGAGTTCAGATCAGGGAGGCCGTTCCTCCCAATCACGCCTTTCCAGGTGTCCCTGTAATTTCCCACGTGCACGTTGAAGTGACCCAGCATCACTATGGAGTCCCCTACTGGGGCCCTATTCAGGACTCCACTAAGGGTCTCCAAGAAGGCCGAATACTCTGAACTGCTGTTCGTTGCATATGCACAGACAACAGTCAGAGTTTTCCCCCCCACAAGCCGTAGGCGTAGGGAGGCGACCCTCTCGTCCACCGGGGTAAACTCCAACGTAGCGGCGCTCAGTCGGGGACTTGTGAGTATCCTCACACCCGCCCGTCGCCTCACACCCTGGGAAACTCCAGAGAAGAATGGAGTCCATCCCCCATCCAGGAGTACGGATCCAGAGCCGAAACTGTGCGTCAAAGTAAGCCCCACCAGATCCAACTGGTAACCCTCCACCTCCCTCACCAGTTCCGGCTCCTTCCCCCCCAGTGAGGTGACATTCCACGTGCCTAGAGCTAGCCTTTGCTGCCCGGGTCTGGTCCGTCGAGGCCCACGGCCTTCACTGTCACCCATATGGCAGTGCACCCGACTCCTGCGGTTTCTCCAATGGGTGGTGGGCCCAAGGGATGTAAAAGGGGGGGTTTTACGTCGCTTCTTCGGGCCATGCCAGAGAATGAAAGATAAATGGAGATTGACAGATATTAAGATATTTAACACTTTATTTGACTATTGTTGTACTAGCCAGTCAAAGGCAGCTTTTGCTCTTTATACAACAAATCAACTAACCATTAGGGCAGATATTAAATCATCCCTACCAGGTATCAATGGATGCTTAAATATAGCAAACCATGAATTAATTTCAACCTGGCCTTGTTGAAATGCTAGTCACTCTGATAAAGCATTGGCATTTCTCTCTCAATGATTTTTCAGAAGATTTGACAAAACCCTTTTGTCGTCTTAATTCAGTCAGTCATAAATGTAATCACATTTCAGAAGGATGCATGATAATTCAATGAATGATTAATTAATTTGTTACATAATATCACAGCTGTTTTGATATTTTAGCATTCTATTCCATTTCCCAATGTCATGTGCATGCCCTTTATAAAAGAATAGCTCAGGAACATAGGTGTTTATGCTTTTATTTTAACACTAGCCATAAAGTTGAATCCCATAAGGCTAGCCCTTACTACATATTACACATATGTTATTTTGTTGCCCTTGTTTATTGATCTGCATATAGCAGGGTGTTACAAGGGAAAACAGTGCCTGTGTGTGGTGAACAATGGCCGGTCATGGTGAATGAAAGAGAGGGTTGGTGCAATAAAAGCAAAAGGAAGAGTGGGCCGCCTCTTTATCGATCAAATCCATCTCACCTGTTTTCGGTTTCTCTGGTCTGCACCACCATGGCTGTGCAGATGTCTGTCCATTTTCAGATACAGTGCCATTCAAGAGTCTTCGTTCTCTTGTGACGATCCTTTAGTTTTGCATTTTTCTATACTTACAAATTATGCAAGAACCCTATTTTAACTACTCTGTTTATTATTATTATTAGTATTATTGTTATCAGGGCCCGAGCACCAATGGTGCGAGGACCCTATTGTTCTTCTAGGTGTTTATTATTATTATTCCGTATTCTTTTTCAAAGTGAATCGCATTTTTGAGTGCCTAAACATATTGAAAACTCGTACAAATTTTCACATGCATCAGAAGTGGCAAAAATGTACATCTGATATGGGTTTCAGAATTAGGTGTGGCAAAATGGGTTGATAGCGCCACCTACAAACTTTCAACGATGTGCGCTTTACACACCGTTTCACCTACACATACAAAAATCGGTACAAGTGTATAATGCCAATACCTACAAAAAGTATCTTGGACCCATGCCCCTAAACTCAACAGGAAGTCACCCATTTTGATTTGTCGCTCAGTTTTTGCCATTTCCATGCCTCATACTTTACCAAACTTCTTCTAAAGATTTCATTGCATCTACTTCATATTTAGTTATTCTAATCTAAAGGCTTTGGCGATGCTAAATTGCGAAGGTTTTGGTTTTTCACTACACGGCGTGACAAAGTTCGATGTTTCGCCATGAAACAGGAAGTTGTTATAACTCATACATACAATGTCCAATCTGCCCCAAAATTTACATGTTTGATAATAGTCCCAGCCTGAATACATCTACGTGCCAATATTCAGTTATAGTCGTAGCGCCGCCTACTGGCAACAGCCAATACCAGGTCTTGTACTTGAACAAATTCCTCCCAGAAATTTAATCAGATCAGCATTATATTTAGTCAGTCTTGATGATGTTAAATTGCGAAGCTTTTGAGTTTTCGTTGAAGGGCGTGTCCGTGGTGCCCTGACAAAGTTTGATATGAAACGAGTCACATTTTTGAGGTCTAAACATGCTCAAACTCATGAAACTTTGCACACATCTAAAAAGTGGGGAAAATTTACATCTGATACTGATATTAGAATTAATTGTGGCAAAATGGCTCGATAGTGCCACCTACAAAATGTCAACTAATCAGCCCTCGTGCCATGTTTTACCTACACATAAGAAAATCAGTAGGCATATGTAACATGTCAACACATACAAAAAAGTATCTTAGAACTATATCCTAAACCCAACAGAAAGTCAGCCATTGTGTTTTTGCCATTTCAAGGCCTTGTACTTTAACGAACTCCTAGAGATTAAATCAGATTGACATCACATTTGGTCAGTCTAATCTAAAGGCCTTGAGGATGCTAAATTGCGAAGCTTTTGAATTTTCTTTGAACAGCGTGTCCATGGTGACCTGGCATAGTTCGATGTTTTGCCATGAAAAAGGAAATTGTTGTAATGCAAACATATAATGTCCAATCTGCTCCAAACTTCACATGTTTTATAAGAGTCCCGGCCTGAACATTTCTATATTCCAATATTCAGTTATAGTTATAGCGCCACCTATAGGTTACATTCCCCTGGCACAGCAACCCCAGTGTGCACCAGGGTGCTAGTGCCCATTCATTAGCAGCTTTAATATTAGCATTGCAATTTTGGTGAAAAGTTGAATTGAAAATAAAAAAATAATAATAATTAATAAAACACAAAGAATTCCATCTTAAAACACTGCTAGTAGCAAGATTGCTTGAAATTGCTTACTAACCTTATCTGTGTAAAGTCATATCTGTATTACAACATCCTTGTTATGATGACCTAATTCCAGTAAACTTCATAATCTGGTAAATCCTTAATTTAAGACATTAAAATGATGTTGGCACGAATAATGTTTACGCTTTGCAGCTATACTTTTGAAATAGTGTGATTTTTTTTAATATGATGGTCTGACCTTATTCACTTCCCATGTAAGTGCCTTACTGTAACTGCAGTATTTGCTATTTTTTTTAACTTCAACGTTCCTTTCATGACATTAAGATGGACTGTTTAAATGTGTTTCGATAGAAAGTACATCTAACTTTCTTTGCAAAGGAGTCAACATAGTCAATGTAAAAAAAAAGACCTTAAATAGTGACTAAAAATAGTGCCGAATATTTTTTTATTGTTATTCATTTTACATCATAATGTGTCTTTGTTTTTAAAAAATACTATTGCTTTTATTTCCAGGTTTAAATTTGAATCCCAGATTTTAAGTCGAAACCTCTACCCCTTTGAACTGTGGTGTATGTCTCCAACATTATCAAGGATAGCTAAAATAATGTAGTGTAAATAAACTGTATAGAGGTGGCAGCCATCTGCTTTGCAGAACGGCAATGAGGACATATTTGTGGCTGCTAGCACATCTCACCCAGTGCAGCTGTGAGAAGAACAGTGCTCTTTACGTTTAGCCTCAAGGGCTTGGGGGTCTCCACCAGGGTACAACCAGCATTTCAGGTATTCAAAAGAGCTGGCATATGGCACAATTTCATGAAAGAAATAGTGTTATGTGTCTGTTCTATGATTTATAGTGTGCTTTGCACCCAAGTTTGTGCTATTTTCACAGTTCTATTTCACATGCTGCTCAGTGCATTTCAGTGTGTCCTTTTGTGTATGGAATGTCAACATAAACTCCTGATTTATATTCAGGTCTTTATGTTTGTTTCTTGTATAATGAACATGCTGCGCTGTTAGACCTCTCAATTGTTTTGCCAATTACCAAAAAGACCAGCGCTGTAATTGTGTGCTTGATAAAAGCTTACAATGTAATACTCAGCATATTTTCTTTTTAATGGAAGATGTGCAGACATCCTCGGGCAGCAGTGGAGTGTGTTGCTAAATCTAATCCACTTTGAAATGTGCTTCCTTGCACAGTTCATCCATCCCAGACTATCAGAGACCTCAGCACATTTTAATTTTACTTTTGTGAGCTAGGCAGTATTTTGATGTTTAGATGTTTATTTTGACATTTTTCTAAGAGATTATTCCTCAGGATTACATTGAGATGGCTCTTAGTATTGGTGTGCTTATCTAAATTCTACTTTCCACAAACTTTTCAGTGATGACCTTGACTTGTTGGTATCTTAGTACGTAGTCTCAGCTTCAGACAACATGTAACAGTTTGGTCTCTGACTGTCTAGTGCACGGTGCACACAAAATTGGCAAGTGCTAGCTGAAAGTTGCCTGTTTCAATCTGATTGCCAGGAAAGAAAAACGTTGCATTGCCATGGTACCAGTTTGTTACAATGAGCTGTTTTGAAAGAACTTAACACTGGATTTGCTAGAGTTCCAGGTCAATTGCATCAAATTGTGAAATGATTCTCAGTGTTTTGTTTGAGGTGCTTAGTATCAACTTCAAGTCCATCTGAGAAATAATCTATACTTATTACTTTAATATGGATAGAAATTTAGATTAGGAGGTCTTCACACATTTCTGCTATTCATTTCAGTATTTTCTGTTGAAAGTAATTAGAATTTGAAGTTTATGTTGAGGTAATGCTGAAATATACTCTACGTAAGTACTTGAAAGCCATTGCATCTAGCAATAAATACTTGATTTTGTGCATTATTGTGTTCCAATATGTGTCATGCCACAATTCATAACAAAACGCAAGTACGTATTTCAGCTTCATCATTGCAGCAAGGGGCGCTATTAAGGACATTAGTGTTAACCTTTTGTTTCTACTTTGAGTTTTCTCTTTTTAAGTCTATTCTGTCATGGTGAAGCAACAGTTTGAGAATATTGCTGAGCAAGTAAATTTAAATCAATATATTTATTGCAACTTACCTAAATAATGAGATATAGTGTAAATAGGGCTGGGCGATATGGCAAAAAATATTATCACAATATTATTTTTCATATCATTCGATATCAATACACATATTCAATCACGATATTCAATCACATTTGCACATTGCACATTTTTTTTAATTTCCAAAAATAGAACAGAAAACAAAATCCTAAACGGTCTAAATGGTCTTTACAAAACTGCATTGGGGACCCAGACACAGCCAATGCAGTGGTGTCTGAGGGATCTTCTATGAAAATATTACAATATTCAACCGTCGTCATGATGTTTTGCAGTCAAGATGGAATCAATCTGGGAACGCAGTGTCCTGCATAGCAGGGGCAGTAGCAACTTCATTCAGTCTGAAGCTGCGTTTCCACTGACGCGGAAGAAATCTGCACCAAGCCATTCCCAATGCTAGGGAACCGCTTGCCTAATCCAATCCACCTTGCGAGCTTGACGCTCTGCTTCCATAGGAAGAAATTGAAAGCGCTCGCTCACATTCGCTCACTACACACCAGTGGAAACATACGATAACAAAGCCAAACTGCTAGCATTTTTACCAACATGCATGTCTAGATGTAGAACACAGGCTAAATACAGAAAATTACTCAAAAGCTTATCGTCGATATCATGGAGTCTTTTTATCGCAACAAATATTGATATCGTTTTATCGCCCAGCCCTAAGTGTAGATATCACCGATGGTTTTTTTTCGAGTTTGTTTGGTGTACCTGCCCTAGAAAAAAACACAAGCTCTAAAACCTTAACATTGAGTCAAAAAAGAGTCTGTAGCCACTATAATAATGGTTAACCTTGAGCTCAATCTCTGGTTAATCTTTAATTCTCTTCCTTGTCGTCTCTGTAGTTGTTATTCACCACCTTGAGGCCTGAATAATTGAATAAGCTTAACCAAAAAACGAAATCGCTGTTGATGTGGAAATGTCTTGTAGAAAATACATGTAGATTGTAAAATGGCCTCAATGGAAAATGTAGAGCTGCATGGTTGCAGGTTATTTGTACATCCAATAACCATTGACCAACAGTGATTTAATTCCACAGGCATGTAGTAATAAAATGTATAAAGTGGAATTGTTGCAGTTTTTCCCCACTCTGTTTATCTATTCTTATTTATTTCTATTTCATTGTGTCTACAAAGTTTAATTTCACTCCTTTCCAGAGTTTACTCTGTCATACTTCTGGTTAGGGACATGCACAAATGAGTGTTGTCATTGCAATATGAGTCTTGTTTGCTTTTAATATGACACAGGTGGGACTTGCTATTTTGTTCAGGCACAAAATCTAGATGTTCTGCTGTATAACATTATTTGTTGTGGTGCAGGAAGACCCTGAGTCATCTAAGAGAAAGGCACAATAATCCTACGTGTCTGTCCACTAGTGTGGAAGAAATTAACTCAATTCTGCCCAAAATGTCAAAGCTCTTCCACAGTTGAAGTCAAATGTTGATATACATTTAGGTTGAAGTCATTAAAACTCGTTTTTTAACCACTTCATATTATTAAACTATTGTTTTGTCAAGTGTTTTAGGACATCTGCTTTGTACATGTAACAAGTAATTTTCCCACCAATTGTTTACAGACAGATTGTTTCACTTTTAATTGACTATATCACAATTCCAGTGGGTCATAAGTTAACTGTGCCTTTAAGCAGTTTGGAAAAGTCCAGAAAATAATGTCAAGCCTTCAGGCAATTAGCCAATTAGGTTCATTTGAGTCAACTGGAGGTGCACCTGTGGATGTATTTTAAGGCCTATCTTCAAACTCAGTGCCTCTTTGCTTGACATCATGGGAAAATTATAAGAAATCAGCCAAGACCTAAGAAAAAAAATTGTGGACCTCTACAAGTTCATCCTTGGGAGCAATTTCCAAATGCCTGAAGGTACCACGTTCATCTGTACAAACTATAGTACACCATTATAAACACCTTGGGGCCACGCAGCCATCATACCGCTCAGGAAGGAGATGCATTCTAGAGATGAATGTTGTTTGATGCGAAAGTCTAAATCAATCCCAGAACATCAGCAAAGAACCTTGTGAAGATGCTGGAGGAAATGGGTAGATCAGTATCTATATCCTTACAAGTCCTATATCGATATAACCTGAAAGGCTGCTCAGCAAGGAAGAAGCCACTGCTCCCAAACCACCATTAAAAAAAGCCAGACTACAGTTTGCAAGTGTACATGCTGTGCGTATTTTTTTCCGTACTCAGGTTAACAGGTTAGAGCTTTTACACTGCATGCGGATGCAGTCCGTCGATCTGTTCCAGTTGCGGTGCGTATACAGCAGTGCAGCGATGGTTTCCGCACCGAGAATTAAAGTGGCAGCGCATTGTTCACATTAAAATAGACATAGATTGACAAGAAACTGTAATAATTTCATCATATACGCATAATTTCAGTTAATGTGTTCTACAGTTACTAAATTACAGGGTCAAGAAAAACTAAAAAGTATGATTATAGTCCCAAAAGTTGCAAAATGCCATCATATATTATTTTTTTACCCTAAAAAAAGACAGAGTGAACGCAAATGCGTCTCATTCTTCTCCTTCTTAGCAACAGATATAGCGCGATAGCTTTTCTTCTGTCAACAAATCGAACTACATGTAAATCAAAGAATCACAATTATTAAAATACATTTTCATACTGTTTCAATGTCTTAAACAATGTCAAAGTTAACGTTTGGATTTAAAATCAAAATTACTTACACATTTTTGATTTTGTGGCACACACAAACTGCGGATCAGTAGCGCACTGCAAACGCAGCATATGTGAAAGCACTATAGCGCGTGCTGCTCCTGTACCGTATACGCACCGTATACGCACCATATACTCACCGCATACACACCACATATGCACTGCACACGGAGTATGTGTGAAACGGGCGTAATGGACAAAGACCCCAAGCATACCTCCAAAGTTGACAAAATGGCTTAAGGACAACAAAGTTAAGTTATTGGAGTGGTCATCACAAAGCCCTGACCTCAATATGATAGAAAGAAAATGTGTGGGCAGAACTTAAAAGGCATGTGTGAGCAAGGAGGTCTACAAATGTGACTCAGTTTGACTCAGCGACACCATTTCTGTCTGGAGGAATGGGCCAAAATTCCAGCAACTTATTGTGAGAAGCTAGTTGAAGGCTATCCAAAGCATTTGACCCAAGTTATACAATTTAAAGGTAATGCTACCAAATACTAACAATGTATATGTAAACTTCTGACCCACTGGGAATTTGATGAAAGAAATAAAAGCTGAAATAAAAAATTCTCTATAGTATTATTCTGACATTTCACGTTCTTACATAAGACATCTCACATAATGTAGTGATCCTAACTGACCTAAAACAGGGAATGTTTTCTATGATTAAATGTCAGAAATTTAAAAAAAAACTGAGTTTAAATGTAAACTGCTTTCATTTTCAGCAAACATAACATGTGTAAATATTAGTTTGAACATAAAAATATTCAACAACTAAGACATAATCTGAACAAGTTTCACAGACATGTGACTAACAGAAATGTGTCCCTGAACAAAAAAAAAAGGGGGGGGGGGGTAACAGTCAGTATCTGGTGTGGCCACCAGCTGCATTAAGTACTGCAGTGCATTTCCTCATGGACTGCACCAGATTTACCAGTTTTTGCTGTGAGATGTTACCCCACTCTTCCACTAAGGCACTTGCAAGTTCTGACATTTCTGGGGGAATGGCCCTAGCCCACATGCAGATCCAACAGGTCACAGACGTGCTCTATGGGATTGAGATCCGGGCTCTTCACTGGCCATGGCAGAACACTGACATTCCTGTCTTGCAGAAAATCACGCACAGAACGAGCAGTATGGCTGGTGGCATTGTCATAAGGTCATGTCAGGATGAGCCTGCAGAAAGTGTACCACATGAGGGAGGAGGTTTTCTTCCCTGTAAAACACAGCATTGAGATTGCTTGCAATGACAACAAGCTCAGTCAAATGATGCTGTGACACATCGCCCCAGACCATGACGGACCCTCCACCTCCAAATCGATCCCGCTCCAGTGTACAGGCCTCGGTGTAGCACTCATTCCTTCAACGATAAACACGAGTCCAACTATCACCCCTGGTGAGACAAAACAGTGACTCGTCAGTGAAGAGGACTTTTTGCTAGTCCTTTCTTGTCAAGCGAAGCTGGTAAGGACCTGCCTTACAACTGGCCTACAGGCCCTCAGTCCAGCCTTTCTCGGCCTATTGCGAAAAGTCTGAGTTCTGATGAAGGTATTGTGCATTCCTGATGTTATTCAGGCAGTTGTTGTTGCCATCCTGTTCTTGTCATGCAGGTGTGATATTCGGAGGTACCGATCCTGTGCAGGTGTTGTTACATATGGTATGCCACTGCGAGGATGATCAGCTGTCCTTCCTGTCTCCATGTAGCGCTGTCTTAGGCATCTCACAGTAGGGACATTGCAATTTATTGCACTGGCCACATCAGCATGCCTCCATGCATCATGCCTCCATGCATCATGCCTAAGTCTGTTTAGTACATTTACATTTATGCATTTGGCAGACGCTTTTATCCAAAGCGACTTACAGTGCAATTATTACAGGGACACTCCCCCCGGAACAACCTGGAGTTAATAAGTGCCTTGCTCAAGGGCACAATGGTGGTGGCCGTGGGGTTCGAACCAGCGACCTTCTGATTAACAGCCCTGTGTTTTAGCCACTACGCCTGAAGTTGCCTAAAGTTTATATTCAGTCTCTTTGCAATGCACTTTAAATCTGCCACAACCTAGCCACATGCAGACTGTGAAATCTTGCAAATTCCATTTGAAATCTGAATAAAAAAAAAGTGATAAGTAGCAATTTTATTTCAAGAAATGAATCCACCAAAAACTCTACCACAACTTTATGTATTTATGTATGTACTTTTAAATGCTTATGACAGACATCATTGCTTTCACCTCACAATGATTGGCAGCCACCAGTATATTTCGCCTATTATATGCTTAAAATTGAGCGTTTCTCAACTTTCTGACTCTTTCACCACTTACTCCTATAGAGAATGAATTTAAAACTTGTACTCCGCTCCACTCACTCCACTGCAGTAGAGACATACAGTAAACATCCATGTTCATGCATAGCTGACAAATACAGCTCCAGCTTTAGGGAGCAGAGTCTGTGCAATATGGCTGACCACTCCATATTCCATCTCATTGCTCTCTTTCTGCCACTGTTATAGCCCCACATTTCACCCAGTCCAGTGCTGCATGGCACACGCATCCTTGTGATACCACCAAAGTAGCACCACTGTCTTTTTAATGCCTACTGCAAATGAAGCTAATTACGTTTTTGTCTGCCACAGTTAATTGATATCACTCAATAAAACAGTACTTCCCTTGATACCTTTAACAGATGTAAACAGATGCAAGAAATGTTTAAGTCATGTTTTACCCCAAATTCCAAAGAAAAGAAAAAAAAAGGATCATGTTTTGTAGCATATAGTAAAAAAAATATGTGTTTGGACTGGATGCGAATTATGTCTGTTCTGGATGATTTTCACTTCTGTATACAGTAAAAAGTGCTTGTAGTTAATTGTCATAATTACATCCTAATAATGTCACAATGCAAAACTTTGATGGTTCTAAGATAGGCTTAATTTTCTTCACACAAAATATAATTTCTTACTACTATTCCTTTTAGTTTTGGGGTGAAATAACCAGACAATTTATTTCTGAGATTCATCCATAAGCCTATTTTGACCAAAAAAACATAGCACATGTCGTAGAAATTTTAAATCTTGCTTGAAGGTATCCAAGGTTCCCAGTATATTCCAACTTGAAATCCACCGAGAGGTAGACAGCTTCCTGTCCCACAGGAAATACTGACTCAGTCCAGAGATCTTGTGTCCTACCCAATACACTGATACAATCACCTAACTGTTTGTAGACCCATGGTCTCACATATTATGCTCTTTTTGTAGAAATAACTCAGAAAGTCCCCAGTTTTTCCTTTCATTTCCTTTAATGATTTATGGCTGGGAGGTCCCAATCAGATGTAGCTGAGAGAGACTCAACTCTACAAAGTGTAAACATAAGCTTAGATACTTTACGTTACATTGCATTATCACATTCCAGAATACTTTTTAACTCCATTCCGATTGGTTCAGATCTTAGTGCTAAACTAAAAAGTCTTTGTTTCACGCAGATAACTTAAGGGGAAAGTTTCTGTCTTCGTCATAAGCATTAAAATGTTGTTATACAAGAACAGCTGCCACCACAAGACAAATAACAAATACATCATTATCAAGGCCTCTTGACATGCAAACTCTGACTCTATAGTTATCTGGGCTTTTGTATGTCTCACTGACTGTATTACGCATCAGGGTTCTGGAAGTGTTACAGTTTGTGATACAGTTTGATGTCTGTAAAATGTATTCTTTAATGAATCATTCATTAAGACTATTTTAATTAAGTTGGTTTGGTTTTGGTTGGTTGGTTTTCAGAGACTTGCTTCTCAAACCAGACACTCGTAGCATTGATTATTTTATCTGTGATTTATTGTGTTGATATGATGGCCTCAAACATGATCATGCTCAACTTAAATTATTGTTTAATTTACATCAGATGATGAGCTCAAAAGTAACCGCTTCCCCAGACGTATTATGCAGATTTTTTTAAGCAATGAATTCAGTTGATGTCACCAGGATCCTCTGGCTGAGGTAGTTTCACTGTGAGAGCAGGTGTTGTTTACAATGTTGCACTGCCCAAATAAACAGCTGTCAGGATGAAGGCACACACAGAAGACAAGCCTCATCAGCTAACCCAAACCGCTCACCCATGTTTGCACAGACAACATGTAAGAAATTTAAATATGAGGAGCAGAGGTGAGCCTCTGGAACATCTTTTTCCCCAATACACTGCTCACAATCGGGTTTGAGTCTGGATGCATGGTTTTTAAATGAATATTTAACGTAACATTGATCATGAACAGTTAACAGGTTAATTATGTTGTTTCTGTGCCACTAGCAGTACAAAAAGTAATTGCAAAAATAATTGTTTCCAAAAAGTTTTCCCAAACACTTCTTCCACCCCACCCCTTCCCCCTTTTTCCCACTGGTTGGACAAATTGGAAGTCCCGCTTAGTAATAGACCAATATATCAGCCAGGTCAGTTTATTTGTCGATATTTGGGCATTTTATATATTCAGCATTGAACCATAATCATCGTCTTGTTTCATGGAACAAGTTGAAGTTCTCAAAACCGTCTTGGAAAGTGCACATGTTCTGTTTGTTTGTTTTTTGGAGTAAATATGGTTTCAAATAAGTTTTACGTGTTGTCTGCATATGATTTTCTGTCCTTAAATTGTGTAATAGGAGAAACCAGGGTTAGATGTCACACCTAAAACTGAATATTTGTCAGGGTATTTATTTTTTAAAGTCTATTTCTACATAGCCACATACCTTGATGTCTTGGTGACCAATGTTACAGTTTGTTGAAAAAAGCTGACCTTTTGTGACAACATGCCTCAATTGTTAGGAATGTTGTCACAATGTATGGAGCAAGTTGTCGTAATGGAACTTGCCTCTAAACTAGTGGCGAAGGTTTCATATGAACATTGTGGTGTGATGGGGAAACATGTCCCTGCAATCACAACTGCCAAAACAACATCTACAGGTTCTGTTTTGGAGACCATTCTTGGTGCGGCAACTGTACGCTGTCTCTTATCCAATTTCTGTAAGCACGCTAATTCTTTTTCATGCTAGCACAAGTGGGCAATATGGGCCTTTATACTGTACACTTGCATTAAGCAACCTGTTATAGAAAAGTTAAACGATTAAGAAGCACAAAACATTTCAGTAAACAACAAAAATGGAAAGGGTAATGTACAAAATTTCAAAACCTTGTTTTGTCGAACAAATATTGGAATTGATAAATGTAATAAATGTATTATTTTTAATGCATGTGGCAACCTGCCCAGGTAAACACTTGACAATATGCCCTGAAATGGCTTTAATGAAAAATGTATTTGTTCTAAGAACATGTTTAGACCTGTTGGTAAAACTCTGTCTTCATAATATATTTGACCTTACCCTAATGGTTTGATTGTGTTCACTTGTTTACCCAAGAGCTAGAACAAAAATATGATAATAATTGAATTTGGAGGCTAAAATTCACCAAAATAGTTCAAATTTAAGATGGTTTTAAACTAGATGTTTATAGCCCACATACAATACCACTGCTAGAACAAATAAAATTAAGCAATAGGGCTGTTGACTCCAAATGTTATTGTTAATGATCCCAGTCATGCTTATATCAGCATTATATTGACCACCTTACTGTCCAGTTATCGGTTTCGGCATCAGGCATTAAAAAACGACATGTGTCGACCAGTAGTCCCATCCCAAACTCACACCAGTGGTTGAACCAAAGGTTGGCTTTTACGACTGCACAGATGGCACAATTTTGGCTAACTTTAAATGATAAACTTTCAGATTAAAGTAGCCAGCAGTTTCAATTTCAAATTACAGTGCTCTGGTATGGTGCGGCTAGCTGTTCAGTCAGCGATTCTGCACCAGGCAATGCCAGAATATTTCAAAAGGCACTTTGCAGCACATTAATCTCAGGCAAAATTAGTCTTATCTCTGTCTGCTTCTGTCGAGGCTTTCATACTCACTCTCTCATTCTGTACGTGGGAGGTCAATATCTGACAGCTGGCATTAACATATTTTCCAGGGTATAAATTATTTGGCCCGAGTAGGGTAAAGCTAACAGTTTGTCACAGTTGACTGCCTCCCACCCCTCTGTGCTCTGTTTGGTTGCACCACAGCTACACATACTCCAAGTGCTACTGTAATTCAAATCTAACTCTCAGCATGGGCTGACCAAGAGACATCTTTGACCAGTTGAGTTGGTCCTGGTTGTGGGTGTTTTCCTAATAGCAAGTAATTCAGGGAGGATGCAGTTGTTTTCAGAATATTGCTTTATGTTAACAACATGAGACTTAGTCATGGACTAATGTCTGCAAAAAAAAATATATATTTTTTTTTACTCCTTGTGGCTTTTGCTTCAATAAGGAATGCAAGGTTCAAGTCCAAATCAGTTCCATTGTCTGAAATTTTTGTGAAAATTAATGTAGTTACTACTTATTTAAAGGCATAGTACAACTAGAGATTACAAATTCTCTCATCATGTACTCACTTGCATCTTAAGACTGACAGGACATGGAGATGTTTGGAAGAATGTTAGCCTCAGTCACCTTTCACTTTCCTCATTTAGACAAATAGCGTAATGAAAAGGATTGGTGACTAAGACTAACATTCTGCCAAGCATCTCCTTTTGTGTTCCACATAAGTCAGGTTTGGAACGACATGAGTGTGAGTAAATGATGTCAGAACAACAAGGTTTATCATGTATATTTAGTCCAGTATAATTTTTAATTGACCCAAATTGTCTGCATTCTTAATCTCTCTGCATCTATTGCTACTATTCAGGAGCCTATGAATTATCGATGTGATGTTTGATGTCTTCAATGTGAATATGTAGATTTATTACAAATCTTAATAAAGCAACTGCTCTTTGTCTCCCTCTTTCTCTCTCCCTCTCTCTTTCTTCAGCCCTCTGAGGACCCCAAAATCCTGCTTGCTTCCCCAAAGTTGCTTCTTCCATCAGACAGTCAACTTCCAGCCAGCACCCCTCTGTCAGTGCACCACCAGCTCCAGCTGCTCCAGCAGCAGCTCACCCAACAGCAGCAGCAGACTCAGGTGGTTGTGGCCCAGGTGAGATGAAGTCATACAACACTTTTAATAGACATTTAATGGGCTTGTAAGGATGGAATTTAGTGTGCTGCTGTTATAGTGTCACACTGTTGAGTTGTGTTTGAGTACTGATGTTTACTCTTTGCCATAACGTATCACTGTAATCCCTTAAATGACCTTTAAACAAATTTACAGCTCAACTAATACTCAAGATTTAACAGAAGAAATAATGCAAGTGCTCTTACATAATTGTAAGCCTCCCATTTCTGCCTTTTTAAAACCTAAAAAAAGAAAAATCACCATTCACTTCCATTGCAACTGCCTCACTGTAAATTTTATTTTTTACAAGAAAAGGAGGGATGACTGAAAAATATTGTCAATTTAGCTTAACTTGTATTGAACCTGAATGCTACTTTTAAAGGAATAGTTCACCCAATATTATAATTCTCTCTTCATTTACTCACCCTTATTTCAGCTCAAACACATATGACTTTCTTCCACGAAACACAAAGATATTTTAATGAAGATATGATGTCTGTTTGTCCATACAATGCATGTATGGACAAAAAGGACATAAAGGCAGAATAAAGTTAATCCATAAGACTCTTATGGCTAAATCCATGTCTTCTGAAGCGATCCAATCAATTTTGGGTGCGAACAGACCAAAGTCACTATTTCTTGACATCAGCAATCTCCTTGGCAATCATGATTTCATTTTCAATTACACTTCCTAGCACCACCGAACGCTCAGCGCATGCGTCAAACACTAGAAAGACTCGTTCTGAACCATAGCCACATAGTCCAGCATTAGAGCCTCAAACAAACAGCAGAAGATTTTCTTTTCATTCTTTCAGGCAGTAGACTGGTTTAGTTGTTCAGCCATTGAGTGTCTGCAGTTAGCTTGTTTAGCCAAAGCTTTACACCAAGGGTTTGGCAAGTAGACAAAGCAGTTGTTTTTCATATAGGCATAATGCTCATCCAAAGGTCACACTCTTTCTTAAGACTGAGCAAAGTCTTTTGATTTCCTTGGAAGACACTTAGTGCTCCTCTCAGGTTTGAGAGAAGTGTTACTAAGGGTGGGATATTTTCCAAACTCTTTTGATGTGCATCTTTGTTGGATAAGCATGTCTCTGTGTTGCTTTGAGGTGGATTGGAGATAGTCAGGGTGTCCAACCTGTCAGTACTCTGAAAAGCAAAGGCTGCCCACATTAAACAGATCCTGATTTAAAAAACAAATCAAAGAGAGACAAGCTTTGGCTGCTGTGTGATATGTCCAGTAACTGAAGAAGAAGAGAAGCTTTGAAGCACAGGGGTGTGAGCAAGTCAGTCGTCACTTATTAATTTATTTCTTCATTTGTTTTGCACCAGCCCTATTCCTTAGGGAAATGATAGGCAGATTAAAAGATATGCAAGCTTGTCTGAAATTATAATTAGTGGTTGGATTTGGCAGAGTGGGTTATTTGTGGAGAAAGCAGGGTTCTTTGTGGTTTTGGCCAGTTTTTCTGATAATCATATGTCAATCTTACTACAGACTTTGTAAGGCAGCAAACCACGTCCAAATCCAATGCTTGTGTAACATCCTGTCAAACACACATTTGCCTCCTGCCATGTCTAGACAAAGATGCCCAATGCAGGCACTTTATAAAAGAAGGCAAAATGCACATTGATTATGAGTGATTGAGGCCAGTTGTGCATCTAGTTATGCATGCAGAGAATGCATACAATTCTATCAAATGTGATTTCTCTCAAATGGAAGTCTTATGTTTGCTGGAGTACATTTTTTTTCTGTTTAGGAAAATAAAAAAGACATGCATACAGAGGGCTTATGGAGAGTCAAACAAATCCATATCAATCAAAACAGTGGGAGGATGACTTCTACGAGTGTCTTGCATTTTAATACTCCTTGATTTGCGGTCACGTGACGCCATCCGAGGAGCGGATGTGTGAACGGCGGGCTCTGCGCACGTTGCTAGTTTTTAATTATTTTTATGTCAAACCGGTGAGATATCTGTTCTTTGAAGTCAGCATGGCAAAGAAGTCAAAATCCTCAGGCTCTGGAGATATAAAATGACACTTACATGCTCAAGCTAATACCCCCAAAAAGGCCTGTAGACCAGGGACTCAGTTTGGACAGTGCGGTGGGAGAAATCCAGCATCAACTGTCCAACATGTCTGTAATGCTGACTTAGAGGATCTTTCTGTAATATGTTGATTTATTACTGCGATGGAAACTAAATTCTCTGAGTTGGTTACGAGATTGTCGGATGTCAAGAGATGGATCGATTATCTGGAGTCATCGGATAGGGAATTAGCTGCTAATCCTCTAGCGACAAAGATAGGCTTGGAAAAAATTTTGGAAAAACTAGAGAATTTGTAGGACCATAGTAAGCAAAATAACGTCCTATTGTCGGAATTCCTGAGCATGAGGAATGCAGAGATATGGTAAAATTCTAGATGAGCTCTTCCTGAGTCTGCTTGTCATAACAGGCAATAAGCTGGAGTTCCAGCTCGCAGATCCGCTGAGGTAGATTCTGGCCAAATTTCTGAGATCATCCGATAAAGATCTTGTGTTACGCAGCTTTCTTGGAAGAATCACAGCATTTTCTTGTTCCCACTCTTTGCGAATTCGACAAGAGAGAAACGTGATAGATTCAAGCAATGCAAGAAACTCATACATCAACGAAAGAGCACTTTTGCACTGATGTTTCCGGCCAAACTGAGAATAGATAGTAAGGATCAGGGGTGGAAAGAGAACTGAAAAATCATACTCATAGAAGTACTGTTACTTCCCCAAAAATGTGGTGTGAGTAGAGTAAAAGTAGCTGTCCTAAAAACTACTCAAGATAGAATAAAAGTGTAGCTCATTTAAAAGTACTCATGAGTAGTGAGTATTAATATAGTTCACTTTAGACATAAGCGACTGCGTTTACATTAAATCCTCACCAAGACGGGCACTGGTGGAAATGTAATGTTTATTTGATCATTTAAGAGCGAACCCGTATTAGCGCTCAAACATTAGGCACCTGTCAATCAAACAGCGTGCAGCTACAGACGTCAGGAAATAAAAAGTATTTTATATTTCATCTAGATCAACCACCCAGTGGTGCTCCTGCTATCGCAATTTATGCAATGAACACCCCTATTCTAGATGTAGAACATTGGCTAAATATAGAAAACTAATCAAAAGTTTGAGTTTTTTTCCGATAAACATCTAGATCATTTTATTGCCCAGCCCTATTGATAAAATTGCATTAATCTCTCACAGCAGCCCAATAATCTCAGTGATAGAGAGTTAAATTACAGGCTACGTTATAGACATTCAGAATCTAGTAAGTAGAAATATGAAATTTACCTCTATATATGTTTCTTCAAATTATAGGCAGGATTAATGCTGATATATGGCTTGAGCAAGTTAAACACACGTCACGATCAAGCAATTGGCCTTTTTCCTTGCGAAAAGCACTTTCAGGTGCGGCCTGTTATGTTCAGCTGTAAACCGTGCTTGAGGCATTCTCCACAGTTGGCGCCAGATCTGCAGCTGCCATTCAAGTTTTTTACGTGTGATTTGATTTGACGGGAGTCATGAGACTCTCCCTAGCCAATCATGTTATAGATAAAAATAAAATCAGGACAGGGAAGTAGCAAACGCAGATGGTGGGAAAATAGCGCAGTAAAAAAAAAAAATTATTTACAGCACTTAAAATTTTCTCAAGTAAAAGTATTAAAGTTTTAAACTACTTAAAGTAAAATTCTTTGGAAAAGTAGTTAATTACATTACGTGAGTATTTGTAATTTGTTATTTTACACCCCTGCTAAGGATGGCTGCAAAGTATCTACATGCTCACAGCAAGCACTGTCTTTCATAAAAACATTGGGGTGAGCCTTTTGGTGATTTCCATGTTGCGGTCTAGTGGACCTGTCTCATTAGAAATACGCTCGACTGTCCGAGGAAGCTGGGCGTCTTTTTCATTTCTCTTTGTGCTGGTTCCGCCTAGCGGCTGGAGTTTGTTTGTGTAATATAATTTTTTTGGTACAGCTTGTGGATGAACTGCTCATTTTGTGTGCTTATGCCTCCTGTTGGCTGGAGTTGGTTTTGTGAAATATTTCTTGCTGGGCATTGGAGTGATTTTGACTGCCAGGTGAACTGAACGGCCCCGTTTTTTTTTCTGTTTATTTATTTTTTTGTGCTGGTTCCGCTAGAGGCTGAAGCTTGTTTTGTGGAGGAACACACCTTCGAGACCGTTAATTAGATGAATCTAAAAACAAATTGTGTGTGCATATGTTTATTCCGCTTATGGGCTGGAGTTTGTTTTATAGACTATTTAGACTAAGTTGTCGCATGTGATCTCGTAGGTGTACATGGACTGTTTGAGTTTAGAGGGATGGACGCTGGTTGGCGCTGTTTGCACGGGGTTAATGCGCAAGTTTTTCTTTCGTAGAGTGGCAGAATTTCAGGGGAAAAGGTTGGTTTTTGTCTAATATTTACGCACCTAACACTGATGATCAGGGCTTTTTTTATAGATCTTGTAGGGATGTTGCAAACCACTGGCACCCCTTATGATATAATATTGGGAGGAATCTTCAATCTTTTGATGGACTTGATCGTAGTGAAGCAAAAGTGTGTAAGCCCCCTAGAGCAACACTGATGCTTCACAGGATGTGGAAAATGTGGATGGGTACTTATTTTTTGGTTGACGGGGAGGAGCAGTGGAGAGGGGGCAATTGGGTCATTTATGTAAATAATATGTGAAATCTATTTTTCTTTTTTTGGTTGGTTAATTTATTTGTCTTTTTAAGTCATAGCATATTTTCTTTGAACTGCTTGTTTATATGCGTGTCTGTTGTTGACCACTGGGATGCATGTTGGGTGATGCATTTATAAAAATAAAAAATGACTGCAGTGGAACTTGGTTAAAAAACGGAGAATTGGATTGTAAGGAAAGAACATGAACTACACAAATTAACATTAAGAATGTTGTAGGTTATGTAGGGTGAAAGTAATTTGTATTTTTTTTTTAGATCCAAATGTTCTGAAACCTTTTGAATATCTTTTCTTTTGCAGTAGTTTTTTAATCAGTTTTCCATGAAAAAAAATGGCTTATTTAGATTTATATTATGTATTTACTGTATATTGTATTCTAAAGTTCTGAGACTGTTGTGTTGTAAATTTTGACTCGCGTCGCCAGACCCTCAGCTGTTGTTTGATCAACTGAAAAATTTCTGGTTAATTTATGAAAAGTCAAGCTAGGGTTACTGCCAAAACGTATTGCAGATCATCCATATATATCACCATTTGTTTTTTTATCTTGTATCCCTACTTGCAGAGTTCTTTTTTTTTTTTTTTTTGCATTGCAAACTCAAAAATAATAAGATAAATGTTGGTTATTGTTATTTATTCTTTTGTTGTTTTGTTGACAGACAATAGTTAAATACACATAAGAAATAACACTTTTTCATTTTTTTTTGTTTTTTTTTTTTATTTAATTTTTTTTTAATGCTCAAACTTTTGCTCTGACTTGACTGATAAATGTCCCCAATTAGAATGAGATATAAACGGTGGCACTTTGAAATATGAGGCTTGTATACATTCACATGCCTACCATGATCTTTTGTCATGCTAGGCAGCTCTTTTCCCAATGACAAGCACTCTCTGTCAGAAAAGACACCCACACACACAAACAAACATGTACACTCAAAAATGTATGCAAGGCAGCTGAATTTTAACTAAGCTTTCAGTCCACATTTACAGTTTGGTAATTGTTTTCCTAAATTTTTGCTCTACTCCCTGCCAGCCTGCTTTTGATGGCTCATTGGCTTTGTCTGGGGAATGTATTGTTCTTAAGGGTGAGCAGCACGAGCAGGCATACTTTTTAAGCATGGTCATAAATCACCCAGGACCCCTCAGAGAGAGGCCACTGTGCCTTTGGGAACACACAGACACTTAGACGGTGCTCAGAATAAGTCACTGGTGAAATGGACTCGCCCGGCTATCACTGGATAGAATCTTAGGAGTCCTGAAGGACACCGGAGGACATCCTAATCACTTACGAAAACTTTGTAGGTGGTCATTTCTCATTGGAAGGACGTACCCAACAGTATTTCATAACATGGTGTGCAGCAGACTGCCTTGGTGTATTTTTGTTGTTTTCTTTTATGAACGTTCGTGAATTGTGCGCTAAACAGATCCCAGAGCCCTAATTGTGCACCCACATATTTGTTCGTAAAAACATAAGCAAACATTTTCATACAGAAATCATAATTCGTCATTAATTTGCATCTTAAATTTAGAATTAAATTTTTAAATTATAAAATAACTAATAAATAATTGATGCTAGCTCTTTTAATGCGCATCCCGCCATCCAGATGTGCACTTCTTGGACATCCAGTTACATGGGATCCTCTCGTGGACCCGCTACAACCATCCACTCTGTTGGTGAGGTGCCACTCAGTGTGTCACCTCTCCTGCTGTCTCCTAGTGAATGTTGGGACCCTCTCTCCGGCATGCGCTGACTCTGCAAGCTCCAATGCCTCGATCAGCTCTGCAAAATAAGTTTGTCTACAACCACTTTTTCAGCAACATGTGCCACGTTAGGCTGACCGGGATGCAACCATATATGGGCCAAATGGAACAGCTGAGCAGACTGAACACGACAGAACCACAGGTATCATTCGTCCACTCATGGAAACGCAGGGCTGCACATACCGGGACAGTCCCACCAGGGTCATATCTCGGAGTTCAGAGTGTCATAGTCGTCTGCTACCCTGGGAGGGAAATATTATTAGGTGCACTGTGCCTCTCCAGTTAAAAACAGGAGTGCACGCCCTCTTCCAGGTCCCACCTGGGCCAATATCTCAGAGTTCAGAGTGTCATAGTCGTCTGCTACCCTGGGAGGAAAATATTAATAGGTGCACTGTGCCTCTCCAGTTAAAAACAGGAGTGCACGCCCACTCTTCAAGGTCCCAACTCTTGCAGATGGCCATGACCTCGAAGGTGTGCAAATAATCCTCCACATCATCTTGCTCTGTGAGCTTTGTCTGTATGTGGTGGGCTGATATACGAGTAGCTGATAAGGCTGTGTGCCCAGCATTCCCTGCTCGCAGACACGCAACCTCGCGCTCTGTCCGATCCAGTCTTGTGGCCAGCTGTTCACATATTTGCTGCTGTCTGAGGGCTTCCACTGCCAGGTGCTGTATAAAATCATCCATTTTGGGGGAGAGGGTACTTTCTGTGGGTGAAACAGCAGAACAATTGTGAGTGAGTATTGTGTTGTGCAAGTATGTGTACATTTGATATGTAAATTGTGTTGTGTAAGTATGTTGTTTACTGTAATTGGTATATGTCTCGTCACTGTCATGGCTGCTATGTTGCTCGGAACTGCAAACAAGAATTTCACCTACTGTTGCACTTGTGTATATGGTAGTGTGACAATAAAGTGATTTGATTTGATTGATTTGAGTTCGTCTGGCCTCGACACCAATATTGCCTGCATTCTCCAACAGATGTGGGGTTATGTTGAATGAGGCACAAGACGAACAGGTATTTTTATGCCCAAAAAGGGTTCTTTATTAAAGGTAGTGAGTGTGTTGGGGAGGAGAGTGTGAGGAGTGGTGGTGGTGGCAAGTGTGAGTCCCGGTATCTGAGGAAGGCTGAGGATGCCTGCATCAGAGACTGGAATTCAGGCTATGAGAGTGTTGAAGAGAGGTGCAAGCAGAGTGGAGCACACAGCAGGAGCAGTCAGTTGGTCTCTGTAATGATAAGAGAGAACACACATGAGCTTTCCTCTTGGAGATCTTGCTTACATTCTCATGCTTCTTAACTCTTTTCTCTCTTGATGACAGTGTCTCTGCTCTGCTAATTAAGGTTTCCAGGGGCAACACCGGCAAGCACATGGCTGGCTCGCCACAATTTATATGAATTATCCTTATTTGGGGGCCTTTCTCAGCAAATAATGATGTTGTAATTAATTAATTAATTGGCATGTCATGAAATTTATTTTTATTAAGATTTTTGCCCTAATATTTATATTTTAGTATCAACTTGTTACGAAGCACTGGTACTTTTGGTACAGCTACATGTACATGATTATAAAAACATTCAGGGCTGTACTGAAAACATTCGTGGCTCAAGCCCCGGTAGCCCAGCCATAGCACAACCATTGGGTGAGAACAAATTTATGTCCTGCTGATATCGTTTCTGGGCAGTGGGCACAAGTGTTTAACTTATATGCAGTTATTAGTGAATGAGACCAGTTGTCTTTATCTAGCTTGACATACATTGCTGTGAAAAAATATTTTCCCCCTTCCTGATTTCTTCAATTTTTGTGTATTTGTCATTCTTAATTGTTTTAGACCTTCAAATTAGATATAACATAAAACAAAGGCAACCTGAGTAAACACAAAATACAATTTTCAAATATAAATATACAGTCAGGTCCATAAATATTGGGACATCGACACAATTCTAATCTTTTTGGCTCTGTACACCACCACAATGGATTTTAAATGAAACAAACAAGATGTGCTTTAACTGCAGACTTTCAGCTTTAATTTGAGGGTATTTACATCCAAATCAGGTGAACGGTGTAGGAATTACAACAGTTTGTATATGTGCCTCCCACTTTTTAAGGGACCAAAAGTAATGGGACAATTGGCTGCTCAGCTGTTCCATGGCCAGATGTGTGTTATTCCCTCATTATCCCATTTACAAGGAGCAGATAAAAGGTCCAGAGTTCATTTCAAGTGTGCTATTTGCATTTGGAATCTGTTGCTGTCAACTCTCAATATGAGATCCAAAGAGCTGTCTCTAAAAAATCACCCATCAGAGAGATAGCAAAAACATTAGGTGTGGCCAAATCAACTGTTTGGAACATTCTTAAAAAGATAGAACACACCGGTGAGCTCAGCAACAACAAAAGACCCGGAAGACCACGGAAAACAACTGTGGTGGATGACTGAAGAATTCTTTCCCTGGTGAAGAAAACACCCTTCACAACAGTTGGCCAGATCAAGAACACTCTCCAGGAGGTAGGTGTATGTGTGTCAAAGTCAACAATCAAGAGAAGACTTCACCAGGGTGAATACAGAGGGTTCACCACAAGATGTAAACCATTGGTGAGCCTCAAAAACAGGAAGGCCAGATTAGAGTTTGCCAAACAACATCTAAAAAAGCCTTCACAGTTCTGGAACAACATCCTATGGACAGATGAGACAAAGATCAACTTGTACCAGAGTGATGGGAAGAGAAGGGTATGGAGAAGGAAAGGAACTGCTCATGATCCAAAGCATACCACCTCATCAGTGAAGCATGGTGGTGGTAGTGTCATGGCGTGGGCATGTATGGCTGCCAATGGAACTGGTTGTCTTGTATTTATAGATGATGTGACTGCTGACAAAAGCATGCTCAAAAGCATTGAGCATGCATTTCACTTGCTGACAAAACTGAAGGGAAAATGCCCCAAGAACAAGCAGGAACTGAAGACAGTTGCAGTAGAGGCCTGGCAGAGCATCACCAGGGATGAAACCCAGCGTCTGGTGATATGCGTTCCAGACTTCAGGCTGTAATTGACTGCAAAGGATTTGCAACCAAGTATTAAAAAGTGAAAGTTTGATTTATGATTGTTAATCTGTCCCATTACTTTTGGTCCCTTAAAAAGTGGGAGGCACATATACAAACTGATGTAATTCCTACACCGTTCACCTGATTTGGAGAAAAAGATTTTAATTGTGTTGATGTCCCAATATTTATGGACCTGACTGTATATATATATATTTGGGCTGTCGATTTAATAACGTGCGATTAATTTAACAAAAAACAATGCGTTAAAACAATTTACGCAATTAATCGCAATGCTTTCCTGAGAAATTCATGAGAAATGCAAGCTTGTAGTGCCACCTTTTTACTCCAGAGGGCAGTAAGTGAAATTTCAGCTGTGTGAGCAACGCGCAGTTTATACAGTGAACAAAACATTAACAACCCTTCAGCGGACACACAACACAAACATGCGTTACATTCTTGCGTTCAAATCACTTGAAGGAGCTCAAATGCGAACTAACAGATCTCAAGATGTGTTTAAAGATTGAGTATTAAACTATAATTAACTTGACACGGTGACCTAAACATTTAACTTTTATGACGCAACACACCCGAGACGCGACACAAGCATGTCTGACGCAGGTCGTATGGTCTTTACCTCATACATATTTAATTACCAACGAGGTTAAGGATGTGTCCTTTAAACTGTTACACCATTTTTACCCAGTCAATCTTCATTGAAGAAACATGCTCCCTGAAATAGATCCACTTTGCTGCTCCTGTAATGCTGTAGATGAATCTGCCCCTCACATTTTTTGGGAATGTGTCCTCGCTGTAGTATTTTGGAGAAAATTTTGTTTTTTGTATGTACCTCTATTTTAACTAGTTTTTCTTTGCTTAATAAAGATGTTTTATTTGGTTTTCACAGTTTTGATAACTTAAGTTAATATTTTCTGATTAATCTGTTTATTTTTCTTGCCAGGTTTTTAATACATAAGTGTAAATGTATGTCTATAAAGCCCCTATTTGCACTTTTTTGTAAAGACTTGAAATATTATTTAAATACTATTTGTACCTCCAACAACTCCAAATCATTGAAAACCATTGCACTATGTAATGAATATAATGTCATTATTGTAAAATATATCTGTAGTATTGTGTACTATGTATACCCCTGGCTTGTTTCTAAAAAAAAAAAAAGTCTGACGGAGGTGTACATTGACGGGTCCTTAAACAAGCCCTCATGATAAATCTCTAACTGATTGAAAATTTCACTTGTGAAATTGATTTCTGTGAACTGTATGCCTATGCCTATGATTATGATATGGTAGTAAACAATACATTGTATTCTAAAGCCGCTTTTTGTATTGTCTTATTAATTATTAACTCTTCTGCCTCATGAAAGTAATACATTTTAATTATCTGAATTTTATATATATACATATATAATTTTTTTATATTTAAAGATAACTATATAGAATTATTTCATCATTATATATTGAATTATTGTTATATGAGGGGCTTTCTCAGCAAATATTTGTATATGTTATTAATCGCGATTAATTAATGTAAATTAATGTAATTAATTTGATTAAACATTTTAATCGATTGACAGCCCTAATAAATATATATATATATATATATATATATATATATATATATATATATATATATATATATATATATATATATATATATTTATTAGGGCTGTCAATCGATTAAAATGTTTAATCAAATTAATTACATTAATTTACATTAATTAATATATATATATTCAGATAATTAAAATGCTTTACATTCCTGTAGCTGAAGAGTTAATCATTAATAAGACGATACAAAAAGCGGTTTTACAATACAATGTATTGTTTACTACCATATTATTGAACATAAGACAATCATTGGCATACAGTTCACATCAATTCACAAGTGAATTTGTCAATCAGTTCGAGATTTATTATGAGGGCTTGTTTAAGGGCCTGTCAATTTACACCTACGTTAGACATCTCGGGTGTGGGTGTGTTGCGTCATAAACATAAAATGTTTAGGTCACTGTGTCAAGTTAAATATAGTTTAATACTCAATCTTTAAACACATCTTGAGATCCCTTAGTTCATTTGCACTGAATTAACGCATTAAATCGACAGCCCTAATATATATATATATATATACCTAACACCTATACCACCCATGTTAAAAACAAACTGCCCCCTTAAACTTAATAGGTGGTTGTGCCACATTTAGCTGCAACAACTGCAACCAAATGCTTCATATAACTGGAGTCAGTCTTTCACAATGATGTGGTGAAATTTGGGCCCACTCTTCTTTGCATAACTGCTTTAGTTCAGCCACATTGCAGGTCTGATCATTGTCTTGCTGCATAATCCAGTTGCGCTTGAGCTTCAACTCACACACTGATGACTGGACATTCTCCTTTAGGATTTCTGGTAGAGAGCAGAATTAATGTTTCTCTCAATTACTGCAAGTCTCCCTGGCCCTGAACCCCATACCATCACACTACCTCCAACATGCTTGACAGTAGGTATGATGTTCTTTTTGTGGAATTCTGGGTTTGATATACGCCAGATAAAACAGAACACCTGTCTTCCAAACAGTTCCACTTTTTACTCATCAGTCCACAGGACATTCTCCCAAAAGGTTTGAGGATCATCAAGGTGTGTTTTGGCAAACTTCAGACGAGCCTTAAAATTCTTCTGGGTTAGCAGTGATTTTAGCCTCACCACTGTTCCATGGATGGCATTTTTGGCCAGTGTCTTTCTGATAGTGGAGTCATGAACAGTGACATTTATTGATGCGAGAGAGGCCTGCAGTTTCTTGGATGTTGTCCTCTGCTTTTTTGTGACTTCCTGGGTGAGTCGTTGCTGTGCTCTTGGAAGAATTTTGGAAGGTTGACCACTTCTGGAAAGGTTCACTACTTTGCAAATCTTTCTTCATTTGGTGATAATGGCTCTCACGGTGGTTCTTTGGAGTCCCACAGCCTTTGAAATAGCTTTGTAACGCTTCTCAGACTGATGTATTCCAATCGCATTTTTCCTCTTCATTTCTGGAATTTATTTCAACCTTGGCATAGTGTGAAACTGTGTGAGACCTTTTAGCCAACTTCATGCTGCTGAAAAAGTTATATTTAGGTGTTGATTTGATTGAACAGGGTTGGCAGTGATCAGGCCTGGGTGTGTCTAGTCCAGCTGAACAACATTATGAATGCAGTTTCAAAGATTTGAAGATATACTAAGGGGGCAAATACTTTTTCACACATGCCCGGTTGGTATCTAACATTTTTTGCTTCAATAAATAACGTAATCATTAAAAAAAAAAAAAAAAAAAATGTATTTTGTGTTTACTCAAATTGCCTTTGTTTTATGTTAGATTTTGATTGCATTTTTGACAATTTAGTATGAGACAAACACTTTCAAGTTAATAACTTGACCTTGCAGATGTGAAAGTTGAATAGGTATTTAGTGAAAGTTTTTAACCAAGTAATTTTTCTTGTTATCAGCTTTGGCATTCAGTTAATTTCTCTTGATCATAGGTAAGTAATCGCCTTTCTATCAGAGGCATTTGTCCTTCTGCTGTTGCTTCAGATTTGTTCATCTTTGCTCTTGAAATACCTTTGATGTCAGGAACATAAAAACAGCTAAACAGAGCACAAAAAAAATATATAAAGAATAAAATAAAAAAATCTTTCATGATGTAGAGGTAGAAAAGGTTATTTGGATGAAAGTCCTGTTCTCTGGTTTGCATGAATGGCAATAACCCACACAGTAAATGAGATGAACTTCATTTTAACATTTCACAAAGTTTGTCATCGGTTCTTTAGATGCAATAGAAATACCAATTACCTTACTTGTTTTTAGTGGCAATCATAGAAAAAAAAAAATAGAGCGAAAAATGTTTTATAATTATTTTGCTAAACTTTTGATGGCAAATACATTTTCATCACTCCAAAAAATGTAAAATAAATAAATGTTGAAGAGACATTATTATTTTGTAGTGTGTTTCAGAAAACTTCAGACATCCAGACTGGATTTACAAGGCATCATTTCTGCAGATTAACAAGCAGTTAATCCAATCAATGTTATTAAACTCATAAATATGCAAATAAGAATGTTAACTTACAAATGTACAATGTAAAATCTCGAAGCTTGACGACCCAGTATTAATAAATAACTTTGTTTGGTGTAGTGTGATATTGTGCAACATGGAATAAGATAAACCAGATTTCTTTTTTTTAAACAGGGTTAACAATGTCAGTTGTGAAAAGCCTGTTATGAACTTTTGTACCTGCTTGTAGCTTAATTAGGCACTGTATAGTATCTTTTTTAAATACTTCTGTGTGTGTGTACTTTAGGTTCATCTGCTGAAGGATCAGCTCTCCGCAGAGGCTGCGGCGAGGATTGAAGCCCAGGCTCGAGTTCATCAGTTGCTATTGCAGAATAAGGATCTGCTACAGCATATTGCTCTCCTGGTCAAACAGGTTCAAGAACTGGAGCTCAAACTGTCTGGACATGACTCTAGTGAGTAAGATGTCCTGTGTTAAGCAGTGTTGGGGAGTAACTAACAGTAACAATAGTCCTAAATAAATTTCTCTCTAGTGTGACTGTAGTTCAGCAGTTTTCAATATAGTAAAGCTTTTCCATTAAAAAGCTACTTTTTCCAACAAGAAGCGATGTAGCATGACAAAATGCAGTGTTGATATTAATATCACATTGTTTTCAGAGGAACAAAAAACATTTTATGCAATGCATTCAAGGGGATCAGTTAAACAGCCAGTCAAATACAAGATGATTCGCCGATTTGAGTCCCTGTGCTGCATTTTAGGGAATTTTTTTTTTTTGTTTGTTTAATTACCTTTTGTATTGCAAAATAATTAGTTAAATGCTTTTTTTTTTTTTTTACTGTGTTGTTGGCTCAATTATATATGTATGTATATGTGTGTGTGTGTATGTATATATATATATATATATATATATATATATATATATATATATATATATATACACATATACACATATACACAGTGGGTACGGGAAGTATTCAGACCCCTTAAATTTTTCACTCTTTGTTATATTGCAGCCATTTGCTAAAATCATTTAAGTTAATTTTTTTCCTCATTATTGTACACAAAGCACCCCATATTGTCAGAAAAACACAGAATTGTTGACATTTTTGCACATTTATTAAAAAGAAAAACTGAAATATCACATGGTCCTAAGTATTCAGACCCTTTGTTCAGTATTTAGTAGAAGCACCCTTTTGATCTAATACAGCCATGAGTCTTTTTGGGAAAGATGCAACAAGTTTTTCACATCTGGATTTGGGTATCCTCTGCCATTCCTCCTTGCAGATCCTCTCCAGTTCTGTCAGGTTGGATGGTAAGCGTTAGCGGACAGCCATTTTCAGGTCTCTCCAGAGATGCTCAATTGGGTTTAAGTCAGGGCTCTGGCTGGGCCATTCAAGAACAGTCACGGAGTTGTTGTGAAGCCACTCCTTCGTTATTTTAGCGGTGTGCTTAGGGTCATTGTCTTGTTGGAAGGTGAACCTTCGGCCCAGTCTGAGGTCCAGAGCACTCTGGAGAAGGTTTTCTTCCAGGATATCCCTGTACTTGGCCGCATTCATCTTTCCCTCGATTGCAACCAGTCGTCCTGTCCCTGCAGCTGAAAAACACCCCCACAGCATGATGCTGCCACCACCATGCTTCACTGTTGAGACTGTATTGGACAGGTGATGAGCAGTGCCTGGTTTTCTCCACACATACCGCTTAGAATTAAGGCCAAAAAGTTCTGTCTTGGTCTCATCAGACCAGAGAATCTTATTTATCACCATCTTGGAGTCCTTCAGGTGTTTTTTTTAGCAAACTCCATGCGGGCTTTCATGTGTCTTGCACTGAGGAGAGGCTTCCGTCTGGCCACTCTGCCATAAAGCCCCGACTGGTGGATGGCTGCATTGATGGTTGACTTACTACAACTTTCTCCCATCTCCCGACTGCATCTCTGGAGCTCAGCCACAGTGATCTTTGGGTTCTTCTTTACCTCTCTCACCAAGGCATCTTCTCCCTCGATAGCTCAGTTTGGCCAGACGGCCAGCTCTAGGAAGGGTTCTGGTCGTCCCAAACGTCTTCCATTTAAGGATTATGGAGGCCACTGTGGTCTTATGAACCTTAAGGGCAGCAGAAATTTTTTTGTAACCTTGGCCAGATCTGTGCCTTGCCACAATTCTGTCTCTGAGCTCTTCAGGCAGTTCCTTTGACCTCATGATTCTCATTTGCTCTGACATGCACTGTGAGCTGTAAGGTCTTATATAGACAGGTGTGTGGCTTTCCTAATCAAGTCCAGTCAGTATAATCAAACACAGCTGGACTCAATTGAAGGTGTAGAACCATCTCAAGGATGATCAGAAGAAATGGACAGCACCTGAGTTAAATATGAGTGTCACAGCAAAGGGTCTGAATACATAGGACCATGTGATATTTCAGTTTTTCTTTTTTAATAAATGTGCAAAAATGTCAACAATTCTGTGTTTTTCTGTCAATATGGGGTGCTGTGTGTACAATAATGAGGAAAATTGGTTTTGACTTAAATGATTTTAGCAAATGGCTGCAATATAACAAAGAGTGAAAAATGTAAGGGGGTCTGAATACTTTCCGTACCCACTATATATATATATATAAATACATTTGAAGTCAGATGTTTACATACGCTTAGGTTGAATTCATTAAAACTAATTTTTTTAACCACACATATTTTATATTTTCAAATTATAGTTTTGGCTAGTCGTTTAGGACATCTACTTAGTAATTGTTTACTGACAGATAGTTTCACATTTAATTGACTATATCACAATTCCAGTGGGTCAGAAGTTTGCAAACACTAACTTTGCCTTTAAGCTGCTTGGAAAATTCCAGAAATGTATGTCAAGCCTTTAGGCAATTAGCCAATTAGCTTCTGATAGGCTAATTGGATTCAATTGGAGGTGTTAAAATTGTAATGCACGTCTCATTGTATCAACTCACAATTTCTACTGTCAGGAATTAGCATTAATAAGTGAATTATGATTAATTCACTTATTGGAGTGATATTATTCTCATGGCTTATTGAAAATAATATCACACGTATTTAGGTACAGCTTTGAAGCAAAATATTTTAGAAACAGGGATGAGATTATTTATCAAAATATACCACAGTCATTCATCTTTGAATAGAGACCAACTTTATTACTATTCTAAACATAAATCTAATCTAACACGTATATATATACATGAGACAGGTTGGTGAAAAGAGTGACAGAATGAGAAATAAATGATCAGTACAGTGAAAATGAACTTTATGGAGTCTGTTGACAATGCCTTAAGAACCATTTATCTATCATTGTGTCTGCATCGATTTGCTATCGGATTACCCAAATTATTGAATTAATACACAAGCACTTTGAGCACAATATTGGAGATGTACTTGCATGTCTTTGTGGTGTTTTCTTGCATTCTTTGTGTTGCTTGGTTCTTGGCGCTTTGTCGAAAGTTTGTTCCGTCTATGTTTTTGATCTCTGTAAGATCGAAGTTATTGTCTGTATGAATGATGAGGTTGGCTTTGAAGCGAAGCCTTCTCATGGGTTTGTGAACCATAGAGAGTGATGAGCTTTCTCAGGACGTCGAGTCCCGAGCTTCCTTGAACTTCACATGACATGGACCTGGCAGTCAGCAGAGCGAGAGAGACGACCGAAGAGCAGAGAGGAAGAGAAGAAAGAGAGAATACTGAAAAAATGTCTTCCTGTTTGGAAACATTTGAACTGAAATTGGCCGCATCCTCAAAGGTGTCCTGCACCAATCAGAGAGCTGTCTTTTCCGACAGTTGATTTATGGTTTGTTGTTTCAGATTCTTACAAATCTCCCGGTCAAAAATAGTGCATATTTAATCATTACATTTTATATCTTGAGAATGGTACAAGAGACATGATATTCGTTGTCATTAGCTTTCTCTGCATATGCCAGCGAAAGCTTACATACTAAACATTAAAAAGATTTCATGGATATTATACATGTAGTTAACAAAACATGAAAATCCCAGGTTACAAATCATACTGGTTAATTTCTTGGTTATACCACATGGAGAAAACATTACACACATTTTAAAGAGGTACATCAGGCTATAATCATTCATTTGTCAGTTATACAAGTTACCGCAGTTCAAAGAAAAGACTAGGTCTTGTATAAATCGTGGATTGTAATGCATTCTGTACATTTTAGAAGGCTAAATCAGTAAATTGCTGGACTGTGTAAACTGTTCCTGATTAAGATGAAATATCTTCGTATTCAAGTCGTGCAAATCTGATGGTCTTTTGGAAACCTTTCAAGGAAAAGTCTGCTTTAACTCTGTGTGGAAGATCAAGAGGTTGTGCAGAGGGCCTTTCTGACCCATGACCCTTTTGCTTTAAATTAGGTTGTTTAGAGTGTCTTGACCATTTTATTGTCCAAGGATAGGCATTCAGTAGGAAGTTGAAGCTTGGTCCGTTACTTTATGATGCCGAGGAATTCCAGGATTGCAAAGATTAAAAATCCTAGATTCAAATCATGTTGTTTCAATTCTTCTGCATGTATAATCCTACAGTTGAATGACACTTTGGTGAATTAAAGTACCAATTTCCTTCCAAAACAGCAAAATCTGTACATTATTTTAAACTTTTGGCTGCCAGTGTATATATATATATTTACATTCATGTGAAAAAAAATAGGACACCCTATGAAATATTTTGTTATTTTTTAAGAAATATGGACATATCAATATTTGATCTTCTTTCAAACAATATCTATAGATTAAGGTGATTGAACCAAAAACAATGACATTTTAAACATGATATCATTTATTTAACAAAAAATTTACAAAGATGCTAATGCCTACTGAGGAAAAAGTTAGGACACCCTATGCCCTAATAACTGGTATTGCCACCTTTGACTTGCAGACGTTTGCTATAACGTCTGCAAGTCTCTGATATTGACTGGGAGAACGTTTTTCCCACACCTCCATGCAAAATTGTTTCAGGTTTCTTCACTTTCTGCACAGCCCAGTTCAAATCACCCCACAGCATCTCAATGGGATTAAGATCTGGGGTTTGATTTGGCCATTCCAGATCTCTCCATTTCTTTCTTTTGAGCCATTCCTTCATGTTGTATAGTCCACGTCCACTTGAGCATATATTTTTGGACAGATGGTCTTACATTTTCCTCAAGCACCCTTTAATACAATGAAGAATTCTTAGTGGATTCTATGATAGTGAGCTGGCCAGGCCCTGCTGCAGCAAAGCAGCCCCAAACCATGACATTTCCACCCCCATGCTTCACAGTTTGTATGATGTTCTTGTGCTTAAATGCTGTCTTTGGTTTGCGCCACACATGCCTTCTTTTACTATTCTCAAACAATTCAACTTTGTATTCATCTGTCCAAAGCACATTGTTCCAGATACACATACCGAGTATCTTACAAATTTATCTGAAGCTCGACAAAAATGTGCTAACTTGTGTGGCAATACGCAAAGAGTGTAGCTTACATGTCAAGAAACAACACGGCAAGAATCAAATCCCAAAAAGTTCTCCACCTTGTAAATGTTCACTCTGGTTTTACTCTGTTCTCTGTCTTTTAGCAAGTTTAGCAGCTAAGTTTACCTCTGTAACAAGTCTGCCTTGGACATTCATGTTTTTCCGGTTGAACAGCCCCAAACTCGCGCTATAGTTTGAGTTAGAAAGTGATGGGATGAGCTGATCCGGCCACTCAAAATATAAACGTCAATGTTATAATAGTGCTTGGGAGGTTTTTACACTTACTCTTTTACAATTTTGGGGGAGGTAACCCATGAAAGATTTACTTATATTTGTCAGTGAACAATAAAACTGGGATATTAGAACATATTTTGACATAAAAAAGTTACACACTTCACCTTCAATAATTTAATGTTATGAGGTGCTATGAGCTTTGCAAACTACATTTTCAAAGTAGCTTCCCCATCACCGGTATTCAACTATATTTTCCTCTCCTCACTCTGGATGTGTAGTCATCTTCCACTTGTTTCAAGTCTGTTCTGCTCCACCTTTCTTCTCGTTTCTCCTGCTGTGGTTAATTACAGTGCAGTTACAATGTTACAGTGTAACTCATCCTCACTCGCCCTCTCTGAATATACCTGATGTGTTTCGCCAGCTCTCTTTCACTCTTCAACACTTTTACAGTTAAACTCTGCCCTTACAGTCTGTTCCACCAGTTTCGTTCCATCATATAATTTAATTGAAAATTTTTATCCTTCAATCCCATCATCGCACCCCATCACAATTCATGCTGTGATAATTTTAAAGCAGTTAATCTGAGCACACTCATTTAAACCAGCAGCACCTTTTCAATGTTCTGTCTTTCACATTTGCCTCATGATAAAGAGCACTCATCCCTGACTGTCCCATCTGTCTCATTTCAGCCATCCTGAAAAAGGACGTCTTAAAAAGAGAATATCTTTATTGAATGTAACGGGTTTAAAATTTAAAGAAACTGCTAAATGAAACAAAAGGCAACACGTCTTTCCATTGTGTTGTCTTTGCTAGCTGCGCGCAAAAACAAATATACACTAGGACCACTGTTGTCCGATTCATGAATGAATGACAATAATGAGCCAGTTCTGTTTACAAATTGGCCAAAAATACTCACAGACTCCCAAGTAATCAGTTTGAACATTCTAATGAATCATTTGCTCAATCTATCGTATGTGATTAATGAATGAACATATCATTAATGTACTCTAATAACGCATTCCTTTCTCTCAACAGTGGGATCTCAAGACAGTCTACTGGAAATCACATTCCGTGCCAATGTACCCCCAGTCCTGTGCGACCCCACCACCCCACGACCAGAGGACGGTGTCCTCTCTCCACTCAACGACGGGACACAGCTCGCCCTGCCACTGGGCAGTCCTATAGGTAGGGACCAGTGCTTGGTCAAGTTTGAGTGTTTCCGCTTTCTTCCGGGACCACCCCAACAGGAGCATTGTCCCGACTCGCCATCCCAAGATGTCTCACCCTCATCACGAGACAAGCTTCTGGGTAGCCTAGAGCTGCTAAAATTCCGTGAGTCGGGCATAGCGTCCGAGTATGAATCAAACACAGATGAGAGTGATGAAAGCTGGGAACAGCAAGATGAGAGCACTTTGCGCTTGCTCAATGTGCTAAACAAGCACGGCCCCCCTGACTGCTTGGTAGATGAAATTGCTGTTTAAAGTGATTTTTTGTGCACAGCTTCATAACACACCAGTGCTTAATGCTCCAAGTCAGTTAATGTCAATATCGTCAAACTGTCTACTGGTGTTTGTACTTTTGATAATATCTGGAAGCCCAAGATCTCTTTAACCCTTTGGTGAGCAATTTGTTTGTTACATTTTATGGCATATTGAAGCGCGAACTGTGCCCGACATAGTAAATGCTTTTGTCTCCACTTTGAAGTATAGGGGCAATTATCATGTCAGATTTGTCTCATTGTTATCTGATCGCTAATGGGATGTTCACACATACAGCGATTTTAGTGGAAGGAGGTCACAGAGTGGCAATTATGTTGGTCGTAGTCAGTTTCAGAAATTAACTGTGTTATTAAGGGGCATTATTTGCCCCCTAGAATTGATTTTCACTGGAATATTTTCCTTTATGGGGCATTTTCCTTAACCATATAAAAACAAACAATATGCTGTTTATTCATATCAAATATTTAAAATCATTCTAAATTGAATAGCCCTACACTTGCTCCAATGGATTCACTCCAACTGGTGACTGCTCATTTGCATAAAGTTGAATTTTTCTGAACTTCGTCACATTGCTGGACATGCCCACATTTCGTCACCAATGTTCGCTAGGGCTGGGCGATATGACGAGATATATCATGGCGATAAAATAAAGTGTCAGTCGATATAGATTTTTCTATATCACTAATATCGAAATTTGACTGTGCAGTCTGGTCTTCTCTATCAGTGGGCAGGGCTCCATGTGAGGGTGAGAGAATTTAAGAAACATTCACAAGGTTTTTATTGCATATTGATATTAATTAGGTGTGACATCTGTGATATAGGTTCAGAAAAGCCAACACAGACCAGAAAAATTTAATCTGCAAACTGTGAATGTGCTTATCACTCGTAATACAAGCAGTCTGTTTTACCACCTCAAAATGAAGCAAGACTTAGGTCAGATTTTGCTTTGGGAAGATCTAGAGTTTCTTGAGGAAAGTTTAGAATAAAATAATATTGGTCAACAACATATCAGACTGAAATGTGGGTTATGTTTTTATTTTTTACTTTAACTTTTGTCAAGTTCCAAGTAAAGAGTAAAATTATGTAAGAGGAATATTTTGGAAATATTTAATTTACTGATGTCAAAATAGGCACTACATTACATTATTTAATATATTAACCAATTTTTATTGACTTCCAACAAAAATGTTACTATATCCTGATATATATCATTGTGATTATAAGATATTTCTCGTATTGTGATATAAGATTTTGGTTATCTCGCCCACCCCTAAAGGTCGCTGTTGCTCTTGTTGCAGGGGATCGCAAACTCTCAATGTAAATGATTGACTTCCGGACACTTTTGTCACTGCAAATCGTTGTATGTGTGAATGCCTCTTTAGAATCTATATGAAGCAGTTGCTGGTTATTCACAAAGAATCGTTTTTAACAACACAAGATAGTTTATCTTTATGAAATAAAATTTACATTGTCCTGTGATATTGTACTTATCACATCAGTTGTACAGTTGCGGTTTCATTTCTGGGCATTTCAAGGCATGTTTGCACTGGTCATTTGGATCACCTTGTAACAGAAGTGCTAAGAATTAATAATATTATCAAGCTACATCTGTTTTCGCATGCATGGCAGAACAGACTCTTAATTGAAAGGCTTTAGACTGAGGCGCTTGGCTAATTATACCCTAAGGGTAAATTAGATCTTTAACCAACAGGGACTCCAATTAGTTTGGCATGTTTTCACAACCCACATCTTTAATTAATTATTTTCATACTCAAAGAGCTTGTAGAGTGTCTACCTTTGACTGCTTCACATATGGACTTTGTACATGTTTTATTCTGTGATTCTAAAAAGTGATATGTTGCAGTGTCTTTCCTGTATATTTCTGATAAACTACTAATCTCTTTAACCTCTCCGTTCTTATTTTCCTGGTTTCCTCTAACTCTCTGTTTCTTTCTATGTGCCCGTAGTCATTTAGAGCCAGACAAGTGCACACAATTAGACTGGAAATAATATGGTGTTAAGCAAGTGTTCCCACGCATACAGGACATTGAAAGCATTCCCTGTGTCGATTTGTTCTTTAACGTCTTTGTTTTCCTCTATTTATGCACTTAATATCTTTTTATTTCCATGAAACAAAGTGATCATATGGCTTCTGAAGCCTCTGTATTTAGTGCAGAATCACATCAGTTATTTGTGGTGCTTGACAGCACAAAGTCACTTCCGTGTGAACTTATTATTATTATTATTTCATGTTCCATGTTTTAGCAAGCACAACTAATTAATATGTGAAACAAATCAGTTACATTTCATTGGCCTTGTCCTAGAATCCTATAGCATTACTCATTATATACATTAAAGAAATGGGATAATCTTCAGCAGGTGATTATCGCAAAATAAACCCCAACGAGGTGGTCAGGATCACCCTGTCTTACATCACCCTAAAGAGGGTTATTTAGCGATAATGGCCAGTTGATTGTAGAGTATCCTTCTTATTACATGACTACTTGCCAAATAAATAATTAAATAGACATGAAATATTGATTTGAGTTGAAATGAGTTTATTATGTGAGAAGAAAGAGACAGCAGAGTCTCCAGAACCAGTTTTCACCTCTGGTTTGCGTCAGAGATCTGTAAGGTGTTTATACTGAATTTGAGTTGACATTTTTTATATTAACTTGTAAAGATCACAGAGTGATGTTTGAAGTAGGAAAGATGGTTCGCAAATATCTAGGTTACTGGTGTAATATCACTTTACCCAGATGTGCTGTCATTATTCAGTAATATCAGACCGCTGAATGGGAAGATTGATCAGTCTGAATTGAATATTTTAGAGAGCAGTGTAATAGACATATATTTAATGAAATGTTATTATTTTGCCAAAAATGCAATAACACAACTCGGTAGCGGTTCTAGCTTGTGTGGCGCCCTGTGCGAAACCCTTTTCAGCACACACCCAAAGTGTGGTGGGGGTGGGGGTTTATTGTAAATGCCTGTTTGTAAACGCCCACGCCTATCCGCCACTGATTTAACTCCATGACAGACTTTTTTGCCATAAATCGATAGCATACAGTCATTTGTTTAGTCATGTTCTACCTATTCTAACTGACGCTCCCAAGAGGATTACAAAACATTCCCACAATTTTGATAAAACCTCCTCTACTATGATAGCCAGTGAAATAATATAATCTTGGTTTTTTTTTAAATCAGCAGAATTCACAAAAATAGTATTCAATACATTAAAATAAAAACATTAAGTTAAGACTACATTTAAGTTTGCAAATGCATTTTATACATAAGACATAGTGACAATGCAAGAGTGATCTGATAGGGCAGGTCAGTTGGCCCAAAACTCTCTCCCATGGGCCCTGGGCCTTTGAGACCTTCTTGCCTTCTGGCAGTTTGTATTGACTAGTGACATATTTTCATTGTTGCTGCACTTGACTAGAATGAGAAGCAATGCATGTGTAAAAAAAGTTTTTGATTAAAGTTCCATTGATTTGCTCTCATTTATGCCACAGAAGAACCACACACCATGAAATTAAAAACTCTCATAAAACAAAATTACATTAATTTGTTACATTATAGCTACATTTTGCAGAAATGCTATTTTATGTTGTTGATCAATCAAGTTCCAATGAATTCTTCCAAGACACACAGCTGCTGATTAAGTAGATAAGCTGTTATTATGTTGCATCACAGTCTACTTGGAATAAAACAGTTTATTTGATTAGATAAACTTGCAGATAGTTGCGATGTATAGTATGTGTTCCTGCTTGACTCTGATGTGCCGGAGTCTTTGATTAAATATTGATTTGAAGTCAAATGAAAATGGGGGCACTCCAGCCCATTGTCTCCTATTACGTTTGTAGTAGGAGTCTGCTGAAACATTTTTTTTTTTTTTTTTACTCTAATAGTAGGAATGTGCCATTAAACACTTCCCCATCTTTATTTTATGTTTTCAGTTGAGCTTTTTGGTCTCACCTTAATTGTGCTGACACAGTTTGAGGTTTACCATCTTTCAAAAAAAAAATTGTTTGGAAATCCATTTTAGAGTGCTGTTGTATCAACCAGGATACTGCTCAAAATGACAACCAAAAAAAAGATATGAGGTTGTATTTCAATATATCTTATATAGTTTAGTTATCCCAAAATTACTCAAAAACAAAAGCAGACGTTAGCCCCAATCACCATTTACTTTCATTGTGTACAAAAAAAGATTGAAAGAAAGTGAAAGTTGATACATATCAAAGATGATTGGAACAACATGAGGGTGAGTAAATGACGGAATTTACATTTTTGGGTGAAATATACTTTTAATTACCAAGGAAACTCAACAAGGCTAAAATATGAAAGGGAATATTAGATAGTACTAACAGTGCAGTTTACTAATGGATTTCACAGCCCTTTCATAGTTGTCACGGCCCCATCTTATGTGTGTTAGTGGTGGGATTGATAACAGGGAGTCACATGGTATAAATCCATTATGAACTATAGGGTCTCCTCCTTGACCCTCTCATAGTGTGTTATCCAGGCCTAACTGAATTCCATTAAATGTATCATAGCTTTTTCTTTCCCCGTCCGCCAGCCCCTGTACTTTAAAAGATTCATGTTGGAAAGGGGGTTCAAATTAAATATTGATGTTTGACCCATCTTCCGCTGACCTGAGCATCTGTTAGGTCAACCATACTGGAAATAATACAATTATGCAATACATTGTGAAATCTGTAATTTGGTCACTTCGGTTCACTTTTGAGGATTTTTGTACGATTCTTAATTTAATTTCATAGTTTAAAAAATACGCTGAAGTCACAGATTTAAATGGACGGCCAATTGATCATGTCTCAGAAGATATGGATCTGGATTTAGTGGATTTTTAAAACCAAAAACAGATTTTATTTTGGATAAGAAATGAACACAATACATTGGAATACAGATAATCTGTTTTTAAATTCCTTAAGCTGTGCATTGGATAGTCAACACAATGCATAGATTTAATTGTAACACCTACTCTTGACCTATAGTCAGAATTAACATCTCTTATTTAGCTATTAGATCCATTATTTTATATTTATAACAAGTTAGAGGGATATTCCAGGTTCAATACAAGTTAAGATCAATCGACAGCATTTGTGCCATTATGTTGATTAACACAAATACATTTTCATAAAAAGAAAGTTTAAATTTGGGTTACATCTGATCGTGGCCCTTCCCCTGCCCCCCACAGAGACTATTAGAACGTTTAAAAATGTTCATTGTCTACAGCTACTTGTGGCACCCTGTCAGTTCTTGTGGCACCCTGTACATGTGAACAGCTCAAGTGTGTATGTTCTCCATGTGCTGGCTGGAGAACATTGGGGTCCAGAGTTTTCACACCTACTGGGATACATCAGGAGCAGACAGCAGCTCATAAACCAGCTCAGAAAACTGACATGGCAGATATACGCTACTAGCATATGCTACTGTGGTGGAGACTCGGAGAGGTATTTTAAACTGCTGCCTAGAGCTACAGTACATGTCTATAATAATGGACAGCCCTGTAGAGAAGCATTAACACTGACGATCAGCACTTCACAGCCATAATTGGAACTTGATGATTTGGTATACACCCATCTTGAAGAACACATAAGAAATTAGCGGAAATGTGTCTAGGCCTTGTGCAACAAAAGAAAAAGTATTGATTTATCCACATTCAGAAAGCAAAGGGGAATATGCAGTTCTACTCGTGAATATTATATCTTTTTAAATGTAAAAGGACCATATTGACGTGCTTCTGCTAATCAATATGAGCAATGGTGCAGTCAATTGTATTCACAGATAATTGGCTGCTTTTTTCTTACATTTTCTCTTCCCCAGAGAGCACATTAGTTCTGTTGTTCTTGTTTAAGGCTTATAGTAAAACGAATTCTGTCTGATGACATATTTTGAAGATCAATGCTTGCGAATGCTCAAAGCTTTTCTTGTTTCCCACTGGTGTGCTTGGAAAAGAAAATCATACCAGTCGTGTGTGGTAAGTTGTAGGTTTTTTGTTGGCATTCTTCCCCTTGATTACCGTGACAACAACATGCTTTTTTTAGCCTGTCAATTCTCATCATTCATCTGTTTGCCTTGCATGCAGAGCCAAGACATTGTCAGCATCAAAATAAATTGGTTTTGTCAAATGTTTGTGTTCAAAAGCCTATCTAGTCTTGTGTATGGCCCAGTAAATTGTGTTCGTCATTAGAGACTCTCACAAGCTAATGAGAGTTCTTGCTTCTTTATGAGTAACTGTTTAAACTACCTGAGTGTAACAAGCTGGAAATCACTATTCACATTTGATTAGAGCCAGACTAATGTACAGCTTTTTTTTGTAAGCACGTTTGAACAACCTGAATTGAAGTTGAAATTGAAATAGAACACCATGTCAGGGTTATTTTTGTCAGCTGTTTATTCTTTGCATGGGATGTTGTTGTTTCTCTCTTTTTCTCTCATTCGTTGAGGGTCCTCTCTTCAGTCATATTTTGAAGGTAAAAGTTTGGGGGGATTTTTTTATATTGTGATCAACATTATCCTATTGGGAAGATTTTACATGTTTGAATTAATACAATGACATAATAAATTCAAGTTGGACAAAATTGAGAATTTAAGAATTGTCTCCCTTTTAATTCATGAGTTGGAATTTGAATTGTGTCGACCACACCCCATAGGATGTACATTTTTTATTTGAATTGGAATGACAGGAAGAATAATTTATTGAATTGCAATCCAAAGAAACTCACAAGTCAGTCAACAAAAAATTTCAATAGTCCAGCATAATAGTCCAAACATGCTTGGAAAAGAAAAGCATACCAGTCACGTGTGGTAAATTGTAGGTTTTTGTTGTCATTCTTCCCCTTGATTACCGTGACAACATATTTTAATACAAATATTTAGGTAAATTTGACTTAATTGTGCTAATCGTTCAATTTTAATTATAATTACTTGAATTCAATTTATGCATCTTATTGTGATGACTCAATTCAAATTCAAATAATTCAGGAATTGGAATTTAAAGGTATTAATTTCAGTTTTGAATGGTCCACAACCATGTTGTCAACAATAAACATTTCTCTGTAGATTCAAAAAAATAAAACATTCTTTCTTTGTCGCTTGAAATGCTTGCCATGAAATAATGGTTCTGAGGTAAGAACTGTTAATTGTTCTAGACAAATGCTCAGTTGTTTTTTGCCAGTATTGTTGTGGGTTTTTTTTCTTTCTATTTGTTTGCATGTGATCTTGTCCATTGATCATCATTTGATCTATAAAATCCTTGATTACCATTGTGCACAAAATATTAAATAAAAAATTCATAGTAAGTTGTAAAAAATAATGGTACATTTAATTAATTGCTAAATGATCACCTTTACAACAGTTTCTCTTTCATTCCTAGTACATTTTTAAGCAGAATGCTTTTACGTCTACACAAAAGCTACTGAAGACATGGCTATAAAGCTACTTCATGCTTTGTAGCAAATATTGCAACCAAGACATTCCAGAATATAAGATAATATCTGTGGTATTTGCAGCATGTAGCAAAGGCTTTGTTAATGTAGTATGAATGTTTCATTTTAGATATGGTAAGTCTTCCCTGTGCCTCACTTTCTAAAATAGTTTTTGTTATTTTGTTCTCTAGTGGACCAAAGCATGTTTGAGAACTCAAACTTTGCGGAACAGCCCAAACAGAATTCTCGTCCAGCGGGCAACATCGGCAGTCCAGCAGCCTCCACAGACCTCTCTGCTCTGGCAGGATCAAAAACAGGTGGCAGCCAGCACCTGAAAAATGCCCTCAACTTGGGCAAAGCCATGGGAGCAAAAGTAAACGACTTGCTTCGCCGAAAAGATCCCAACAGCCTTGGAGACATCGGAGTCACAGAGGTCAATAAGAACGTGGAGGCAGTGTGGTCCAGCCTGGCTGAGATGAGCCACAGTACAGCAGGGAACAGGTAAAGATTTCATACTAACACACAGCTGCATGTATCAATGCAGTGGCGCCTGCAGCTGTGCGGCCGTACACACTGTGCGTACCATGAGCGCTCCGACTGACCTGAGAAATATTTACTCTCAGAATATTTCACCAATCATGAAATGTGTCCTGTATTTCTTTTGGCTGTTTAAAAGAACTAGCAATGCCCAATTTGCAAATTAATAATTATTTTGAGTCGATTCTTTTCAGTGAATTGGCCAAATGGACTTGCAAAGTGGTTTGAATCGATTTGTGATTCAGGACAATTCGTTCAGTCCACATTGAATTATTTGGAGTGGTTTCTCACACAGTAAAACAGTATGTGGATATTTACGAATACAGTGCTGGATAAAGTGGAAATGTACCTACAGTCATCTGAAACAAAAGGGTGTCTTTTTGAGAGGTAACTTTGAGAAACTTCTAGTGCTGTGTCATGTGAACAAGGGGCTGTTCAAACCAAAGGTGTTTTTGCGTCCGCTCGTTCTGTTTTTCAATTGTTTTCCATGTAAACATTTGCTAGATGGATGTCTTTTGACAACTGCATCATGTTTCACTGTGTTTTTAGCATCTCTCATGAGAGCGCTGAATTTTTAGACACTGTGTCACGTTAAAAAGCACTTCAACTGATAAAAACACACCTGTCTTCTGCTCTTCATTGTGGTGCATTTTGCTTTTTTAGCACAAAAACACATCTGTCTGAACAGTTACTGGAAGAAATGCTTTAGCCAATAGTTACATGAATGCTACTCATACTTGTGAAAATAAATAAATGCTTATCTCAAAGTCACCAGAATGGAACTCTTTGATTGCCTCCGGACCCCCTAGATATAAGGTTTATTAGGTAGATTTAGAGGTCTGCAACCCAACCCTGGCCCAACAGGACTCGAGAACCCCACAGGTTTTGGATTTATTATGAAAAAATAAACCGGCATTCCGATCTTGTTTCGTGCATCTGTTTGATCCATCACAATAGAACAATTATAGAATTCACATTTTTTTTAAAGCCAAGTCAAATATTATAAGATCCACTGAATGATTTTCCTGGTAAGAAAATTAAGCATGTAACCCCACACTTGATATTTCCCAAAATTCTTGTTTGCTTAAATTGGTATGCTGGTAATATAATTTGTAATGGAAAAACTGCATAGAAGCATTTTCACTAATGACCTCAGATTTTGGACCCCACTGTACATTGACTCTTGAAAAATCCCAGATGGAATTGTTATTTAAGCATTTAGACCAAAAAATGTGCAACAAGATGATCAGGAGAAGAACAAGAAACTTAAACCTTAAGGACATACACATTTTGCATGCTTGATGGCAAAACCATGTAATTTTTTTTCATATCCTTTGGTTTAAGTTTGCTCTTTTGATATTTGTCCTGTAATGAGTCTAAAAGGCCTTAAAGATGATAGACAGGGGTATGTGTATTGATCCATACAGTGAGTCTCCATAGACCGTCAGTAATTGTGCCAGATGGCTCACACTAGCCGATCATGTTCCTCCATGGCAGTTCACATTAAATGTCTTTGAACTCTGTTATTATATGAAAAAGCCTTGAGTTACTACTGAGATTGACTGACATCTCTTTGAAAGGGAAAAAAAACCTTAGCAACATGCACAAACTCTTGTGAAATCGATTATGAATTGAGTCTCCCATGCAGAGCTTTAGAGTGGCACAGAGTGGGTTTAAATAGAGAGCTCCAAATCGGTCAATTATGAGGTTTCATGGTGGTTAGGATGCTGCCTTAGAAAGCTGCTGATTATGTAGGCAGTGAGGCAGCTCACTGGGTTTTGGAACAGAGCTTATGAATGAGTGGCACTGTAAACATACAGGCCTTTGCACACCAAATGTGTTGCGATTATGAGAGGCGAATCGTCAGCGAATGACCCTTGCACATATATAGCGATGCTAATGATCGCTTTTAGCACATTCGCACCTGTAGAATAGGTGCCGCTAAATAAAAAGCAAATTTACAGACCAGCTCAAAACACCTTTGAGCTGGTCTGCCCTCCGCCTATGGCAGACGAGAAGAACAAGCAGATCTTGGCAAGCAGATCGTAGAAATAAAAATATTTTTCTACAAGCTGCAGCAGTGAGGAAGTTTGTTGTTGATTTGCTCAATGAGAAGGAAAACATTCGAGACATATTCACAAACTACTTCAGTTCACCTGCTGGATGTGTTGACTGGCAAGGTTTGTTAGTAATCCATTGTTTAAAAAACTGATATCTAGAGCACATTGCAAGGTATATGTACATATATAAGCATTTTACATATTCTTGTTCCATAGACTTAGAACTGAAGACCTCATGTAATACTCAAGATTGCTCAAAGTTGGGGGACCTGGGTAGTTCAGCGAGTATTGATGCGGACTACCACACATGGAGTCACGAGTTTGAATCCAGGGTGTTCTGTGTGACTCCAGAACTCCTAAGCAACCAAATTGTCCCAGTTTCTAAGGAGGGTAAAGTCAAATGGGTTAATCCCCTCGTGGTCGTGATTAGTGGTTCTCGCTCTCAATGGGGTGCATGGTAAGTTGTGCGTGGATCGTGGAAAGTAGCATGAGCTTCTACATGCTGGGAGTCTCCGAGGTTTCATGCACAATGAGCCACAGGATAAGATGTGCAGATTGACGGTCTCAGAAGCGGAGGCAACTGAAACTTTTCCTCCGCCACCCGGATTGAGATGAGTAACCGCACCACCACGTGTGCTCAAAGTTCCACTTTTAGGGTAAATTTATAATGGGAAGGGTTTGACTCTCAGTCTTATTTTTTTAGGGGGTACCTAGGTAAGTATAGTGTACATGCAGAACTTTTCAGGGTTGAGACTTCTCTTATTTATTTTTTTATGGGGGCAATATGTCAATAAGTCATCTATAGTAGCACTCTGCTGAGATTCCACTAGTTACAGAGCTAGGGCTAGTAGAAATCTGGGGAAAAGGCTACTTATTCATGCATTTTGATAAATGAACAGAAATGTCCTCTCAATTTCAACTGCTTTTATTTTCAGAAAAGTTAACATGTGTAAATATTTGTATTAACATATACAGATTCAAAAACTAAGACATAAACTGAACAAGTATCACAGACATGTGACAAACAGAAATGGAATAATGTGTCCCTGAAAAAATGGGGGTCAAAATAAAAGTAACAGTCAGTATCTGGTGTGGCCACCAGCTGCATTAAGTACTGCAGTGCATCTCCTCCTCATCGACTACACCAGATTTGCCTGTTCTTGCTATGAGATGTTACCCCACGCTTCCAACAAGGCACTTGCAAATTCCCGGACATTTCTGGGGGAATAGCTCTAGCCCTCACCCTCTGATCCAACTGGTGTCAGACGTGTTCAATGGGATTGAGATCTGGGCTCTTTGATAGCCATGGCAGAACACTGACATTCCTGTCTTTCAGGAAATTGCACACAGAACAGGCAGTATGGCTGGTGGCATTGTCATAATGTCATGCTGGAGGGTCATGTCAGGATGAGCCTGCAGAAAGGGTACCACATGAGGGAGGAGGTTTTCTTCCCTGTAACACACAGCATTGGGATTGCCTGCAATGACAACAAGCTCAGTCCAATGATGCTGTGACACACCGCCCCAGACCATGACGGACCCTCCACCTCCAAATCGATCCAGAGTGCAGGCCTCGGTGTAACACTCATTCCTTCGACAATAAACGCTAGTCCGACCATCACCCTTGGTGAAGCAAAACCACGGCTCGTCAGTGAAGAGCACTTTTTGCCAGTCCTGTCTGGTCCAGCGAAAGTGGGTTTGTGCCCATAGGCAACATTGTTGCCGATGATGTCTGTAAAGGACCCGCCTTACAACAGGCCTACAAGCCCTCAGTCCAGCCTCTCTCAGCCTATTGTGAATAGTCTGAGCACTGATGGAGAGATTGTGTGTTCCTGGTGTAACTCAGGCAGTTGTTGTTTCCAACATGTACCTGTCCCGCAGGTGTGATATTTGGATGTACCGAACCTGTGCAGGTGTTGTTACACATGGTCTGCCACTGCAAGGATGATCAGCTGTCCTTCCTGTAGCACTAGTTGTCTCACAGTACAGACATTGCAATTTATTGCCCTGGCCACATCTGCATTCCTCATGCGTCCATGCACCCATGCGTAAGCCACATTCACTCAGATGAGCATGGACCCTGGGCATCTTTTTGGTGTTTTTCAGAGTCCATAGAAAGTTCTCTTTAGTGTCATAAGTTTTTATAAGTGTGACCTTAATTACCTACCGTCTGTAAGCTGTTTGTGTCTTAACGACCATTACACGGGTGCATGTTCATTAATTGTTTATGGTTCATTGAACATGCATGGAAAACATTGTTTAAACCCTTTACAATAAAAATCTGTTAAGTTATTTGGATTTTTACAAAAACATTTTTACAATACAGTGTTCTGAAAAAGGGATGTTTTCTTTGTTGTTGGAGTGTCCGGTGACACTAGTCAATTAGGCAGGTGTCATGTAACATTGTTCATGGGAACCCACACTTTGTCCTTAGTAGAAAATTTTAATGATGTTCTTGGTCCAGGTGGGTGGAAGAATTTTACAAAAACATGTTTTCCACGCTTATGTCCTCAACCAATGGTGTGTCTTTAACTCATTGAGTTTCTCATACAGAGAAACAGAGAATGTATTCCTAGGGAGAACTGCTCTGTCAGTCATAACCCACTGCTTAAAGGTGATGTTATCAGGAAGTGTGTCACCTTTGTTTGACTCTTCAAGCATCTGCAGTAAGGCCTCTATACCTGGACACTGGTCACACTTGTTGAGCATGCAGTCATAACTGTTTATGTCACAGACTAGAAGTTCCAGCAGGTCCTTGTAGTCCACTTTTAGCTTTGCTGACTCAATCATCAGCTTGATGTTCTGATGTTGTGTGCAGACACAGAGTTCCAGATGCTCCTGCTAGCACACACCATTTTGGCCTCCGTTCACAACATTTTTATCTTCTTATCTTTAACTCTGGGTGCTGATTTTTAAACTCCACATACAGTTCATTAATTTTACTTAAAACTAAACTCTTTTGTTTTTGAACTTTTTGTGATAGATCATGCTTCACTGTTGCCAATATCAAAAGTAGTAAAATGTTAGATCTCACTGACAAGCATAAGCTATTGTATGTCAATCATAAACATAATTACTTTAAAATACTGTTAATTTTTATTATATGTTATGCTTATATTACATCTGTTCATTTCTCAAAATGCATGAATAAAGTAGGTTTTTCCCCCAGATTTCTACTAGCCCTAGCTCTGTAACCAATGGAATCTCAAACTCAAAATTTATACAGAAGAATGCTACTATAGATGACTTCACATATCACCCCCATACAAAAATAAATAAATAAGACAAGTCTCAACCCTGAAATGTTCTGCATGCACACTATACTTGCCTAGGTACCCCCAAAAAATTAAGACTGAAACGCTTCCCATTATAAGTTGACCCTAAAAGCGGAACTTTGAGCAATCTTGAGCATTACATTAGGACTTAATGTTCTAAGTCTAAGGAACAAGAATGTGTAAAAGGTTTCTATATGTACATGTACCTTGTAATGTTCCCTAGAGATCAGTTTTTGTTCCAAGGAGCTAGGACCGTCCTGAGCCGAGATATTGAGGTTTCCGTAAACGGCTGTATAACCAAAATTGTTGTGTGCCATGACACAAAGATGGCCGTCATGGTTAAACCAAGTAAAATAAAAATACAAAACTGGCGGTTTTGCAGTACCAATACATAGAGGTAAACACTCAAAAATAATTGGGAAAATTAAAAATGGTCAGGCAACCTGTATTAGACCACTTGAGATGGACTGACCATGATCAAAGTTTTATTTTAATTCGAGGTGTTTTGCAACACTTAAATTTAAATATTATAACAAATCAGAGGTAACAATTTTAATTTCTGATTAAAATTTTAGCTGCTATTAATTTTGTCTGTTATGATGGATTTTGAACTGTAGATCATTAGTACATAGAGCTGATCAAGTATGTTGAGAAAATATCGCAGCAGCATTTGCAGTGCCACAAATCTTAAAATATGGCTGCATAATTTTAGAAAAAAAAAAGACAGATAATATGAAACAAGACACTAGTGGCACGGGTCTAGGATAGACCGCCTGCTCTCTAGTCACAGCACTATTGTGGCCAGAAATGAATAGCCCAGGCTACATACTAAACAAGCATGAAAAAAAAACTTGATAAATGCAGAAATATCGCTCTTTTCTCGCATCAAGTCAAGAGACCCACCTCCTGTTCCTTACATGTATCCCAGGATGGGGAAGTGGGTGATCACACCAAAATCAGGATCAAAACGATGTTTTTTTTTTTTTAAAACAAGGTTTAAAGTTTGTTGCAACCATTTTCTGATAAACCTTGATTTATTCCAAATTTACCCTAAGAGATTAACTGAGCTAGCAGAGGTTGTCCTTATGGCTTTCATCAAAATTCTTATGAGACTAAGTGCAATTTTCACTGTCATATAATTATACAGTAAACTGTGCATTTACATTCTGTCTCTTATTAACTGCAAGCATATTGTGTGATTTGGAGTAGGCAATGATATCATTGCATCCAGCTAATTGGTTATTTGTTAAGTCTTATTTTTTTATTGACCTTCCCAAAGTCCTTTCCACAAAACAAAACACTGACAACAGTAGTGATTTTCTAATTTTATCCACTGGAGTGGTGCAAAGTATGGGTCGTCTAGGTTTCTTTTCTTCCACCTTTTAATACTGCCCAAAAATGATCATATAAATTAAACAAGAAGACTATTCTTTGACTTACTCTCATCTTTACCCCGTAGTCTTGATATGTGCTGGGGTTATTACATTTACCTTTAATAAAATGTATTCAAATGAAGTGTACTCTTGTATTAAGGGGAAAAGGCCTGGTGTGGGGACATGCTTTATTGCATTAAATCGGCATCCCTACTCTTTATCTTTAACAAGTTTTTCTCTCACACACAGTCACATCTCTCTGGACTCCTTCCCTCGGTTAGATCCCCCACCTCCCACTGGCAAAAAGCGCCTTCCACGTGCCCTGAAGACCACCCAGGACATGATGATATCTTCTGACCCTGTAGTAGCCTCCCCAGATTCGTCCTTCATCTCCTCACCTGACAAGACTCCCCTCATCTCCAAAGATAAAGCACCGCTTCAGCCAGAATCAAACCCTGATGAGCCCAACCTAGAGAATCCTTCAGAACCTAGTGACCGTGTCAACAGCCAGATGGAGAAGCCCAATTTTCAGCAAAATAATGAGCCCACAGCTGTGGTGGCGGATGGGCTTAAAGAGGAAAACGCTGAGGATGTAGATCAACCACTGCTTTCTGTTCCTGATCTGATTCACAAAGACAATCTGGACCCAAAACAGAAATTAGCCATTTCAGAAACTAGAATGGCTTCCACCCCTTGCCCAGGCAAAGGAGGATGCCGCATTAGCGTCACTGAGGGGGAAATGTTGGGAAACGGCTCAGTGGATTACCGGACCCTCAGCTTGGAGAGTGAGGAATCCCACCCCGACCTGCTCTCATTTGAATAACCTAACCTTCTCTCCATGATCACCCCCATTCACCATCAGTTTTCAAGAGACAATATGTGTGACTGGAGCGCAGGATTCTCCAGACATCAACAATGGGGGAAAATCAGTATGCATTGAGAAGACAAGTCAAAAGTGGCTATGAATCGGTCTATAAAACTGGCCAGATGTTGTTCTACTTTACCTTTTGTACATTTCATTTTGCCTTCTATAGCAAAGTATCACTGATTGTACTTTCTTTGTACCTGAAATCATACAAATGATGAAAATAACTTTCATCTGTTTTATTGTAGTACCATAATGACTTTGAAAGATTGTATTGTAAAATATTTGTGGACCTGTTCACAAAAGAACCATGAAAAGTAATTTAATAGAAACCAAAGTCAAAACTACACTGTAATACCTCCAAAAAGCTGTCTTTTCAGTCTCTGACTTGGGCAGCATTTCATGTCTTATACTGTATATGTTCGTCTTTATTTCATATCAGTTTGTTTTTATAAGCAAGGCAGTTCCACTTTATATATAGTATAGGTGTCTTTAACTACCATGTACTTATACACTTAAGTGTGAGGGGTGATGTTTTGGGTTGGGTTAGGATCTCTACATAACTCCAAATAAAGAAGATATATGAATATTGCATATGAATCTCACATGCTTCTCACAGAATGAGGGTTACCATCTAACCACCCCACCCTAAATGCATGTATAGTGTAACAACCTGTATGTAAACAAGTACATTGTATCAAATGTAATTAAACACACCTAATATAAAGTGGGGCCGTAATGGTTTAATAGTTTATATTTTATTTTACAAGACTTTAGTTGTATAAGTTGTATGACCACATTTCTGACCTTGGCTCAACACTGTGCTCACATTTCATAATCTTTGCCAGTAAGAGCAAATGCACAACTGACCTTGGATTAGTCTATAAAGTATTATGCACCTAAGGCCAGCAGTATGCAACTGCTTCATTTTTGTATTTGGCCTAGCATTTCATCTTTTGCAGGACACATTTCACAATGACATCTAGATCGATGAGAAAATATAGGGTTCTCTACCTTTGTAAGAAGTGTCATAATGATTATCTTCAAGGTGATGATGGCTCAGTCAACATGAAGGCATGCAGAGGGGCTCTAAAATTCCCTGGAATGCCATAACTCAACACTAATCTCAATCCTTGTTCTCTTGTTTGTGTAGACAGTCTGACTCCCATGGCATTCTCTCAGGGCTGTTCTTTATACCAGACAATAGATTCTCTAAGGAGAATTCAGGACAAATCTATAGCTAGCAATGCAGATATTTACACCCATTATTTATGGAGATATATTGTGATCCTGAGTATATGTAAAAGTACTAAGATGTTTTAACTTCAAGCTACACATACTGATCCATGGCAATTAAATAGTTATGCAATAAGTCAGTGATGAAACAGTGTATGTGAAGGATTATTGAACTAAAGTGTACGGAGTACGTTTCTAAAAAATAACTTAAAGGGATAGTTCACCCAAAAACAAAAATTCTGTCATCATTTACTTGCCTTCATTTAGCTCCAAAACCATATTACTTTTTTCTACAGAGAAAGAATGACAAATGACAGAACTTTTATTTTTGGACGAGCTATCCCTTTAAAGCTGCAAATCCTAAAATGTGGTAATGAAATTGCTGTTATGCATCAAGCAAATGAAACATGTGTGAAAGATATTTAACATGGGTTTTGAGTTGATTTATGTTAAATAACTTGAGTGCATTAGATGTACAGTATGCAATGGCAACAAAGCATTAACTCATTCAGGCGCTTTATGAATTAGATCTGTTTCTGTATGATAATATGTCTTGGTTACACTACCATTGTGATGTCTACTTTTATGTGTAATGATGCATAATGAATCAATGTTCTCTTATTGGATAGTGTGAACACTAAAATGAGATTTCAAAGAGTGGAGCTGATATTGTTTTAATAGGTAATAAGATATGAAGTTAGTGTGGGGGGGTTTGTTTGTTTTTTTTAATCTTCTGTGATGCCTTTATAACCATTGTGTGTATGTGGTGGGGAAACTACAATGAATGAATGAAAAATATATTTATCTTGCATTATATTTTAGCCATTGGTTTCTTACACATTTGAATTGTTTTTAGGATTGAGAAGATTCCTGATGGAAAAGAAGAATGTTGTAACTTCTGTGTGATTGATTAAAGTAATGTTCCGGGGTCAGTACAAGTTAAGCTCAGAGATTATTTAGCAGAGACGGGCCACTTCTATTAAAATAAATGGGAGAAATTGGAACGCCAATGTATGCAAGCAGAGAAAATCTTGTTTTTAGCGTAATCTGATGTGAAGAAGCACAATTTATGAAACGTTGTCTGATTTTACTGCTGAATTGAAATATGTTCTTTGATCATAATCTTGACCATACCTTTTGGAGATTTCAGTCTTTTCCCATTTAAGTAGACATGAACTGAAAGACTTAGGCTCAAGCAACATTATTTTTGGCATAATGTTGGTTACCATAATTTATTTCTACTCATACCTCCTTTTCTTTAAAAACAATAAAATAAAAACAATGTTGCAGTTAGGCACTTACAATGGAATTGAATGGAGACAATGAAAGTGAATGTGGCCCATTTATGGAGGGTTTATAAAAGCACTTGCATTAATTCCTCTGTTAAAATGTGTGTATTTGTTATTATTTGCTGTAAAGTTGTTTAAATTGAGTTTTAGGGTTTATTGACATTACATCATCATGGTAACGAAGTTGTAAAATATGCTTTAACTTTACACAGAAAATTTTAGTAAGTGATTTTATCACACAAATCATGTTTATGTGCATGTACTTTATGTCTTATGACTGTACTTTTGAAACAGTATTTGAATGTTTAAAAATTGGCCTCCATTCACTTCCATTGTAAGTGACTCACTGTAACCTCGATTTTTCCTTTTTTTAAAGAAAAGAAGGGACGAGTCGAATGACATTTTTGTGGTTATCAGCATTATGCCACAAATGCTTTCAACTGGGCTTAACTTGCATTGAACACAGAACATTCCTTTAATGTATTTTATTTGTTTACTTTTTGTCAATGGTCCCATAATTTTTTACAGTTCCCAATATGAATGAAGGAAAGAAAAAGAATGTTGAAGGAAAAACGCATGTATATGAAGGTTTTATGAGTACACTGAAATGTATTTAAGGATATCACATGTTTAAGCTGGCGATATTAAAGTGATTTTTCATTATGCAAACTATCTGCTCATGATGCAGTTCGGGCCTGCGTGCTTTTATTCTTGGTAAATGGTTTTATTATTTTTCTTTCAAGGCAATTTACACAACAGAATTTTCAGGGTCATAGCCTCTGCAATTAAATGCTTGACTTAAGGGCTTGACAGCAATAAAGTCTTCTAAATAAAGGGATTGAACCTTAAAGCCTGTGTTATCAGCACTGACACTAAACCATGAGGTTACCCCCACCCTTTGCCCAGACAAAATTGTCTGTATATCTCAATCCACCCTGTCAACCATATCAAACACCGTTATTATTTAAAAATGTATGTACTCTGCTTAGCACTTTCACACTGCCAAAATGTATCAGCTCATTAACTACCTGAAAATACATAGTTTTATATACAAGTTTTTAGGCTTTGGTTATTTGGAGTAGGCCATTTTTTGATGTGTTTTGACCTGGCCTGTCCACTTCCTCTCTTACAAGCAAAATGTATTTACATTTTCAAACAATTTACCTCATGATTTTAAAATATGTGTGGTCTTCAGACAGCTGCTCCAAAAACCTGTATATTCCCAAAATATGGAAATAAAAAAACTGAAGTTTTATCCTGCATTCAGTATTTGCCTCCCAACTGAGAACAGAAATACAATGGAAAAAAAAAAAAAAAGGCCAAGCAGCTAGAAATACTTTTGGATTTTGAATTCGGGGCAGTGGGCGGGATCTTTCCACATCCTCTATCCAGTACAGTGACAGCCTGCTTGTCTATTGTAGTCATGTCCTGTGTTTTACCATTTCTTTTTCTAAAACAGAACCTGTACTATTGATCACTGCCAGCTAGACATCCTGTTTTGGCTGGCTATTTTAAGGGTAAGGGTAGCTCCTTCCTGTGCTGTTTAGTCTTTGAGCAAAATCACTTTTTCTGATTTAATAAAAATTGTTTCCTTTATCTGAGCGGTACACGACCTGGTGACTGGTGCCATCTACTGGCTATTACAGTCATAACATGATATTCAAGTCATGTTATTTTTCTTTTTTCACCAAACGTCAGCAGTTTGCCAGCAACACAAGACACATTCTCATATTTTCTTCATGTTTAAACTTCTAAAGGTGTGGGTTATACTGTAGTGAAATTTTATACAATTGCTTATATGCATGTGCAAATGAATGGTGAAACTGAGAAAATTTGCATTTAAAAAAGATCTAAATGGCATGAAATCCCAAAAGAAGTGCATCATTTCAATCTTTCTCTGAACAGCTAGATTGAACTGAAGTTAAGATGTGTCATAGTGTCAGGGCTAGAAATAAGGGTACAAGTATTGCTGACAATAGAGTAATAAAATCACTTTAGGGTTACTTGACACTTTAAAATATGAATTAAATGTAAAAAAAAAAAAAAAAAGAGGCATGGAACCTAGTGGTGAAGTATCTGGGCTGGTGTTACAATGATCATAGGTTCACTTCCACATATTGTAGGTGTGATCAGTTCAGTAGAACTTTAGAATTTGTGAGATACCGCAAGAACGGTATCCCTGAAGAAACTTTGGAAGTTGTCATGTTTAGAGAAACTCACAAATTCTAAAGTTCTACTGAACTGCAGTGTTCTGTGCGGCCACCTACGATGTAGTAATTCTACATTTTATCACAAGTGATGCATTTGAATTTATATTTAGTCATTATTAAACTATTGTTTGTCAAAGTTTAGCATTTTGCCTTCAAACAGTAAAGGTGTCACATTTTTACAACTTGGTCTTATCGAATAAAGTCCAATTGTTTTGTGCATGTTCAGATGGCAAATGGAGGAAAAGACACCAGGTCATGTACCACTCACAAATTCTAAAGTTCTACTGAATTGATCACACTTACAATATGCGGAAGTGAACCTATGATCATTGTAACAACAGCCCAGATTCTTCACCACTAGGTTCCATGCCTTTTTCATTCACTCATGTCTGACTTGCTCAGTATATCAAGAAGCAGTGGAACTGTACCCAAATGTATTTGTCATTACGATTTGGGCTAACAATGTGTGGTACTAGATATTTAGCCAGTACATTTTGTTCATTAATATACTTATTTTTGGTGGAAATGTGACTCTAAGGGAGTGTTTAGATCAAATAAAGCATGTTTCACATTGGACATATCTGCTACTATGAGACTTCTTAGTTCAGAAAGTCATTAATTTAGTGCTAGTTTCATTGCAGGATGTGAAGAATGCAGTGTTAGATTTTGTTTTTATATCTTTCCTTGTCTTTCTTCCAGTCTTGTTTTTCCATTGAGTATGTAACCTTTTTTATCCTAAACACCCTGCCTTGAAGCAAACTTCTTATACAATAATTATATGCTAGCCTGAATAATTTGCTCACTACTATTGTTCCAGTGTTTTATAAGATATAAACTATACTTAAACGTTCTGTCCTTGTTTCAAGTCCACATTTAAGGTCTGGTTGATTTTCTAAAGAAAATTTCAGATTTTTCTTCTATATGCAGTTTAGTATATACTATAACTGTAGCTTTGTCAGTTATTATTATTATTTTTATTTTTTTGGAAACACGAATTGTACTAATTGTAAGCATGATTAAACACTTTTTTTTCACAATAATGAGTGTCCAGTGGAACCCAATCCAGACTTCCTTTATACTGAATGAGTATCCCTGTGTAATAGGTCCCATGTAAAACTGCATGCACTTATTGTGTAATGCATTTACAGTACATATTGTTATTGGGATTACTATAGTTATTAATGACTAGTATGACTTTTTGTTGTTCTGGAAAATGTAAATTATATTTTATAGACTGAGCAGCACTGTTTGAATGAATGTGGTGATAAATATGAAGCTAGCCTAAAACATAGCTGTGGTCTCTGGTTGCAGCATTTTAAAACCAAATTAAGTGTCATTACTTTTAACATGGTATTTTATTCATTGGTGCTTAGTCATCCAGCATTGAAAGTGAAAAGTGTCCCCCAAGCCAAGTAATGTTAGCAGCCTTGCTTTAGAGTTATGGAAGCCTTACCCAATGAGTGGAAGTGTTTTCTAAAGCCTCTTTGCACTCAAACATTATTTATGAATCTGTCTTCATCTATCTATCAGACTAAGGTCTGTCAATTCAGGAAGTCCACAGTTGAATGTGTTTTTAATGTAACATTATTAAACCTCATTCCAAGGCAAAAGTCCAGAAATCTTAAAATATATTTCTCAGTGAATTATAAGTCTCATGTTGAAGGGAAAATGGGACTTCATCATGTTGTCTTCACTATAGGGTGAAGGAGGATAGGATGAGGAAGGAAGTGCCTAACCTTATTCCAGTGACATGAGAAAGCATCATGCTTGGAAGACAAATCTGTCACATGGCATTTGAAGTCAGAGTTATGCTGCATTTAGTTACAAACAGTGAACATAACATGATGTGCCAGTGAGAAATGTTTGAAAGTTCAAAGAGATTTGCAGTAATTAATAACACACTGAGGATCCTGGAAACCAAGCCTCTGAAAAACACAATTAAGACTAAATATGTAATACTGTAGATAAAAGGACATCAAAAACATAAATCAAATTTTAATAAAATGCAAACATCTGTTAGAATAGCAGGTGACCAAAAATATCTACTTGTTACCTAATAATATTAATAGTTAAATGTAGCCACAGGTCCTAGCAGATGGGGAAAAAATACCACAATTTCCCACATTTGAAACCAGATGCTGTGGATACTGTTATCTTACAGCAAAATGTTTACTTGGAAAAAAAGAAACCATAGGATACAGTATATAAAGCATGTTATGTTGGTTGCACAATGTGACCCTGTGCAAAAAATACCCAAAGCTGTTAAAATGTAATTGGCTGTTGATAACCCATGTTGGTTTATCTGTCCAACGAATCTCTCAGTTTGTTAGCACTTGTACCAAATAAAAACTGAGTTTAAACTTACTTCCTACATGAACGAATAGCTCAGTTAAGAGGGTTTTCTTGTTATAACTCTCAAGCAGGATTTGAGAAATTTGGCATGTGTCCTCACATTGTCTGTGCTGTGTTGTTAGGACCCATAGTTAGACCCAAGGGCCAAAAAACAGCTCAAATCAACTGTTTAATGAATTCCACAATGAGAGACATATACAATCATTTGGTTTCTTGGATTAAAAACACAGTTTTATGCATTAAATTGTTCCCTTTCATAATAAGAATAAGGGTCTTTATATCTGTCACTATGAATATTTTGCTATTTTATGCTCTTTAATGAACAGATGAATTAATAAATGAATGGTACATAACAGTATATAGCACTTTGCACAGTGAACAGGGGAATCTCAACCACCACCAGGGTGTAGCATCCATCTGGATGATGCGACTGCAACCATAGTGTACAGGTACACTCACCAAACACCAGCTATCAATGGAGAGGAGAGAGTAGAGTGATACAGCCAATTGAAAAATGGGGATTATTAGGAGGCCATGGGGGAACTTGGCCTAGACACTGGGTTTATATCCCTACTCTTTACAAGATGTGCCCTGTGGTTTTTAATGACCACTGAGAGTCAGGACCTCGGTTTTAACATCTCATCCAAAGGATGGTGCCATATTACGGTATTGTGTCTCTGTCACTATAATGGGAAATTAGGACCCACACAGATAGGGTGGGCACCCCCTTCTGGCCTCACTAACACCTCTTCCAGCAGCAACCTTGGTTTTTCCCAGGAGGTCGCCCATCCAGGTACTGACCAGGGCTACACCCTGCTTAGCTTTTGTGGGTAACCAGTCTAGAGCTACAGGGTGATATGACTGCTATTATTAATTAATCTGGGAGGAAGTCTTTTTTTTTTTTTTTAAAGAAGCAATTAAACCTCATTACAAGAACATTGTAATTATAAATAGCCTAATTCTAGATTGTTTTAATGACCACAGAGGCAAAAGCATTTATTTTTACACTTACTCCTACATTTTGGGGTTTTAACCCACCCACGATACACGGCTGCAATTTGTATGCAAAAAAAAGCTCCTTCAATTCCATTGTAATTTATTTGTTGTACCTTGAAATGTTTTTCCAGATATCCAACTGAGTTTACTGCCGGCATGACCCTTTATTCAATAATATGTTGTCCAGTCCATAAGAAAGAGTGTAATATAGTGGAATGGGGAAAAATAATCAAGTCACCAGTAGGGTGCTAAATAAAGATGACATGCTGTGTTTCCTCAAATATTTCTCCTATTTACATTCCAGCTCCTGTTCATCAGCTTGCCAAGAGAAGAGCCACATCGCTGTTTGTGTAAAGAGGCTCTGCAGGCAAAATAGTGAAGAACTATGGAGTTCAGTTTGTTACTGTGTTACTATGGAGACAGGTCACCACTGTTCATTTTAATGCAGTCATACTGAATAAAGCCAGAAATTATTTAGCAGATATGGGCCACTTCTATTAAAATGAATGGGCGCAATTGGAATGCTCAACCAAGGAGCACTGATTGCCCAATGGTCGACGGATGTAGAAAGGAAGTCCCTCCTTACAGATAAAAGAGGCGATCACTTTTTAGATACATACATCACCTGTCAATCAACTGTAGAATGTGCGTGCCAATTAGCTATACAAGCCGGGATAATTGCATGATTTAGCATAATATGAGGTAAAGAATCAATATTTATGATTTAAGTATTGTCAGATTTTATTGTTGATTATAATCTTGACCAACCGTTTTTGAGATTTTGGTCTTTCTCCATTCAAGTAGATGGGAGTTGCACTGTTATGACTGGAAATAACCTCCCGAGAGCATTCCAAAGATGGCTGACAGTGAACTGACTTGCTAGAAAGACTTTGATAAAGCCCAGCTTATGCAGCATTTTTGAAATGCAAAAATAAGCACTTGCATAAAAAGATATGTGGGAAAAATGGTCTGCAATAGGCACGTTTGTTATACCACGACTTGTCTCATGAAGAATAAGCTTTGACAAACATGCCTAAAATCTTGTGATCATTACTTTTTTAAAGGCCATGATTTATTGAGCTGCTAATTTACCAAGGAATGAAAATTCTGTTATCATTTACTCACCCACATGTTGTTCCAAACCCATATTAATGTTTGCCGTGAAACACAAAAGGGGAACATCTTAAGAATATCTTGGATTTGCTTTTCCATATAAGAGAAGTAGGACTTGGGATGTCAAGCTCCAAAATTACAAAAAAGCACAGTAAAAGTGATCATAAAAGTGATCCAAATAATTTGTATGCTATATTCCAAGTCTTCTTTTGTCATTTGATAGCTTTGTGTAAGGACAGAGCGAAACTTAAGTCATTATTCACTGAAAATCTTCCCCTCCAGAGGGCTGTTTACCATTACAAAACAGATCGAATCAGTGAGTGAACTCAAGAATCAAATCAGTCCAATTTCTGAACAAATCATTCAGATCGGTTTTGTGAACTGAATCAAACATTTCATTGAAAAGATACAACTCAGAAGAATGATTTGTTGTTGAATTGGACATTATTACTTCTCTCATGAAAATCTGAATGAAATATTCAGATTGGTTTTGTGAACTGAATAAGATATTGTACAATAATTTATATATATATATTTTTTTTAAAGATTTACTATCTCTCTCATGAACTTGCCAAGGAGAGCTTGGAGAATGACAAGATTTCCAGTGAAAAGCCAGAATATTTTAAAAAACCATAAAGGAATATTCCATATTCAAAAGAAGTTGTTCAATCGATAGCATGTGTGGCATAATGTTGTTTACCACAGAAAATAATTCTGACTCGCCTCTCCTTTTCTTGTTACAGTGAGGCACTTCCAATGGAAGTGAAAGGGGAATATTTTTTGGATGGTTTGAAGGCAGAAATGTGATGCTTATAATTTTATAAAAGCACTTACATGAATTCTTCTGTTAAAACGTGTGTGTTACTTGAGCTGTAAAGTTGTTTAAAACCATTTGAACAGTTGTTTTAAGGTTTACAGCGTTGCATTGTCATGGCAACAAAGTTGTAAAATTGAACATAATTTAAAACACAGAAAAGGTTAGTAAGCAGTTGTATCACTAAAATCATGTTTACAAGCATGTTGTTAAAACCTTGTGCCTATATTTTGGAAATGGTGAGTATTTCAAAGTTTACTGTTTGGTCCCATTCACTTCCATCATGAGTGCTTCACTGTAACCCAGAATTTTGCTTTTTTTTTTACGAAAAAAATAATAATATATATTTTTTTGTTATCAACTTTATGCCACAAATGCTCTCAACTGAGTTTAACTTGTATTGAACCCGGAATTTTCCATCAATTGTGTGTCAGATTAATGAAACACCTAACATGTGCAGTGCTTGGAGGCCCCCAAGAGCAATACTGAAAAACACTGAACTACATTGCCATTTCTAAATTGGGTAGTCATTTTATTTTTTTTTATCAAAAAATAAACCATGCTAAATAATGCATATTCCGTGTGTATAACTGCATAACAAATCAAAGCATTCTCAAGCTCTTCCAGCAATATGCACCCACCTGTTTCCTGCTGTGCACATCAAAACACATAGCTTGTTGACAGGCAACACAGTTTAATACCTCCAGATACAATCCTAGTGTGTAGAATGTAAATTGGCAAAAGCATGTTTGTTTGTATGCGCTCCAGTGGCTGATGTCACAAAGCAGGATTAAACTAGGTAAGTTTAAATTTAGTTTAAGCAAACTCAGAATTTGCAGTACCAGTAAAGTGGATAGGCTTTCATGAGGATACCTAGCCATAGTAACAAATGCTAATCGGCTAACCTGCAGGTTATGTTCCCAATCAGAGATATCATCCAGATACTGGACCAATCAGCTGTGAGCAAAATGACAGTCACATCCCCCAGTATCTCTCACTCCATTTTAAGGTCACTTCAACGCGACAATTTTAGAAATCTAAAAAAATAAGCTATTTAAGAATATACAACAGTTAGTTCCGGTCCTCGAATCTGATTGGACGAGAGACATTCTCTCGATGCTTCAATGCGTGTGTATCACTCCGTTTGTGCGGTTCTAAACTAAAGTGTAAGAGTAGTGCATATGTGTTAAGAGCTACTGTATGTGTGTCTCTTACATGTATTTTCTTTTTACATTATATGTTAGCCAGCAGGTGGTGGCAAAAGATAATTATTGTGTGTAATATGAGTCAGTTAAGTGACGTAAAGTTAATCCGTCAGCCAGTGTTTACATACAGTAGTTCTTTGTGATCGTTTAATTGTATTACTACTACATTACTAAAGCTAGGAAATAGCTTTAAGTGGCTTTATACGAACAACTTCAGCATTACAGCTCATCACAGCTGAGAGACACAACAGACTGATTAATTACACAATGTTAAAAATGGTGGAGGCCATTGCAGTTTCTATAGTGATCAACTCTTGTGCACCGGCTACCACGAAATAGGGAGAAATTCCCCACTTGGACACTATTTTTCCACTGAGAAAGCTGAATCTCTGCTTGGGAGTGGCAACAAGTAATCGCTCTCTCTCTCTCTCTCACTCATAAATACACATCCATTCATTCATTTTTATCCAATAACTTGTTCGAAACAGCACAAGCTGTGATAATATTTCGGAAGTGAAATATTTTAATTACTAATGAAGGCTTGGACGCATCATTTGTTTTGCAATGGCAGATTCTGATCCATCGCTTAAGAAAGCAGTTCCATGCACAAATGTGTTTTTTTATGACCGTACTCAGTTTTTCCTAATTTTTTAAAATGTACTTGTTCATTTAACTGTTGTATATAAGCAATATGACATGAGCAAGATTACTATCTGCACTGCTGTGATTACCTACGGCACTCAACCTGTGACCTCGTGCCTGAGGCCGAATCACAGCAGTGCTGATGTAGGGCCATATATTACTCTTGCTCGTGTGATATTGCTTAAACATTATTAATTGCAAGAAATATATTTTTGGCAGTCTTGCATTTGTTTAAAGACACTTAAATTTTTTCCCAATAATTTTCCCACAATGGCCATAAAATATGTATGAATAAATAAACCTAAAAGTATTATATAATTTCAAGTAAATTATTAATACATTATCAATAATGATCAAAAGACGACACAATATACTGTAGATATATCAGAAAAGTGTGAATGTCACACAAACCCAAACTTTGCGTTTTAATGACAGAAAAACAGCATCTGGAGTTATTCACACTACAGTAAGTAATAACAAATCTAGATGTGACATGCATTATAATGGGCTTGTGTGACCATTTTTACAGGTTTATTTCAATTCAAAGTTGTTAAAACATTGATAATGATCTGTAATCCTCATTAATAAACGATACCCTTATGAAAACATACCATGGATTTATTGTAGTAATATTGTATTAACCATGACTGTAGTAACCATGTTTTGATACAATTAACCATGGTTTTACTACAGCATTACTGTAGTATATGGTAACTTGGTTTTAGTAATAATAATTTAGAGGTTTTATATGTGGCTTATACTAACTCATTTTTGAAGGATAAACAAAGCAGCTTAGTAATTTTATGTTTAGGCCCATAAAGTTTATATATATATATATATAGTAAGTAATAATAAAGTTACTCATTTTATCCAAATAATTCGTAAAAATTCTGTTTAATAGAGGTATCGATATCGGCGATATTGGCCTAAAAGTACTTGGTATCGGATCTAAAGAAAATAAGTGGTATCGTCCATCCCTACTTTAAATTCCAATGACTAGTGATCCTCTGTGATGTGTATTAGAATTATTCATAATTTCATAGTGATTAATCGTGTTGTGTAAATGTGATTTGATTTATCAGATTTTTTTTACGTCATCTTGTGCTGATTTATAACTGTGTTTAAATTCTTATAATTTATGATGATTTTCATAACATCTTCAGTGGAGAAGTAAATCTCACCGGCTCTCTCGCGAGACGTGACTCGCGCTGTCTCGAACGCGATTGGCTGTTCGCTTCATTCAAGTGAACGCACACGTGAACTAATAACCTCAGGATCAAACTCTGAATTGATAGCAAGTTGGTAACGTAGTGATACCACTTTACCCTAATGAAGCCTGATTGGATTTGGTGAGTTTTGTCAAACTAAAAGCAATCCTGGAATCCAGATTAATTGATGCATGGCACGGAACTGAAATGAACATGCCAATTGTGCATTAAGCCACAGGTGTTGGCAGCATGTAGGCTCAACTCTATTGGCTCGGTGCAGGTGTGAAACGCCAGTGTGGAGATAAACAGTTGGCTGTACGGAAAGCAGTAATTCTGAATCATAACATCCTCTGCAATCCCTAGTCATGCTGTGCGCACAGTCAAAACAAGATTGTGCAACCACTTTGATTCCAATTCAAAAGAGGAAATCTGCAAAGCACATTAAAGGGATAGTTCAGCCAAAAAAAAAAAAAATAATTAATAATAATATTCTGTCAATATTTACCAAACATCGTGTTGATCACCATATTATGACGGATCCTCTTATGTAGTTCTTTCAGACGGCAATATTTCAATGAGAGCCCAGTACAAGGCCTGTTTGGTTTGGCTGCAGTAAATTGACGAACCTTTAAACTGGCACGGAAGAGGAGCTATTGAGAACCGCAGGAAGCTGACGCACAGCCACGGTGTGGGTTAGGAATGCAGCCGACCGGAGAATATTTAGGCCTGCTGTCCCGACTCCCAAGCCCACACGAGAAAGGCAAGAGGACCTGAGAAATAGCCGTAAAAAAGCGTGGAATAGTGACTACACCTACATACTTGAACACATTGTTATGGAGTATGTATTGTCTTTATGTTCTAAAGAGATATTAATATACTGCTCTAATTTGATGGTTTTTTTTATTTTATTATTATTACAGCTACAAACTGAACAGCTATTAGGTGTACAAATTCAAAAGAAAATGTACTAGACATATAAGAATAAAAAAATTTTACCATTTAAATGGTGCTATTATTATTATTATTATTGTTGTTATTGTTTATGATATTGTTTTTATTCATATAGGGTGAATACTGATAAAGTGGAACACTTAAGCTATTTGTGTGTATTCTTCAATTACCAAAAATCACCATTAAATGAATCTTAAACTAGCATGGAATTACATGATGCAGCCATTTGGTTCATATTTTGAAATCAACTCAAATGGCAAGTTACTAGAAAGTGCCCCACTTTATCTGTATTCACCCTATTATTAACTTATTATGTATGTAATAATTAGCTATGTTTTTATTGTTGTAGTCTAATTATTATTTTGTGTCAAACAGCATAAACAAGAAAGAAAACCTCTATAAAAAAAATAAAAAATGTGTTATGCATTTTGGTACACTTAAACATAAAAATAATCTGCATCAGTCAAAAAAAAAATAATTATTGGTCAATCTCTAAAATGTACTTAAATGTACAGTTAAGGGCAGACTATAAATTGCCACGTACAACCAGCACTAAAGGTAGTACTGCCATCTGGTGTTCAGTAGCACTACATTCAAGAGTATAAATGAGGTTCCTAATCCTAATTACAATGTTCATGATCAAGATCAGAAGCTTTGAAGCTTTTTGAAATAGGAGCAGAAATGGCTCTTTTTTTAAAGTTACAGATTACACCTCCAAAATGAAAATGGTCATAATTTGCTCTCATGTTGTCCCAAACCTGTATGACTTTCTTTCATCTGTGTAACACAAAAGGTGAGCTTCAGCATGTTATTGTATAAAAGAAAGAAGCAGTGTATTGTGACTGAGGCATCCCTAACATTCTGTTTAAAGGAATATTCCATGTTCAATACAATCAATTGACAGCATTTGTGGAATACCACATGAAATCCACAAAAAATAATTTTGACTTGCCCCTACTTTTCTTAAAAAAGAACAACAGCTCAAGGTCACAGTGAGGCACTTACTGGAAAGCACAATGGAAGTGAATGGAGGGCAATTTTTGAATGTTAAAATACTAACTTTTTTTAAACATATAAACACAAGACAAACAACAAGTGTTTTAACATGATTTATGTGTGATAAAATCACTTACTAACCTGCTCTGTATAAAGGTATAGCCAATTTTACAACTTTGCTGCCATAACGATGTAATATCAACAAAACCTAAAACCATACAATTACTGTAAAAATGAAGATTTAAACAACTTTACAGCTCAAATGATATGAATTTTAACAGAAGAATTAAATTAAGTGCTTTTATAATATTATAAGCTTCACATTTCTTCCTTTAAACCCTCAAAAAATTGGTCACATTCACTTTCATTACCTTACTGTAACAACATTTTTTTCTTTTTTTTATGGATAGACATGTTGAAATGCATTTTTGTGGCAATTAATCCTATGCCACAAATGCTGTCAATTGATCTTAATTTATATTAAACCAGGAATATTCTGTTAACATCTCCTTTTATGTTCCACTGTTTGTTTGTTTTTTTAAACACCAAGAGTAAATGATAACAGAATTAAGCCTACTACACTTAAAAAAGAACTCTTTGGCTGAACTTGATTCAATCATGACAGTGGTTCCAAATGTTTGAAATTAGTTTTCTTAAATTAAAATTACCTAAATTAAGATGTACTTTCATCTTACATATTTAAAGTAGAGTATACTTCAACTGCATCAAGTAAATCCAGCCACATTTAACATAACTCTTTTAGTGATATTTTAGCTAGTGACAGGAAATGTTAGCATGCTACTGCACTACTGAGAGCAACTCTGCTATGTTTAGTACAGAAATTGCTTAATGGGAAAAGCATTATGTAGAATTTTCAGAATGTATTGGTTCTCAACCTAGACTAAAGCTCCACTTGTCTTATTGATGGTAACCCCCAAAACTACAAAATAACATAAAACACTAACAAGTCTCTCCCTTTATATTAATCTTGCACAAAAACACATAAAATAAAATTTCATTTTAACATTTACTCTCCCTGCCGAGTCCCATGCAAAGCATTCTGGAACGAGAAATCCTTTGCCCAGTTTCAGTTTAAGCAAACAAAAAAATATTCATGTTGTCCAAACACACATGGATTAATAAAGCTCAAAAACACTTTTTTCAGTTGAATCAATTCAGTTAATTTAAACAGGTCATGACATGAAGAATCATATTTTCCTTGATATTTTAACATATACGAGGCCGTTGTACTATAAAAACATACTGTAAGTTTTAGAACTCAAAAGTTTCCCCTCCAGTCCAAAAAGAGCATTTATTGTTTCCAACACTTGTTTTGAATTCGGCTTCATTGTGATGTCACAGTGTAGGGTAATTTGCATAGTTCCACCTCCACAACATACATCATTGATGCAGATGCTGAGCTGACAGAGAGAGAAAGCGTCTGGAATACTGCAAATAGCCCTCTGAAGGACCCCAACGTTAGGAATGAGTGGCTAATTCAATCAAATTTCCTGAATGCATTATTTTGGGAATATTTGTTTGGATTCATGGATGTGTTTTTCTGAGAACCAAGAATTCTCGCTTTTGCAAAGAAACTCGTATTAAAAAATGTAGCAGTGGCAACAATTTTGGACACGACAGTAATTTGTATTTTTTTTTTTTAAATATTTTAACAAAGAATATTTCAGCTCTGTTGGTCCATACAATGCAAGTGAATGGTGATCTGAACTTTGTAGCTCAAGAATACAATTTTTACTCTAAATCTCCACTTTCACTTTTGAAAATTAAACTTAACAGGCACCACATGCAGGGCCATATTGGGGTGCTCCAAGGCCCCCGAGGCTCACTGTATGCGCCCTCCTGAGAACGAATACCGTGATAGGGCCCCCCTGCAGCCATAGCCTGTGCGTTAATGCGGCCCTGACCACATGTGACTTTCAGGTATTAAAGTGAAAATGGAGCTTTGGAGTAAAAAAGGACTTAAATGGTGATCTGTTTCTCACCCACACCTAGTTTCACTGTTTAAATAGCGTTATTTTTCAACAAATCTTGTATGCCTGATAAGTGTTTGGGAGATGCAGTGTGACAACTTTGTTCAGTTTTCAGATGCACTTTATTTTACAGTAGGCTACGTGTATTTTCAGTGTTCTTACAGTGCACTGTACTTACCCAAGAGTAATATTAGGACTTGGAGCGCATTGGAAAATGGGCATTCCAAATTGGGAAAAAAAGGGGAGAAAATCCCAAAAACAAAACAAAACAAAACAGTACTATAAAATAAAGTGCTACCCAGTTTTCTAGTTATTACAGTCGAACAACTGCAGTAGTTTGTGTGCTTTACATAAATTGGGACATATTGCCATCAATGATTGCCTGGACTGAGTGCTTATAGAGGATTTTGTAAATCGCTTGCATGTTTTCATTCTTGGAAAATACAGTTCCACACTTGTAATGTGGTCATCAATATGTTCCTATTGCCAAAAGCACATTAAATAAAAACACAAAGTTCTTAGACAGACATAAACATTTTATTGTGAGAAACATTAACATAGTCCTTACAGAGCTCTGAAAGTAATAGTCTCCCATGATCTTTAGTGTACCATCAACTCACATTTTACAAATACGAAATTGTTCCACACACAATAACACAAATAACACTCAAAGCTAGATTTCAGAGCTTCTAACAGATTCACCCAATTACATCTCTGTCACAGGCTTGCATAAGAAACAGAAAATTGGGCAGGCCATACATAAAAACATGGAAGATAATGAAGAACTGTGAGCTATAGGCCATTACTTCTAGTAAAAAAGGGCAACAGCAGTTGCACCCCACTAATGGGTATTATTGCATTTAAACCATGTGCATATTAAAGGCATTATTTATTTTAGTACATTACTTGTAGCCAAGTGCAAAGTGAGTCTTGTACCCTAACAATTTAACCTCAACAGATCAAAGATCATAGAAAATCTATTTTTTGACCTCTATGGATTTATGTAAACACTGTAATGCTTTAGTATTTAGTAAGGCCTTTTCACTGTTAATGTTCCATAATTTCATTAACAATTAAATCATTGGCAAAGCCTCAACATGAATAGAACAAAAATATGTTTTAAAGAGAAACATCATATATCACTGAAATATAAATCATTTGGAAACATGTCAGTATTCACATTTTTCTTACTGCTTTCATACTACAAACCTTGCAGATCTGGCACTTTTCACTATAATGCACTAATGTCAATGTACTGCATGTGAACACAATTTCTGCCAACTTCTCACATGTTGTGTGTGAAGCCTGTTCATTACACAGTGTGCTTTTTTCCAGAGTCAGTATTATTTTAATGGATTTTTTGTTCCTCAAAACTCCTTAGCAAAGCCCAAATACAGTTTCAGAACTATAACTCTCATATTTTCATATCCATACATGATTCATGGTACCCTATGTCCTTACTGCCCCATTAAGTTCACATGTCCTCATTAAATGACTATACTGTCAAAAATTATTCTTGGCAGGCATATGCATTCTATCAGGAGCTAGTATATGATTTATTTCCATCCATCTAGCTCTATTGAGACCAATAATGTAGCAGATTAAGCCAGTACATGTTTTAACAGCTTTTGGGTCTTTGGTGAGAAAATGATCAAAAGTCATAATCATAAAGGAATAGGGCAAGAGATGTTTGCCTCCATTTTCTCCATTCCTGATCAGAATTACCTGTCAGTTGGCTCGTTATACAGTACCCTCTGATCTCTGTAACTTGGCAACATCTGCCATTACCACAGGAGTGAAATTATTTAAAATGCACCCCTTGTTCACTTAAGAGGTGTAGTTCACTCTAAATGCTCTCCTGTTGCTCCTAACCTGTATGACTTTCTTTATTTCATGGAACACAAAAGACAAAATGAGGGTGAGTAAATGATGACAGAATTTAAATGTTTGGGTGAACTATCCCTACAAATGTGCTATTATGATTAAAGTAAGCTAACTAACATGATTCACATCTTTAAAAATGGTGTGCGCGTATAATACACACACACACACACACACACACACACACACACACACACACACACACACACATATAAGACAAATAATGGGGACATGAAAACAAACAGGAACTTCATTAAGCCAGATAGCCCAGATCTACTCATGACCTCAAAAACCTGTAAGGACTCCAACTTCTCTAACAAATCTCTAAACAAACTGCCATATTTCTTCTCCAGCCTTACTCAGGATATTAAGACCCAAAGAGCATGTCACTCCCATGCCTATCTGTGGTTACAACCTGTAGGGTTTTCCCTTAGGAGGCCCATTACGCACTTCAAATGCAAGCGAATTCTGGCACTCTGTTTTTAGGATGTCTGTCCACTTACTTTAAAATGTTTCAGTGTATCCTACACAAATTTTGCCATGACTGGCTGTTTACAAAAGGCATTTCTGAAACATAAAATCATATATGGCTTGGGTATTTCTCCAGGGTTGCTGGTGGGGGAAAAAATGAAGGCTCTGAAAAACTTAGTAACAATTTTTGGCACTTTTCTCACAGACAAGCATTTAATGACTGTGATATTTTAACAGCATACAACCAAAATAAAAAGATAAATGTAAGGCAGCATGAAATTATTTCTGACAGTATGTAATGCTGTATGGGGGAGCTCTGTGCTTTTTAAATGTGAAATCCCTGAAAATGTTAGAGGGGCCTTGAGGCTGTATTTGAGTGGCTTTGATGATTTTGCTCAAGGATACAAATATTCCTTCTGTCACTTTAAATGTTTTGTAGGGCTTCATCCCAGAAATAGTGTAATACATTTGGAATTTTATTTTGGATTTTACTAATGTTGTTTTGCTATTCTCAGTGTCTTTGTAAAAGTCACAATTCTGCATCTCCTGCTGAGATATTAATATTTTCATTATCTGTTGGAGAGACTTCACCCCAGGTATATGATGCCCCATGTTGAGAAGTCTTCACATCAACTGGATTGTCAAACTAGGCTCTTCTTGAAATAGTTTTTCTAGAACTCCATAAGCCTCCCTTTCTCAAACTTCTTTACCTGATGAATGTGAGCACATTTCTCGACTCACATCAGAACTACACAGTATTCACATAATCATAACAGTTCAAAACCCAAAAATATAATTCTACTTCCAGTGTTAACACCACTGATTAAGAAAAACACACTAAATCCTGCACTTTTAGAAAACGAAAGACCTGTCTCTCTCCTCCCATTCAAAGTGAAGACACTCAAAGGAATCGTGTTCAACCAAGTCTCATCTTTTCTCTAAAAGAACAACCTGCTAGACAGCAATAAGTCTGGCTTCAAAAGCGGGCACTCAACTGAAACTGCCCTGCTGTCCGTTACCGAAGTTCTAAGACTGGCAAGAGGTTCATCTAAATTGTCTGTTCTCTTTCTGCTAGATCTGTCTGCTGCATTTGACACTGCAAACCACCAGATTCTCCTGTTTAACATCACGTCAATTGCATCACAGAACTTTGCTCTGTTGGTTTGAGTCTTATCTCACAGGTAGGTCCATCAGGGTATCTTCAGGAGAATGGTGTCTAAGTCTCACCAACTAGCTACTGGGGTACCCCAGGGTTCAGTATTTTGTCCCCTCCTCTTCTCCATATAAATGTCATCTCTGGGTTCTGTCATTCAGGCACATGGCTTTTCCTCTCATTGCTATGCTTATGACACAACTCTACCTCTCATTCCAGCATGATGATCCTATGGTAGCTGCACAGATCTCAGCATACCTGGTAGACATCTCGTATTTGATGAAAGAACATCACCTCCAACTCAGCCTAGCTAAAACCGAGCTTCTTGTGATTCCATCGTGCCCAGCTGTTCACCACAATTTCACTATTCAACTAGACTCGTCAACGATCACACCATCAATGACAGCCAGAAATCTTGGGGTTGTGTTTGACAATCAGATCAAACTTCATGGACCACATCAGAAGGACTGCCCAATCGTACAGATTTGCTCTATACAACATCAGAAAAATCTAGCCCTTCCTATCTGAGCATGCGACACAACTCCTGGCTCTGCACCCCCTTATCTACACTTACTATTTCAGGTCTACGTGCCCTCCAGAAGTTTGTGGTGCTCCATAGTGCCGTCTCAAAGAAGCAAAACAAATCACTGTCCAGGACATTCACTTCAATCGTTCCTCACTGGCGGAATAACCTGCCAAACTCCACCTGGGCAGCTGGTTCTCTAACATCCTTCAAATAACATTTGGTTCTATTTTTCTAAAGGCTCAGAGCTTGAATTTTAAAACTGTCAATTTCCCAAATCTCTACTGACAAGACTGTCAGATTAACAAAAGTGCCCTTTCTCTATGATAAAAATCCTACAACACTGCCAAAAAAAAAAAAGAGGCAATCTATGGCAACAATGGCATCTATTGTCCATGTGAGAAACCTCATCTAGCAAGAAAACAAATAAGAGGGCAATGTGTTTATAACAGTAGTTTTGAAAGCAACAGTTCACCCAAAAATAAAAATTCTGTCATCACTTATGCATACTTGTGTTGTACGAAATGTGACTTTGTTCCATGGAACACAAAAGGACATGTTAGGGATTGACAGCCTCAGTTGCCAATCACTTTCACTGTATGAAAAAAACAAACATTCTTCAAATGTTCTTATGTTTCATTGAAGAATGAAAGTCATACAAGGTTGGAACAACAAATGATGACAGAATTTTCATTTTGGGGTGAACTATCCCTTTAAATTTCAAATTATTTTAAACACTGGAATCTAGAAAAACAGCCTGATCTTTCCTTCCATTGCCTTGTATACTTATAATTTCTCACAGCGTCAAAACTGAATATAATGTTTTTAGACTGCAGGATAGAGAAGAGAATGGATATGCAGTTTGGACGATAGCTCAGAATACAAAAAAAATAAAACTTTGGAAGACTGGCAAACCATCAGACAGCACTCATTAAGTCCTTTAAACACCAATACTCTGTTGAATTACTGTGGTATTTTTTTTAGCTTTAAAGCTTTAAAGAGCCTAAATGTCATGCAATTAATCATAGACAAAACTAAGAGGAAAACACAACAGCCCCAGGACCTACCACAACTGGAAAAGCCTTTAAATAGTGCTACGATTGTAAAATCACATATCATCATTATATAGAAAGTATGAACGAATACAACAAATGACTGTAACATGTCAGTGGAAAGAATTAGCTAACAAAAGCTAAATACGTTTCTTGTATAGTATCAAATGGTGCTATTCTCACTTGTGCTATCTTAGCCTGTGGGTTTTGGGAGTTATAAAAACAGCATATATATCCACGTGTTAGCACACTAGTATTCACAGTTGCAGTCCAGCCAACGGAAGATAGACTGAATTATTTCCTCCCTATCCTTCACAAATGTGTGTGATGAACGTATGATAAGGTATGCTGCTTTGCACAACATAACATATGTTAAAACTTTAGAGTTTTTAGAAGAATCACTCTTAACTCCTGTGTCCAACTGATCCAAAAATTAGAATTCTCTCATCATTTACTCACCCTCATACCATCCCAGATGCGCAATACTTTAATTCTTCTGAAGAACACAAATTATGATTTTAGAAGAATATTTCAACTCTGTAGGTCCATACAATGCAAGTGAATGGTGGACAGAATCCAAAGCTCCCAAAAAGGCAGCATAAAAGTAAAATGTACGACTACAGTGGTTAAATCCATGTCTTCAGAAGTGATATGATAGGTGTGGGTGAGAAATATTTGTAGTCCTTTTTTACTATAAATCTCCACCTCTGACCAGCCTAGCCCAGTAGGTGGTGATATTCATGAAGAATACGAACCGGAAGTGAAAGTGGAGATTTATAGTAAAAAAGGACTATAATATGAATCTGTTTCTCACCCACACCTATTATATCGCTTCTGAAGTCATGGATTTAACCACAAAGTAATATGGATTACTTTTATGCTGCTTTTGTGCTTGTTGTGGCATTAAAGTTTTGGTCAAAATTCACTTGCATTGTATGGACCTACAAAGCTGAGATATTCTTCAAAAAAATCTTTGCTTGTGATCTGCAGAAGAAAGAAAAGTCAAACACATCTGGGATGAAATTTGGGTGAGTAAATGATGAGAGAATTTTCATTTTTGGGTAAACCAATCGTTTAATAAGAACAAAATAATATTGTACCTTTGGAATTCAAGTTAGAAAAAAAAATGTGTTCAATAAACATCATCAGAGAGACAAACATTTTGGAAGAGACATAAGTTGTGGCTTTTGTGTTAGATGTCTCTTGACTGTCAACCCTGAATGAACAAATTAAATGTACTTTATCTAAAACACAAGGCAACATGCCCTGTCATACTTTGTGCTCTCTCTAGAGCTGATGCTGTTGAACATTCGGTGGTTCAACAGCTCTCATGATTAAGTCAAACACTATGGTTAACCACGCAACAGTGCATGCAGGACAGTGTATTTTGCCAGTAGTTTATAAATATGTGCATAATTACTGGAAATATCTACATCACTAATAAACAATGGAAAAAAAGAGAAAAGAAGTAAACTATGCATTCTGGAATTGTGACATTCAAGGAATAATAAAGCTAGTCTCTAAAGTGATCTGTGGTTTTAAAAGGCTGTGTAAACCAAAGCAGCGCATCAATTCCACTGCAAAAAACAAAAAAACAAGTACATCAACAAAGCATGGAAGCATAAGAATTGAATGTCGGCAAACAGCGATCACACTTTCAGTATAAATTGTCTTTTAGTGGTGTTCAATGACTAAAAAAGCAGGCACTAAATCTTTACTTCTCGTCACGCGCAAAATAAACTGCATATGTGCCTATATTCACAACAGCATTGAGTGACACATGTACAAAAATATAAAGTGTAGCACAATGGACTGATACATATTGCATGGGCTTAAAAGAAGTCACATGATTGTAAAGTAATTTACACTTTTTGAAGTGTGAATAGAGGTGTGTGCCTCTATTCTCATTGCACGGTTTGGTATAAGTAACCTCTCTTATAGGCACTCAGTGGATAAAATGTAGCGACCACAAACTTGCCATCAAATGTTCGACCGGTCAGCTGTCTCTGGGCTTCTTTGGAGTCTCCGGCATTTGCATACTCCACAAACACCTGCCAAAAGAAGATTCAAAAACTGAATGTCAAAGTATTGACTGAACTCCACATTCAATCAATGATGTCTTCCTATCTACTAGATGCATAGAAAAAAAAAACATACAGCACAACCAATGTAGTTTGGTTCATGAACTAATAGACATTTTGAGCCGTTTCTTTAAATGAAACTGTCAAAAAAAAAAAGGCTCACAATCTCACAGAGTATAAGTTAACGGTTTGAATCAATTTAATGAATCCTTAACTGACTGAATTCACTGAATCCATCAGTACATTTACTGTGTGCACATCTAAATCACTTACTTAAAAGAAATATTTCATCCAAAAATGAAAACTCTCTCATCATTTACTCACCCTAGTGTCATACCAGATGTGTGTGACTTTCATTCTTCTGCTAAGCACAAAGATTTTTAGAAGAATATTTCAGCTCTGTAGGTCCAATCAATGCGACACCATGTGAATGGTGGCCGGAACGTTGAAGCTCAAAAAGCACATAAAGGCAGCATAAAAGTACTCCATACGACCCCAGTGGTTTAATCCATGTCTTCAGAAGAAATATGATTGGTGTGGGAGAGAAACAGATCAATGTTTAAGTCCTTTTTTATTATAAATTCTCCTCCCTGCCCAGTAGGTGGCGATATGAATTGCTAAAACAAATGCGAATGGCCAAAACAAAAGAAGAATGTGAAAGTGTTAATTAGGCCTAAATGTGGGAGAGAAACAGATCAATATATAATTCCATTGTTTACTCTATCATATCACTTCTGAAGATTTGGAATTAACCTCTGAAGTCTTATGGATTACTTTTATGCTGCCTTTGTGTGCTTTTAGGGCTTCAAAGTTCTGTCCAACATTCACTTGAATTGTATGGATCAACACACATTGTTTGTGTTCTGCAGAAGTAAGAAAGTCATACACATCTGGGATGGCATGTGGGTGAGTGAATGATGAGAGAATTTTTTTTTTTTGGGTAAACTTTCCCTTTAAGAATGTCAGAATGACAGAATGACGAAATGAATCAAGAATTCATCCATCAGGTGATGTGTATTTATGGTTTGTGAGATTTATCAGTGTATATCAGAATAATTATTTTTAAGAAAAAACAGGAGGCAAAGTGAAATCTTATAATACACAGTGTAAATGTAATGTAAAGCATTACATTGTGTAGCATATTTTACATTATTTATGACTGATAGCATGAATGACAAAAGATCTCTGTTTAGATATTAACATTTCAAAAGATATTCACATTTTCTGTTAATAATATAGGTCTATTCTAATAATAAATATGGGTCTATATGCACATTCCAAAACGCAACACTTCAGTCTCACAGGATGAATTTGAGCGAAGGTTGACTGAACAGATTCCACTATCACCAAACAATGATCAGATCTCCGATGGTGAAAATCAGCAGATAAAGGTGATAGCCTTACCTGACCCTTGCCGGGATTCTCTTTTGGGATCAGTAAGGATATAACAGTGCCATACTTTTGGCATTCTTCTTTCATGTCCCCAATAATATCTAAAAAAGCCAAGAAATATTGAGAAAAGCTCAGAAAAACACAATATTAAACAGCATTACAATGTTTACCAAGTAAAAATAAAAGCAGAAAGAAAAAACCTCACCATCATACTCGTCCTCATTATATAGGTGACTGTCATCTATTACATTTAATAGTCTCAGGACAGGCATAGGCAACAGAACCAAATCTTCAATATGCGGTGCTGAAACCCAAAGCAGTGATTCACTCACACGAAGTGTTACAGCAAACACCAGGCAATATTGACTATGTGTTTCCATTCTGAGTCATACAAACCAAAGGGAATGCTGAAGAAAGGGTTGATTAATGCAGTTTCAGCTGTGCTTCTGAGTTTAGGATCATTGTGAAGCATACTGGGAATGTAAAGAGACATATGACATACCTTAGCAGACCAATTTTAGTTGATGATGTGTAAGGAGTACTGTTATACACTAGCATGGGTCATGTTGTTTAGTTTGTTTCCAACCTTTTGATCAGATCCCTCAAATGATAGACAGGTATAGCCGGGTAAACCAAAGCATTGCTTGAAAAGATATGATCTACTATTGCAGAACTGTTATCCTGGAGACATAACACAATGCCAGTGCATTAACAACCATGTCAGTGCACAAATAAGAAATGTCACAGCTGTGCACAGGTTTGTAAGAAATCAGATGCCAGGGACAACAGTCAAGAATACATTTCAGCTGTGATTATACAAAAATGTCATTCTGGTTCTAGAATATTCAGATTCGCAACTGCCCAGATTTCTACAGACCTTCCATTTCTGAGACTTGACAGTTTGCTTCAGTTTGATTCCTGAGAACATCTCCAGAAGAATGATGCCCAGACTCCAAATGTCCACAGCAGTTGTACAGCCAGAGTCGCCCTCCAGACCTGCCTGGGCCAGCGAGTTCTGCAGCTCAGCTTCAGGGGCCCGGTACCCATCCGTCTGAATGTACTTCACATCCTGCAATAAACAGATGAGGACCACACGTTTCTAGTCTGTAACTAGTGTGAATGAATTCTAATAGCAAATCACACAAGTTGTTTAATGGCTGTTGTCTGAACTCCTCACCTGGTGTCCCTCTTTAAAGCTAAGGCCAAAGTCAATGAGCTTAAAGCACTCGTCATCAGCGCTCCAGAGAATATTGCGGGGCTTTAGGTCAGCATGCACATAGCCTTCTCTGTGCAGGAAGCTAAGAGCCTCCAAGATGTCACGAGCACAGTGCTGAATCAACCACATGGAGTGACCCTGATTGCTTGCCCTGACTAGCAATTCTGATACACTCACATCCAAAAGCTCAAGCAACAGGCAATGAGTGGCCACACCAAATGGGTTGTGATTGGTGAAAACTCCATATAGAGTTACTGCAAAGAAAAAGACAATGTCAAATGTTAGTGACTTAGACCAACAGCATATGGACTTCAAAACCTTTACATATTAATAGGTCAAATTGTGATACAGTGACAGTGTTAAACATTTAACCCTGGTATAGTTTTTGGTCATTTTTTTTACAAGACTTAGTGACTTTTCCTCCATTTGCCATCTGAACATACAAAAGAAAAGGTGGCTGTAACCAAAAAAAACTGACTGACCATTGATAATTAATTGGAAAGCCCAATAAACAGAGCAATTTTTTTATCTGTCAAATACAATCAATAAATCAGCCACAACCACACAAAAGAACTCACACACAAATTAAATAGTAAGACTTACAAACTCACAATGCAGAGAGAGAGAGAGAGAGAGAGAGAGAGAGGCATTTGTGTGAGCAGAAATCTGGGGTAATTTAGTAGTATTTTAAATAACAGAATTGTAAACTTCCTTAAAGAACACAACGTCCTGAGCAAGAGACTGGCTTCCTTTCAAATTATAGAACTACGGACCACATTTACACCTTAATCAATAAACATGTAAACCAGACCAAACAAGGGAAAATATTTGTATGCTTTGTTGATTTCAAAAAAGCATTTGATTCTATTTGGCATGACGAACTATATTACAAATTGTTACAAAGTGGTATAGAGGGTAACGTTTATGACATCATTAAATCAATGTATTCGGGCAACAAACAAACAGAGTTCTTCACCCAGAAGAGAGGAGTGCGGCACGGCTGTAGTCTGAGTCCAACACTGTTCAACATTTACATTAATGAATTAGCGGTGCAGTTGGAACAGTCTACAACCCCTTGTCTCACTCTGCAAGACAAAGACATCAAGTTTTTGCTCTATGCAGCTGACCTGGTGCTGCTGTCACCCACCCCACAGGGACTACAGCAACATCTGGACCTACTGGAGTACTGCCAGAACTGGGCCCTGGCAGTAAACCTGAAGAAGACTAACATTATGGTCTTTCAGAAAAAGCCCAGATGTCAGGAACACAGATACCAGTTCTCTCTAGGCAGCACCATCCTAGAGCACACTATGCAGTATACTTACCTTGGGCTGATTATCACGGCATCAGGGAGTTTCAGTAAGGCAGTGAATGCACTTAAAGTAAAAGCTTGAAGAGCCCTATACGTTATTAAGAAAAAGTTCTATAATATTGAATTACCAATTCCAACCTGGTGTAAGATCTTTGATAGTGTCATACTGCCCATAGCACTGTATGGAAGTGAGGTATGGGGTCTACTCTGTGATCAGAACTACACTAGATGGGACAAACATCCAACAGAAGCCCTACACACAGAATTCTGCAAATTAATTTTGAAATTACAAAGGAAAACACCCAATTATGCATGTAGGGCAGAATTAGGACAATTCCCATTGATTATTAACATACAAAAAAGATCTCTAAATTTTTGGATGCATTTAAAATCAAGTCCCACAATCGCTATTATAAAGTGCCACGAACCCAAGAACTGAATCCTGAAAAAAGTCCCCTCAGTCAGCTGGTTCTGAGACTCACTAACCCGGTTAACACTACTAACACTAACCAGCCTCAGACCAGCACTGCTTTACAACCAAACATCAGAATAAATCAGATCATCAAACAATCTCAAATCACCTAACTGGAACACAAAGTAAATTACAATTCTATCAGACTCTAAAATTAAAGTATGAATTGGAAGAGTATCTCCTGACTGTCAGAGATACAAAGCAGAGACAGATCCTGATAGCAAGTACAAGCTCAGTGAGCAGTCTCGCCATCGAGAGAGGCAGACACAGAAAAACATGGTTACCCAGAGAAGAAAGAGTGTGTGCTCACTGTTCGACAGGTGAGGTCGAGACAGAGGTGCACTTTCTCCTTCACTGCCCAAAATTGAAAGATGCAAGGGACATTTATATAGATAAATTAACAAACAGCATAGAAAAATGTATAACCATGACAGAACAAGAAAAAATGTATATAAAACTTGGAGAGGGACACACAGCAGCACTGGCTGCAAGATACGTTTTAACATGTCACAGCCTGAGAGGCAGTGGGTGAATCTGTTTGATGTGTTTTACCCCGTGTGTCACCACAATTTTCACCACAGTGACCCTCAATTTATGTGTGTATATTAATTTATGTGTAAGTGCTCTTCAGTTATTTAAACACTGTGCTCTTCAGCAGTTCTGAACTTGTTTTTGAATTTATTTGTATATTTGTTCAACTAAATTTAATTATAGATTAAGATGTAGTTCTGTTTTTACGCAACCTCTGCTTTGGCAATATTGTATGTTTTACATTCATGCCAATAAAGCCCCTTTGAATTATATCAAATCGAATTGAATTGAGAGAGAGAGAGAGAGAGAGAGAGAGAGAGAGAGAGAGAGAGAGAGAGAGAGAGAGAGAGAGAGAGAGAGAGAGAGAGAGAGAGAGAGAATAAACATTTTTGGTCATTGTTGGCATTCCAAGTCATGTGATATTTTCCAGCTGATGACAGCTATCTGACAAAAAAATAAAAAATACAATATATGGTAAATTTACAATAGAATTTTTTTTAATTGCAATATGTTTACTCTGATTTTATTGTTTATGCTCTAATTGAATTTTCTGAATTTTGTAGTTCATTTCTGATTCTTGATGTTCATTTTCTTGACATTATTATGCATTTATTTTGAGTTAAATGTTTATGTTTTAAATAAATTATTGGTAGAAAATTGCTTATTCTGTGTCTTCTCTTTGTAACACCATGGTCAGGTTTGACTGAAAGCATAATGACATTAACAGACACTTCAAATCAAATTTAAAATGCTAAACTTTGACAAATAATAGTTTGATATTCTCTCTCTATATATGCAAATGTATCTCTTGTGATACAATATAAAATTAGGTTACAACAAGCCATCAGACTATTTAGTAGGTGGCTACAGCCATCTACTGCCTGTTACTGGCATGACATTTTTTTCAAGTCATTTTATTTATTTTTTGTTCACCAGATGGCAGCAATCTGCCTCCAATGTATGTCACATTCTCATATAGTCTTCATGTTTCAACGTATGGAAGTGTAGGTTCTGAATATTTCATGTTTATTTATTTTTTCACAAATTTGCTTATGCAAATTAATAAAATGCACATGTAAATAAGATAAACAAAATAGCATAAATTCCAAAAGAAATATAATTGTATTGCTCTTACTTCAGGGAAGAAAAAATAGAATCGTTACCATCATCGTCATCATAAAAAAAGGGTTACACACATAGAACACTTCCTGTCAAAAATGACCGCGAATACCAAAGGGAGCTGCCATTTTTCAACACCATAGGAGGGTTAAAGGGATAGGTAACATCAAAATGAAAATCCTGCCATCATTTACTCACACTTATGTTGTTACATTAAACGTAGTATGACTTCCGAAGAACACAAAAAGATATGTTAGGCACAATGACGGTCTCAGTTACCATGGGAATGCCATAAAAGTGAATGACTGAGACTAACAAACTGCCAAACATCTTATTTTGTGACACATTGAAAAAGTAATCCAGGATTAGGTAAGTAAATTATGACCATTTAAATTTTGGGGTAAACTGACGCGTTACTGTATAAATCTATGTTTTTTAGCCGTGGTTACCTATATTTTTATGTCCCTGAATGCTCTCCAGTACAGATCGTTCCTTGAGGTACCCGTAATCTCCACTCTGTGTGTCCAGCTGAAACTCCTTCACTGCAGCTAAACTCGTCCGGTCGGAGCTTACCCGGTACACCGAGGCCGAAACGCCTTGACCCAAACGAGCCTGCACGTTCCAGATCTCTCCAAAAATCTCAAATAACACCGGGTTCGTCTGCTGATCCACGGCCCCAGGTGTCGTTGCATTCGCAGGCGTGTTGACATTTAGACTCGACATTTTTGTATTGGAGCATGAACTGCAAGCCATGAGTAATATCAGTGTACATCTAAATTAAACACCGTCACAACAAGTAGTGTTTGCTCCATTAGGAGAACGATAGCCACAGATTTTGCATGTTTGCCCTTTGCATGAACTTGCTTTTGCTAATACGATCTCAGCTTTTGCGTAGAACTCATCAGCAAGCCAAAGATTACATCAAACTGCTGTAAAACATAGATTCAAACGTCATATTTTAAAACGAACGCACAAATTTGTGCGATATGCCACAGTTGGATGTTATGGATCAGAATTACCAAAGTGGAACCTCAAACATACAGAAGACCTCTTAAACTTAGTTTCGGAGCAAGTTGGAACATTTTTGCCACTGTTTTGATGGCCATGATAACGGAAACGACGTCATTATGATGCGCAAACTTGTAAGGTCGTGTCTAGAAAGGAACCATCGCCCTGTCAAAGTCTCATGAGAGTTATTATATATATATATATATATATATATATATATATATATATATATATATATATATATATATATATATATATATATATATATATATATATATATATATATATATATATAAGCGTACATTTACGCACTGTTTATTTTGTTTTTTGGAGTCCCGCAGAAACCATACAGCTGCCTTTACCAATAAAACGTAACACTAGCCCTAAACATATATATATATGATATATATATAAACATATATATATATAAATTATTATATATATAAATACTGTTTATTTTGTATAATATATAAACTAAACAGTGCGTGAATGTCGCATGGGACTCTCGCGAGACTTTATCCAGACCGAGGATTCCCTTCTACACATGGCCCGTAATCAGTTGCGTTAATACTAACACTTCTCCTTAATGATTAATCTTATTTCAGAAAATAGTAAGTGACTATCATTTACTGAACTGATATTCCACAGTCTTATTCTCAGTCTTAAATAATAGCATTTCCAAATATATAAATACTTGAATTATTGTTCGATTTAAAACAATTAAATGAGTAAATAGCAATAAACTAAATGTGTTTAGTGTTTCTCCTAAAAACAATAAAGAAGTAGAACAGAAATGAATTGGTTTATTGCGTTATTATTTTCCCACCCTTCTTCCTACAAGCCCCGCCAGTGACCTCGTCACTGTTGGCTACGGTTATGAACGACATTTCAACTATCCAATCACACACACACACACTTAAGCCAATCCTCTTTTAGAAGGCGAGACTTATCGGAATAAGGGTGGGTAAAGGGTTTACGTATGCATACTGCCCTTTATAGCTCCATAGTCCTGCCACGTCAAACTGACGGATCTCGGAGGCGGATCCCGCGCAGTGAAGGGTAGGCGGCGCTCTCAGGAGATGTAGCCGTGTTTTCTGTCCTCCTAAAGTGAGTGTGAAGTATTAAAGGATAAGCAGCAGCAACAAAGGTAGGAACATTATGAAGTTGTTAAATTACAAAACATTTATCAAGGTTTGTATCCGCAGAGCCGTGAACTGCTTTCATGAACCTGGGAGACTTTCCACAACACACTCTTGTAGGCTACAGTAGCTGGCATGCCTGGCTATCTTCAATGACTGCGTTACCAATTTATTAATAATGTTTTATTAAATTGTTAAAATAGTACAGATATGGTTAAGTCGTTACTGGCTTTTACACATAAAGTTCTTTAGATAAACCTATTGTGTTTATTAATTGAATATGTAAAGTCAATATAGAATGAATTGACTAAATCAACATAATTTATGGAGCCTGTGTGATCTTAAAATTAATATATCGTGTCAGTGTTTTATCAAAGACTTGATTGTTGTCAAGGAGCAGGTTAGATAATCAGAAATTATCTTTGTGTTCCTGCCAACCCCAAATAATGTGCTGATTTCTTGACTTTAGCCTCTGTCTACTCAGAATTGATTTGACTGAGCACGTTGGCAGAGGTCGTTATCAATTTAAGATTGGGATAATATGGGTGTACCTGCCAGGAGTTCCAGAGACCTGTAGATTAGAGTGTCACTTTGCTTCTGCCTCTGTTCCATCATCATTGACTTTTCCAGATCATACCAAGGAGTAACCATGGATATGAAGAAACTGGCTGCAATACTTGCTGAAGCCGGGCAGTCTCATGTCCTACAGTTTTGGGATCAGCTGAGCCCAGAGGAACAAGCTGAGATGAGTCTTGATCTGGAGAGCATGAACTTCATGGAGATCAACACGTTTTTCAAAAATGCCATGAAGACTTCTGGTCAGAGTTCCAAGGAGAAAGTGGATAGCAGGATGGAGCCAGTGCCCCGAGAGGTTTTGGGGAGTGTAACGCGTGACCACGAGTCTCTCAAAGAATGGGAAGAAGAAGGTGAGTTCAAATTAATGTTTCACAGAAGTCTATCTGAAGCTTTATTTTTGATATATTCATAAGCATAGCAATTTTGTTATTAAAGAGACCGTTCACACAAAATATTGTTATAATTTTCTCACCCTCATGCTGCTCCAGACTTTCTTTTATGCTGTGGAACACATAAGGAGATTATAGGCAGAATGTTAGGGACTGACAGTCTCAGTCAGTCACCAGTCACTTTCATTTTGTCTTGTTTTCCATACAATAAAAGTGAATGGTGGTTGAGGCTTTCATTCTGCCTTAACTTAATTTTAAGTAAAGGAGTAAATTATGACAGAATTGTATAGATTTGTTTTTTCTTAATTTTGTTACCCCTCCATTTAAGAGCCATTGGAATCTGGAATACTAGTCCTGAGGAAGTACTGAAAGGGATAAGGAGGGATTTTAAATCGTTCAAATCATACCTAGAGTTTCAAGTGTGATTTAATTTAGTTGATCTTTGTTGAGCAGAAACCAATGTAGTGAAGAAACATTGCACAACACAATACATTGAGTGTTACAGTATCGTCTCCACCCAGTTGGACCATAATAGAAAAACAAGAATCCAGCTTTTCCATCCAGAGTCTGTCTGAAGTCACAAATGTTAAAATAACAATACGTTTCAGATTTGAATAAACATTGTTTTGACCCAAAATGCCTCTATTGAATGAGGATGCCCCAAAGAGAGCTTGAAAACATCTGTTTCTTGTTTGGCCACTAAGTCATGGTGTGCTCATTCAGCATCACATCATCTTTAATCAGACCGCATTACTATAGCACCCAAAGACTTGTTTCTTTTTTGTCCTGTTCATGTTTGTGTGTGATTTGTTCAGCCGATAGCACCAGCTAGAATGTATGCTCAAGGCTGTGTAAAGGAATAATGAACACAACTGCAATATATGAAGATAAAGTGGGCCTCATAAAAGTGAATGATAATCTGCAAATTATGTAACAAACTGTTGCTAATAATTTAATACACACTGTTGCTTAAGAAGCCAGACTTTTTATACCTACAATATCCATTTCATATCTTATCACAGTTCAGTGATTTGAACTTTTTATTAAGCCATTAAAGGAAGAGTTTACCAAAAATTCTGTCTTGATTTACTCAACCTCATGTTGTTCCACACCTGCATGACTTAATTTCTTTCATGGAACAAAAGTGATGTTAGGCAGTATGTTATTCACAGTCACCATCACTTTCATTTAATCCTTTTCTCTGTACAGTTAAAAGTGTCTAAGGCTGTCATTCTGCCTTGTATCATGTTTTGTGTTCCACTTTAGAAAGACAGTCATAGGGGTTTGGAACATCATTATGTAAATCCTGTGCCATAATAATACCACATTTTGGTTGCAGTGTCCTAACTACCTCTTCCTCACAGGCCTGCGCTGTATATCTGAGAACAAAGTGGCGGTTCTTCTGCTGGCTGGAGGTCAGGGGACACGGTTGGGTGTACCATACCCAAAAGGCATGTACGATGTGGGCCTTCCCTCCCACAAAACCCTCTTTCAGATCCAGGCGGAACGCATCCGAAGACTGGAGCAGCTAGTCGAAAGGCAGTACAGTAGGAAGTGCTGCATTCCATGGTAAGATTAAACATACAGTGGAAGGTAAAAAAAAAAACTGGTTTCACTCTCATGGAAAAGTAAGTTCAGCCAGATATGGTCAATGATTATTGGATCTAATTACTTTGATTACCAGACTTGTTTTGATGTTGAGCAAGTTTTTCTCCCCTTCCCGTAATGCATTTCCCGCTATGAATGTCATGGTGTGTAAAATCGGGTTGACTTGGTAACAGCATGTCGTCCTGAGGAATCAGAATTGACCTCTGATACACAGAAAAGACTAAACTCATGACGCTCAAAGTACTTCAATGGTATCAGAGTACAGTGAAAGTATCAGATGGTAATAACATGATACTTTTGGGTAAACTATAGAATGATAGGTACCTTATTCATATTTGAGGTAGACTGATATATCAGATTAATCAGTGCTGACAGTTGCTTTTTAAAATATTAGTTTTTCTCCCCAATTTGGTATGCCCAATTCCCACTGCTTGCAAGGTCCTCGTGATGGCGCAGTTACTCACCTCAATCCGGGTGGTGGAGGACAAGTCTCTGTTGCCTCCGCTTCCGAGATCAATCTGCAAATCTTATCACATGGCTTGCTGTGCATGACTCATGCTACGCTCTGCAATCCACATTTACTATGTAAATTGTGAGAGCGAGAACCACTTTATTGTGACCATGAGGAGGTTACCCCATGCGACTCCATCCTCCCTAGCAGCCGGGCCAAATTGGTTGATTAGGAGATCTGGCTGGATTCACTCAACACACCCTGGATTCGAACTCGCGACTCCAGGGGTGGTAGTCAGCATCAATCCTCGCTGAGCTACCCAGGCTCCCACTTGATAGTTGCTTTTTAACAACTATAGGTTATTGGCAAAAATCTTAGATTTAATCTGGAAAATCTTAAATATAGAGCACTGTAACAGAGCCAAGTATCATTCATCCCAAAATACAGTAAGTACATATATTTGACTAAGGTGCTGTAGGCAATGAAATAACTAGCAGAAAATGTCCCTGTTCCCTGAAATATATTTTGGAAACGGGTGCCATGAAAAATCACACTCGTCTCTGTAAACGACGCTAAAATAATTGGCCTTGGACGGTTTGACAGTTGATAGTTTGAGAATGCTGTTTTGCTATCATTGATTTATTTTTTTGCTACACGTGTAAAGATTTAAAATTGTATTGAGCCCTTTTAAAAAAATCCTTCGTGACGCACCAAATCTGAATTTTTTTCAGATTGTTATTTGGATTTTGGTTGCACAATAAATTGCATCTAGAATTTTGTTCATTTTGGACACTTGTAGCCTCTGTGACCTTCATAATAAGGAAAGACTAGGATTTATTATTTACATTTTATTTTTACATTCTATTATTCAACTTTATAAACTATTGGCCGATTAATTGGTTATCGGTATCGGCGAAATCTACCATTGGTCAATTGTTATGATAGTGTTTAAAAAAACATGGGATTTCCATGTAACTGTGTCCAAAAACATGATTGTTTTTTTTTTTTTTTAATTCATTTTCCACAAGGCCATAGAATGTACCTGCTGCATTTTTTTTAATATTACTTGAAATTAAAATATATAAAACAATTGAATTCTATTTTAATGTCTTTCACTTAAGTTCTGATAGTTTCTGTTTTGTTTGTAATTCATTTTCCACTAGCCATTCTTTGTGAAAATCAGTCTATGAAAGCCTTACTTGTTGTCTCTACACTTAAAGCTTTTAAGTATTTTAATATATGAACTAATGTCCATCAAAACCCTCAAATAGTTCCAAACCTGTTTATTCTTTCTTTCTTCCATGGAATATAAAAGACATTGGTCTGAATATTAGCCTCCGCCACAATTCACTTTCACTGTATGGAAAAAGATGCAATGAAAATCAATGGTGACTGAGTCTATTATTTTGCCTAGCATTTTTTTTTTGTTCTACAGAAGAAATACAGTACATATGGGTTTAGAACGACATGATGGTTAGTGAATGATGACAGAATTAAAGTTTTTGGGTGAACTTTCCAAGTTAACCATTCTTTGTTCAAGCCATGATTATGTCAGAAAATTGCTCTTGAACTCACATGATAAGTATTTTGATTTATCAGGTACATTATGACAAGTGGCAGAACAATGGACATGACCAAAGAGTTCTTCTCACGACACAAATACTTTGGCCTGAAGGAGGACAATGTATTATTCTTTCAGCAAGGCATGCTTCCTGCTGTGGACATTAATGGCAAGATTATTCTAGAAGGCAAAGGCAAACTGTCCATGGCACCAGGTGAGTTTAGGAAACATTAGCATCTTATGTTGTGTATAAAATCTTAGTTTGGCATAAGGTATAAGGAACTTAAGGCTCAGCACCTGGCTTATTCAACCTGACCTCTATTTGTTGTCATTTAACTGCTCTAATTCGCCAGTTGCTAAGACTCTGCATCATTAGAAATCTTCTTTTCATCTTCAATGCCCGTATGTTAGCTTTTTTCTTTCCATATCCACATTCAGATGGAAACGGGGGTCTGTACAGAGCTCTGGCGACACAAAACATTGTGAAGGACATGGAAAAGAGAGGAATCTCCTACATCCATGTCTACTGCGTGGACAACATCCTTGTGAAAGTGGCCGACCCTGCTTTCGTTGGCTTCTGTTCACTTAAAGGAGCAGACTGTGGTGCAAAGGTGAGTCCTTAGCAAATCCAACCCTGCCCTTACGAGTATTTCCTGTTCCAACAATGGCGCAGATAGCTTTGTGCAAACATTTTTCTACTATGAGTGGGTTCACAGTCGGTGTATTGTCATTAACCTTACGCACTTGATCAACCTTTTATCCATGTATGTCAACTTTATGGTGAATTAATTCATATTTTTTGCCAGATGAGTTTATTGTGGAAATCAGTAGTGCTGGGTTAGTCCACTAGATGGGGCAGCTGTTCAGAAAACATTATAGACCGGAATTTAGGTTGCTACTTACTACAGTTTGATCTCTCTTTTTTAAATGTTATTTATGGACTTTGGCAAATTAAATGAACAGTGGAAGGGCAGAGTAGAGGAATGGGATCAGGGCAAATGGAGAATGTATTTTTTTTTTTTTTGTCCTATCCCAGCTTAATATGCAGAATGCCATTCATAGGTTGATTATTAGGGAAAGAGTGGCTGATGTAAAATTTGTAATGAAGTCCCGGATCGCATCAGTACGACAGTGTTTGTTTGTTTGTTCGCTTCATTTTACTGTGGATTATTTTTCAAACAAAACACTGTTCGATGCAGGCTTTGCAGAGAGACTTAAATAAAAATTGAATGCAGTGCCAACTATATTGGACCTGACAGTAATGTTGCAACAGACATTATCCATGTTAATTGTATTGCTTCATATTAGGGCTGAAACAATTATTCAACGTTGTCCTCAACATCGGCAATAAAAAGACGTGTCGGCAAAAACTTCCGTTGTCGAATAGTCGTTTGATGTCATTTAACGACACATGAGATCACATTAAACTCTAATGATCACGCGTGAGAGCAGCACTGCAGCTGGTGCCTGACCTTTTCTGCCAATTTAGAATACTTAATTCACACTATTTAGTAGGTCCTTGTGGTGGCGCTTCAATCCGGGTGACTGAGGACAAGTCTCTATTGCCTCCGCTTCGGAGACCGTCAATCCGCGCATCTTCTCACGTGGCTAACTGTGCATGACACCGTCGAGATGCGCAGCACGTGGAGGCTCGTTCTACTCTGCGATCTACTCACAACTTGCCACGCACCTCACTGAGTGCGAGAACCCCTAATCCTGACCACCAGGAGGTTACCTCATGTGACTCTACCCTCCCTAGCAACCAGGCCAATTTGGTTGCTTGGGAGACCTGGCTGGAGTCACTCAGCACACCCTGGATTTGAACTCCCGACCCTAGGGGTGGTAGTTGGCATCAATGCTCGCTGAGCTACCCAGGCCCCCACGTGTCGAGCATCTTTTAAGGAAACACCCTGGTGTTACATCTTAAATGCAGTTATATTTAATGCGTTATAGCTTTATTCAAGTTCAAATAATATGGAAGCAGATCATGTAAATAACTACAAACTCCGATTTCTCTGTGCGGTCGGTGCCTCTTCTATGAGTTGCATGGAGTGTCCCGATCTAAGGGGGAGAGATTGAAACGGCACCCGGCTGATGCACATGATCACGAGGACGCTCATCCCTCGAGCGTGCACTTGCTGCAGCTCAATTACAACTTGATGCTCGCAACTTATTGAATCATAATGTGTCACGGTGCATTTCTTTTTGTGAAGAAAATTGGCAATACGCAGCTTTATTTAAAAGAGATTCTTTTTTTTTTTTTTGAGCGTTAAAGATGGATTTAATTTAACAGAATGGTGAGGGAGGGTAGTCTTCGCCCCATTATACACTGTAACAAAATACGTTTTTGATTGGTTTTTGTTTTCCAATGTAAACATCTAAAACTCCATTTAAAAGAATGTACATTTGAGACAATCATTGACACTTATTTAATATGCAAAGATGTTACCCAATCATAGCAGTGGGCGTTTACATTCAAGTTTTAAAGAGGACACAACCCGAAAATTTTGCTTTTTAATTAGAGGGTCAAAAACAGGATAGAAAATTCAGTTATTTCTAAATTATGACTTGTTTTTATAAAGAAATCTTACTAACATTATAAGTGGACCTCAATGAACGTAAAATAAAAAAACACAATGCATGACATCTTTAAAGTGTTCAGGTGATGTCATAACAATTGGAAGCAGAGCGATTTCAAAACAAGAGTACATCATTCATAAATGGGCGTGCAACTATATTTATACACATGCGTATGTGTATGTTTTATTTTATATTCTGTTTACAACCATTTTAATCACATATAAGCCTCTAAAAAAACATGTTGACGAATTAAAAAGTACAATTGTAATTTTCTTTAATGTTGAACTTGCGTATGTAATAATGCGAGCTGTCACTGTTGGAAATTTCATATCAAATACACATTTTAACACCTTATTAACTAGTTGAAACCTAAAAATTTAGGAGAATTACAGGTATAACTAGTGCAGTGACATAGCTGTCTGAATGTGATCTGGCAGGTCCAATTAACCTCCAGTGGTGTAGGAAAAAATTTAGACTATTTAGACATGTACATTTTATTAATTTGTAGACGCTTTTATCCAAAGCGACTTACAAAAGAGGAAAACATAAACGACTCATCTTTAGGAGACAGTGGTACAAAAGTGCCATATTACAAAGTTTCACTAGCATCAGAATAGTATTCAAAACATTTTATTTATAATTTTTTTTTTGTTAGTGACTAGTTAAGTGCTCTTGGAAAAGATTCGTTTTAAGTCATTTTTTGAAGACAGAGAGTGAGTCTGCTTCACTGATGGAGTTGGGAAGGTCATTCCACAAACGTGGTATGATGAAGCTGAAAGTCCTAGAAAGTGTTTTGGTGCCTCCTTGTGTTGGTACAACAAGGCGACGTTCCTTAGCCAACCACAGGCTTCTAGTGGGCGTGTAGCTCTGCAGAAATGATTTTAGGTATGTTGGAGCAGACGCAGTGACCGTAATGTATGCCAGCATCAGAGCCTTGATTTTTATACGTGCATCAACCGGTAGCCAGTTTAGTCTAGAGTGACAGAAAAAACACCTCACTAGCATTTTCACGTAGTGAAGGCGTGCTGTGCTAATAGACTCTGCCTTTCTTTTTCAGCATATTTATGTATTATTATTTAAGCGGCTCAAGAGCAAGCAAACAGTAATTTCCTTATTAATTTTTCAGGCAACATGTATAATAAATAATATGTACCTACATTTGAACATGTTCACATAGTACATGGAACTAATATTTGATGCTACAGTAAATTAATAAATACCTTTTGAATCCAGGAATTATATTGCTTTATTTAAGAAACATATACTTTGCATTTTGGCTGTGCACTCAAACCAATGCAGTGCTATAAATGCAAACTAACACGTTGGAGCCTATGCCGTAGATTCGACGCGGTAGTATAATTCGGCCTTAACACTTAACTCCTAGAGCTTTCGAGATACATCTACCAAACCTGGTACAGACCTTCGGACTGTGCAGGAATAGTGTGCTTTATCTTTTCTAACTAATCAGACCTATAGTTTTTGCATGGTGTATGATTAAAAGTCGAAAAATCTCATAGACTTATATTGATGAAATAATCAGATGGGCCAACATAAAGCTCATTAATTCAAACTCGACCTGACAACAATTGAAATGCAAACAAACCCGCTAAAAGTCTTTAATCTGATTTAGTTTGCTCTCTCTTTCTATTTATGTGATTGCTTATCTGACTGTCCATGTGAGGGTCGGTCTAACCATTTAGATACCTAGCTTGCGGTTTGTCTACTGAAATGTCTGCATAACCATCAAACTTTTAAAACTAGTTTCAATTTTCAGACAAGGCTTTGTGTCAAGCCAACATTAAAGTTTGTCTTGACAAACTGTACTGGTCTAGTTCCTTTTTACAATTCTATTTGGTGTCACGGAAATTACACACTTGAGCTTTAGGACTGTTATTTCACACAAGACTTCATGCATCTAACTGTTCATTTAGTTATTTAATGATGTTGATGTTTGGAATTTTGGATGGGACTGTGTCCTTAGCCACACATCCTACAGCAATTAATTGTGGTTCCTTACAATGTAATCTCAGGTAGCATGTTGCTCACGGTGTATTTGCAGTCTGTGTACACGAGCATGAAGAGAAAAACATTTTAACAAGGAACAGTGGTAATGTGGGACATATTAATTGGTCTCCAGTCATGAGTTAAATTGCTTTTAAAACTCTTATATAACTAGGCTGGTGTAGCAGGATACCAATTAATTTAGCCATTATTCCCATTGTTGCCTTAAAGCCTTTGGTGTATTAGAGTAATTAATATGATGTTGTGTAAACATTGGTAAATGACAAACACCTTGCTAGCTTGAACCTGCTACCATGCATTTGTAGGGTAGTAAGAGCCACAGGCATGCTGTGGAGTATTCGTCTTGGTCTTATATGTTGATGTTTTATGTTAACATATTTTTTTGCTTACAAGACAAAGACGTTTCGGCACTTCAGCCTTCCTCTATGTGTGTCCATAAAACGTTTTGTCATTGCATTAGAAAACAAAATGTCAAAGCAAATTACATTTATTTTAAATAAAATAAATATAGCAAAAATACACCAAGCAAACAAAACAAAAAATACATGAAATTAATTGTGTTCTCTAAAAGTGACTTTCATGCTAGTTGATTAAAGTAATTGCAAAAATGGCTCAGGACAAATAAGTTAATTCTGAGAAAACTGTAACATTTGTTTGCAGTTACCATTCAATTTATTATTCTGTTATCTATACATTGAAAGTCTTACACTCAAGTTTAGCCTTAGTGTGCTTATGCTTTTAGAGGCATTGTATGTAGCAGCTATTACAAATTATTTGCTTATTATTATATATTCATGAAAGCATTTGCTTGTTAATAATTCATTCTGACTTAAATACTTCAACAGCTGGGTTTAAATGCAAAGATCTCCAAACCTGCTGGTAATTAAACAGTTTCTGCATGACAGGGGGATGACAGTAAGAACTTGTACCCACCCATCCCTCATAATTTCTAAAGCATGCTCTTAAATTGGCTTTAGCTCGATGCCTCCTCCCCAATACTAACCCATCATCATCTGAGAAGTTTGTAATTTGTTACTCAGATGAATGGAAAGGGTTTTCTGCTTTTGCTTGTGCTGTAATTTAGTGCAGACCTCAGGCAAACACAGCACGAGAGGAAATGTGTGGTCTTCAAACATGTAGCAGCTAGTTCAAAACTGGCAAAGATGTGACATTTCAGTATTGGTAACTTTGACAGATAATTCAAATGTTAAAAAAGTGACTAATCCAAATGGCCACAATTACAAATGATTTAGTTATGGGTTTGGTATGGTATTGCTTAGCCTGTACATATTTAACTTATCTGTTGTTATGACAGATTGTTATCAGTTAGCATGTCTGATACAACATTTATGGTAAACGCAAACAAAATAAAATGTAATAATTCAAGCTTAAAAGTATTGTCCGGTTTCAATACAAGTTAAGCTCAACTGCATTTGTGGCATAATGTTACCACAAAAATTATTTTTACTCATCCTTCCAAAAATCGAGGTTACAGTGAGGCACTTACAATGGAAGTGAATTTGGCCAATTTTTGGAGGATTTAAAGATAGAAATGTGAAGCATATAATTTTATAAAAGCACTTCTTCTGTGAAAACTCCTGTATTATTTGAGCTGCGAAGATGTTTAAATTGTAATTTTAGGGTTTATTAACTACATCGTCATGGTAAAAAATTTTTTTAAATTGGCTATAACTTTACACGGAAAATTTTAGTAGGCAATTTTATTACTAAAATATTGTTTACATATCCTTTGTCTTGTGGCTATACTTTTGAAACCGTTAATATATTATAAAATATTGCTCCATTCACTTCCATTGAAAGTGCCTCACTGGAACCTCAATTTATTTTTTTTAAAGAAAAGGAGGAATGTGTCTAAATTAAGTTTTATGGTAATCTTCACTATGCCACAAATGCTGTCGATTGAGCTTCACTTGTATTGATAATTTCTCTGACACTAGCACCACCGAATGGAATTGCAAAAAATAAACCATGTTTTCAAAACGGCTTTCCGAATACGCCCCTCGCCTGCTGTTGTTGAGTTTGTTATTAAGCTGGGATAGAAGAAAGTATTTTAACATAAAATTACATACTTTAACAGTTTTTAAGCTAATTGATTTTGTGCATTTTGCAATGTGCTTCGCATAATTGAATTTAATGATATGATCCAGAAGAACAATTATGTACCAACAAAATTAACATTGTAACTGAAATGGTACTATATAAACCAAAATTTTATTTTAAAAGAATTGTTCATTCAAAAATGAAAGTTCGCTCATCATTTACTCACCCTTATGCCATCCCAGATATGTATGACTTTCGTTCATCTGCTGAACTCAAATGAAGATTTTTGGAAGAATTTCTCAGCCATTTTGGTCCATAAAATGTAAGTGAATGGGTGCCAAAAATGTCAAGCTCCAAAAATCACATAAATCAGAATAAAAGTAATCCATAAGACTCCAGTGGTTAAATCTATATCTTCAGAAGTGATCTGATTGTTGCGGGTGAGAAACGGATCAGTTTTGCATTCTTCTTGTGTTTTTGCTGATTCTCATTCTTCATGCATTGCGCCCCTACAAGGCAGGGAGAAGAATTTCAAGCAAAAAGGATTTCAATCTTGATGTGTTTCTCACACACTTCTCATATCACTTCTGTGTGGTATTGATTAATTTTATGCTGCCTTTATTTGCTTTTTGACTATACAAATTTTGGCACCCATTCACTTGCATGGTATGGACCTACAGAGCTAAGATGTTCTTCTAAAAATCATAATTTGTGTTCTATAGAGGAAAGAAAGTCATGTACATCTGGGATGGCATGAGGGTGAGTAAATTATGAGAGAATTTTCTTTTTTGGGTGAACTATCCCTTGAATCAAGATGTCATTAATCAAGGATTGAATTAATCATATTCAAATATATAATCATTGAATGAATCATGTTCAGAGAAAATCATTGCCAATGGACCTTAGTCAGGATAGACACGAATGAAAGCAAGGCTGAAAGGGATTGTAATTGGATGTACTATCCTAAGATAAGACTGATTTACATGACCCATGTTTAAGTAATTTTGTCCACTGAAAGGTTGAATGATCGACACCAAGCACTGACACTGATCTTCACAGCCTTGTTTGAATTTCTTTGTCAAATTAAATCTTGTATCTTCCCTGATCAAAGTCCATACCCAACCCTAGCTATAAGTGTTTATATTAGAGGTCAACTGATAGTGGATTTTGCTGATACAGATAATGCATTTCTTTTTTTTTTTTTTTTTTTAAATCGATTCATTGACTGTAAATTTTTTTTCTTAGTCTTTCCATACTATGCCGGGCACAGACCTGTGTGTGTGTGTGTGTGCGTGTGCGCTATAAAGAGCACAGTGTCATATAATAAATACTGTACGAACAGTAGATCATCATCAGCAATTGCTTGTCAGAATTGTCCAGACTTTTTTTGGTCAAAATCAACACTAACTATAGCACAAACATATGATTATCGTATATCTACTGCTCATTTTTGTTGTCTTAAATTATTGATTTATTGCCTCTAGAGGCAGCGGTTATACTGTAGAACAATGGAGCACTAACGAACCCTCCAGCGCCAGAAACTGTGAAATAATAATAATAATAATAATAATAATAATAATGATACATAAACTGTTGCCAACTATTGGAGTTGTTTTTTGCTGATAATCGATAAATCAAATAAGCAACTATCAGCACCAATATATTGTTAAAAGTGAAACCTTAATGGAATTTTCCAGTCCTGTAAAAGTCATATGTTTCTAGGTATGCTTTGCTCTTAAATATTTTATCAGTTAGATACTTCTCTTGAGTAGAATAAAACTTCACAAGCCACAAAGTGTGATTTGTAAGCAAATTCACAAACTGGTTCACAAATCTGTCAGAATGATCCATCAGCAATTTGGTCTAAAATTGGAATGATTTTATAAAAATCTTATCCAGTAATCACAAACGACTGGAAAGGTCATTTAAAAAGTAATGGAAATTCCTTGTTCAAAAAGTGTGGTCCCTCTGTAGGACAGATTACGGTAGACTAGAACTACGGGTACTGCACATGCAAATAAAGTGTTGAATTCATTGATTTTGGCAACAGCTCAGTGCATCAAAAGTTGTGCAGAATTCAACATGCACAATGTGATTCTGTTTGGCAGGTTGTGGAAAAAAATAATCCAACAGAAGCGGTGGGTGTGGTCTGTAAGGTGGATGGGCGTTATCAAGTAGTGGAGTACAGTGAGATTACCTTGACAACAGCGGAGAAGCGGAGCAGCGATGGTCGACTTATGTTCAATGCTGGCAACATAGCGAATCACTTCTTCACCCTCGCGTTCCTCAAAGAGATTGTGAGGTGAGTCGATCGTCTGAGAGAGCTTCGTGAAGCAAAATTTATTTATTTGTTACTTTTTGTCCATATCTGTGAGCTTTGAAGTGTTCTAGATGCTAGTGTACTCCTAAAGGTCAATAAAATGCACCGTTAGCAGATGAATGGATTTATAATGTACAATTTACAGAAACGTTGTTTCCATTGGAAATTCATCAACACAGGGAAGAATGAACAGTTATTTTTTTTAATTTACATGAATAAATACTTTTAATTTCATTTAGGCAGTAAATATGTGAATTTCCAATAACTCATCTATGAATCACAGCTTTCTGTGGTATTTGTGGCTCAGAGCTTACTTTGTCGCTAGGCAATCATCCCCCTAACACTTTAAACAGTACAGCTATTTCTATGAGCTATTTCCAATGAGGTTTGCCATCTTGTAAATACTAGACAGGATGGAACTGACTTTAATGTGCATTGAGAATATGAGGTAAAGTCAGAAGAGGAACATCTGCAGCTTTTGATTGTCTGGTATTTTAAACACAGATGGCTTTGCCAGACGTGTTCTCTTATTGTCATTTTAATAAAATTTTAACATGCTTTACTTTTCTGTCTGTCTCTGCCTGTATGCCCATCCTTCTTTCTTAATACCTCTCTCTCTATCTTTCATTCTGTCTTTTTTCAGCACTCACGAGCCGCACTTGCAGCACCATGTGGCACAGAAGAAAATCCCCTATGTGAACACACAAGGACAGCTAATTAAACCTGACAAACCCAATGGGATTAAGATGGAAAAATTTGTCTTCGACATATTCCAGTTTGCCAAGTTAGTGTCAAGTCTTTTTTCCATCCTTGTTTTTAGTATGTGGACAATTGGCAGAAAGGGTCTTCCTCATTTACCCTGTTCCATTGAAGCTACATTATAGGTTGTAGTCCAACAACAGACTAGTCTATTAGTAAAATTTTATTTTGTGGCAATGCTATAGTAAGTGTGCTGACAGCATTGTGTGCTTTTGCTTTTATAGTGTTCAAGCTAAAACTCCTGGAAAAGTTGTGTCTTTAAATTCACCAGATGATCTATGGCCATTGAGTTTGGTTTTGCACTTATATTTCAAAGATCCCCCATTTTAGCCTTAACAGGCTGTAGGGGCAAGTGCTGTTTGCGAGCACCTATGAAGGCCGGAACAGTACACGAGGGGGTGTATGGCCAGCACCATGCCCGACCGCCTTTTGTCTCCCCAGTGGCGATGTTTACACACCGCACCAGGTACTCATTTTAGGCTGAGTCAACCTAGGGGAGGCCCGGGACCGGTTCAGATAATTGTCACTGGTGTTGGCCATGAGCGGGAATCGAACTCTGGTCGCCAGGTTCGTACCGCGCTAACCGCCACACACACACACAGACAGACAGACAGACACAGACAGACAGTATTGCAAGATTTGTTCTTAATGTAAAGTCCAGCCTAAATATACAAAGCATTTTTAACACCAATTAGGTGACTTGTTCAGACAACCCACTGACTTTTTGATTTAAAAAAAAAAAAAAGGTCGTACTTCATTAGAGCTCATCTACTGTTGGTTAAATATTTTTTTTAAAAAAAATATATAGTTTATAATGTAATCGTTGTGCCCCTTGTGGACTTTTGTGGATCATTTAAATGTATATATTTGATTTACAACTTTGTTTTATTTTTGCATAGATTTAAGCAGATAACTTTTTGTCAGAACCTCTAGTAAATTACATGTTACTTTGTTTAGTACCCTTATGTCCAGGTTTTTTTAAATCACTGAAATAAGAATTTTTCTTCATAATCGTGATCTTTATTCTAAGCAAAAAAAATTGTGATTCTCAATTTATCCAAAATCATGCAGCTCTACCTCAAAGTGGAACCCTGATCCAGAAACAGGAGTTGAATAATGCTTTAGGCTCAGACATAGTAAATTATAATTGTATGCTGATATTCCATCTCTTGCTTCTTTAGTGTGCTGACCACATTGATGACATGTTTAGTTCCGTGCATATGCTCAATTGGGACAGTCATGATGTCAGTCCAAAGACATTCACTTATAGTCTGGCTTGCATTTTTGAGACATTTGATTCATGTGCCTAAAACAAAGATGCACAGAACCTCTCAAATCTCTTAAGGACTATATAATTAAGGCTAATCATATACCAAAACTAGAATATTGTAGATGCTGTCTTTTCAGAGTGCTGAAGAAGTTCAACTCAAAATGTTGACATTGACATGTTCAAATTGGATGGTCTTAACTCTGATGTAACTGTGTATTAATATCTGTTTGTGCATGGAAGAACGTTTGTGGTATATGAGGTTCTGAGAGAAGACGAGTTTTCTCCATTGAAGAATGCAGACAGTCAGGACGGGAAAGATAACCCTACCACAGCCCGTCACGCCCTCATGTCCCTGCATCACCGCTGGATCTTAAATGCCGGAGGGCATTTCGTTGATGAGAATGGAACACCTATACCTGCTATTCCCAGGTGAGACATATACATTTTATGTAAACGAAAAGAGGCAAATCTTTCTCTCCCGTCCACACACTTGACTACACTATGCACAGGTTGGTAAGAGTCACAGGGTGGTGGATACTGGTAAGAAATGAGACTGAGTGAGGATTGTTTCACAGTGGTTATTAGTATATTCTTTTAAAAATATAATTGTTCACAGAAAAAAAAAACATTCTGTCATTATGTACTTGCCCCCTTTTTGTTCTTAAAATATTTATTGTGAGCTGACCAAAAGGAACAGAAAAATATAAACTCTTTTAGCGATTTCTGTAACAGGATAACATTTTTTAAATGTGATAAAAGTCATTATTAAAATAAGTGTCATTGTTCACTGATAATCTTACATCCAACAGAGCGCTGAAATCTCATTCTCCTCATATTTGAACTGGAGCATTGCGTTTGGTTACGAAATGCATGAGAACCAGTGCCATTTTGGCATCATTGGTCAGGCTTGATGCGTTAAGGTGCCCTTTTTTTATTTGAACGTGAACAAGATCCGAGTTTTGCCAGAAGGTAACATTATCAATGATAAACTTGAGATGTGTTCCTCACACAAACTATTAAATGGCATGAGATGACTTTGAATGTCAAACATGAATCAAATGGGCTACTTAAATAGCTTATTTGGTACTTTTTTTTTTTTTTTTTTGATGTTTGAGAGCTTTGGTCTCTAGAGGTAGACCATTTTACCATTGCACAGTACACTTCTTGGATTTTTGTACTCTTGTAGCCTCAATGTCAATGCCCATTATAGTAAGGAAAGACTTCTAAAAATCAAATTAAAGGCCTTTTCCATCACCTTAGTTATTGGTATCTGCAAAATCCACTAGCGGTTGATCTCTACTGGCCACTATAAACTGTTGTTGTATAAAAAGAACGGTGTTAAGATTAAAAAACAGATAAAAAATGACATGAGGATTAATAAATGGTGACAATTTACATTTATGTTCAACTATCCCTTTAATCCAAGATGGTCTCGTACTTCATTGTTGCTCACATTTTCTTGCTGTCGAATTTCACCAAATATCCACATTTACAGATTTACTCTTCATTGTCTCACTGCGGTTATTTTTCAGATAATTTTTTTTAATCTGACACGTTCAAATTTACATTGTTTGCTTCAGTTCTAGTGTAACCACACTATTTCCTGTGTAAAATTTCTAGACATGGACCAGCAGGAACAGTCACTCCTGAAGTCAGCCAGAAGTAACTATTTTCACTCGTATGTAGTGCATGGTGAAGGGGCTTCGCTCTTATTAGATTCCGTGTAGTTCTAATAAGTGGGTGAAGGTGTCAAAATCCAAGACATGGAGACGGCAGCTACTAACAGGCAGAATAATATGCATGCTGGGAAGAGGGCATCAGGCATGTTGGACATTCTGAAACTGTGCTATTCATCACTATAACAAATAATCTGGTTTATGGGATAATAATCAAGTTTTTCCTTGTAATAACTGCTCAGTGGTGGGGAATATCAGAACCTTTTATTTTGAATATTGAAATGTATTCAAAATATCTGCATTTTTAACAAAGTGATTTACTGTGATTTGTACTGCCACTGCTGTAATCTAAATTGTTTATTTTTTTTAAATGGGGTGATCTTTTTTTGATTATGGAAGTGAATGTACCTGCTTTCATTGTTCAAGTATCATCCTTTCTTTTCCTTTCTAAATGATAAATTCTTGATCAGGCTTGGCCATAAAGATGTAAACCTCTTAAGAGTCTAATCTCATTTTGTTGCTCTTCTCGTCACAGCCTGAAAGATGGAACTGACCTGCCAATCAAATGTGAGATTTCCCCACTTGTGTCTTATGGGGGTGAGGTAAGAGCCAAGGTCATACCTTTATACCACGGGTCTGTTGAATGCTTGATTCTGATTGGCTGACATATGTTCTAAGGTGTGCAATTTATTTTTCAAGGAAACGCACGGCTATAAAGTTGTTCTGGGTCTTGACCGCATATCGGTTCCATGTTATTTCAAAGAGCCCTGCAGGCTACCACAACAAAATAACCAGTTAATACAAAGGCACTGGTTAAAGTAAATCGGTTAAGCATATCAAACAATGTCTTGAACGTCCTACATTTAATAAAATTTCGGTTAGAAAGAGCCCTCAGTCTCTCCCGTACTTACACACACACACACACCTATATGCACGGTCGCACACACACTCACATTGAGACTCGAGTCGTGACCAACAAATAGAGCCGCACCCCTGAGACTTGATCAATACAAAAAGTTATATTATCTGAAATATCTCTGGGAAAAATCCTCACGCTCCTGCTTTCTTTACATATTCCCACAAATCTAGACACGTATTATACACGTAATGCACACACTTAAGGCCCAAACATACTTGTGAGAGAGAACCAGAGTCGTCATGTCAGCTGCAACAAAAAAGGTTTTCCCAGAAGTGATCTCTCATTTTCTGAGTTTCTCTCTTTCGATCTCTCAAATACAAACTCTCACTCACTTGCACAAACGCACTACCTTATTACTTCAGTAAGTCCTCGAGTAAAGCAGCGCAAGCCTCCATTGCTAGTTCTGAAGTGACGTAAAGGCTTGAGCTGTATTAAAGTAAGACGCTGAATCTGTGGTGGAAGAAAGCAGTTCCTCTCACGAGCGTTTTAGGGACAAAAAACTGAAAATGTCTTTAGATAAAACCCTGAACGGTGTCTTAATGTATGTTAACCGTGGTACAGGCAGAATAATTGACTCTGTCCTGTTGAATTGTTGAAAAATAATGCACACCCGAGGTTCTTCGATTACTTGTATACAATTCCCCCAAAAGCATTTAGACACTAAATGTTCCAGGTACAATGGAAGTTAACCTCAATCAACAGCATTTGTGGCATAATATTTATAACCACTAAAATGTGTCTTTTTAAAAAAAAAAAGCAAACAATCGAGGTTACATTGAGGCACAAACAATGGAAGTGAATGGGGACAATAAATGTAAAATTGGCAAATTTTTGCAGGGTTTAAACACTGAAATGTGAAACTTATAATTTTATAAAAACACTCATTCTTCTGTCAAAACTTGTGTATTATTTGAGCCAGAAAGTTGTTTAAATTGTCATTTTAGGGTTTGTTTACATCGTCATGGTAATGAAGTTGTAAAGTTTGCTATAACGTTACACAGATAAGGTTAGAAAGAGAGATTTTTATCACACTAAAATAATTTTTACATGCATATAATTTATGTCTTGTGGCTATACTTTAAAAAAATGTTCATGTTTTAATAAAAATAAACAAAAAAAAAATTGGCCCAGTTCACTTCCATTGTAAGTGCATCACTGTAACCCAGATTTTTGCTTTCTTCATTTAAAAAAAAATAAATAAATAAATAGACATATTTAGACCTTTTGCTTATGGTACTTTGGGAATTCCTTCTATATGCTTAAAGATTTAAATGAAGTGCTAATCTATTAGGTATTGCTAATATTTTTATTATTATTTTTGTTGCCTCAATTCCTAGTTCTTGAACTTTTGCCTCCCTTGAACTAATTGCCTCTTGTTTCCAAGGGATTGGAGAATCTAGTGACCGGGCGAGCATTCCTGCCCACCCTGGTCATCAATGAGAGTGGCGTCCACGAGCTCGTGAAGAACGGGTTGTGAACCAAAATCTCAACGCTGCACTTGAAAACCAAATGAAGACTCTTTTATCATCTTATTTCCTGCCATGGTGAAGGAACTGTGAAATTTGTGTGCAATAAAATGAATGAAGGGGGCCACACCGCCAATCATAATCAAACCGTTTTATGATCAAACTATTTATTTTGTGAAGACTTATTTTTATATCAGTGTGCCTTTTGCTTTTTTTATTTTTTTTCTAAAATTGGAACGTATGAATTTTAGCCATTTCATTTATAGATATGTACACATATGTGAACATGGCATCCAATGACACAGTGGTAAATGGGTTCTTTAAAATATTCCAGTGCTGTTCATGTTGTATGAAATGCACTGCAGGTATTTTAGGCAGAGATTTTAGGTAATCTTTTTCCATTCTCTTAAGGTTTAAATAAATGTAAAAACTAGGGGGAGGTAAAGTTTTGTCTTCTCTATGGATGTCTGTCTATGACGACTGGAATCATCTTTTTTTATTTTTTATTTACCAGAATGTGAGTGAGAAAGTGATCTTTAATCTGATTTTCCAGTACAGGTTTTATAAGAGAGCATCTGAGTGGGTAATACAGAGTCTCTGTTGCTGCCACTTGCTAAAACTATTCAGAGAGCGCAGAAAGCAAATTGAGACTGTCTTTCCTTCTCTCCCTCTCTCTTGCACTCTTCCTGTGTCACTAGCAGTTGTTAGCACTTCTCTTTTCCAAAGAAACTTCTTCCACCATCTTTGTCAATATATTTGTGTTCATCCATTTATAAAAGTGTGTATCATATCATTGATTAATTTGTCTTTACCTGTTTTATGTACCAGTTTTTCTATTTTCCAATAACATTTATAGACTTAAAGGGATAGTTCACCCAAAAATTATAATTCTCCAATCATGAACTCACTTTCATACCTTCCCAGATGTGTATGACTTTTTTTTTTTTTTATCTGCTGAACACAAACAATGATTTTTAGAAGAATATTTCAGCTCTGTAGGTCCATTCAATGCAAGTGAATGGGTGCCAAAAATGTTACACTCCAAAAAGCGTATTAAAGCAGCATATTAGTAATCAAAACAACTACAGTAGTTGAATCCATGTGTTTGGAAGTGATAAGTTAGGTGTGGGTGAGGAACAGATCAATATTTTCAATAAATTCTCCTTCCTGCCCAGTAGGTGGCAATATGCACAAAGTATGCGAATCACCAAAAACAAAAGAAGCTGTAATGGAAAAAGTGTATGTGGGGAGTATTAGTAAAAAGGGACTTAAATATTTGTCTGTTTCTCCCCCACCTATCATATCGATTCAGAATTAAATCGCTGGAGTCACATGGATTACTTTTATGTTTTATTTATGCATTTCGGAGCTTAAAAATGTTGGCACCCATTCACTTGCATTGTTTGGACCTACAGAGCTACAGTGACATTATGAGAGAATTTTCATTTATGGGTGAACTATCCTTTTAAGCTCCACTGTTTGGGAATGTTTTGACTTATATATTGGGTATATTGAAACATTTTCTCTTTTTTTTAATTGTTTGATTTGCATTACTTGAAGTTGACACTGAAAATCTCAGTTATTGCTTTCTCATTACTATAGTGGGGTAATTATTACAAAGATGCTTTGACCTGCATCTGTCAGTCTCAAACTTCCATCACAAACATATTGCATAGTATAGGCTTGTAAAGTTAAATAATTATTTCTTGCAAATTTCTATAGCAGACTGCTGTGCTGTGTTGGAATTATGAGGAGGACTGTTTGAAATGGAAGGCCTCTGAGACTAGGTTGCTCACAAATGTTGTTGGTACAAAATCAAGTATGGGTGACCCACGACCTGAAATAAAAACAAAGATCCTTTTCAATTTCTGCCACTTTTGATCTCTCTTTTTTTTAAATAAACCCAGGCTGAAGGTCTCAATGAAATAATGTGGTTTAATTTAGTAATTAATATATAATAATTAATGGGGTATAAGCATTGGATAAATAAACTCTGTTAGTCATTTACCAATAACTTGACAGATTTCTCTACAAAATGATTTTAATGCTAATCAAATTAGGTGCAAAAGATACAAGTAGCTAGTGTATGGGTCATTATAGAGGTATCTTCTGGGGGGGGGGCTTTTGGGACTGTTTTTCTCATTTTGCAGAATTATTTCACTCTGTCGAGGTGGAGGAGGGATTTAAAGTTAAATGCAAGCTAAAGTCACTTAAAGGCATGGTTTGCACACACAGACCCACACACACACACAAACTAATATTCTGTCATCGTTTAATCAATTTTATCCATGGAACACAAAGGGAGTTATTAGGCAGAATTACATCCTCAGCCCTATCATTTTCATTAGATCTTTTTTTTTTTTCATACAATGAAAGTGAATGGTGGCTGTAAGTCCCAACATCTCCTTTTATGCTCCACAGAAGAAAGAAAGCCAAATGAGTTTGCCATAAGGCATTCATTTTTTGGTGAACTAGCCCTTTAGAAGCTACTTAATCACTAATGTTAATATCAGATATTTAAAGGAATATTCCATTCTTTACAAGTTAAGCTCAATCGACAGTATTTGTGGCATAATGTCGGTTAGCACAAAAATGTATTGTGACTTGTGCCTCCTTTTCTTTAAAACAAGCACAAATCTGCGTTCCAGTGAGGCACTGTACAATGCAAGTGAATGGGGCCAATCCGAAAACTTTAACATACTCGCTGTTTCAAAAGTATAGCCACAAGATGTAAACAATATGCATGTTAACATGATATTAGTGCGATAAAATCGCTTTCTTACCTTTTCTGTGTAAAGTTACAAAGTTTTACAACTTCTATGCCTCGATGACAAAACAACCGTAAAAACGATCATTTAAACAGTTCATATACTGCATAAGTTTAACATATAATTAATGTAAGTTCTTTTATAAAGTTATAAGCTGTACATTTCTGTCTATAAACCATCCATCCATTCACTTCCACTGTAACTGATGTTTTCTATCTATTTATTATTTTATTTATCCATTTTCTCCCAATTTGGAATGCCCAATTCCCTCTACTTAGTAGGTCCTCATGGTGGCGCGGTTACTCACCTCAATCCAGGTGGCGGAGGACAAGTCTCAGATCCCTCCGCTTCTGAGACCGGCAGTCCACACATTTTATCACGTGGCTCGTTGTGCATGACACCGTAGAGACTCACAGCACGTGGAGGCCCAAGCTACTCTCCGCGTTCCACGCACAACTTACCACGCGCTCCATTGAGAGCGAGAACCTCTAATCGTGACCACAAGGAGGTTACCCCATGTGACTACCCTCCCTAGCAACCGGGCCAATTTGGTTGCTTAGGAGATCTGGCTGGAGTCACTCAGCACACCCTGGATTCAAACTCGCGACTTCAGTGGTGGAAATCAGCGTCAATACTTGCTGAGCTACACAGGCCCCCTATTTATTCCTTTTTTAATAAAAAGATCAGGAATATTTGCTTGATTTTTTTACTTGCTCCTTCTGGACTGGCAATATATAGCATTATAATCTGTCTTTCACTAGTTTAACATTTTGTTAATTAGCTATTTACATTGCTATATTTATGTGCTATTATATCTAGTATTCCAGAAAAGGCTTGGATATCAGCTGCCAATACTTACTTTATACTTACTGTTCATATAACTGCTGCATTAATTATTTTTGGCAGCCACAAAGGAAAGAAAGACAGGAGAAAGAATATTCAAGAAAAATCTCTGATTGGTCACAGGAGTCTGACTTAATTGAAACCTTCTGTATGGCATGAAGAATTCTGGGACTTTGGCATGTTCCCAAGAATCCTCAGAATGTTAGTTTTCTTTGGTCTCTCTCTCTCTCTCTCTCTCTCTCTCTCTCTCTCTCTCCTGTTTTTTCCCCCTCATCCAGAGGTGTCTTACATCAGCTTAGTGCGCCTGAATGTGAGATCTTACAGAAAACTTCAGAGAGAAAGAAGCATTCTTGTTTTTCCCCCTGCTGTTTATATGCATATTACTTGGGATTAAGAAAGCTCTGGACAAATGGTTTGAGAAAAAAAAGCAACCTAAGCAGTAAGTTTGTATTTTTTTTCATTAACAGTACTTTTTTGTTTTCTTATAGTTCTGTTTGAAAAGGCTTGACTATTTACTTCTACTTGATTTATGGCAATGTGGATATGATGGACAATGGTGAATGACAGATACAGATTTAAAGTGTGTATTAGTGCCATGGTCTTTGTGTTCAAAACTTGGAAATTCACTGTTTGCATGGCAGGCTAAAATAGCGGATAACAGAGCAACTTGATACTTGATCCAGTGATTGCTCTGTGAAGCCAGCAGTTGCAAACCAGCTGTTCTGAATTGACTGTATTATAAGGTATCCATCTGCATACGTGTTCTGAAAAATTGCACATAAGAGTGCTAAAAGTACTTGATTTTGCCTGGTAATTATACTTTATTTGAATGTTTCCCTTCCTCTGTAGACCCTAAGTGACAGCTAAGTGAAAGATTCTTTTTCGGTATCTCACATTTCCCCAAAATGTGGTTAATTTGCATTAGTATGATAAATATATATGTAAATATGTATATTTGGTTGGTTGTGATAAATGGAGGATACAACATTTGTAGCAAAAAAAAGATGCATGAACTTTCTGTATTCATTTACATGAAGATTCTATTTCCTATTAAAATGCTCCAGAGACACTAGAAGCACACTTCAAAATGAATAAATGTATAAAACAATTTACAAAATAAACATATTTGATTTTTATAGTGTTTTGAATAAAATATCAATCCAAAATGACATTTATTTTAAAAACAGAACATTTCACAAAAATACATTATTTAGCTTTTAAATGATAAAACATTGGATATACTGTTCACACTGTACTTAATGGAACATGTCCTTGTTATTTGATGGACCACACTTGTGGTCCATTTTGGGAGGGGAATATGAGGGTTACTGACTTCACATTTCCATTAAATGGCCGTGACTCCAGCTGGTTTAAAGTTACAGCAGAAATGGCTTAGAAAATTGCCCAGGTAGTTCTGAGTAAGGGTTTGCAGATGCCACTAGATAATCTGTTGTCTAATGCACTTAAATGCATATATTTTTTTAAGGGTTGCTATGTCGTCCAAATACAGCCATCATATGATCCTGCCTAGCATGCAAATCAACCTTGTTTGTAAACAACATGACCTCACTAGTGGTATGAGGCAGTAATATCCTTTCCAAACGACACAAAATATGTTTAAACTGTGCACATTAATATCTATACTTAAGCTTCTGTACAAAGACAGTATAAAAAAGAAATCAGGGGTGTCGCTAGACTTCAGTGTCATCCGGGGCTTAGCCCATGCGCAGGCCGTATTATAATAAATAAATAAAAAGAATCCTTTCTTCCATGACTTAAAAAATGACCACCCTACCTGTCAAATAATAATTATATTAAGCACAACACTGACACTGGTTCAGAAGTTTATATTAGCAAACGTCAGGCGCACAATAACCGAACAAACACATTTTAATTTAAAATGTGGAGGATCAAAGCGAGAATTACAACTTGTCGGCTCGTCGTTCAGAAATGAACGCTAACAATAAAATCAAAAAGTAATTTAACAATTTAAATTTGCAATTGTCATTTCTCATTATATTTTGAGAATAAAGTAAAAATAATGAGAACAAAGTCGAAGCATTGTGAGTTTAAAGTGGTAATATTTTGAGAATAAATTTAAAGGAAAGTGATGGAAAGTTTTACATGTAGCATCACTAACCAGGGAGATAACTTGGCCATGCAATCGAGCTAAATTTGTGACAAGTTTTTGTGAGCTCTCTTTTCATGAATGAGGTGTGCGCTAGTACAGGAGTTTTGAACATGTGCGTCTGTCAAGGGAGGCACCAGATACATGCTCGCACTCAAGGGAAGTGAAAAATAACTGTAACTGCTGTGAATTATATAAGTCCATAATATCAAGATATTGTATGTGGTAACATCCCCTCAGTTACAGTAGAGAGGAAAACCCAATAACAACAGACTGCTCCAATCTGTCTGGTTCTTTCTTCTGGATAAATGACATTTCCTACATAACTTCTGCAGTGTCCATCTGCTGATGCGTCAAAAGACAAAGGATTTCTTTATAACTGAATCCTATCCTAACGTATGTAACTACGTCCTCAACATCCATCTCTTGCATTAATGAATCTGCTGGCACGGCGTAGGCCCTACATTCTATCGTTGTGATAATGACGCTCTGTTTAGCCTAATATTGAGATTTTTTATTCTAATATTTTTTAATTATATATGATATACATTTTGAGACTATAATCTCAAAATGCTACGACTTTATTTGAATAAACTTGACTTTATTCTCATACGAAATGTAATATCTGATTGCTAAGATTCATTCTCAAACTTTTACGAATTTAATCTCATAATACTACAACTTTATTCTCGTAATTTTTACTTTATTCGCAAAATATTACGACTTAATGATCAAAATCTTAATTTTGTTATGTTTTATTTAACGTGGCAATAAAATGCCATTGTGGGATCACCGAGTAAAGTTAAAAATAACTTTCATTTTTATAGACGCATATCGAAACACCTGCATTGGGTTTCATAAATATGATTCCAGGTTGTTGCTAAAAAAAACAAAGTTTCAATGCTTGATCAACGGTAAGAGAGTGGGTTCCCCCATTTTGCTCAGGTGTGTAGACTTAAGTACAATAACGTTCAATGTAATTTTATATTAAACCATTTCAAAATCAAGGTACCCCAAAGAGGCTATTTAAACACAGCTGTGTAACTCCACGGACATGACATGGAAATGTGAACCAGCACAGGCAAAACGCATATACAGGGAGATTTTTTGCAATAAACATCCTTTATTCCCACTTACCGACTCCCAACTAACCAAACAAGATGACTGGCGCATGCATTAAAATCTACTTGGTGTGTGGATTGTTAAAAACAAATGAAGATTAGAAATGAGGCTTATAGATTGTATATTTAGAAATAAGGCTTGCATAATGAAACCTCAGTGCCTCTTATACAGAAAAGCTGCACCCCGTGAGAGAAAATAGAAAGCTCCCACACACTGATGAACTTGAGAACAGCTGGTAAATGTCAAAGTGTGAACTGTTAGTTAATGCAAGTTGGGCTCACTGTCACTGATTGGAATTAATTTACATTTGAAGTCAGAATTGAAGCCTGCCTTGTTGCTTGTGTACCCTGATATAATTAACATTAAGACTAACTTCTTCTTTTTCTCATCACAAAAAAAAAACTACATTCAGGGCTATTAACAAAAGATCTGGAGCTTCAGCCCTATCAGCCAGGGTCTAGCTACGCCACTGACTGAAATGCATTTTAGATTTGTACTGTTGGTAGGTACCTATAAGCAAAGGCATAGATTTAGGTAGGGATAATAGGGACTGAAAGAGCAAACAGCTCATCAAAATGAGTCGTGTAATGTCTGCGCAAGGACATTTGCATTTTAAAATAATATTTCAGATTTTCTGCACCCAATGTATAGCACTCATTTAGCCATTTATTTTGCACATTGGAGGAGAATATTGGGCTGGATAGGAAAAGCATTTTAGCATTTTTTCAAAAGTAAAATAAAAAACAGGCTAATATTTAATATGGTGGGGCAGAAGAATAGAAATGAGACTTATTATATGAGGAAATATTGTGCCTTTATAGACACTATGATATATTCTCACATTCTTAATATCAACATTTTGTCTTCCTTGCAATATGTCCCTACCAACTTTCAAACCAAACCTACGCACTTGCCTTTAAGTAAACATTGTGCACTTTATATTTATTTTGTTCAGCAAACAAAAAGCTTATTGAGGCTGAGTGGTGTTTCATTATTTGGGTAATTGGCACATAACTCCATGCCCAAGGACATTTTATATCAACATAAGGAGTTTAGGTACATTTAGGTATTTTACATGAATATATAAGGGAAAAGTTATATTTTAGGTCCTGTAACTAGGTAAAATTGTCTTCACTAGTTCATTTTAAATGTGACAAATGAGTTTTTAAAAGTACAATGTAGACAATGTAGACTCTCAATAAATATGATGTAATAATAACTGCATGCGTAATACATTTTAAAATTATTAGCAAAATGCTTTTTTCAAAATCTCACATAATTAGCAACGTTTAGCACGTCACACCACAAAACGTCAGCTTCTCAAATGTATTTCATGTCAGCTACTACCCATATGCTCTAAACACAATCAACAGAAAATCACTTTAATGCATTATTGAAGTGAACTCAAAAGTAGGCAAGAATGGAAGATTTCCAAACCATTATCACTGAGGATTGTGCATGTGCATTTAACCTCAATGTTGCAAGTCTTTTTGGTTGAGAACTAAGTAAGAGAAATAGAAAACCAGTAAAAGATTTTCATTTTAATGATACACTTCGGTCTGGGTGTATAATTTGCAGAGACTCAAAACAAGTGAAAATAAGTGACAAATAAACCAGTGAAAATATTATAGACTTAATTTTATGTCTTCTTTAGCTGATTGCTTTAATATGTCCAAATCATTAAAAGTCAGAAATTGCAAAAAAGCTCAAAAGAATGGTAGAGCAGTTACCCACTAGTTGTCTCCAGAGGGTTATCTCCTGCACCTCTGTACCACAAGCCTCAAGCATGTAAATTCAGAGTAAAATATCACTTTTCTTGCAGTAACTTGTTGAAAAATACAAATATAAAGTGAATAAATAATTGTAAATAAAAATTATTATATTATAAATACAAATAATAATAAAAAAATAGATAAATAATAATATATATATATATATATATATATATATATATATATATATATATATATATATATATATATATATATATATATATATTAGTATTTGTAGCATATCTTTATAAAAAAGTGTTTTTATAAATAAATAAAGGCTTCCCTGCCTAAGCCGAAATTATTATTCTGGATTCACAAATGGAAAATATGCTTTTAAATGTATTTTTATGTATGTATCTATATAACTTGGTATCTATGACTTGAAAACTATGAAAACGAATATTGCTATATAACTTTTTGTGGTTGATTTACTTTTGTTCACCACAGCAGCCCTCTTGATCATTAATGTTTAATTGTACATATTATTTTCACAATATATTGTATATTCAAATTTGATCATCACTTATCCTTGGGCAGTGTGATTTAACATTATAAATGAAAGCTTTACCATACTCATGTGTAGAAGAAAATCTGCTCTTTTGGAAATATCAAGGGTGCAGAACGAAAGCACTGACAGCTTTCATTGAGTTGTGTATGATGCATACACTTCATAAATTGACTGTTACATTTCTGAGAGGAAATGGAAACGCTTTTTCCACTGGCAAAGTTGTTAGGTGTAATTTAAGTGTGAAAGCTCAGGAGGGAGTATATCTTGCATTGTGATGTTTTTCATGGTGCACAGATAAAGTTAACCAGAAAACAGCTTCATTCCAGCATTGACCCATTAGAACTCAGCACAGTACTATAGACTTACACTGTCAACAGCACTCTTGTATGAAAATATGAATGTGTTTCTGAAATCATATCCAAAGGATTCTAACAGCTGACTGTGTATTCCTTTATAAATCATTTTAAAAGTACAGATGGTAATAATAGTATGTATTTTCAGTTTTCTACTGCCTCACAAAGACCTGTCGTTTCAAGAAATAAAAAGACATCACACGATTTTAAATCTATATTATTATATTGTATGTTCCCTAACAACAACGATCAGGTTGAACTATTATCTTTTCAAAGTATTATTAGTCTTACATTGTTTGAGCCGATAGCTGCTTTTACTTATCAAATAATAGGAAACACTGAGGGCACTTGAATTTTTTTTTTACATTGTCTTTCATAATTCACAGACAACAACACATCTGCCTACCAGTTTTTTTTTAATAATAATACAAATTAAAAAATTCAGAATTATTTTAAAAGAAGTTTTGTTGTTGTTGACAGACCTGTAAAACATCAGTATTGGCTGATAAATGCAATTATCTGCACTATCGGATATCAGGCTATTGTTTAAAAAAGCCAATGATCAGGGCTGATTATTTTCTGTCAATCACATGAACTGGGTGACAATGACAGCAGAGTTGAAATATGCAGCTGCTGCACTGCTAGAATTTCACGAGGTAGAACTACAGTTAAAACTTTAAATTAAAATAATTTTATTTCTAACCTAATGCGAACGCAAATGGTGCTTCTACTAAAAAGGGACAAGCTTCATCATTCAGAATTAAGTTAATATAAGTTAAGATCATTCCAAAAATTAAGAAATCTCACCAATTCAATGTGAGCCTAACAAGATGTGAGTTAAAAATGTTAATGTGAGGTAATAATGTTTTATCAGGAAGACTCGCAGACTTGAGTGAAATTTAAGATGATATTTTTTTGATGAATATAAACAGAAAAGTAATGTACAGTATCTCTTTTGCGTAGGCCCTGTCTAGCAGTCTGAAGAAGTTGTACTCAGAACTGCCTGATATAGGAGGCAGGGGCGAGGAGCCTATCCCCGTGCAGGACGGGACTCAACTGGTGGTGGTGGGGTGGTAGAGGTTGCCGCGTTAGCACACTGAAACAGCGTTGTGATGAGTTGTGATGAATTGTGAGCACACTTATAAAGCAACGGCTTACATGTGATTGGCTGGGAAATACCAGCTAGTCTTCCCACTAGAACTACGCTGTGCTTACATTTCTTTTTGTGTCAGTGTTTTTAACTGTGACCAGATACTCTGAAATATTGAAGACTCGTAGAGACACAGGTAGAGAATAAAGATTTTTAGGCTTCTTTCAAAGTTGAAATGTTTACACTTCCTTTTCTCAGGCAAAGAGAGAACTGTAATGGGCATGTGCTAAATAAGTGTCATTCTTGCTTAGTAAATGCCCATTGTCTCTATATACAGTTCTGTGGAGTATAAGATACCTTTATTAAAAGGTCCAAATTTTGTTCTATGACTATTCATTTCAATTACAAATTGCAAATTGAAAAAGTTAGTGTTATTCTTAAAAATAAAGCAAGCAGAAAACATTCACTCATTTGAAAACTTTAATTTTGTAACATGTGTCGTGCTGCTTTACCGATGCACTTGCATCTGTTTTTGCTATCACCTGGATCTAATTTTGCTGGAACTGCCATTTGATTCAGATTTATGCATTCCCATGAAAGTAAAATATCTGCAATGCTATGACCATTGCTTTAGGGAGGAATGAAAGAGGTTTCAAATGAAAAACACATGTTCTCTTCATGCCTAAATTTGCAGGCATGTGAATGTCAGCCTGGCGAGTAAAAGACATTAACTCCAGTTGTACGTAGTATGCCAAATAAAATGCACTGTTCCAGTTGTGCTAGCTTGAGTGTTACGTTCCAATGAGCCACTATAACAAGGAGAAGAGCTCTTGTGATTTAGGAATGCTTGGAGGCAGTGATTGCCATTTAATCTAAACAGACACTTATCTTTTGCTAAGCCAACCAGAATAGAACAAATGCTTTAAAAACGAAGAAAACTGAGTGATCTCCAATCTGTGTAGGGCAGAGCAATGCATCCCTGCTTCACATAGGTAACAGATGGTTTCCACTGCAAATTCTTTTAAAAGGATAGTTCACCCTAAAATGACAATTCTCATTTACTCAACCCCATGTTGCTCCAAACCAACCTTTCTTTCTTCTGTTTTACACAAAAGAAGATATTAGTCTTGCCACTATTCGCTTTCATTGCATCTTTACAATGAAAAAGAGTGGTGACTTTGGGTGTACTCACACTAGGCAATCTGTACCGTGCCCGAGCACGTTTGACCTCCAAAGTCCAGTTTGTTTGACTAGTTTGATCACTTTGTACCATGCCCGGTGAAGAGGTGGGCTCGGGCATGGTTCAGTTGGCTCAGGCACAGTACACATCTAGTGTGATCGCTAACCATGACTGAGCCAAACCCATAAAAAAGTCTTATGGGTTTGGAACAGCATAAGAGAGAGTGAATGATTTTTGGGTGAACTATCCTTGTAAGTATATGATAAAAATCTTGACAGTCATTTGCAATGAGCAGTAAAAGGAAAAAGCAATGAGTGCAAAACCAAAAGTGCCTACAGTTGTCTTGGAAGGTGCCGTTTGAAGAGCCCTTCACTGTAATTTTCTGGTTAGTTGGTTAAGTGACTATCACAGATCTTTGAAAGCCCTTGCTTAAAGGACCACAAATTAAAACCAGATTTTGACACTGATGTGCGATGAGTTTAATTGAAGCCTTTAGATAATGTATGACCTATCTATATCCTCCAATCTATATGACAGATAGAGAAGCTGTCATTAGATTGCGTTTATCTTATATTCTATATTAAGTGACTGGATAGGGTCTAGAGTAAGGAATAGTGATTAAAAATAGTGAATATAAAAAATAAGTAGTGACAATATTAAATAGGTAACAAAGTGTACAAAATAAAAAGTGCTAATAACGTATAATTTGAAAGAGGTTCTAGAATGATAAGCAGTATAAATATTAAATACTGTAGGTACAGTAAAGTATACAAAAGTAATACAATGTAATAAAAAAATATATGAAATCTGGTGAAATGTACAATTCATACTTTGGTGAATATATAAAAAGCTTAATTTGGTGAATATTTTAAAACAGAGTGTTTTAATGAAGCCAAGTGTCTGTCATTATACAAATAAGAGCCCCTTGTTTGTTTTGGGCTTGTTTACAGTTAAAAGTCCCACATTCTGCACCAAATCTTCGGTGTTTCTGGTTATTATTGGGATTTTATTCATTCCTATACCCTCTGTGTCTGTGCCTGTCATTTTATTTAACATTTTATAAATGGATTTTAAAAACTATCAGCCCATTCATTTCCACCACCTCTGTTATCGATATCAGCAAAATCCAAGATCGGTCAACCTCTAGTGTTTTTTGTGTGTGCAGTAATTGAGAAAAATCTAAATGAAGTTTTCTTAGCGTATTTGAGGAAACAAGCAGTTTAGAGTAACATTGTGTATAATGGTGTCTGATGCTATTGAAGTGAGGCAGTTTAGGTGTTTAGATCGTAAATTGAACATTTGCAAGCCATCAAGCCATCACAAGCCATAAAATTATGGTATATTGTAAAAAAAAAAATCTTGGTTGTTTCTGACCATTAATCATTTCTTCATGACTCAGGTATTTTAATGTGGCACAGGTGAAAATGGCTTTAGCAATTAAAGTGTTATTTACTCTAGGTTGGTGTGGTTTTCTCTGCACATTAAGAAAATCCTCACCTACAAAATACACCATTCATCCCAAAGCTGAATTTATCTGTAAAAACAAAGTTTTAAGTTGCATTCTTGCTGTGATACCAAGCTATGAGTCCCACTATACATTTGAATTCAAAGAGCACACTTTGTCCTCATTGCAAAATCACTGACACTATTTTTGACTTTTATTTCCTCCTTCCTTATGTGGGCCTCATGATGTTTATGAGGTAACCAGGCTCTATGTGCAAGGCCTTGGTTTACTTTATCCTTCTTCACTTATTGCATGCGAATCATGTTGACGGTAGCGCCTAGAAGAGGCAGTGTTATGAGTAATTGACTCTTTTTGCCAGGTTGTACTGAAGAGCCGGCATTGTGGTTTGGAATCAGCTAAATTCTACTATATTTACACTTAGAGGTCTCACGAGGGCCACGGCCTTCTTGTGCACTATTGGCCCTCTGTGCTGTGAGGTGTGATGTTCAATGAGAGGTTCCTTGAAATTAATGTTTGTTTCTACACAAATACTGTAAAAATAAGATACAAAAATATTTTTTTTAGTATGATTTTTTGGGGGATTATTTATTTTCTGAAAAAATGTACAAAACTTCTAGCCCGTGTTAGAGTGGGAAAATAACTTTCCTGGGAATGGTAAATTCTCACCATGAAACTCGAAACCAGGTATAGTTTAAACAGATATTTAGGTGCCTGATCTGCTTTCAACCACTCCTTTATACATTTTTAGAAGGTTTGTCTTAGATTCATTGACCCTGTGGGGTTTTATCTTTTCATATGAAGTTAGGGTTGCAGCTACAAATGGTTTGCTGATTGCTGGTTTTGCTGATTGACCAGTCTTGTTTTGAAGATTAAATATTCAATTTAACCTCAAATAACCAGCTCACTTGAAGAGCTGGTGGTCTTTATGGCACCTTAGTGTTACAAATTAGAGGTATTTGGCCTTTTTTCATCATGAACTCCCCTGAGGAGAAACATGTAAGAGAGTATATTGAAAATTAGACAGTTGTTCTCTGCTTCAAGTTTATGATAACTTCATGAAGTTTAACAGGCATTATCTAAGGGGACAGCCATTCTTCATTTCTTTCAGTTTCCAAACATACATCTAGATGCATCTTGACATTTTAGAGAATTAATTGATCCCAGTTTGAACAGAACTTAAAATTCCTCTTGATATTTTGAGAAAGATGAGTTGGCTGTGGAGTGCGAACGTATAAATCTGACTTTCGAGAAACTGCTGGACATTTTGAATGTATTTGATAGAATTGGTAGACTGTAAGCTTAAGCGTCACACAGAAAACACTTCATTACTCATCAAAATGGGAAATGGTCAGTCTGAAAAACACATTATCAACTAAAGTAGCCAAAGACTTTATGCTCCGGATGCACTGTTCCTAAGTAACATCCTGTTTAAATGGCCAATTTTGTATTTTGCATGATGTCCCATTGATTGATGGCGCCTACAGCTGCCTATTACCTGATGATTAGTCTTGCATAGCCAGACCTTTGACTATGGCTGAAGGTCTGGGACATATTGCAGCTTAAAGTGGCCAAGAACTGGTGACTTAAACAAGAAAAAGCTGTCTGACTGAAATGTAATGTGAAAAGTGAAGGAGTGCATTTACATGCACACCAATGCGCTGATAACTACCAAAAATCAGCTTATTCCAAAAATACAAAAACATAAGAAAATCGTGTTTACATTCGATTTTAAATCATTGGGCTATTCTCTGCTTTAGGCATCAAAATGTAAACAGGCATGCACACAGCACTTGTGCACATTGGATAAGCTGATAAGAATGCAGGTAAATGTGTTTGCGTGCAACGATAAATCAGGAAAATTGGCAGAAATCTACCTAAGATAGTCTAGGAATGAAATGCATTCTGCTGGGTGGAAGCTCATTACTTTTTATCTTCCAACTATTTTTCACTAGAATTACAAAGTACAAAAAAATACATAATATTTCAGAATTTTTGGGAAGAAAATTCAGCTGGTGTCCTCTCTTCTCCTGCTTATCCAAGACTTTCTGCCCTGTCACTATACAAGAACTGTAATACTGTGATTTTCTGTATATTTCATTTTATTTTGGAAAGTTCACTCAGGTACGAGGGAACATCTGAACATGTTTAACCACTGATCAAACATGTTTCTAAGGTAGGCAATGTTTTAACTGTCAAATATTAACACAATGTTTGACATATATATGTTTGACATATACAGTATGTGGGGATATCTTGCTCCCCTTCTTTCACTCACTTCGACGTTGTGTCGAATAGTGACACTAGGGGTTGCTCTCACAGTGGTTGGGAAACACAGTTTTAGACATACAGTAGAAAGTAAACATCTCGATTACTGTCGTAACCTCAGTTCCCTGATGGAGGGAACGTGACTTTGTGTCGATAAGTGACACTAGGGGTCACTCTTGGGAGCCCAATCCACCTTCAGATCTTTGAGAAAAGGCCAATGAGAAGTTGGCGAATTGGCGAGTTGAATTTGCATGCCACTCTCCCCGTCATACAGATATAAAAGGGAGATCGGGGTGCGGATTCCGTCAGACTTTTTCTTCGGAGCCGAGCGGTCGTATTACAGCCAGCTGAATACCACTGCCGTTTCCCATTCACCTGACTCTTCAAGAGCATTCTGCTGTTGGATATAAGGCGCATTCCAGCGGTTCTCTCTCCACTCTTCGTTTCGACAGTGCTTTTAAAGAGCAAATGCCTTTAAAAGAGTGTGTTTTCTCTATTAGAGCAAGGCACAGTGAAGTTGAAAGTCTTTTTAAAGACGCATCTTTTTAAAGTTGCCTTTCCGTCTCTGTGCAGTTCCTGGATACGGTCGTTACCTCTCCACCTCTGACAATCACTGCCTCACGTGCCTGAGCAATAAGCACATTGAGCAAGCATTCACTGCGAGAACATGACCATGGCAATGTTGCGGTCGTGGCTTTCCTTCCACCTTTTACAGCCCGAACATGATCCTTCGTCTCGTCTGCTCTCACTACCCTCGATGTGGGTTATGCCACGATACCTCAGTTGGACAAAGCAATCACTGAACACCTGTGCCCTCTGCGTGCTACCACCTGGCAGAGTCGCCCGGCACTACCCTTGCAGAGTGATATCGTGACTGACGACAAAAGCCTACAGCACTGCTGGAAAGGCCGCTTCCACCCTTCACGCCATGGCCCTTCTCCAGGTCCATCAGGCCAAGGCTCTGAAAGAGCTAGATGAGGGTAGTTCTGATCCTGGGGTGTTACAAGAACTGCGCTCGGCCACTGACCGCACCCTCCATGCGACTAAGGTCACCGCGTGTGCACTTGGGCAGATGATGTCCACGCTTGTGGTCCAGGAGTGCCACCTGTGGCTGAACCTGGTTGAGATGAGGGACTCGGACAAGGCACGCTTCCTAAACACCCCAATTTCCCAGGTCGGCCTCTTCAGCGACACTGTTGAGGAGTTTGCCCAGCATTTCTCGCCGGTGAAACAGCAGACAGAGGCGATTCAACACATCTTGCTCAAGAGTCCGCACCCCGTCTGTTCGCCGAGGGCATCTCCCTGTGGCAACCCAAACCCAACCAGAGGCCCACCCCAACCCAAGCCCAGCTCTTACCCTGGCGTATAGCCCCCCTCCGCAAGAGAGGGACGCCCCCCCACTTCTCGGTAGTCTGTTAAGACCCCAAAGAGGGCTCCTACGCGCCCCTGAGATGGGCGATGTGAGGTTAGAGATGTCTGTGGAAATCTCAGAGCTGGTAGATAGACCACTCCTTCCCCCGATGGAGGGCCAGGATGTAAATCCTCTGTTTCCTTTTCTGTTCACCGCACCCCACTTGGGCTGCGGAACCCACATTGTCAAAAATAAGGAGCAGTATCCTCACCCTCCCCTTCGGCTTGTCCCTGTCCCCTCGCATCTTCGCGAAGGCCGCAGAGGCAGCCCTTGCCCGTTAAGGGAAGTGGGCATCCGCATACTGAACTACCTTGATGACTGGCTGATTCTAGCACACTCTCGAGATTTACTGTGCACACACAGGGACCTGGTGCTCACCCACCTCAGCCGTCTAGGGCATCAGGTCAACTGGGAAAAGAGCAAGCTCTCCCCGGTTCAGAGCATCTCTTTTCTCGGCATGTAGTTAGACTCGCTGACAACGATAGTGCGCTTCACGAATGAGCGAGCGCAGTCGGTGCTGGACTTCCTGAACTTATCCAAGCAGCAAAGGTCCCACAGAAATATTTTCAGAAGTTCCTGGGGCATATGTCATCCTCAGCGGTGGTCACACCGCTCGAGTTGATGCATATGAGACCGCTACAGCAGTGGCTCCAGACCCGAGTCCTGAGGCACGCATGGCACCACTGCACACATCGTGGCTCTAACGTCAACTGCTCACCACTTTTTCAGTCCTTGGACCGACCTTGCATTCTTGCAGGCAGGAGTCCCCATACAGCAAGTGTCCAGGTACGTCGTGGTTACAACGGAGAAGACCGGCTGGGGCGTCGTGTGCAATGGGCACACAGCTGCTGGCTCCTGGACAGGACCTCACCTGCCTTGGTATATCAACTGCCTCGAGTTGCTGGCAGTATTGCTCACCCTGCAGAGGCTACGGTCATTGATTCATGGCAAGTATGTGTTGGTACGGACGGATAACATGTCGACGGTGGCATACATAATCCACCAAGGTATTTTACGCTCCTGTCCCATGTCGCAACTCTCCCGTCGCCTTGCGCCTTTCCTCAGGGTTATGGGGAAGCACCCGACGTTTTGGACCATCTTGGGAAGCTCCGTGCAGCCCGAATGCATCTGTTCTTACGCTCATAGTAGCTTGCCCATACCTGCATTGGCAGTTCACGTGACCGTTCAGCCTTTGAGGCATTTCCTATAGGGACCCCTAGTGTCACTATTCGACACAACGTCTAAGTGAGTGACAGAAGGGGAATGTCTCGGTTACTATCGTAACCTCCATTCCCTGATGGAGGGGACAAGATGCTGTGTCCCTCTTGGCACAGGCTGAACATTACCGCCGTAATGTCCGGGAACTTGTCTAGGCTCCTGACTGAATCCGCATCCCAGTCTCCCTTTTATACCCGTATGTCGGGGGAGTGACATGCAAATTCAACTCGCCAATTCGCCAACTTCTCATTGGCCTTTTCTCAAGGATCTGAAGGTGGACTGGGCTCCCAAGAGTGACCCCCTAGTGTCACTTATCGACACAACGTCACGTTCCCTCCATCAGGGAACTGAGGTTACGACAGTAATCAAGATGTTTACTTTCTACTGTATGTCTAAAACTGTGTTTCCCAACCACTGTGAATGATTGTCATGTGTTCCATGGAAATGTATAAAATTCCACAAAATAAATAAATGAATGAAAAAATTATAATAATCATTTCAGGGATTTCAGGTTTTGAAACCATAATTGGTCATAATCTTTTGTGATTGTGAAGAGCAATGATTAATGTGCAAAAGTGACTGATATTTATACGCGTTAAGGGTCTGTGACTCGCACAGAATACATCGAAGTCTATGAAGTGATGCCACTTTACACCAAAGTGTTTTTCACACACATGTTTTTGCTTCACCAATAATGTCTTTGAGAGTACTAAGCTACAACAAATATTTAAAAACTGTCTAAATTTGTGAAGAGACATTAATGTCTAATAATTTATTTTAATTAAATATGACCTTATCGTTTCCGAATATCAGAGACCACAGTTATTGAACTAATTTAAATTCACCAAGAAAACGCTTAAATCTAAACATAAACAAGTCCTTTTATTACTTTCTGCTATCAAAGCAACTGCAAGCATTTTTTCTCTCTTCCAAATACATGTTTTAAAAGTTTATTGTGTACATCTCCTGCTTTTTTACATGGCAAACTCATAAAATTGCCCCTCTGTGACGCTTTCTGCAACTCTTGTGATGTGGAGGGCGATGCGGCGCTTGACGCTGGCGTTGAACGAAGCGTTGACGCCTCGACTCAACTCATGTGAAATGCGCTTTACAATGACGAAAGAACATTATTCAAACTCATAATTATTATTATATTTCTATTATTGTGGTCTTTTCTGATAAAAGCCATGCTCAGCAGTTTAAATAGGCTACTGTAGGAAAATTATATTGTAGATCTGCTTTGTGTTTATAATTCTTAAATATTATACTGATGTCAGTAGATTTGTTACCATGCAAGTTTTAATAAAGGAGAAGGTAAGGATGTTATTGAAACTCACTATTACTGCTGTCTTTTTGGTTGAGAAATAGTGCTCAGACTGAAGGAAGACTGTAGATCTGCTTTGTTCTTTTAATGCTTAAACACTATAAAGTCTCTTGGTAGATTGAATGACTCAAAATGATTCACTGACTCACTCATAGCACATAAGACGTTCATTTGTCACCACGTAGTGACATTTCCAGAAGGGGTCACTGAACTATTCAGTTAATAAAATTGATCAAATTTGTGAAACAGAAGCAAGCCTCACCAAAATACTCTTTATTTTGCAGCTAATTCTACTCAATTGTAAACTTGAATAAACTTGAATCACTAAAATAGTTGGAACTGATGCTTTTAGCTTATTCTTTTAAAAGATATTAACTTTTTCACCCCTTATGAGTTTGCATCCCAGTAATTTTTTTTGGCATTGCAAAACAAACTACAAATTTGTAGTTTTTTATCACCCATTTAGAGCTCTTGCCACCTATGTGACTTGAAGCAAAACAGATTGACTTTGTAGAATCAGTCTGTATGTGTAAAATAAACTACTGCAAACATGTAAATGACTTGTGTTTGAGGCACAAATATTTCCAGAAACTCTGACCTGATTGGTTTAATAACGTGAGTTTTGTAAATAAGGCACAATCTATAGTACATTCTTTTTATAATACATAACTTACATAGAAAGGAGGCATGTTTGTGGCTGCACGCTTTTAAAGCAATACATCCCTAAAGCAAATTTTTGCATGTGCCACCAAAACGTTGACTTGATTTACATTTGACATTGCTGGTGGTTTATTATGAATAGGACATACTGTAATGGTTTGTGCTAAAATGTCATGCGCTAAAGTAGCGCAAATCTAGTGAATATGCCCAACATAAAAAAACAACAACAAACACATCCATATTATGGAAGTCCTATACTTTGTCTTCTCAATTTATTTGATTAGGCTGTGACAGCTTCATAGAGATAAGATCTTTTACTACTTTCCCTGATGTGCCCCATTTGCCTGTGTCCCCTTCAATCATTTTCATCTATCTCCTTGCAAAATCACTCAGTGTGATCACCATGAATGGCCTCACAGAGCTGGTACCAATTTTGAACACAACACCCTCTTTAGTAATACATTATCCTGTAAATGTGTGGAGAACATATGGATGCATCAAAGGCAACAGTCCAGTATTTCCTAGTTTACTAGTCTCACTGTGACCTAGAAAATGTACTTTGTTCACTCTCTGTCTAGAATGTTTTAGCATTAGGGTCAAAAACAGAATAACAGAAGCAACCGCATGTGTCTGTGCAATATGGCAATACTTGAGGGACCATTTGAAATGCCTCTGAGTGTAATAAATTCTCTCTTGATTTCTGTATATTGAGTCAAAACATGGAATTCCATTGGTGTAATTCTAAACTCCATTTGTCCTCTAATTTGATTGGATGAGCAGCGTTCCAAGTGTGCTAATTTTTATACAACAGCGCTGGGACGTTTCACTGTTTGTATCCCTCACTTGCTTGTGTTAACTGATGATCTCTCAAAAGATCTTTCTGAAACAGACTGTAATACAGTTTTAAAAAGTGTTTGGAATGTGAACTTAGGAATGTGAATTTGCGAAATGCTGAATAACACACCAAAGAATCATCTCCCGACCGCGCTGTAACCCCAGTATGCACTGCAGAGAGTAATTGAGGGTCCTTGTAACCCAGGCAATGACTGCTCTTTCCCATATGTGGTTCACACTCTGCTTGGGAGTTCACACATAGGTTTTGCAGAGTCACACGTGTTCACCAAACAGGGTTGTCCCTGGAGAGTTAAAAGCACAATTATAAGAGACCAGACTGATCTCAGAGACACCATAAAAAGGGAAGAAGAGTTCTCATAGCTTTCAAAGCCAAATTAGTCAAGAGTTTGTTCTTGCTTATTGCACCAAACCTTTAGCTTCTGATATAATAAATACTCAAATATAATATGGATGAATTCCATTGCATTACACAGCAAAATAAACTGACTTCTTACATCCCAAAATTACCTTGGGACTAGTTGATTTAAAATCTTTGCTAAACAGAGAAAAGTCAAGTTAGTTCTGAAAAGGTCTTGAATAATTTGTTTACAGACTAAATATTTTGTTAACTAATGCAATGAAATTCATACATTTTAACTTTGACTGAAGTGTGGCCCTTTTTGTGGCCACTCTGTAACATCCATAAATTACAAAAGCTTAGTCAGTCCATGAGTTTAATCATTATGCTAAAGGCACGTTAAATTGTATTATCGTATATTATTTCCATTGTGAATGTTCAAAGAGTGTGTTGTATTTTGAGTCTGTGAAGCCTTTTGGTGGTCTTAAATTCTCTTTTCAACAGCACAACCTTAAATGAGACAGAAGAGGCAGAAAAATGCCTGATCTCTCCATGTTCAAATAGAGGACACTCCAATTCTAGTGCTGTGAGGACAGTTTTATTTGGCTGGTGATTAAAACTTTTCCTGGCTTCTCAAAGCATCCAGCAGAGATCCAAAGTTACTTTTGTTCCAGCTTTAAAGTCTTGAAGCTGGACTTATATAATTGTGCAATGTATTGTTTAGTTCAAAATAGGATTGATTCTAGTGCCCAGTGAAGGTTATCATGGTCACTGAAAACATACAAATTTAACAGTTCACCCAAAAATAAAAAAGTAAATCTCATGTCATTACTTACCCTCATGTTGTTACAAACCTATATGACTCTTTTTCTTTTGTGAACACAAAAGGAGAATTTTTGTAGAATATCCTGGCCACTCTTTTCAATATAATGAAAGTGAATGGGGACTGAAACTGTCACATTTCAGAATGAAAAAAGAACCATAGTGTGGTCCATGAGACTTGCGTGCTATATAGGCCTTCATCACACTTCTGCGTTCGCAGAGCGGCAGCTTCGCTTAGTAGCGTAAAACAACTTCCGCTGCAGTCCGTTTCAATGACAGTGCTCACAGCTTGGAATTACTATGGACTATGTCAGACACATAGTCCATAGTCCAACATATAGTATGTTGTGTAATAATCAGACAGTTTTTCTACTGTAGCTCACAGTCTAATTGGTGGTGGAGGGAGTGACATTTTGACTGGACAGGCCATTCTTACTGGCACTAACACACTTTCTGAGGTAATGTCTCATGACTCACAGTCAGACACTTTTTTTTGTCAAAGTGCTCATTGCTAATATTTCCCATGCATTTTTAAACACGCAAAGCGATGCAATGTTTTTTGGTTTGTATTTACAATTAAATGTATTTTTGTGGATCTCAAAATGTAGATACAGTGCAGTTCTGCAACATTTGAACAAAACGTCATATTACACTGCAGTCAGTGTATTTGTCTTGTTTTCCAGTATAAAAATGATATATAAAAATAAACATAAAACAAGATAAATTTGTGAATTTGGTCAAATTTAGCAAAAAATATATAAATGCAATGACAATGGAACATACAATGAAATACACTTTTATAGTTTCAATATTTTTTTAAAGCCATTTTTGTTTCTCAGTTGAATGCATCATTTTTTTATGGATGTTAAATGTATTGCATATACTTTTTACATAAGATTGTTCAATGGAAAACCAGAAAAAGATGATTAGAATATGATTTTTGCAGTGTACCTGTTTTTGTTTTTGTTACACAAGCCAATGGATTTGTACATGAATGAATGTAAGCAAATGTTAGGATTGAAGGAACTTATTTTGTTAGCTAATTTTATTGTTTGTAACTGTGTGTTTGCTCAAAATGAAATGAACAAAGCAGACTTTCACAAACAGCTCTGTTGATGGTCATTCCTTGAAGTAAATCCAGAGAGCGTTCATTTTCTCTTTGAACTAAGAGACATTTTTATCCAGCTCTAACCACAATGTCTTGTGAAGTTTTCCCCACAGTTTGTTCTACTGTTCACATGTCAGTATAATGAACATATGGAAATTCCATTATCCTCTGCAGGCAATTATTGCATCTTTATTGACCAAATTAAAACCATGCTCTCAATAAAAACCTTTAAAAACAACCTGTTGTGTTTCCCCATTAAATTTGTTTTCTCATTAAACTTGAAAATTTAACTAAAGAATGAAGACCAGCCATTGAAAAGCAGTTCTCACACTAGCAAATATGTGGAATATGAGATGAAAATGAGATTATTAGCTTCTTGCATTTTGAAGACACTTATTTTTAAGGTGGGGTGGTAGGTGTAATTTGGGAAGAATGAGCATGTGCTGTAAAGCCCAGCTATGTTTCCATCCAAGTTGCGAATTTAGCTCATGCAAAAAAATCATAATTTTGCAAAAACAATGTGTGAATATTGTGACTGGAAGACTGTTAGCTCAAAACTTAACTTGGAGTTTATTATAGTTTTACCCCTGCCAGTATGCCCTTGAGTCTGCTGAAGTCCTGCATGCTCCAGGGGTGCTGGAATATGCTTTTGTCTCAAAGTTTAGAGGAATTCCTAGGTATCCTTGTTAAAATAAAGGCTTACGGTTTTTTCTCCCTAATTCTGTGTCTCATTCTTTAGGTATGAACGTCCTGTCTCCATCTGAGATGAAGCAGCTTTGGAAGATGGTCTTTCCGCTCCTTATCCTCCTTTACTTAATAGAAGCTGTCAAGTCTCAAGTAAATCCAGGTATATACATTGTTTCTTTGATAAAAATGAGATAAAAATAACATTGATTTAAAGAATAATTGTGATACAACACAATTACTCAAGCTGTAACAAATGCAGGACTACTACTTTGTAGTAAAATGTACTTCCATGCTTTAAGAGCCCTTCAAAACAATTGGTCACTGATAAAGCATCCCTGCTGAAAATACAAACCGCATAGCTGCTCACCTGCATAAGTTATGTAATAGCAAGACCAGCACCAAACCAGCACTAACCAACATAAACCAGTATAGACCAGCATGGGATTTGCAAGCTGGTTAAACTGGTATTTCAGCAGGGATACTACTATATAATGAAATACTTGTGGTTTATCTGTTGTGGTTTTAATCAGAATAAGTGGCTACTTCCAAACAAAAATGAAAATTCTCTCATAATTTTCACACCCTCATCATTTTCACACCCTTATGCCATCCCAGATGTGTATGACTTTCTTTCTTCTGCTGAACAAAAACAAAGATTTTTAGAAGAATATTTCAGCTCTATACGTCCATACAATTCATGTGAATGGTGACCATAACTTTGAAGCTATGAAACTATGCACGTAAAGGCAGCATAAAATTAATCCATACAACTCAATAGTGGCTCAATAGTGGTTTAATCCATGTATTCAGAAGTGATCTAATGGGTTTTGTGCAAGAACAGACCAAAATGTAACTCCTTTTTCACTGTAAATCTTGCAATTGCAGTGTCTAGGCACAATCGTGAGTTCAAGCTTGATTACACTTTGTAATGCTTGACACATGCAGGGACGGATTATGACTTACGAAGGCCCTGGGGCCAATTCCAAGGGCCCCCCTCCACCCAAAAGTTGTTGAGCGGGGGTTCACCAAACTAGATTGTGCACCCTTAAAGCCCAGGGCACCCCCGGGTCAAGGGTCCCCTGGTTGTCAAGGGATCCTGGGCACTGGCCCCATTGGCCCAGTCGGTTAGCCATCATGCGAAGAGCGCTAGATGGCTCTAGAAAGTGTAATTGAGCTTAAAATCATGATCACCAAGGAGACAGCTGATGACAAGATTTAGTGTGAAAAGGGAAATATATTTTGGCCTGTTATCAGCCAAAACCCATTTGATTGTTTCACTAGAGTCTTATGGATGACTTTAATGCTGCCTTTATGTGCTTTTTGGCACTTAAAAGTTTTGGACATCATTCAATTGCATTGTATGGATCTACAGAGCTGAGATATTCTTCTAATATTCTTCATTTGTATTCTGCAGAAGAAAGTCAGTCATACACATCTGGGATCAGTGGGATGGAATGAGCAGGAGTAAATAATGAGATAACTTTTTTTCTGTGGACTATTCCTTTAATGGAGAAAGATTATTTTTGGCAGCAGAATGGTGTAGTTATGTCATCCACCAACAGTGGTTCACTGGGCCATGCTAACTAGCCAAACCTTATCCCTTTTTCTAATTTCAAAACCATATTTGAAAGTATATGAGATGGGTCACTATGGAAATCAGTTGTTGTTGTGCCACAACTAACAGCCAGCCTATGGTAACTGTCTCAGATTTTATTGTTCAGGATATTTATTTTTTGATTTATTTTACGAAGGTCAGTATGTATGCTACAAGTTGCAACTAGTGGGTTTGTAACTCAAAGCAGCTCTGTAGTTCAACTCAATAGTTATCTGAAGTGGAGCAACAGCATGAGAACTGGGTCTGAATAAGGACTAGACGTTGCCCATATTCCATTCTGGATTTCATGAAGCCTTCTCTTTTATCTCTGTCTTTCAACTCTAGCTCTTTCTCGCTAGCATGGGTGGTTTGTGGGGAGGAAAGTGTGATGTCAATGTGAGGTTCAATCATATTTTACAAGGAAACCAGAAGCCAGCTCATGGTGAGCAGCCGTACAGTAGAGGCTAAAGAGTAGAAAAAACTCTCAGTCTGGAAAGCAGCTAATACCACCATGGCTAGAGGCAATGTCAGCTGGGATGGGATCCCCTGGGATGAAAACCACACTGTGTTCTTGTACTATATCGGGCTAAGTTGCTTTATGAAGCAGATGATTTTGATTATCCAAGGTAAAATTGCTTCCTTCTACTGATCATGTGTTTCCCTGCTATCTATCTATGATAAATGGTTTGCACTTATATAGCACCTTTTTAAGCCTTAATGGTATTCAAAGCGCTTTACACTGCATCTCATTCACCCATTCACACACACACACACACACACACACACACACACACACACACACACACACACACACACACACACACACACACACACACACACACACACACACACACACACACTCATACACCAATGGTGGCAGAGCTGCTATGTATGCCATTGGGAGCAACTTGGGGTTCAGTGTCTTGCCCAAGGACACTTCGGCATGAGGAGTCGTGTGGGCCGAGATTCAAACCACCAACCCTGCAATTAGTGGCTGACCCGCTCTACCAACTGAGCCACAGCCACCCCTATCTATCTATTGTATATATATACACAGGTGCTGGTCATATAATTAGAATATCATCAAAAAGTTGATTTATTTCAGTAATTCCATTCAAAAAGTGAAACATGGATATTATATTCATTCATTACACACAGACTGATATATTTCAAATATTTCATTTAATTGTGATGATTAAAACTGACAATTAATGAAAATCCCAAATTCAGTATCTCCGAAAATTAGAATATTACTTAAGACCAATACAAAAAGGATTTTTAGAAATGTTGTCCAACTGAAAAGTATGAACATGAAAAGTATGAGCATGTACAGCACTCAATACTTAGTTGGGTCTCCTTTTGCTTGAATTACTGCAGCAATGCGGCATGGCACGGAGTCGATCAGTCTGTGGCACTGCTCGGGTGTTATGAGAGCCCAGGTTGCTCTGATAGAGGCCTTCAGCTCTTCTGCATTGTTGGGTCTGGTGTATCGCATCTTTCTCTTCACAATACCCCATAGATTTTCTATAGGGTTAAGGTCAGGCGAGTTTGCTGGCCAATTAAGAACAGGGATACAATGGTCCTTAAACCAGGTACTGGTAGCTTTGGCACTGTGTGCAGGCGCCAAGTCCTGTTGGAAAATGAAATCTGCATCTCCATAAAGTTGGTCAGCAGCAGGAAGCATGAAGTGCTCTTAAACTTCCTGGTAGACGGCTGCGTTGACCTTGGACCTCAGAAAACACAGTGGACCAACACCAGCAGATGACATGGCACCCCAAACCATCACTGACTGTGGAAACTTTACACTGGACTTCATGCAACGTGGATTCTGTGCCTCTCCTCTCTTCCTCCAGACTCTGGGACCTTGATTTCCAAAGGAAATGCAAAATTTACTTTCATCAGAGAACATAACTTTGGACCACTCAGCAGCAGTCCAGTCCTTTTTGTGTTCTGACGCCGTGTCTTGTTCAAGAGCGGCTTGACACAAGGAATGCGACAGATGAAACCCATGTCTTGCATACGTCTGTGCGTGGTGGTTCTTGAAGCACAGACTCCAGCTGCAGTCCACTCTTTGTGAATCTCCCCCACATTTTTGAATGGGTTTTGATTCAAAATCCTCTCCAGGGTGCGGTTATCCCTATTGCTTGTACAATTTTCTACCACATCTTTTCCTTCCCTTCGCCTCTCTATTAATGTGCTTGGACACAGAGCTCTGTGAACAGCCAGCCTCTTTAGCAATGAACTTTTGTGTCTTGCCCTCCTTGTGCAAGGTGTCAATGGTCATCTTTTGGACAGCTGTCAAGTCAGCAGTCTTCCCCATGATTGTGTAGCCTACAGAACTAGACTGAGAAACCATTTAAAGGCCTTTGCAGGTGTTTTGAGTTAATTAGCTGATTAGAGTGTGGCACCTGGTGTCATCAATATTGAACCTTTTCACAATATTCTGTGAAATATACTGATTTTGGGGTTTTTCATTAGTTGTCAGTTATAATCATCAATTAAAAGGAATGAACACTTGAAATAAAACAGTCTGTGTGGAATGAATGTATACATTATCCAAGTTTCAATTTTTGAATGGAATTACTGAAATAAATCAAATTTGTGAAGATATTCTAATTATATGACCAGCACCTGTATATACAGTCTATCTATCTATCTACTGTATATATATATATATATATATATATATATATATATATATATATATATACATACAGTCTATCTATCTATCTATCTATCTATCTATCTACTGTATATATACTGTATACAGTACTGTGCAAAAGTTTTAGGCACTTGGGAAAAATGCTCCATAGTGAAATAATGCCATAAATATATTTCATGTATCAATTAACGTCATACAAAGTCCAGTAAATATAAAAAAGCAAAATAAATATTTACTGTGACCACCCATGCCTTCACAACAGCACCAATTATCCTAGGTACACCTGGACAATGTTTTTCTTGGTTGATGGCAGATAGGATGTTGGAGAATTTGCCACAGTTTGTCTATCTATTTTGGCTGTCTCAATTGCTTCTGTCCTTTATTGTAATCCCGGACTGACTAAATATTCAGTGTGGGGGGTAGAATAGAATCTTCTATTCCATTTGCAAAATAAATGTTTAGGAGTCTAAAATATAAGCTTCCTATTCACACACTAAAGCTGAAAATATAAATAACTGTCTGTAACAAACTTCTCACAAGGAGGGAAGGAGGACACAGGAAATAGGGGGCTTTGAATCACAGGTAAGGATTTTTAATTAATCAACTCTCACTCTTTACAGCTTCCAAAATAACACAACATCTTTTTAGCTTCACAACATCTTTTTAGCTTCACAACATCTTTTTAGCTTCACAACATCTTTTTAGCTTCACAACATCTTTTTAGCTTCACAACATCTTTTTAGCTTCTCATCTGGTCTCTATGTGTCAGACTCTCTCTGCTGACTGGAGGTTCCGTGGCTGTTTTTATGCCGTTCTCCCCGTGCTCACTGAAATTAGAGACAGGTGTTATACATAATTTAGCTCAGGTGCAAGCTTTCTCCACCGGACGAGCGCTTGACCATGCCCCCGCTGCCACACTGTCTTAAGACATGTTTTTGCAAAGCATATTATGTGCCTAAGACTTTTGCACAGTACTGTGTATATAAACTGTATATATTTAGTAAATAAAGGCATTATATCCTGAAACTCGTACGTTTAGAGTTGTGGTGGTGTTTAAAGACTTCAGTAGCTAGTGTAAAAAGGCAAGGAATGCTTAATGTTCTTTAATGGCTTTGTTTACAGCCATGGTGCACTTTAATATATCTGAGAGGAGGATACCAGTCCATCCAGATTGTTTTATTGTCGCTGTGCTTGGTCAAACTTCAAAGTACTGTTCGAATTTTTCAAAGTAAACATGGCATATGTAAAATGCTTTGTTAAAAAAACAGTGGTTTATGTACAAGGAGACAGAATTGTTTAAAGGTCTGTAGATGGCTTGGGGTGCAGGCAAAAAGAAAATAATTAGAATCAACTGTTATTGTGCTGCCCGAAAGTTCTAGATTGGTACTTTCCAGTACTTTGTGTTGAGAAATAAGTGTCATATACAACCCCAATTCCACACAAAACAGTTGAAACCGTATGGAAAATGCTAATAAAAACTATGCAGCATTGAAAGCACTACAACTACACACAATTTGATGTTTTACTATGTAAATGTACTATTTATTTATTTTATTTTTTATACACTCATTTGAAATTACATGATTGCAACACGCTCCAAAAAAGATGAGACAGTCAAGTGTTTACCACTTTGTAACATCTCTGTTTCTTCTTATAACACTTTTTAAGTGTTTGGGCACTGAAGACACAAGTTTGTTAAGTTTAGGAAACGAAATTTCCCTCTTTTCAGTCCTGCACTCTCTGCTCACACCTTGTAATCCAGGTAGAACATTTTTGGAATTGTCTTGCTGAAAACTTTCCAGGGACGTCCCTGAAAAAGATGGCAACTGGATGGCAGCATATGTAGCTCCAAAAGGTGTAAATATCATTCTGTATTAATGGTGCATTACTGAAGTGTAAGTTACTCATGCCATGGGCACTGACACACCTCCACACTATGACAAACACGTTTTTTTTTTACCCTGACGCTTGGAAATTCCTTTTCCTCTATGGCCCGGAGAATGTGACGGTTGTTTTTTCAAAAACTATTTGAAATATGGACCCGTTGGACAACAAAACAGATTCCACTGTTCCACTTTCCATCTCAGATGAGACCGAGCCCAGGGAAGTCGTCTGTGTTGATGTATTGCTTCTGCTTTGCATAGTGAAGACTTAATGAAGCGCACAATACAACAATAAATGCCCAGAACAGTTGTGAAGCTGAAGATGCATAATGGATGCATGAGGGAAAATTCTGCTTGCTCAACTTAATAAACTTGTGTCTTCAGTGCCTAAATGTTTAATGAGGGTTATGAGAAGAAATGGTGCTGTTACACAGTAGTAAACATTTGACTGTCACAACTTTTGTGGAGCTTGCCGCAATGACGTGATTTTAAATATGTTCATATTTATACAAATAACTACTTTATGTTTTTCTTTGCAGTTTCCATTCTGTCCCAGCTTTTTCTGAATTGGTGTTGTAGAAAATTCTGAGGTCAAGTCCTTTTATATTAAAACCCTTTTCATATTAAATAAAATAAAATTAAAGCATCTAATAGTTGAACATTGTGTAAGCAGTGTTGCTCTGTGTTGCTCTAAAAACATTGCTCTGTTTGTTTGAGCAGTCCATCCAGCCTGACACTGCAATGCTGGTGTGACCAGTGGTGTGATTTTGGGATGCGACTAGCTGTTTGTACAAGCAAAGGTAGACAGAGAAACTTTTCTGGAATCTGTTGGAACATATAATTTTTTTATTACATTTTTTAAATGTTTGTCAGTTAAAAGCATAACAAAAACACTTAAAGTACAATTTTTTACATTTCCAGAAGTAAATTAAGACATTGTTTAGTCTTTATGAACCACCTATTTGATATTGTCCAAACATGATTTTTCTGTTTATCTTTTTTCAGGTTTAGCAAATTTCTGGGAGATTTTACAGCATTTTATCTACTTCAGCTTGGGTTAAAGACACAAATACACATTTTGAGATATCCAAGATAATGAAAATAAAAAAATATTTTACAAATCTAGTCTCCAAAATGCATGTGCCAAGTTCTTTGAAATGTTATATTTGTAAGCATGTTTATTTATATACACATTGTTCAAAAACCTTTGCTCTAGTTTCAACATAATATTATGATTTTATATTTTCGTTAATCTTGAATACATGAGGGTGTACATATTTTATATATACAGTATATATATATATATATATATATATATATATATATATATATATATATATATATATATATATATATATATATATATATATACTATATATAGTTTCAAATTGTACAAATATTTATTAAAACTATTATGACTATTATGACTATCTGAAACATGAAAATTGTGAAGTGTTTTGAGGGTTTGCATTTGACATCCCGAACCAGCCTTTCCATGAAAAACTTTGTCATGAAAAGATTGTACTTAATTTGATAGTGTCTAGGGGTCCACTCTAACATAATTTCTTGTTTCATGGTTTTCTGTTATTTTATTCTTGGTTTACACCTATAAACATTGTGAAAGAATTATGATGACATGGCCATTATTCATTACATCTATGCTTCTCTTTTATGTGTCTGATTTCTCATTGCATGCTCTAAAGATGAGTGCAATACACCACTATGAGTTGGTGTCTTGGCAATACATCATGGTATCCCATAAATTATGATACTCTCATATTATTGCTTCTCATCGCACACTTTTACAGGCTGGTTTTAGTTAAAAAGAAAAGAACAACATGGTAAAGTAGAGCTGAAATTTAATGGCAAACCTCAATGAACTACATGTGAGATCTCTGAGAGGATGTGACCTTGCTTTGAGTTTATTATTAAGTGTAGCAGGAGATCAAGCATGATTGTTTGCAATGGATTCAACAATCAGACTGGAGTCTGTGGCTTGCGCATACCAGACATTTTGACAACAGGAAAGTAAATTGAATCTGCCTCTATTTCTTTCTTTTTTGCTTTGGAGGCTCTGTGTGTTTTTCAGGTATTTGTTTCAGGAGCTCATAAATCTTGGCAACAACCTCACGTTTACAGTTTGATAGATTTGGATTGACCTAAGCATGAAACTTTTATTGACAAAGGTTCATGACATTGTTTCAGATATAAATAATTTTTTGCTGTCCACAAAGATGGTGAATTTCCATTCTTTCCTGGAGAGAGAGATTCCAATACGCCATAACCCCTTTAAATATCAGTTTTACTCCTTCATATTTCTGCTGGAAAAAAGAAAACAAAATTTCCTCTGGAAAAGTGTGTTGGTGAACTCAGTAGCTATGAGATTCCTGTTGCCAACTTTCCTCTGTTTAAAATTCCCAAAGTCTGTAGTTATACCATCCTACTCTCTCTGCCTTTTCCCACTTTGAGTAATAGACTTTTTTACTGTAAAAAAGAAAGTACTCCTTTCTTTTTACTGCTACAGTTTACACTATTAAATATGAGTACATATTAGTAAATGTGGGTTTGTGCAAGATTTTAGAGCCTGCAGATAGACAGCAAACATGGTGGAACAAACGTGCTATTCACAAGGATTAAAGATGGAAAAAACTGGGTTGGTTAGAGGGGGAAATAAGTCCCGCTTGGACCAATGAATTACTGCACAAGTCCAGAGTGCCAATAAGAGAAAAAAAGAGAGGAAGAACCAAAAGCCACCGTCCCTCTTCACACAACATTAGTGTTTTTCCACCTTTCTGAAGTAAGGGATATTTTTAGACTCTGTAACTGAATGGTTTTTCTTTCTGATACTGAGGCTGTAACAGTCCATGCATGGAGGGGAGGAAAACACTGGGTAAATGCACATCAATGTTAACAAGGTACATACCAATAAACTAAAAGCTACAACAATTACAAAACTGCCATTCTGACGCTGCATTTTAGATTGTACTTTTAATTTAAAGATTTAAAACAATAAAATAAAGCCAGTAAAATAGTACAACCACCAAACATTTGCTCCTTTTTTAAAAAGTTTATCACATCATGCCCCACCAAGAGCGAACCACATTATAGTGACCACGAGGAGGTTACCCCATGTGACTCTATCCTCCCTAGCAAACTGGCCAATTTGGTTGCTTAGGAGACCTGGCTGGAGTCACTCAGCACGCCTTTCCCATGGAATCTTCAGAAAATGATGTTAGGTTTACTAAGCTCCAGAATAATGTCGACACCACTCAGAATTATTTGTTGAGTTATTATTAAAAGTGCAGCATAAACTCAATAACTTGTGTCGCAAAAAGAGCGTCAGATTAAGTAAATTCAAAACAGAACTTCACAAGAAGCATCTGTTTATTTCAATGAACAATATTTGCTGAGATCAGGAATCACTTTCATCAGTGTGCTTTTGTTACGTTCCTGTGTTGTCTGCCCTTTGTTCTCGGTTTCACTATCACGATTATTTCACGTTTCCTTGTTATCCGCTCCGTATTTTTCATCTCACCCGTCACCGATCCTGATCCATGTCACGTTTTCCCTGTTGTCCGCCCTGAGTCTCACTGTCCGTGTGTTAAACTACATTTCCCACAATTCCCGGCCTCCCTCACTGCCTGCACTCATCATTGTTTCCACCTGTGTCTCGTTCAGTCTCCACTTTGTCTGTGTATTTAAACCCCGGTTCTTTGTGTAGTCTCTGTCGATTGTTTTTCGTTTCTTGCATGTTGTCAAGCCTGGTCCGTGTTCCCTCCCCGAGTTCAGAGTTTGTTTCATCGTGTTTATATCTGTTTCGTGTGCATCAGTTTCCTGTTTTCCCCTCGTGGACTTTCATTTGTGTTTACCTTTTGTTTCTTATTTGTTTATCTTTAATAAACACCGCGTTTGGATCCGCACCTCTGTCTGTCTTGTCCTGCTTTCACACCCAGCATAACAGCTTTTGATATTATGAACTAAAAATTTACATTATTAATACAACATTTGTTAATCTTGGTTAATCTTATTTTGTATATTTACCAGTGTTCACTATTAGTTCATGTTAGTTCATAATGCATTAACTAATGTTTACAACTTTAAATGTTAGAAATGTGTCTGTATACTTTTTTTAAAAGCAAGCAACCCAATTGCCTTCAAATTTACATTATAATTGGAATCAAGTAAACAAACTCGTTTGAATCAAGTAAAGTGGAATTGCATGTAGAAAAAACAATGACTTCATTCAAACTAAGAATCGCAAAATATTAATGAGGTTAAGTCAGCAAATTGGTTTAATTTGAAATAGCTGTTAGTGTTATTGAGGATACACTCTCCAATGTAGCATTTCAATTTACTATCCTGTCTTGAGTTAGGTTTAGGCTAGAAATGACAAACGTTCTCTGTCAAATTTTTCCTTGTGGCTTCATGAGACCATATGTCAACACACACGTAGTTGGCCTTGTGTCTGCAACTGAACTGTACAGGGCATTTGCGAGACATGTGTGATTCCTTTATGTGTGGCGCTCTTGTGTCAACTATCTAACACTGCTTTGATTATATTCACAAAGCTAAGAAATCTCCCTTGAATTATAATAACACAAAGATGCCTTTTCTTTGTGTGCATGTCTATGCATCTGTACAGCCAGAGAGAGAGAAAGAGAGGAAATAGAATTGAAAATAGAGAGAGAGAGAGAGAGAGAGATGGGGGAGGAGGATGCCGTTTTGTTACATCTGGAAGAGCTTTTTTGTTGGGGGATTCGTCTCGTTTTGGAATATATCAGCTTGTCATTGCCAAAACCAAGCCTCTGAGGTTTCCCCCATCTTGACTTTTAAGCAAACATTTGGAGGAGAGACAGAAAAAAAAAATGAAAAGGGAGACAAAAAGTCCTTCACCACTATCCTTGCTATTGCTGGCAGGATCACAAAGGCTATTTTGTTGAAATGGAGGGGCATCGTGAAATAGGAGTGACCTTGTACATTCTTATTTTATTTTTTTACATGTCCAGGCTTTCACAAAGACACACAAAGAGAAAGAGAGTTAAGATCGATTTAGAGAATTTTATGGATACATTATCTGTGTATATAGGACATTTTCTCATTTTGAATGATAATGTTCTCCAATATTACACTGTGAAAAGTGAGTTTGTTGGCATAACCTAAAGTCAGTTTGATTCAAATATTTTAAATAATATTTTTGCCTTGAATCAAGTTAATCTGTTAAATTATAGGTTACTACGCACATACAGGTTGCATGTGCTTAGTGTACACTGTAAAACATGTTTGTCAGAGAACATAAAACATGTGCTTCATGTGGTAACATCTAAATTAACTGGCTTTATTCAAGGCAAAAAAATGACTGAATATGAATAAATTAAACTGGATACATTAGGTTACCAACGAAAGTCATTTTAAGGGTCTGGTCAAGTAGAAATAGCACTTTAAGTTAACAACTGCAACTTTACGGTATAAGTACTGTCTATCCTGTATGTGTGTGACTGTCTATATGTCTGTTCACAGTGTTATTTTATTAGTCATTTATATAAACGCCTACTGTTTTTTTACAGGTGTGTGTCGGTCTCCATTAGGAATGTCTGTAGGACAGATTTTAGATGAAGACATCTCAGCTTCCAGTCAGTGGTCTGACTCCACAGCAGCAAAATATGGCAGGTATGAGCACACACTCATTCCACACTCACAAAGATAGTTTTCCATGAGCCACAGTGCAGGTTATCTTAGTGGGAGAAAACTACATCTGGGGAAATGTGTGTGGCCTCCTTCATGCCTCACTGCAATGATGTAATTACTTTAAGCCTCTCCATATATAATGCTGCCACATTGTCACTGAATCTACGTCTTCCCATCAACTCATTCTTCTTCAGCCAAAATGAACAGTTTTATGATTGAGCCAGAGGCCAAAAGATCAATCCTGAGAGGGATAACTGTAAATTAAGCTGGCGTTTTGTTTTTTCTCCATGAACTGCATTTCAGAATTTTCTTTGTGTCTGTATTTTTTCCAAATTCTGTGCAAAGATACAATGCTACATAAAAGCCAAACTTACATATGCCAGCTCTGACTCACCTCAACCCCTTTACTCTCAAAAGCGGCTCTCAATGTGATGCTGCATTGGGTTCTGTGTTAATGTAAAGTAGCAACAATGCATCCTTAAACTTTGTTGTTGTCTTGACAAAGTATATATTTTTTCATTTCATATTTTCATTCATAATTCCATGGTTCTATATTCATAAATTTATATTCACAAGGTTAGTTGAATAACACAGTTTCAGCCATTGTAATTTACATGTGTATGCATTATTAGATTGGACTGTGAGGAGGGAGATGGTGCATGGTGTCCTGAAATCCCAGGAGAACCAGAGAATATGAAAGAGTTCCTGCAGATTGATCTCCGTTCTCTGCACTTTATCACTTTGGTGGGCACTCAGGGTCGTCACGCAGGAGGCATCGGTAATGAGTTTGCTCAGACGTACAAGATCAAATACAGCCGTGATGGCAGCCGCTGGATCTCCTGGCGGAACAGGCAGGGCAAACAGGTATGCACCACAAACAGAAGTCAACATCTATCCACATGTGCAAATTCATCTAGTCAGTATATACCCATATCTGACCTATATCTGAATTTGGGTCAATGTCAATCAGTTTTTTGTCCTGATCTATTACGTTATTGAAAATTTTTAATTCTCCAAAAAAAAAAATACACCTCTGCTATGATGAAAATGTTTTCAAATTCTGGTTTTAATGTACATTTTATAATTTTTCTAGGACTTTATGGGTTAGTTCACCAAAAAATAAAAATTATCCCATAATTTACCCCATAATTATCCCATAATTTACTATTCATTTTGGGGTGAACTAACCCTTTAAAGGCAAAATGTCAAAAACTGGTGTTACCACCAAAAAGAAGTGTAACCGTCCTGTAAAATAAATTAATAAATTGATTAAAATAAAAGTCTCATTAATAGCTAAAATCCTTTCTTCAAAGAAATTCTGGCATAAGTAGTTTGTAACAATATTTTATTATTTATTAAAAAAGTTTAAAATAAAAACTTTATTAAAATGTATTAAAATATATAGTGAAACTATTTTGTTTTAAAAATACTGTTATACTCTTAATGTTTAAAAAAATATACTCCACTTATCCCTCTCCTCAGATGATTAGCTCGATTGGGGGCTGGGCATTTGTAGGCTTTTCCCTGCCTCTCTAGGGCTGGAGAGCGGGATGAGGGGAGGGAAAAACAAAACAAGAGGAGAGGGAAAGGGCAAGGGCAAGGGCATGGTGGAGCAACAGTGAGAGAGAGAGAGGAGAGAGAGAAAAAAACTTGCTCGCCTGTTCCCAGACAAGCCGTCGCCTGGTCCTCGATCACTCCTCCACCCTCTGGCGGATGACAGCCGCTCCGGAGCCAGTCCTCCGACCCCTGGTGGATGGAACACCCCTCCGTGTTTTGGGAACTCCTCCGCCCCTGGCAGCGGCTCCACCGCTCCAGGCGGCTGGAGCAAGCTCCTCCTCCCCTCACGGATGGCGGCCGTTCCTCCACATCCAGGCGGCCGGCAGCAACTCCTCCATCCCCTGGCAGATGGCCATGGCTGCTCCTTTGGGTGAATGGCAGTGGCGAGGACTTCACGACAGCACATCCCTCCTTCCCTGGTTTCGGCACCAATCTTACATGGCTAAAATGGGAAAGGAGGAGGCAGGAACCGGCTAAACAATCAAAGTAATATTAACTTAAACAAAAAGACTCAAATACATAAACGCACAAATGGCAGCAGCATGTGGCTCTCTCTCTCCCAAACTGTCACATTCCGCTGCACTTATCCTCTCCTCGGCTGATTAGCCCAATTGGGGGCCAGGTGTGTGTAGTCATGGCCCAGCCCCGCCCCTCCTCCTCATCACAAACATATCGGGTGAAATGTTTTGAACATTAACTAAGATTAATTGTGCTATATATATGTTAATTTGAACTGTTGCGTTAACTAATGCTAACAAATACAGCCTTATTGTAATTCTTACCTTTTTTTTTTTACCTTATTATGTTTGACTTTTTTTTTTAAATCAGTGATTACTCAAGGTGAATATTTATGAGTAGGCCTACTCCAAGGGGCAAGGAAAGTATTTTAACCCTTAAATGCATGGTCATTTTCCCAAATACTCTTACATATTATTAAAGAGATACTGCAACAAATCAGGCCAAATAAAGAACAGGATTCATTATTTTCACATTGAAATTTCATGAGATGCAACTGGCGGTCAATAACACATTGCTACAAATAACTCATAATCTACACGTGTAAGCTATGTGTAATTTATGTGTACCTTATGTGTATTTTCACAGGCACTTGTTGAGTCTAAATAGATGCACAACTTATATTAGTTCAGAAGTACACCCAAATGACAATAGTCATATCATTTTGTTTATATCATTAAGTTTACTTCGATGTTGTTTCTTCATCATATAGCAATGTCAAATGTAAATAAAACACAGAAACAACAGCGCCACCTTGAGTAAGTAATTGCATGTATATTATGCACTATAGGTGTACACGCATATAATATTCACCATAGTTAATAAGTCATTTGTGCGCAAAAAAAAAAAAAAAAAAGGCACCCTATACATTTTTGGTACATAAAACATAATAATAATTAAAAATAATATTTCTTTTCTTAGAGATAGACTGAGGAATACTAAAGAGGTGTGGGCACAACTCTAAAACACATGTGTTGAGATTGTAGACATCGTGGTGTCCATGTTGGTTTCATAATTATTTTATTTTTGTATTTATTTACAGGTTAAGTAGATAAAAAAAAATAAAAAATTCTCATTTTATCACCTCGGACAACCTTATTTGTCAATGACCCATGTACATACAGCTCTATTTTTGTCCAAAAAGTACAACATAAAATACATGTTCTGTTGTGAAGGAGATTGAGGGGAACAGGAATGCCTATGACATTGTGCTAAAGGACTTGGAGCCGCCCATCATCGCACGGTTTGTCCGCTTCATGCCCATTATCGATCATTCCATGAACGTTTGCATGCGTGTGGAACTGTACGGCTGTGAGTGGCTTGGTAAGTAAATAATAAATGTATGCCTTATATTGGATTCCCTCTTTTGTTTGCTTATTGTATTTAGTGCTATATGTTTAATGCTGCTAAAATCGATCTGTGCTTACCTAAATTTGTAACACTGCCTCTCAGTGGCCGAAGCTGGAAGTGCAGTTGAACAAATGGACTGTTAGACACTTGTGAGTAGGGATGGCACCGATCCGATACCTGGATCGGTATCGGGTCAGATATGGCACTTTTCCACTGCATGTTACGGTTCGACTCGCTTCAACGCTACTCACTTTACTTTTCTAAGCTTGCATTTCCACTGCAGTTTAGTGCCTCCTCAGCGTGGGTGGGATTATATGCTGATTGTCATAGTTGCGCCGCCTCTACTGCCGTGACATCATCTTAAACACGACACAAACTGACCAAAACAATAACACGACCGCTAGTTGTTAGCTACTAGCTCATTGTGCTGCATAAAGCAGTTGTTGCATGGTGATTTTACACAAGTGTAACAGTTAAATTGGCCTGGTTGTTTTAGAAGCAAGCTTCCAGTAACTGGTCAACTAAATAAAGTGAAGCTCTCAAGCAGAATATAGAGCTAACATAACAAAACGTACCATCCTCCATCGTGGACTCCAGCTGTGGCTGAGTCCAGGGCACTCTCCCTTCCATTACTCACCAGTTTAGATAGCATCCATTTGGTCAAACCACTTTTCCTTGATGATTCTGTAGTCACTTTTAAGTTTTTTTTAACTTCTTCCTACACTGTTGGTAGGTCCGGTGGTAGCCGTGCGCGGCCAACAGTTGAGACACTTCCTCAGATACATTTTGGTTTTGCTCATCGCTAACGAGTGGACCGTCTGTACCTTGTTTATTGACCATGGCGTGATTTTGCGCACAGCCATTTCTTTTTTCACAATTCGAAAGTCACGTGAACAATTGATACTGCTTTCACAATTTCACAATTCGAAAGTCACGTAACCAAATGATACTGCTTTCGTTGTTACTAACTTTAAAACTAGCGGGTTGATGTTGCATGTCGGATATCCAGTGACGCTGGTAGTGAGGATTCTCCCTGACCAATCAGTGATCTGCAGGATTTTGACGTCATATTTTGTATTGGCTTGGCTCGCTTGGAACCTGGACCGAGGTGATACTAAAAAAATTATCAGGTACCAGGTACTATCCACAGTGGAAAACCCCAAAAAAGTGAGCAGAGTCGAGTTGAGTCAAGTTGTACCGTGCAGTGGAAAAGCCCCGATACTGGCATTTTTACCCAGATTGGGTATCGGTCCGACGAGCCCGATCAAAATTCGATACCGCATGTTTGGTCATTGACATTAATGTCAAGCTAATACTGTAAATAACCTTCAAATCACTATTAAACTAGTCCATATTACTCCTGCAATATAACAAGGAGCCCACCCCCACCCCCAACCCCAACCCCAGCGCCGGACTTTGAAATAAAAGCCTTTACAATTACAACTGAAAACTATTACCAATGTATAGTAAAATTATTATTATTATTATTATAAATTACAATAAAACAAATTGGGTTCCAAAAATTACTGTCATGTTCCATTTTTATCATTGCAACGTTGTTTGAGAAATGTTCTCATTGTGTCCACGTATAAATGTAAGATGTGAGAAGGCTTTGGCAACATTCAGCGACCGCAAGATGACGCTCAAGCCACATTTGTTTATTACAGATGCCATTGCAACACACAACTTGATTACCCACTATTTCTTCCTGTTCTTGTATATGTTATGAGTAATATTTTTCATTAATCACACAAAAAGCCTCAAAATAAAATAACAAATAATGTAATACAATTTATAATATTGTTCATATTTAGCATTGTTTTTATAAGTTATGTTATATAAATAAATAAATAAATTATAATCAACATGTCAGTGTGGCAGGGCGGAGGGCGGGGCCGGGTCGTGATCCTACACACTCGGTCCCGTATTAGGCTAATCAAGCCTCCCGAGAGGGATAAATGTTGACTGCAGATGATTGTGCGGGAGAGAGAGAGGGATAGTTTACGGACATGTCCGTCATGTTTGTGTTTGTCCTTTGGTTCAGTTTATTATTAAAATATTATTTATGTTGAAAAGCCAGTTCTCGCCTCCTCCTTTCCATTGATCCCTTTACACTGGTGCCGAAGCCCGGGAAGGAGGAGGGATGCCCGTCACGGAGTCCTCGACACTGCAGTCCACCCAGGGGAGCGCCGCTGCCGCCATCCACCGAGGGAGGGAGTAGACCGACCGCCCGGAAACGGTGAATGGCCTCCGTCCACGAGGCTAGTGGGGACTGGACTCCCCGACCGCCTGGAGCGATGGAGCCGCTGCCAGGGGGGGAGGAGAGCCCTGCCATCCCCCAGAAGTCCCCACGAGTCGCCGAGAACATGGAGGGGCGTTCTTTCCGCCGGGGTTCGTGAGTCTGACTCCGGTCTGCCCGGGGAGAAGCGGCTGTCGTCCGCCTGAGAGGGTGGAGTAGTGATCGAGGACCATGCGACGGTGTATAGGAGAACAATTTTTTTTCATCGCTCTCTCTCCTTTCTCTCTCTCTCTCACTGCCACTCTGCGTTGGCCTTTTCCCTCTCTTTTAAATTTTACAGTGTTTTTTTGGGGGTACTACACTGTTACAGGAAGTACCCCCCCAGTTTAATTATTTCTGTTTCCCTCCACTTGTCCCCTCCCTCGTCCAGGTAGACGGGGATGACCTGCCGGCAGACGGGGCTTAGGGCACGCCCTCCCCCAGGGAAAGGGGGGGTGTACCTCATGCTGGGGGCTGAGAGCATAAAACAAAACAGAAGAAAACAATCAAGAAATCACTCTACAAAGGACTACAAAACTAACAGGAACTAAACAATAATTTCAACATAAAAGACAAGACAAAAAACAGGGAATATGTGACAGTGGTATTGTGATTACTGTAATTGCTCTACATGTAGCATATAGGTCTCACAAATTAACATAAAAACATAATGCCAAAACTGAATTGCTGGTATTCGTTAATTTGAACAATGAAACAATTAATATATTACATCGGTACATTTGACACATATTAACTCCCAAACTATAGGTTTTGTTTCAATATTTACACATTTAATTTAGCTGAAACAGAAATTAAAAGCAATACTCACATATCCTCAAGGAATCACAACAGATCTGCTTCAGACGGCCCAACTGTTAGTTGAAATTTTAATGGAAATTCGGACTTCAGGACAGTGATGTGTACATTATGTTGTACAGTGGTAGTCAATGCAACGTAAAAACGACTTTGGTGTCAGTGACTTTTTTTCAGTGACTCGTAACAATGATAAAACAACAACGTTGTGACAGAGTGGTGACAACATTCATCACACAATGTAAAATTGCCAACCCGATCTCATGAACATTCGTACATAATTTACGAGTTGACTTTCCGTATGGTTTCGCACAATGTATTTCACATAAACTCGTACGACTTAATCACTTGCAAATTCCCGGATGTCTAATGCGGAATTAAACACAATGTTTCATGCACGAGGCGTTAAGGACATACTTATTAATATTATGCCCTTTCCCAAACCCCTTTTCTAAACTTAACCTATCAGTAGAATGTGTAAACATGATAGGAAGCTGTTGTGTGTGACAGAAGCAAGTAATTGTTGCGTATTAGATGGAAACGATGCCAAGCGACATCATTGGCTGTAGTGAATGTTTAGAAAATGTAGAAAGTCATATGAATCCTGATGATTTTGCTGTGAGAGTGTGCTGCAACTTGCCAACATTTTGGCCACATCGTCGCAACGTCGGTAGATGGTTGGCAACGTTGAGGCAACGTTCTGTGTTTGCTGGGTATACTAATAAAACAAATATTTATTAAATAAATAAATAACAGAGAGAGAGAGAGAGAGATCTGAAACCATCAAAAGTCCAGAAACAAGCTAAAATGTGTAGAGAGAACGTCTAGATTACGTATGTAACCTCCGTTCCCTGATGGAGGGAACGAGACGTTGTGTCAGAGAAGCGACACTAGGGGTCTCTCTTGAGCGCCGATATTCACCTCTGGACTATGAAAAAAGGCCAATGAGAGTTGGCAACCAGTATTTGCATGTCCCGCCCCCGGACATACGGGTATTTTAGCGGCGCAAATACGGGAGTTCATTCAGGATTTTTCTGAGGAGCCGGAAATGGTCCGGCCACAACAGCAACGTGGCAGGGGAGACACAACGTCTCGTTCCCTCCATCAGGGAACGGAGGTTACATATGTAACCTAGACATTCCCCTTCTGTCGCTCTCTCCACGTTGTGTCAGAGAAGCGACGCTAGGGGTCCACTTATAAAAGTGCCATGCGCTGAGCCGTGTACGTGAACTGCTGATACAGGAGCGAGCAGGTATTCTTACGTGCAGGACGACCAACTGTATCAGGCTGCACGTACCCTTCCCCAATGCCCCATTTAAGCCATCAGGATTCCTTATCATTACCCTGGAGGGGAACAAGGTGCTGGCTGCCAACCTGGGAACGGGCCAAGCCTGGCCGGGCCTCTTTTCTCTCTATGTTTCTCGCATAGAGCAACTAAGGCCGGGGCCCTTACACGTATTGAGGGAAGGGGGTCTTAGCCCTTATTCAGGGCAGAGAAGACCCTGCGGAGGCCACGCCTACCCGAGAGGGGAGGCAAGTTTAAGTGGCAAAACCATCAGAGGCCTGCTTAGGGCCTATGTGGAAAAGTCGGTGCGGTGGTGGATCCAGCCTCATAGAGGGGGGAACATAGAGCACGGCAGCTGAGGCAGCCATGACTGCCTAAGGGAAACACGGGAGTCAGCTCGCCAGAGGGGACAGAACCGTGGTGTTACACACAGGGGGAGTCCGAAGGAGGCCTTACCTGTGGAGCACCTATACCAGTACGAGGTAGCTTGCGGTACCCGCAGTGGTTTGGGTCAGCGAGTTCCTCCGCTGAACTGCGACCCACGAGGGCTAGGGAGGAATCGACCAGTGTCCCAAACCTGAGATCTCCTGGGAATGAAGGCGCACTGTTTCCCCTGGTTAGGGGGAAGGGCGCTAGGTGCAAGCGATTCACCCGGTCAGATCGTGGTCGTGCCACCGAGTTCTACGGGCTCGGTACCTGAGAAAACACGGGACGATACTGACTCAACTCGGAGATTGTAGAATCTCGCAAAAGTGTTAGGTGTTGCCCAGCCCTCTGCTCTACAAATGTCTGTTAGGGCAGTGCCCCTAGCCAGTGCCCATGAGGACACAACACTCCTGGTGGAGTGAGCTCGGACCCGCAAGGGGGGGGGGCACGGCCTGGGTGTGATAAGCCAGGGAAATGGCGTCGAAAACCCAGTGGGCGAGTCTCTGCTTGGAGACAGCTTTCCCTTTCTGCTGTCCCCCAAAGCAGACGAAGAGCTGCTCAGAGCGTCGCTAACAGAGAACGCATGCAGGTCCCCGACCCTCTTGATGGAAGTGAGCACGATCAGCAGGGCAGTCTTGAGAGAGAGGGCCCTGAGTCCAGCTGAGTCAAGCGGCTCGAAGGGGGGTCTCTGGAGTCCCGTAAGGACGACCGAGATATCCCAGGAGGGGAACAGGTTAGGCCGGGAGGGAGTTATCCTCCGGGCACCTTTTAGGAACCTGACAATTAAGTCGTGCTTACCAAGAGACTTGCCGTCTATCATGTCGTGGTGGGCCGCGATAGCAGCGACGTATACACTGAGAGGGTGGAGGGGGACAGCCTCCTCTCCAGCCTCTCCTGAAGAAACACGAGCACTGACCTAACTGCGCACTTCTGCGGGTCTTCGGCTCGGGAAGAACACCAGTCCGCGAACAGACGCCACTTTAGAGCGTAGAGATGCCTGGTAGAGGGGGGCTCTGGCTTGATTGATTGTATCTATGACGGTCGGTGGTAGGCCGGCTAGATCTTCCGATCCCATCCAAGGGCCAGACGTGGAGGTTCCAGAGGTCTGGGTGCGGGTGCCAGAGCGTGCCCCGTCCCTGAGAAAGAAGGTCCTTCCTCAGGGGAATTTGCCAGGGAGGGGCTGTCGTGAGGAGCGTGAGGTCTGAAAACCAAGTCCGGGTAGGCCAGTAAGGGGCTACCAGAATGACTTTCTCCTCGTCCTCCCTGACCTTGCATAGCACCTGTGCAAGAAGGCTCACTGGGGGGAATGCATACTTGCGCAGCCCCGCAGGCCAGCTGTGTGCCAATGCATCTGCCCCGAGGGGAGCCTCTGTCCGGGCATACCAGAGCGGGCAGTGGGAGGTTTCTTGGGAGGCAAACAGGTCTACCTGAGCCTTGCCGAACCGGTCCCAAATCAGCTGGACTGACTGGGGGTGGAGCCTCCACTCTCCGCCAGGCAAGCTTTGTCTTGACAGCGCATCCGCTATCACATTGAGGTTGCCGGGGATGTGAGTGGCGCGCAGTGACTCCAGTCGCTGCTGACTCCAAAGGAGGAGACGACGGGCGAGCTGTGACATGTGGAGGGAGCGTACTCCGCCTTGGCAGTTTATGTAGGCTACGACCGTGGTGCTGTCTGTCCTGACTAGGACGTGTTTGTTCCGAATTAACGGGAGAAACTTCTGCAGGGCCAGAAAAACAGCCAGCAGCTCTAGGCAGTTGATGTGCCAGCGCAGCGGGCCTCGGTTCCACCGGCCTGCGGCTGCACGCCCATTGCATAAGGCGCCCCAACCCAATTTGGAGGCGTTGGTTGTGACCAGAGCGCATCGGGACACCTGCTGCAAGGGTACTCCTGCCCTTAGGAAGCAGAGGTCTGTCCAGGGTTTGAAGGTTTGGCGGCAGGCAGAGGTAACTTTTATGTTGTGCGTGTCGCGGCGCCATGCTCGTCGCGGGACTAGAGTCCGAAGCCAGTGCTGAAGTGGTCTCATATGCATCTGCATGGCCGCCGCTGAGGATGCCATATGCCCCAGGAGCTGTTGGAAAAGTTTTAGCGGGACCATGGTGCCTGGCTTGAAGGAAGCGAGGCATTTCAGCACTGACTGAGCATGCTCGTTGGAGAGACGTGCTGTCATTGGGACTGAGTCTAACTCCAGACCGAGAAAAGAGATGCTCTGGACCAGGGAGAGCTTACTCTTTTCCCAGTTGACCTGAAACCCCAAACAGCTGAGGTGGCTGAGCACCTGGTCTCTGTGTGCGCATAGTAACTCTCGGGAGTGGGCCAGTATGAGCCAGTCGTCGAGGTAATTGAGTATGCGTATGCCGGCTTCTCGGAGCGGGGCAAGAGACAGGCCGAAGGGGAGGACTTTGTACTGATACGCCTGGCCGTCGAAAACGAACCTTAGGAAGGGGTGATGTCGAGGGCGAATTGAGACGTGGAAGTACGCGTCCTTCAGGTCTACCGCTGCGAACCAATCTAGATGCCGGACGCCAGATAGAATTTGTTTCTGGGTGAGCACATGCCCGCGGAACCAATTAAGCCCGGGGAAGCATAGCGGACCTTCTTGCGTCAGGCTCAGACTGGGCGGAGACCCGAAGGTGGCGGCCCAGGCGAGTTATCCACATTCGGCGCCGCTGTTACGCTCTCCGATGCAGCGGTGATGTCATCATCCAATGCCGGGGAGCTCGAGGGACCGGCGGTAGGCTGTTAAGCGGACCGCACTAATCCCGAGCTCGGGGGAAGCAGGCAAGTGTGCCGGGGAGGCGGGAGGTTTTCGAGGGGATTTACCCGGCGAAAGCGTCCTGTTATTCTCCCCAGATCGTTCTCCATCGCCTGCGGCGCCTGCCTCAATCCCGTAGGTAGGAGGCGAGGTGCGGGGGGCGGCTGAAATGGCTCTCTCTCACTACAAGAGAAAGCAGAGATCGCAACGCTGCCGCAGTTATGTTCTCTCTCTGAAAACATAACCCATTGGAGAGCATGCTCATCTCGAGCCTGGACGGAAACAAGCAAGCGTGCCGGGGAGGCGGGGGGTTTCGAGGGGGTTCACCCAGCGAAACGGAGCCCATCACTGTCCCCAGATCGTTTTCATTGCCTGCGCCCCCTGCCTCAGTCCCGTAGGAAGGAGGCGAGGCGCGGGGGACGGCTGAAGCGGCTTTTTCTCACTACAAGAAAAAGCCTACGACCGCAATGCTGTCATGGCTATGTTCTCGTACTGACAACATAGACCATTCATAAAAACGCTGCCTGCGTGTGATCGCAACCCAGGAATGCAAGGCAGTTTTTATGGCCGTCAGAGGTGGGGAGAATCAACGCATCCAGAAACTACACAGAGGCGGAAAATCATCTTTAAAAAGACGCGTCCTGAGAAGGACGTTCAACGCCGCTGTGTTTTGCTCTTTTAGAGCGAAATTCACTCTTTTAGAATAACTCTTTCGAAGTTGTCTGCGCTGTCGGCGTCCAGGGCAAGAATGCACAGCCGTGCACCGAATGAGAAAGCCGCTGTTGTGTGCCGTCAGATCCAACAGCATGCAGAGCGTCAGAGGATTAAACAGGAACTTGGTGTGTAACTGCATGCACGACCATCGGCTCCGAAGAAATTTTCTGAATGAACTCCCGTATTTGCGCCGCTTAAATACCCGTATGTCCGGGCGCGGGACATGCAAATACTGGTTGCCAACTCTCATTGGCCTTTTTTCATAGTCCAGAGGTGAATATCGGCGCTCAAGAGAGACCCCTAGTGTCGCTTCTCTGACACAACGTGGAGAGAGCGACAGAAGGGGAACTGGCTTCATTTCTACTGAGGACTTTTCACATGCTCTTATGTAATTAGTTTTTGTTTTATGATTTTATAATGAAATAATGTATTGTTTGAGGTTTTTGTTTCTTTACACAAAGAGTACTCCCAATAAGTTCCACACAGTTAAGTGTAGATGTTATAAACTCATTAAGAAAAACAACATCGGTATCATATCGGGATCGGGATCGGCCGATACTAATATTTAAGCTATCAGAATTGGATCAGAAGAGAAAAAGTGTTCCATCCCTACTTGTTAGCTGCATTTTTTGTTGTCAATGATATAATACAGTCTACAGGAATTCATATTTTATTAGGATAATTCTAACCCCTAACCCAAGCCTCAACCCTACACCTAACTGTTAGTTTAGTTAAAATCTAATTTTAGAGTGTAAATGCAACTTCATAGTCACTCACCTGTTTATGTGATTACTTCCTGGTTCCCATGGGACCAGAACCCATGTCTCTGAGGCTGACCTCTCAATGCATGTATACTTGTTAATTGTGAATTTACCATACATTGTATTCCGTTACTACACACATAATTGTCTGTATTTTAAACATTAACAATCTCACTTTTTAAACTTCTATTGATTGGTCAGGGTTTTTCAACAGACTATTATAAAAGACATGTGAGATATCTGAATTCTGTTGTGCACTGTAGTTTGCATTTTGATAATAGATTTATTGTCAATGTGGTATGACATATGACAAAAAGTCAGTTTTGTCCCTGGACAATGGTTTGGTTAAATAAATTGGTGGAGGAAACATTTTAACAACTTTATTTAGTTGTACCTAAATAAATATACAACATTAGAAAAATACAAAATGTCCTCTAATGGTCAAAAGCCTAACAAAAATTGTAAAACTGTAGTGTTCTCAAAAATAATTTTCTGTATGAAAAACTACAGTGATGCGTTGTCATTATGGAAGCTGTAATTCCAGATAAAATGTAGATTATTTTGTAATGACAACTGTAATATCTTGAATTAGGATGAATTTGCATTATATATCAGAGTACAGAACCTCATCTAAAAATTATATTTTTAAGCATGAGTTAATGATGTCCTGTGACTTTTTCCAGATGGCTTGGTTTCATATAATGCTCCACTTGGCCAGCAGATGACTCTCAATGGACAGTATATTTATCTCAATGATTCTGTGTATGACGGAGCCATGAGTTACAGGTCAGTACACTTTTAAATAACCTTGAGAATAAATAAGCAAGATACTTAAAACAAATTACACAATTTATATTCACAGTTCAATAATTGTCACATACATAATGGTACACTTCTGTAGAAAGGCAGTGAAATGAGTTGTCTGGCAAGAAATCAATCAATCACACTGATTCAGAGTTAGTCATTTGAACTGACTTGTTCACCTGATCCCTGATCCCAGATCAGTTACACAATACTGACAGACTAACTAATCTACAGATGCTTTGTTATTGCGTGGTTGTTATGACAACAACAAGGCGCCAGGATGAGGAGAGAGTCACAGTGGTTTCAAAATGTTCACAGGATAATTTGACTCATTGCTCCCTGAACAATACCTTCCATGACACAGTGCGAAGTGTGTGTGTGTGTGTGTGTGTGTGTGTGTGTGTGTGTGTGTGTGTGTGCGTGTGCGTGTGTGCGTGTGTGCGCGCGCGCGTGCGTGCGTCTGTGTGTCTGTGGAACATCAATGCCAGCAGAAGACCGCAAATTAAAACCCCACACATTCATTCATCTTCCACAATAGACTGTTGTCACTGCTGGGGAGAAAAAGATACAGATACATTCCAATGTAGGCTAATGCAGCCATCTAGTGGTGATATAGCATGAAGAGTGCACATTCTGAAATATTCAGGTATTCATCAAAAACGTATTTGGACACTTAAAGGAATTGTTCAACCCAAAATGAAAATTCTCTCATAATTTACTCACCCTCATGCCATCCCAGATGTTTAGGACATTCTTTCTTCTGCTGAACACAAACAAACATTATTATTTAAAGGGGTCATATAATGGTACATGCACTTTTTCAAGTTGATTGTACTGAAATGTGTGTTGGCTGTGCCTGTACACAACCATCCTATTATGATAAAAATCCATCCAGTGTTTTTGTTTTAATCTCCTTATATATTTTCCCCTGCCTCAAATCGAGCCATTCGACCGTGTGACGTCACACGGTCGGACGCCCCTCCCAGGATTGTTGATTGACAGCAGTGTTTCAACCTCGCTCGTGAGCGAGCTGTCAATCATAGTCCGTCATCATTGTTGATGCACTGGAGCAGAATGGCGCCTAAGCGATTGTGGTTTTCTGTTCTTCGGTGTAATAACGAACACAGCAGTCATTTTGATGTTCCTAAATCTGAACCGCTGAAGACGCAGTGCTGCCCAGAAGACTGCCCAAAGACGACTTTTTTTTCTTAGGCGCAATATATTAAAAAGCCCGGATGAGTACTAATTAGTTGAGCTAGTAAAATAACGAAATTATAGTTTTTCAGTAAAAAAAAAAAATATCTATGTAAAGAGATATATTAAAATAAAAAGTGCTTAAAAGTGCACAACTCTTCTTAAGTGGAAGAAATATTTTTCCCCCTTACGTGCAACCTATTGGAAAGCGCGGATGAGTCAGTTGGGATAGTAAAATAACGAAATTATAGTTTTTAAGTGGAAAATAGTATTTATGTAAAGAGATATATTAAAATAAAAAGTGCACAGCTCTTCTTAAGTGAAAGCTAAAAAAAAAAAAATGCTTCACGTGTCGTGCAACCTATAAAGCGCCGACGATGGGTTGGGTTAGTAAAATAACGAAATTTTACTAACCACCCCCCCGACGATATCATCGTCCATCGCGATGTTTTACTGTCAACATCGTCAACTGCCAATTTAGGGGACATCGCCCAACCCTAGAGAGGACGCATGTGCAACAATCCTAGCTGGAGTACAGCTGATGCCAAGGCCATGAGACCGAGCATTCTTTGAAATCGTTTGACGGGGGCGTGCGCGCCCGTTCTGAATGATGTTGCAAGGCGTCGAATAGAGAGCGCGCGCTCTGATGAGAGGCGCGCTGTCATCTGCACTGAGTCTAGCACTATTCCCAGAAAAGAGATATTCTGGCTGGGGGATATCACGCTCTTTGCAAAATTGATTCTCAGACCCAGGCATTCTAGATGGCTGATAATCCAAGATCTGTGCGTCTTTAACTGATCCTCGGATTGTGCTATGATTAGCCAATCGTCGAGGTAATTCAGTATTCGCACTCCCCGCTGTCTCAGGGGGGAAAGTGCCGCGTCCATACATTTCGTGAATGTACAGGGGGCCAATGATAGGCCGAATAGTAGTACTGTGTACTGGTATGACTGTCCCTCGAAAGCGAATCTCAGAAAAGGCCTGTGATGAGGCGCTATCGGAATGTGAAAGTAAGCGTCTTTCAAATCCACTGGTAGAAACCAGTCCTCGGGACGAACTTGCGCGAGGATATGTTTGGTCGTTAACATTCTGAACGAGCGAATCATTAAAGCTTTGTTCAGATATCTGAGATCTAGGATGGGGCGGAGGCCACCGTCCTTTTTCGGGACGAGAAAATAGCGGCTGTAAAAACCCGCCTCGCTCAAAGAGGGAGGAACAGTTTCTATAGCGCCCTTCTCTATCAGTTTGAGCACCTCGGTGCGTAGAACATGTGACACATCTTTCCTCACTTTCGTCTCGACCACCGCTGAAAAGCGGGGCGGTCTGCGAGCGAATTGAAGTGAGTAACCGTGTTTTATTATGTTCAAAACCCATTTCGGCATGTCGGGGATTTTTTCCCAGGCTTCTGCTCGCACAGATATGGGCTGAATGCTGGCTGGGGACGTGTCGCAGTGACGTATGGGCCCCACCGGCAAATTGCCTTGTGCTAACACTGAGTTTACAGCTCTCAGAGGCGCAGGTGCGCGCTGAGCAGCCGTGTTGAGTGCCGAGTGCAGGGGTGCGTGTGAGCGTACAGGCACGCGCGCTATCTCCGAGATGCTCGCAGCATGAGTCGGAGAGATGCTTGAAACTGTATGAACAGAGTTTTGTGGTGGGGGTGCATACATCGTAATAGGCACGCGCGCCACATTCATAAAGCTTCCCGCATTTAGCGGGGAGTTTCTTGGCTCGCACATTGCATCTGTGATGCTTGCAGCATGAGATAGAGAGCTGTTTGGAACTGTATGGGCAGCGCTTATGGGTGGGGGTGCATATACTGTAGTAGGCACGCGCACCACTTCCATAAAGTCTTCCGCTCATGGCGGGATTTCTTGGCTATGCATACAGTGTTTGTGTGTAGGGGTGCGTGCAGTACAGCAGGCACGGCGCTACATTTATAGTATTTCCCGCTTTTACTGGGGAAGTGTTTATAACTGTGGGAACAGTGCTTGTGTGTAGTGGTGCATACATGACAATAGGCACACGATCTACATTTTTGGGACGTCCAGCCTGAACTGGGGAGGTATTTGGCACTGTTTGGACAGTATTGATATGTGGGAATGCGCACTTTAGTGTGGACATGTGAACCCTTAGTGACACAGGCAGAAAATGACTTTTCGTGATTTCTGTGTGTCGCCGTAAAAACGGCGTTTGATTGCAGGTGAGCGAGTTCTATGACTGGCCCATTGACTGCTGTATAGACATTTCCAGCCGCCTGTAAGGCAAGGACTGGGTAATGTTTTACATGTTTGAGAGAGAGTGGTCCGGCTTTTGTGAGACACGTACTCTCTCTTTTTCTTCCTATTGCTAGGAAGACTTACGAGGCTCCGGGTTCAGTGTGATCTTGGGCCGAGGACCTCGTTGCTCATGCGGCGTTCTTCGGCCAGCGGAACGCGAGCGGCGTCGAGCGTCCTTTTCAGGTCTGCTCCTTGGCTGGGAGACGGGAGGCGCTGCCCTGGCTCGCTGCTGCTGCTGAGGCGGTTTCTGAGACGAGCTGGAGCGCTTGGGCAGGAAGTGATGCATAGCCTGCGAATCCTTCCGGGCCTCAGTGAAGCGCTCAGCGAATTCTTTCACCGCCGGTCCGAACAGGTCGCTCGTAGTGATAGGCGCGTCAAGGAATGGCGCCTTATCCGCGTCCTTCATCTCCGTTAGCGTCAACCACAGATGGCGCTCAAGGACAGTCAAGTTAGCCATGGCCCGGCCGATGGATTGGGCGGTGGCCTTTGTGGCTCGCAGGGCTACATCCGTGGCGCTGCGCAGGTCCTTGAAAGCCTCAGGTTCAGGTCCAGACTCGTCCATGGTGCGGAGAAGTTTGGCCTGATAGACTTGTAAAACCGCCATTGAGTGAAGTGCTGATGCAGCTTGGCGGGCGGCGTGCACGCGACCGGCGAGAGCTGAGGTGGATCTGCAGGGCTTCGAGGGATGAGAAGCTTTGGCCTTCCATCCAGCGGTGGAGGGTGGGCACAGATGGTTGGCCACGGCCTCCTCGAGGGGCGGAGTTGCCTCGTAGCCTCTTTCTCTCGCGCCGTCCACTGAGGAGAGCGAGGAAGAAAAAGAAGGCTTTAGGCGAGCAGAGTGCGGGGCTTTCCACGACTTCGTGAGTTCGTCGTGGACTTCAGGGAAGAAAGGAGAGGGTCTCTGTCGGGGGGCCTGCCGGCGCCCCTGCAGGAACCACTCGTCCAGCCGGCTGCGGGCGGGTTCTTCTGGAGAAGACCAGTCGAGCCCGAGGTCTTCCACGGCCTTGGACAGGATACGGACGATCTCAGAGTCCATGCTGGTGCCCACGCTCGTGTCCGCTGATGTCGATGGCGCGGGGTCGAACGAGCCCGGCCAGTCATCGGATGCAGCGTTCGGCGGGCTCTGAGCGCGCGAACGCGAGGCGTGCGCCCATTGGTCGCGCGTTCAGATTCGCCCCGTCATTGGTTCGAGCAGTTGCCGCAGCACAGCCAATGACCGAGCTGCCTCGCTCATTACTGTCTGCTGTGCAGCTGCAATGCGTTTTACATAAAGACTTCAATATTTCTCGAGAAACTGAGTTTTCCCATAGCGTAAGCTACTTACGCAATAGGAGAGACCTCTCGATAGGGAACTCCAGAACGGAGGGGCGGGGTGACCAAAGCTCATTATCATTTAAAGTCATATGCTCTGAAACGGCGTGCTGAAAACAGAGCTGTTTTTGAGCAGGTAAAATTAGTGTTTTCTTAAGATACTAATGAGAATTTTTAATAAAAGTATATTACAAAGTTTTCATTTAGACCCTAAAGATTCATATTAACTTGTACAAAAATGGCATCATATGACCCCTATAAATATATAAAAATATTTTTAGAAGAATATGGTGGCCAGAACTTTGAAGGTCCAAGAAGCACATAAAGGCAACATAAAAGGAATCCATAAGCCTCAAGGTTTAATTCCTTTCTTTTGAAGCGATATGATAGGTGTGGGTGAGAAACAGAAATTAAATTCTTCTTACTGCCCAGTAGGTAGCAATATGGACAAAGAATGTGACTCGACAAAACAAAAGAATAAGAATAAGTGGAGATTTATAGTAAAAAAACAAAAAAAAACAAAGACTTCCATAATTTTCTGTTTCTCACCCACACCTATCATATTCTTCAGAAGACATGGATTAAACAACTGGAATCATGAGAATTACTTTTGTGCTGCCTTTACGTGCGTTTTGGAGCTTCAAAGTTCTGGTCACAATTCACTTGCATTGTGTGGACTTACAGAGCTGAAATATTCTTCTAAAAATCTTAGTTTTCTGCAGAAGAAATAAATTTGTACACATATGGGATGGCTTGAGGGTAAGTAAATGATGAGACATTTTTTTTATTTTGGGGTGAACTCTCCCATTAGGCACACTTAAATGTGTGGATTTCATTGCATCATATAACACTTTTCATTGCCATTTTATGCAATTACTTTTGACCAACTGGTACCAAGGTCAAATTTCGTGGATCAATTTGAAGTCCCCTCAAGTTACTATAGCCATGTTCCACTAAGTTCCACTCAAAATGCAACAAACATAGCACTTATATTAAAAAACACATATCCAAACATAAAAATGACTGGCTTTGTTTTTCTTGCAGTATGACAGAAGGTCTTGGACAACTGACGGATGGCATGTGTGGCCTAGATGACTTCTCACATAGTCATGTGTACAATGTTTGGCCTGGTTATGACTATGTTGGCTGGGCCAACGAGAGCTTTCCTAATGGTTATGTTGAGATCATGTTTGAGTTTGACCGCACCCGTAACTTCACCACAATGAAGGTATATGGTTTTTTGTGTGTCTAGACCTACAACTCTAATTCTCTCCTCTTCATTCCCAGGTGTACAACAAGTGTGAGGGTGTGTTGTGAGAAGTGCAATCTATAAGTGCTGAAACAACCACACATAATGAGCTTTGCGTTTAAAAAGTATGAGTAAAGGCATTAAACAGTAGAGTCATCAGAGAGTGTTGTTGCCTTAACCACCCAGTTCCTGATTGAACAGTCAATAGATGAGGATTAAAGGTCTAATTTATCTAACTCTGCCCAAATTAAGTTGCTTTCCACAATCTTTTCAAAGCAGCTTTACAGAAAACATGTCTTAACCATGACTTAAAACCCTTTAAGCAAGCCAATGGCGAAGAAAAAAAAACTCCATAAGATGTTTAAGAACCTTGGGAGAAACCAGACACATCTGGTGGAGCAGTCCTCCTCGGGTATCAAAATAAATGTACATATGACAAATATTATCTAGTGACAAAACATGTAATATTAGTCTATCTTTGGAGTTTCCACAAGCATAAATATATAATTTTTTATTAATTCTCACTCCCTCATAATCCATTTTTTTCAGGTACATTGCAACAACATGTTCTCTCGAAGGGTGAAGACCTTCCAGAAGGTGGTGTGTTATTTCCGCTCTGAGTCAGACTGGGAAGCCACGCCAATTTCATTCAGCCCTGTGATGGACGATGTCAACCCTAGTGCCCACTTTGTCACTGTCTCACTTTACAATAATATGGCCAGTGCTATTAAGTGCCAATACTACTTTTCCGATATTTGGATGATGTTCAGTGAAATCACCTTCCAGTCAGGTTAGTAAATAGCCCCTAAATGCTTTTCTGACTTCACATTAACATTTATACATTTGAAAGACACTTATATATATACATATATACCAGTGTTTCCCAACCTTTTTTCTGCCACGGCACACTTTTTAACGACTAAAACATTTTATGGCACACCATCCCACATAGGCTAACCGTCGTCAATGTTTTTCCATGTTTTCTGTCCGTCTTAGTAGATTATTTACTTGTAATGTTTGAAATTCGGCTATGCACAAAAAACAACAACACAAAAACAAGTCACATTGCTTGCGTTAGTCTTTCTCATCGTCAGTCATTTTAATGGATAGGGTCGTTAATTGCCATTCTATACAGCGGAGGCCACTAAAACACGACATATGAACAACACAATATTACAAAAAACAAATACAATTAAAATATGAACAAAACACATACAAAATTAACTGAACAGAACTCAATCGACAACTCAAACCTTCCTCCTGGTCCGCATCGATAGGTGCTCACCTGTGCGTAATCAAACGCATCACCCAGCGTCAAGTGCCGCATTGCCCTCCACATGACAAGAGTTGAAGAAAGCGTCACAGAGGGGAGATTTTACGAGTTTGCCACATAACAAAAACGGGAGGTGTGCACAATAAACATTGAAAACTTGTATTTGGAAGAGAGAAAAAATGCTTGCAGTTGCTTTGATAGCAGAAAGCAGGGGCGAAAATTTCATCAAAATGTTGGGGGGGACAATAAACATAACAATTCTCAAGAGCAATTTTTGAAGGGGACACCAAGGTTTTTTTTGTTGTTGCCCCATTTGCATTTGTATTATTTTATTTCTTAAACAATTATTTTAAGAATATATCATTATATTATTTACAATACACATATTTTAAAGATATTTTAGAGGGGGGACAACCCCCGCGATTTCCGCCTATGGCAGAAAGTAATAAAAGGACTTGTTTTGGTCTAAGCGTTTTCTTGGTGAATTTAAATTAGTTCAACAACTAGGGTCTCTGATATTCGTTAACGATGAGGTAATATTTAATTAAAAGAAATTATGAGACATTCAATATCTCCACAAATTTGGACAGTTTTTAAATATATCTTGTTGCTTAGTACTCTCAAAGACATTATTGGTGATGCAAAAAAGTGTGTGTGAAAAACACTTTGGTGTAAAGTCACTTCATAGACTGTATGTATTCTGCAGCGCTGACACGAGTCATGTGAAAGGCCCTAAAATATAAATATCAGTCACTTTTGCACGTTGTGGTTCACAATCACAAAGGTGACCGATTGTGGTTTCAAAATGGCAAATTTCCCTGAAAGGTGAGGACTTTGGATCCCTGAAATTATTATTTTTTTCATGCATTTATTTATTTTGTGGAATTTGATCATTTTCCACGGCACACCTGATGATCTTTCACGGCACAATAGTGTGCCACGGCACAGTGGTTGGGAAACATATATATATGCCATCGATCGACCACAACATTATAACCACTGACAGGTGAAGTGAATAACATTTATTATATCGTTACAATAGCACCTGTCAAGGGGTGGGATATATTAGGCAGCAAGTGAACAGTCAGTTCTTGAATTTCATGTGTTGGAATCAGGAAAAATGGGCAAGTGTTTTTTTTTTTTCTTGTCAAAATTTGACAAGGGCCAAATTGTGATGGCTAGACGACTGGGTCAGAACATCTCCAAAACGGTAGGTCTTGTGGGGTGCTCCCGGTATGCAGCACCTACCTACCAAAAGTGGTCCTTGGAAGGACAACTGGTGAACTGACAGCAGGGACATCAGCACCCAAGTCTCATTGATGTACGTGTGGAGCGAAAGCTAGCCCATCTGGTCTGATCTCACAGAAGAGCTGCTTTAGCACAAATTGATGAAAAACTTATTCTGGCCATGATAGAAATGTGTTAGAACACACAGTTCATAGCAGCTTGCTGCGTATAGAGCTGCATAGCCGCAGACCGGTCAGAGTGCCCATGCTGACCCCTGTCCACTGCCGAAAGTGCCTACAATGGGCACTTGAGTGTCAGAACTGGACCATGGAGCAGTGGAAGAAGGTGGCCTGGTCTGATGAATCATGTTTTCTTTTAGTTCATGTGGACGGCCGAGTGCGTGTGTCGCTTACGTCGCTTTACGTAAAGTTAAATGATAAAGGGATAGTTCAATAAAAAATGAAAACTCTCTCATCATTTACTCACCCTCAAGCCATCCCAGATGTGTTTGACTTTGTTTCTTCTGCAGAATATTTCAGCTCTGTAGGTCCATACAAAGTCAATGGGTGCCAAAAATGTTACGCTCCAAAAAGCACATAAAGCCATCATAAAAATAATCCATACAACTTCAGTATATAAATCCATGTGTTCAGAAGTGATATGATATGTGTGGGTGAGGAACAGATCAATATTTAAGTAATTTTTTTGGCCAGAAATTCTTCTTCCTGCCCAGTAGGGGGCAATGTGCATGAAGAATGTGAATCACCAAAAACACAAGAAGAAGAATGTAAAAGTTATCTTTTTCTCACCCACACCTATCATATCGCTTCTAAAGATATTTATTTAACCACTGGAGTCTCATGGATTACTTTTATGCTGACTAAAGTGTTTTTTGGAGCTTCAAAATATTTGCACCTATTCACTTGCATTGTATGGACAGAGAAATTCTTCTAAAAATCTTAATTTGAGTTCAGCAGATGAAAGAAAATCACACACATCTGGGATGGCATATGGGTGAATAAATGATGAGATAATTTTCATTTTGGGTAAACTATCCTTTAAAGGATATAATTTATCATTTACTCAGTATGTCCTTAAAATGCAGGTGGATGGTGATCAGACATTTAAAGCTCCAAAACTAATAGACAGTCAGCATAAACTGGAGGATGTTTATGCAGACTGTCTGTTTTTTTGAAGCTTCAAAAGTCTGATCACCATCCACCTGCATTTCAAGGACATACTGAGCAAAGCTATTTTTCAATTTTAACTCTTTTTTTTTTTATTCTGAACTAAGGTATTTTTCTATTTTTCTTCAAATGTGTTCTACTGAAGTAAGAAAGTCATACACATCTGTGATGGAATGAGGGTGAGTAAATAATGAGAGAATTTTCATTTTTGGGTGAACTAACCCTTTAAATCAACTTAACATTGCAAAAGTTCAGCTAAATGCTTTATTGCTTCTTTTACATTAAAATGTATTAATCAAAACGTATGTACATGTATGACTCTGTATATCAATAGAGACTATTTAATGGCTTTGGAATGTAACCATCATAATAAAGTAAAAATACATTAAAGGAACAGTTCACCCCAAAATGAAAATTCTCTCATCATGAACTCACCCAAATGCTGAGATGTGTATGACAAACAAAGATTTTCAAAAGAATATCTCAGGTCTGTAGGTCCATACGATGCAAGTTAATGGTGACCAAAACTTAGAAGCTCCAAAAAACACAGAGTCACTGGCAGCATAGAGGTAATCCCTAAGATTCCAGTAGTGTAATCCATGTCTTCAGAAGCGATCTAATCAGTTTTGGATGAGAACAAACCAAATTATAACTCCTTTTTTACTCATAACCTAATTTTTACACATGATCATAACATAAGCAGTCTCCTTGGTGATCATGATTTCAAGCTCGATAACACTTCCTAGTGCCATCTTGCGCTTTGCGCATATGTCAAGTATGATGAAGTGTAATTGAGCTTGAAATCATGATTGTGCCTAGACACTGCAATGGCAAGATATGCATTGAAAAAGGAGTTACATTTTGGTCTGTTCTCTCCCAAAACTGATTAGATAACTAAAGACATTTATTTAACCACTGGAGTCTTAGGGATTGCTTCTGTGCTGCCTTTATGTGCTTTTTGGAGCTTCAAAGTTTTCGTCACTTTTCATTTGCATTGTATGAACTTACGGAGCTGAGATATTCTTCTAAAAAGCTTTGTTTGTGTTCAGCAGAAGAAATAAAGTCATACAAATCTGGGATGGCATGAGGGTGAGTAAATGATGAGAAAATGTTCATATTGGTGTAAACTATTATTTTATTTGTTACTAGATGCATTACCATATTAATAAATGAACACCTAGTTTTAGCCAATATGTAACAGGTGTCCTTGTTCCGTGTTTCTATCATCAAGGGTTGATAGGGCTGGAAGTTGAACCCTGATATACTGCAATTCAAAGCGATTCACCCTTAGGAGACAGTACATTTTAAACCAATTTTCTTTGGAATCAAGGGCCCTATACCTCAATTTGTCATGAACATTTACCCTGCTGTCAAAAAAGGTTATATGATACCACAGTCATAGTTTAATGTATACACTGTATGTCCTCATTGTTTGAACACCCTCTGATTTCAGATACAGCAATGTATAATACAACCCTTGCTCCCCCCAAGACCGGTCCTCCCACCAGCATCCAGCCAGGTCAGATTTCCTGCTGTTCCTGATTCAGTCATTTGATTTCCTATTATAGATAAATAGGACATCCCCTTTTGGAGTTCATCAACAGGTTATTTTTTCTGTATCCCCTTCTTAGGGGATGACCCCACTCACAAAGTAGATGACAGCAACACCCGGATTCTGATTGGCTGCTTGGTTGCCATCATCTTCATCTTAGTGGCCATTATTGTTATTATACTATGGAGACAAGTGTGGCAAAAGATGCTTGAGAAGGTGAGATACTGTAGCTTTAAATACAGTTGTATTGAAAAAGTATGTGAATCATAGGTTTATGCATAAATGGGTCATAAAATTGGGTCTGACCTTCAACTAAGTCACAACAATAGATAAAAACATTATTGAACACAACATAACAAAACACCACCCTGCTTAATAAAAAAATACCAAAAAATGTTGTTATTTATTAGAACCATTGCCTGATATGAACAATGCCTTAAACAAAAGAGGTCTCGGAACACCTGACTCACTTTGTCCTGTAAGTGTAGATTTATTGTAGACAGAATAATATATTTGTGTAGTTATAGTTATATGTACTGTATGTCTATCAGGATCTGTGATGCTGGCACAAACTTACATAGCTTTCTATACTGTATATAATAATTCTGAAATTCCTTAAGTGTTCAGTAACACTATGGCTCTATATGATCTCATCGTCTCACAATGTTTCCTTATGAACTGTTTGCCAGGCCTATGCAAAAATGCAATGAAAGAGGAGTATGAGGACAATGGTATTACAGTGTTATTGCATGACAACTGATACAGTGTGTATCCATTTTAAAAGTGCTTGTATTATGAACAAGCAGTGCTTGTATTAATGTTTCCATCACAACATATCTAGGGCAGTCTTAGTACTCTAGTAAATATATGAGCATTTTGGCTTTCTTCACTAATCATCCTTCATTTCAGGTGTCTCGGAGGATGCTGGATGATGAACTAACTGCTAGTCTGTCAATACAGAGTGAGACCTTCACCTATAACAACAACAGCCCCTCCTCAGTGCCCAGCGAGCAGGAATCCAGCTCCACCTATGAACGCATCTTCCCACTGGGAACCGACTACCAAGAGCCATCCCGCCTCGTCCGCAAACTGCCTGAGTTCTCTCAAACTTCAGAGGATGCTTGTGAGTTTCAGAGAACATGGGTATATTTTAGGAGGCCAATGTTACATTTAAATGTATTTACATTAATTAAAATATTAATGTAAATATTGATAAAATAAAAAATAACTATATTGAAATATATTTACATGAATTTACTACATATATATACAAATATATATAATATGTCATTTCCTGCTGTCTGATATGATATACCATTTTAAATAGAATTTTGCTATCATTATACATTTATAATTCTAATTATCATGAGCACAGGTTTTATGACCAATTTTGTACTTGTAAAAATAAAATAGAATAAAATAAAATCCACATTTGCATCACATATTTTATATACTGTAAAACATGGACTTAGAATGCATGCTAAAAATTGTACCACTGTTCAGTGTTGTAAATCCTCTTACAGTATGTAGAGTCCAAAATGTCCTACTAGTCTTTATCTTTGTAATCTGCATTTCAGATTACCTCAATAGATGTGTTTCACTTTTTCTGCAGCATCTACAAGTACAGCTTCCAAGTCTGCTCAAGCAAGTGCACAAGAGGGTGCTCCACATTACGCTGAGGCAGATATTGTCAACCTGCAAGGTGTGACTGGGGGCAACCTGTACGCTGTGCCTGCCCTCACCATGGACTTGTTGTCAGGGAAAGATGTTGCTGTGGAAGAGTTTCCACGGAAACTGCTTACCTTTAAAGAAAAGCTTGGAGAAGGACAGTTTGGAGAGGTCAGTTCTGACAACTTGACTTCTTGACAAGAATGATCATAGTTTTGATGGATGTAGGTTGCGTTGTTTAAATAAGACCTGTTTAAATGTCTAGACTGCTTCTGTATCAAGCTTGTTTTGTTATACTCTAAGTGATTTTAAGCAAATGTTTGAAGGCTTTCTGATTATACTGAATGTATGTTATTGCTTGTTGCCAGGTGCATCTGTGTGAAGCAGAAGGCATGAAAGACTTCATGGATGAGGACTTCTCCTTCGATGTCATCGAAAACCAAACAGTGCTTGTTGCTGTTAAGATGCTTCGAGCAGATGCAAATAAAAATGCTAGGTTTGTAAGACCACATGCCACAGTCAGGATGACTTAAATAAACTGAAATATTGACACGTCATTTTAATGAACAAAAAATTCATTTAAAACCAAATACAAAAATTATCACAGAGCTTTATCATATAATTAATTAATATGTGCAAGATTTTAATATTTATTTAATATATATTAAAGGAATGTTCTGGGTTCAGTACAAGTTAAGCTCAATTGACATTATACTGTACATGCCTACATGATTTTAGTGTGATGCAATCTCTGTTCAAAATGATTTTAGGATGATTTTAGTTAACTGGTGTAACGTCGCCATGGCAACAAAGATTTCATTAAAAAAATTACTTATATAAGGTTACTAAGTGATTTTATCACACTAAAATCATATCTGCATGTATAATGTTTACAATGTGTGGCTATAAACTTTTGAGACTGTGTGTATTGTTGTATTCACCACCATTGTTAGCACTTTACTGTAACTTTATTTTTTTTTTTCCAAAATTATTTTTTGTGGTAATCAAGATTATGCCACCAATGCTGTCAATTGAGTTTACCTTGTCCTTGGTGAACCTGGAACTATTCATTCTTTGCTTTAGACAGGGTTGGGGAGTAATGGAATACATTTAAAATATAAAATATAAGTAACTGTATTCCACTGCAGTTACAATTTAAATCATTGTTAATTAGAATACAGTTACATTAAAATTTAATTTTGATTACTGAAGAGATTACTTTGCATTTTATTGTCATTTGTTCCATTTAATATTTAGTCGTTTCAGATGGAAAACATTTATACATATAAATGATGCGATCCAAAGTGCATTTGAACAGCAGTGAAACACTTTCTTATGATGTGTTACATTCATACAAGCAGACAGAGAAGTAAGTTTGAAGTTAGTCTGGAGTAGAAGAAATAGAAATAAACCTTGTGCAAATTGTCAGCTTTACGCTAAGCTAAAATGCTATTTCTAGACATTTTACATGCACGTTACCAGGCACGATCATATTTTTTTATCAAGAAAATTCACGTTGGATTCTAATTAGACCTTTGATATTAGGGCAAAAATCATATTCTTGATCATTTTTTTATTGTTTTCCTGTAAAAAGATCTTGTTTTTGAAACAACACTGCATAAGATATTTAGGTTTTCAAGATATGTATTTTTAACATGTGTATTTTGTCTTACTGTACTGGCAGAGTTTTTATAGTCAAAACAAGTGAAAATATCTACCAGTGCTGAAGAAGTAATCCAAAGTATTTAGAATATGTAACTGACCTTGAGTAATCTAATGGAACACATTACACATAAACATTTTCAGCATGTACTCTGTAATCTGTAGTGGAATACATTTAAAAAGTAACCCTCCTAACCCTGGCTTTAGCTTTAAAAACAATCACAGCTACAGCCAAATTGCTATAGCTTCTTCCCTCTCTTTACAGGAATGATTTCTTGAAGGAAATAAAGATCATGTCACGGTTGAAAGACCCCAACATTATCCGGCTCCTGGCAGTGTGTATGAGCTCTGACCCTCTGTGTATGATCACTGAGTACATGGAGAATGGAGACCTTAATCAGTTCCTGTCTCGCCATGAGCCCGAGGGCATGATTGCTCTTCTCAGCAATGCTCCAACAGTCAGGTAGATATCACACTGCATTAGTCTTTACAGTTACAAGTAAGGAATCTGCCTAGAGCCTGAAAGTAGATATAGTAATGGCTACTGTAAGTGCAAATGCAGTGGTGGATTGTTACATGTAGAATGCCTATTGTTGAAAGATGTGCTTTTTATTATGAAGGAAGTATATGGAATTACAGAAACAGAATTTGTCAGTCATTGTTAAACATGACTTTTTACAACAAGCACACAAAAGTAAGGCATTCTATGTTTTAACTGTCTTTCTCAGCTGTAGTAACCTACACCACATGGCCTCACAGATTGCTTCAGGCATGAAGTACCTCTCCTCTCTCAACTTTGTGCATCGGGACTTGGCCACCCGCAACTGCTTAGTGGGGAAGAACTACACTATCAAGATTGCAGATTTTGGCATGAGTAGGAACCTGTACAGTGGAGACTATTACCGCATCCAGGGCAGAGCTGTGCTGCCCATCCGCTGGATGTCCTGGGAGAGCATTCTTCTGGTTAGACACATTCACATTCACACACATAGACAAACAATAAATCTTACCCTGTCTTGATTTGAAAGTCTCATAGAAAATATAGAGGTGACCTGGTCTAGTTGTCACAAGGGCTATATCTCAGTAACTATAAGGTTTTGAGTCAATAGTCCAACTACACACATGTGTTTCTCTAGCATTGGTTTTATAAGCTGGTTTCATTCACTTAGTTCAAAACCATTATATATTAGAATAAATGTATGCTCCAAAATCATTACATTTTTGCAATAGTTGTCAGGTAAACTAGTTAACACAATAAAATCATACAAGCATACATTCAGGCAAGAGTCAACTATACTGTACAAAGAAGATAGATTGTTACAGAAAAGATTAACTGTGTTCAATGTATTAATTACAAACGTTCTTGGACAATACAATGGTTTGATATTTTTGTGCATTAAAATTTCATCACAATTTTGTGGTTTAATTAATTGTTTTGGTGTTTACATTTTGAAAAGCATATAATAAGGTGTTTAATGGCAGGTTCCCCATGTTGAAAACTTGACAACACTTATATATAATGTATATATTATATAGACTTATACGGTATATATTGTGTATATATATATACAACATGCCCCACTATTAAGTTAAAATTTGCTCAATTAACTGTATCTATTGTCCTGGGCAATAACTGTTGAAATGTTGGATTTTTTTGCCAAGACTTTAAGGTATGTGGCTATACAGAAATTTACTTTAAATACAAAACCTACTCTGAGAAATATTCACGGGACTAAAAAGTATGACAACTAGCCCTAATTGGATTTTTGAGGCTGCAATTTGACAGAAATATAGGGTGATGTACTAAAGAGTTAACACCATACAAGGTATAGGGAGAAAAAACCCAGATTGGGTCCATAATAATCTGACACAGTGTCTCCAACCTCTGTAGGGGAAATTCACCACATCCAGTGATGTCTGGGCTTTTGGAGTGACCCTTTGGGAGATGCTTACCTTCTGTAAAGAGCAGCCTTATTCACAGCTATCAGACGAGCAGGTCATTGAAAATACAGGGGAGTTCTTTCGGGATCAAAGGAGACAGGTACAAAAACTAGTGAACCACATTTGTGTAGAGATTCTTTTGATTAAACTGTGATCTCTCATATTCAGACTTATCACATCTATATGCATTTCAGAGCAGTATCTAATAGTTCTGAATATATTCTTATTCTCAGATATACCTGCCCCAGCCTCCAATGTGTCCTGACTCCATCTACAAGCTCATGTTAAGCTGCTGGCACAGGAACACCAAAGAACGCCCATCATTCCAGGAGATTCATTGTACCCTACTGGAGTGCAAGCCATAGTGTCATCTTATTTTCCAACCTTGGCACCTTCAGAGACATTTCAGTGCGTCCAAAGGACTCCAATCAATCATACACTACAACAGGCACTTATATAGACAGAGAGAGAAGAATCCATCATTCTTCTGTAGCAATTTTTACTGTGAGTGTGCAAAGGCAAACTGATATATATTGTCAAATTGAATAATGCAGTTTTTTACCCCCCTTAACTAAGTGTATTTGGCTGGCATACAATAACTGGGCAGCACTAATAAATGGCAGCACTAAGGTCAAAATAAATGTAGCAATGAATTTAGGCACCTTTAGATTTTACACGCTGTGCATTTTCTCCAAATTACTCTATTCTATCTAGAATATCTAAAGTTATAAACAAACTGGCATTGGAAAATGATTTGCCTTTTGTGATTAACATTTCCATGTTAATGTTGTTTTCAGTATTTTGGGGCCGAAGACAGCTTGAATGTAAATAAGAATGCATTTTAATTGAAATTCAGATTCAGCTTTGGTTTTATCTTGATGTCTCAATGTTTGTGCATATGTTCATCTCATTTATTAAGAAGTATTTAAAAAACATTATAATAATTTTTTTTAATATTATTATCCTAGAGTAAGCTAAAACACACTTTCTAGTAGAATAACATTTTTGTTTTTTTAATTTTAAGTGCACTAATATGGTTTTCACACAATTTCAAAATCAACATTTGAAAAAGCAAATCTAAAATTATGCAAATGTTTCCATAGGTCAAGGAATTTTAATAATAATAATGATATCCTGAAACTACTTACATATAGTGTTAATATTTAAATGTATTACATTACAAAAGTGTTTGTGCTTTTCCTCGTGTTATTCACTAGAATCTTCCTATGGTGGTTATTTAAGACTTGTAAAGGTGAAACTGATCATCTTATTCTTTGCTCAAACCAACTTTTGCATCATGTCATGATAATAGCTGAAATTTTAGTATTCTCATTTTTGTAAATCAACTTTGAATTTCCATAACTTTTACAGAAATCACTGACATTACACAAGTTACTTGCATGAAGTTGGATGAAATCCAATAGTAACATTACTTTGTACTAATCTCACATTTTTCATTGTTTGTCCTGTCAAATGTCTTCATTTTTTTTCTTTCTGGGTATTTTTATCAAACAGGGAACACTATTTATGCACATTGATTATCATCATTTTAATGTTGAGTATCAATAGAACAATTGAAAATAAGCTTTACTAAAGTGGTTTTGTCTTATTTTATATAAATGTATATTCATTCTAGGTTGTGCTGAATTGCTAAAAATTTGGTTGGAGGAATACTGGATTTGTATTGAACAGATGCACTACGATGGTTTACTGTACGTTGGGATGTGAAATGTGCTGCAAATTGGACACTCAAATTGAATTTGTTATTAATTTGTACACTCGGAAATCATTTTTGAAAGGTCACTGTACATGACTATAATATTTAACATTTGCACACCTTTTGTTTTCGGTTGCGATCTACCAAACCATAAGAAGTTATTTGGATCTGGATTTAAAGGTCTATGGAATTATGTATGGCTGTATTTTAACATTCTTGACATGACTGTTGAAGTTGCATTTTACATAGGTCTTTGCTTCATTTCTGCACAGTTTAATGCCAGAAATGTGCCGGGTTTCTAATCAAGTTTATGTGAAGGTCTCACTAATCAATTAACCTTACAATGGCATAAAACAGGCCTAGGTAATGAGTTGTTTACAAAAACCTGCAAATATTCCACATTCTTCTTTTTAAAAAAAAAAAAAAAAAAGATCCCGTAAAGAGTGGAAATAAACTTCTATTATAGCCTAGTAAGCCTACTTTTGTGTACATTGAAAATGTCATACTGAAGTGAATGGGAAAACTGGATGTTTTTTTTTTCATAGCAAAATACCCTGCAATGTTTTAATTAATCCTTGGAATACTCTCTTTGTCACCTCTCTAACTTGTGCATTCTTGCATTATTCCTTTCATAGACATCATGATTTTCAATTAAACTGTAAATGTTTGGGAACTGTACATATGATAGTAAATTGTCAAGTCTAACAGTTGTTTCCTGGACATTTTATAATTATAAAAGCACACATTTCATAATGACAGAAGCCTAGGTGACTGTATCTGTCAGATAAAGAAAGTGATGACTAAATTTGACATTTGTGTACATCTTAGATTACACATTTTAACATTGTGTGTACTCAGAAGTGGAAATAAAACTGATTTTAAAATTGGGATTTGGTGAATAGTTGGATCACGTCTACTTTTCGACGATTGGTTGGTCTGGTCTGAGTCAGTGGCTAATGCGTGATTGGTCAGTGTAGATGTCACGTCACAGAAAGAAAGCAACTTGGTCGATAGATTTGTGACCTCGTAAAAAAAATATATATATATATATATGTGTGTGTGTGTGTGTGTGTGTGTGTGTGTGTCCTCTCATCACACTATGGCGGCGGTGCAAACTCCATCCGTGCACACAGACATCTGTAAAAAGAGACACGGCTGTGTCTCGTTTGGAAGGATGTGTCCTCCGGAGGTCGCATACGTCATCGAGGCTGTCTCGTTTCATAATATTTTTTATTATAATTTTTGTTTTTTTTTATTGGGAATCCAAAACATGTTATAAATTGAATAAATGTAAGTGCATATACGTAAAAGGAATTGACAATAGATTAAAAAAAAATAAATAAATAAGACAAAGAAAGACAACAACAACAAAAAATTAAACGAGACAACCTCGATGACGTATCCGACCGACAAATGCGACCTCTGGAGGACGCATCCTTCCAAACGAGACAGCCACTGCTGCGAAAGGGAAAGTGCAGAATTAGATTCTTATATATTCTAATCTAAACGAATGTGTAGATAGGGTGCAGAAAGTAGTGCTGGTAACCGGTGCAAACAGGTAACGAAATCTTATTTTTCTTAACAATCTTGTTGAAATAGTTTGCATCGCTATTATAGTAACAATATTCTCTGTTTTAAATCATGCTGCTGTTGCAGTAATGAAAAGGTCTATATGCTCATGATCAGCTCTGTCTCTGTCTTGTTCTATCCTTAAACCCTTTGTAAAATAAATAAGACATCTGAGAAAGAAAGATAGAAAAGGCCATTCCTATTTTTAAACTGAATAATTCAGCATACTATACTATACTAAACTATATTCTAAACATACACTATACATATATAAGTGTGCTCTTGCACTTATTATAACTGTGTGTGTGTGTGTGTGTGTGTGTGTGTGTGTGTGTGTGTGTGTGTGTGTGTGTGTGTGTGTGTCCAGTGGCATTGCCCTTGCCCTGTGCGAGCATCTACTGACCAAGGATGCCCAGCTGCAGCCCTGTCTGGCCTGTAGGAACATGCAGAGAGCCTGACAGGCTCTTCTAGTGTCTCATCCTCAAGCTCAAAATTCTCTGCTACACTTAAATGTTGGCAAAATGCACTCTGTGATCAGGGCTGCTGAGGAGTTCAAGCTGAAGTAAGAGATCACTGCACCCACTTACCAATATCCACCATGTTTTAATGGGTTTGTTCAACCCAAAAGGAACATTTAGTCATTTATTCACCCTCATGTCATTCCATGTCATCTTACATGGAACACAAAAAGAGAAATTTGGAAGAATATTCAGGCTACTCTTGAAATAAAAAAAAGCTCTTGAAATCCATACAGTGAAAGCATACATTGACCTAGAACTCCCCCCAAAAAACTGAAAAAGCAGCATAAAAATACCATAACATTATTCCATACAAATTGTCTGCAATATTTTGTGTTCTGAAGTAATTCAGTATAGTGTGAAGAACAGACAAAAAATAAATAAACTTGTTACTCACCGAAAATCCTCCACTGTAACTCTCTTATCTCATTGTACAGTATATTGAAACTTACATAATTGGTTCCGAGAAATGTTTTTTTTTTTTTTTTTTTTTGGTGGTTTGATGTTATTATTCAACCTCCAGTACATTAATTGTGTCAGAAACAATGTAGTATGGAACCATTGCAAGAATATACAAAGATCAGCAAAAATAGATAAAAAAGTTTATTCAGTGAGTCAACACCCTCAGAATTATACGAACAATGTAGCACTTTTGAAACCCGAAGTATGATGAACTCATTATAAGATTTGATAAAGTCTTCAGCTATTTTCATTACCTTATTTATTAACTTTAGCTTTTATTCATTTCAACAGGTAAAACAGATTAGATTATCTGTACCTTAAAGGGATACTCCAGCTGTGGGAAGATGAATGTGTATTTAATAGTGGTCATTTATGTAGTAGAAATGTGAAATTATTTTTGAATTTGAAGCATTCTAGACTGAGAAAAGGCAAAAAATGTATTTTTTACTCATGTGGCTGAAAGACAACAACTCCCAGAATGCACTTGCTTTGCCGCACTTACGAGGCCACTCCCAAACCACGCCTACCGGTTACAGGCGGCAGTATCTGAAAAATTGAGTTGAGTTGAGTGAGTTGTTCGATAAATTTCCATCGAAATGGTGCTAAATTGCATTGTACCGGGATGTACAAAAAAAACAGGAAAGGAGAAGAAGTAAGTTTCCATCATTTTCCGTTAAAAGATTTGGAGCGATGTAAACAGTGGCTGCGGGCTATCAACCATCCGAAGTTTGGTGAGGACACCGATATGGAAAACCTGAAAACCCGTAGGATTTGCAGTCGTCATTTCAAGCAGGAAGACTATGAACCGAATGTCCTTCGAATGAAGAGAACCACTCTGAAGGAAGGACACTGCAATACCATCAATATTCACCTTCCCCGATGACGAACAGCCTGGGCCATCTGGTACTAAACGCATTCGTCTAGAGGTAAGACTATCAACTAATAGCGACTCTATTTCTGATCACACAGTAGCCTAGCCTATAATGTTTTAACTTTAGTTGTTTGCAGTAAAACAGCAAATTTATAAAAGTAACGTTAGATCGAAAATTACATATAAGTTGTATATAAGTTGACTGTTCTCAAAGTAAAGCCACTGTTCGGTAAAACTGAGTTAGCATATTTGTCGATTTATGCTAGCGTTACCACACAAACCTGTTGCTGTATTAGACTGTTGAGAAGACTTTTGAGACAGATACATTTGCGATATGAACCCTTAATGTAGTACAGACTAGAACAAATAATGTTAATTACTGCAAGCTTAAAAATATAATTGACACCCTCAATTTCAGTAAAATATTTGATTATATGTCCGTGAGTAACATCAAACGCCCATGTTAGAGGTATTGCCTTTTTATTCGGGCAACGAAAAAACCTGCATTGTTTTCTCATCAGAAAAAGTTCTGTTCAACTAAATGTTATGTAACCTTATTGAACTTGTGTCATTTCAGACTACAATCTCGTCTGATGCGTTAGTGTCGTCGAAAAATGAAGAACCATTGCTACTGACCTCAACACCGCTCAAAATTCCTGCTTCTGTCCAAGAACAATTTGTAAGTTTCTGAAGAACTAACATACTTCAGCATATTCTTTTTTTTAATGAATTCTAAAGCAACTGTATGTATTTTTTTTAAAAAAAATTGTTTGTTTTAAAGTCACCATGCCCAAGTACACCTGGGGGCCTCAATACAACCATCAGCTCCATTGAAAATGATGAAAGCTATCAGCCCGAGTCAACCTTCACCGTCACATCAACATCATCATCATCATCATCATCTGATGATGAAGGTGTAAAAGACGGGCATGAAAATAAGATAATTGTCAACGAGTCCAGCCTCATGTCACTCTTCAAATTTTGCCAGACATGTGGGAAACCAATTTCTTCAAAGACTATTGTTGACGTTGGTGCACAGAGGAAGGTGGATTGGACATGTCTTGGGGGCCATGTTGGGTCCTGGAAATCTTCACGTGACGTTAGGGGAATGCCAGAGGTGAACCTCTTTGCAGCAGCAGCTGTTTTGTTCAGAGGGGGCACATACACAGAACTCTCGGACTGGTGCAAGACCATGGGTGTCCAAATGATAGGACATAGTACATTTCATGCCTAATTCCAAGGTAGATCACAAAGCCTTTTTATAAAGGCTTCTTTTCCAGGTACAGTTTATGTATGTCTTTCGATATACATTGTTTCTGTATTATTGCATATTATGTCTAATAAAGCATGTTAGTCTCCCAACATTACACCCACAGTTGAAAATCCAAAGGTTTTGTAATAGTCAGCAAAATTGAAAAAAAAAAAAAAACCCCAAAGCACTCATGTTACATTTGAAAAGAATTCAGTATGCAGACATTGCATAATGGTATTTTCCTGTGATACCCATAACTAGATTAACAAAAAATTGTGCACTGTGTAATGCTTCTATTATGTGCTGTTGATTTGGTATTATACCATTTAATAAATAATTTTTTGCATACTGTGTATATTATTATACTGCTTTTAAAAATATATTGTATGATAGTATGTTATGAAACATAGCAGTAGTCTGTGATATTGTCCAGACGGTATTCAGAGGGTATTCTGACCCAGGAAGATAAGCTCACACCCATTTGTTTACAGAAGGTGTTTGCCACTAATCTGTTTGTTAATTTCCTTCTGTTAAGAAATAGACAAATATTTATTTAGCCGCACATAAATACAAGAAAGATATTTGTTTCTCTAGGATACTACGTTTCAGCAGTTGTTTTTGAAGCAGTTTGAATATGAATATGAACATTCTAAATCCAACAGCCAACTTTACAATTTTGAAAATGACAGTTATGTTTCCCAACATTCTAAATCTAACAGCCAAATTTAAAATTATGAAAATGACAGTTACATTTTTTAACTTTCTAAATCCAACAGCCAACTATAGAATGTTTGAATTATTGGTGTTTGTTGGAGCAGTTTGAAAATGACAGTTACATTTCCCAACATTCCAAATTTAAACTGCCAACTTTAAAATGTATAAAATGTTGCTGTTTAACAGGGCAATGTGAGCTAACCTTAAGAGAGCAGAACATGGCCATACAAAATATGTCTCGTAAAGATCTCCAAGAACAAAATTTCATCCACAAATAAGTTCCACCCTTTCATTTCACTGTTGTCAACTATGTGTTCCCTGGCAGCTGCCATGGGGATAGTTGCATAAAACTTTTTTTATACTAGTCTTAAGAGTTAGTCCTCTAAAATGTTGGTCTTAACTTTTTCAGTCAGTTGCATAAAAACATTAAAAGTGGTCAAAGTTAAGACCAAAATGTAGGACATCAGACCCCTAGACTAACTTTTGTTTACATTCTATGTTGCCATGGAGAATAACTGTCAGCTAATCTGGTGGGGGTGTCAGTTGAGGGATAGAAGGGGCTTCAGTTGAGACTTTGTAGAAGATTTTCACTTCAATGATGGTAGAAAAATGTCTTGTGTTTTTTTATTATTTGGGTTAAAATCACTAAATTTGCAATGCATGGGGTAACCTCCTCATGGTCACGATTAGTGTTTCTTGCTCTCAGTGGGGCAGGTGGTAAGATGTGCTCCTCGAAGGGCAGACATAGTGATTTTCTGCTGGGACGGCACCAATTCACAGGGAGTGTGATGGCTTGTATTTCTAGCCTTCTGTTTCTCTCTCTCTCTCACTTTGTCACACACAAACACACATTTACATTCAGTTTTTTTATAAATTGTCAGCCATTTAGTTTTATATACAGTATATATATATATATATATATATATATATATATACACACACACACACACAAACAACAAAATGCCAAAGGCAGCTGCAAGAAATCAATATATCCATCAACAACAAATTCAAATATTTCAGATGGGGGTGGCATCAATCAAAACAGGCTATATTCATTGAACAATTTTACTAATAAAGAGGCCCATTCTTTAAAAAAAAACAAAATACAGTTATTGTTATTTTTATGAAGCAATCTTAAAGCATACAGTTTAGTTCATTTGAGTGTTCAAGGTTCTATGACTGGCATGAACATTCAAGTGTTTGTAATGGAAGTGTTTCATACATTGATATATATATATAATATATATATATATATATAAAATCAAACCCGTTTGAAAACTTGTATGTCAGTTGCAAGTTTTGGTCGCAACGCGCGACCAATGAGCGCGCGCTTCGCGCCCGCGCGCTCAGAGCCAGCCAAGATTAGCATGGCTAAGGCTATATATTAGGCGCCCCATCATGAGAGTTCTTTAGATTTAATCTCCTTCAGCAAAGACCTTCTCTTCGCTGGATCCTCCGGATTGTTGGAGTCTTTCGCCCGCCATCGAAAAGCCTACAGCAGGACCGCTAAGAGGACGCCGGCACCTTCGAAGCCTTACATTTACATTACATTTATGCATTTGGCAGACGCTTTTATCCAAAGCGATTTACAGTGCAATTATTACAGGGACAATCCCTGTAATGTAATGGAACAAGACAAGGCACTTAACCTGGAGTTAAGTGCCTTGCTCAAGGGCACAATGGTGGTGGCCGTGGGGTTAGAACCTGTGAGCTTCTGATTAACAGCCCTGTGCTTTAGCCACTACGCCACCACCACTCCGACATGTGGGAATGCGCTGTAAGCCTTCTGCTACTGCAAGCGCTCGCCTCTGCGTCACTTTTTGATTGAGTAAAAGAGTAATTTTTCAAGGCATTGTTGCAAATGCCTTCAGCCTGAGCCTCGTGCAGAGGCCCTCTTCCTGACGGGGATCGTCAGGGGACGACGGTGAAAAGGATGACAGCCTTTCCATTGACGCTGCATCCGACGACTGGCCGGGCTCGGCCTTCACCAGAGCACGCAGACTTCAGTGACGTCACGCCGGGCCAGTCCCCGCGTGCTTCACCACTACCCGAGAACTCCCCGCCGCAAGTCCATTTCAACGCAGGCGGACCAGCACCCCTCCTACAGACGGTGGGTCTCGTCTCGTTCGGCGCGTCAGGGGACGACGGTGAAAAGGATGACAGCCTTTCCATTGATGCTGCATCCGACGACTGGCCGGGCTCAGCCTTCGACCCCGCGCCGTCGACATTAGCGGACACGAGCACGGGCACCAGCATGGACTCAGAGATCGTCCGCATCCTGTCTAAAACGGTAAGAGAGTTCACTGAACGCTTCACTGAAGCTCGGAAGGATTCGCAGGCTATGCGTCACTTCCTGCCCAAGCGCTCCAGCTCGTCACAGAGCCGCCAGAGACCGCCTCAGCAGCAGCAGCGAGCCAGGGCGTCGCCTCCCGTCTCCAAAACGTGTAAAACATTACCCAGTCCCCTTACAGGCGGCTGGAAATGTCTGTACAGCAGTCAATGGGCCAGTCACAGAACTCGCGCACCTGCAATCAAACGCCGTTTTAACGGCAACACACAGAAATCACATTTTCTGCTACTATGCTGTCCAAACAGTGCCAAATACTTCCCCAGCTCGAGCTGGACGCCCCATAAATGTAGATTGTGTGCCTATTGTCATGTATGCACCACTACACACAAGCACTGTTCCCACAGTTATAAACACTTCCCCAGTAAAAGCGGGGAAATACTATAAAGGTTTGAGCGTGCCTGCTGTGATGCATGCACCCCTACACACAAACACTGTATGCATGGCCAAAAACCCCGCCGCGAGCGGGAGGCTTTATGAAAGTGGCACGCGTGCCTACTACAGTATATGCACCCCCTCCCATAAGCACTGCCCATACAGTTCCAGACAGTTCTCTAGCTCATGCCACGAGCATCACAGATCAAGAAACTCCCCGCTAAGAGCGGGAAGCTTTATGAAAGTGGCGCGCGTGCCTATTACAATGTATGCACCCCCACCCGTAAACACTGTCTATATAGTTTTCAAACATTTCTCCAGCTCATGCTGCGAGCATTACGGAGATAGCGCACGTGCCTGTGATTTCACACGCACCCCTGCACTCGGCACTCAACACAGCTGCTCAGCGCGCGCCCGCGCCTCTGAGAGCTGTAAGCTCAGTGTTAGCACATTTTCTGCCTGGGTCACTAAGGGGTCACGTGTCCACACTAAAGTGCGCATTCCCACATGTCAGTACTGTCCAAACAGTGCCGAATACTTCCCCAGCTCAGCTGGACGCTCCATAAATGTAGATTGTGTGCCTATTGTCATGTATGCACCACTACACACAAGCACTGTTCCCACAGTTATAAACACTTCCCCAGTAAAAGCGGGAAATACTATAAAAGTAGCGCGCGTTCCTGCTGCCATACATGCACCCCTACACACAAACACTGTATGCATAGCCAAAAAAAACCCCGCCGCGAGCGGAAGACTTTATGAAAGTGGCGCGCGTGCCTACTACAGTATATGCACCCCCACCCATAAGCGCTGCCCATACAGTTTCAAACAGTTCTCTGTCTCATGCCGCAAACATCACAGATGTGATGCGCGAGCCAAGAGACTCCCCGCTAAGAGCGGGAAGCTTTATGAATGTGGCGCGCATGCCTATTACGATGTATGCACCCCCACCCGAAAACTCTGTCCATACAGTTTCAAGCATTTCTCCGACTCATGCTGCAAGCATTTAGGAGATAGCGCGCGTGCCTGTACTCTCACACGCACCCCTGCACTCGGCACTCAACACGGCTGCTCAGCGCGCACCTGCGCCTCTGAGAGCTGTAAACTCAGTGTTAGCACAAGGCAATTTGCCGGTGGGGCCCATACGTCACTGCGACACGCCCCCAGCCAGCATTCAGCCCATATCTGTGCGAGCAAAAGCCTGGGAAAAAATCCCCGACATGCCGAAATGGGTTTTGAACATAATAAAACACGGTTACTCCAATTCGCTCGCAGACCACCCCGCTTTTCAGCGGTGGTCGAGACGAAAGTGAGGAAAGATGTGTCACATGTTCTACGCACCGAGGTGCTCAAACTGATAGAGAAGGGCGCTATATAAACTGTTCCTCCCTCTATGAGCGAGGCGGGTTTTTACAGCCGCTATTTTCTCGTCCCGAAAAAGGACGGTGGCCTCCGCCCCATCCTAGATCTCAGACATCTGAACAAAGCTTTAATGATTCGCTCGTTCAGAATGTTAACAACCAAACATATCCTCGCGCAAGTTCAGCCCGGGATTGGTTTCTATCAGTGGATTTGAAAGACGCTTACTTTCACATTCCGATAGCGCCTCATCACAGGCCTTTTCTGAGATTCGCTTTCGAGGGACAGTCATACCAGTACACAGTACTACCATTCGGCCTATCATTGGCCCCCCGTACATTCACGAAATGTATGGACGCGGCACTTTCCCCCCTGAGACAGCGGGGAGTGCGAATACTGAATTACCTCGACGATTGGCCAATCATAGCACAATCAGAGGGTCAGTTAACGACGCACAGATCTTGGATTATCAGCCATCTAGAATGCCTGGGTCTGAGAATCAATTTTGCAAAGAGCGTGCTATCCCCCAGACAGAATATCTCTTTTCTGGGAATAGTGCTAGACCCAGTGCAGATGACAGCGTGCCTCTCATCAGAGCGGGTGCACACGCCCCCGTCAAACGATTTCAAAGAATGCTCGGTCTCATGGCCTCGGCATCGGCGGTACTCCAGCTAGGATTGTTGCACATGCGTCCTCTCCAGCGCTGGCTCAAGAGCCGTGTCCCCACTCACACGTGGCGCTCGGGCCACTTTTTGATCAGAGCGAATCACGGCTGTATAAAAGCCCTGACGCCCTGGAAAGCCGTCAACTGGTATCAAACGGGCGTGAGTCTGGGCGTAAATACGCGGAGAAAAATGATCACGACAGATGCCTCCAAAATAGGATGGGGGGCCCTTTACGAGGGCAGGCCTGTCTCCGGCTTTTGGTCAAACTCGGAAAAGCGCCTACATATAAACTGTCTGGAAATGAAAGCGGTCGCCTTGGCTCTCAGAGCCCTGCTTCCATACCTGAAAAACGAACACGTCCTGGTCCGAACGGACAACATGACGGTAGTTTCGTATATAAATCGCCAGGGTGGACTCAGGTCGAGCTCCCTGCACTCTATGGCCAGGGAGCTCATCTTATGGTCACAACACCACCTGCGCTCGCTGAGAGCAGCGCATGTGCCAGGCGCCCTGAACCAGGGAGCGGACATGCTGTCCAGAGACAAGGTTCTCCCAGGAGAATGGTCTCTCCACCCCCTGACGGTTCAGTGGTAATGGCAAACCTTTGGCGAGGCAGAGGTCGACCTCTTCGCCTCCAGAGAAAACGCAGCACTGCCCCCTTTTCTTCTCAAAGAGCACGGCCGCGCTCGCCCAAGTCTGGCCAAGCCGCCCCTTGTATGCTTTTCCCCCGATCGCGATGCTACCTCAGGTCATCAGTCGGATCAGGGAAGTGAAATGTGCAGTGCTCCTGGTAGCCCCACTCTGGAACAACCAGACGTGGTTTCCAGAACTGATGCAGATGATGCAATCTGCCCCATGGCCGATTCCGTTCAGGCTAGACCTCCTCAGGCAGGCCAACGGGATGATTCTTCATCCCCGCCCCGATCTGTGGGCCCTCCATGCATGGCCCCTCAACGGGTTCCCGAGAACCATCACTGAGGCACGAGCGCCCTCTACGAGGCGCTTATATGCCCAAAAGTGGAAAGTGTTCAGTGACTGGTGTGATACCAAGAGCTTGAACCCCAAATCGTGCGAGATACCAAGTGTACTCGCCTTTTTGCAAGAGCTGCTGGAGGCGGGCCGCACACCCTCCACGCTCAAATCTATGTGGCTGCCATAGCGGCGTCACACAATCCTGATAAAGGGCGTTCATTAGGGAAAAACGACCTAATCATTAGTTTCCTAAGAGGTGCTAGGAGGATGAACCCTCCTCGCCCCCTCTCGGTGCCGATCTGGGACCTGGCCACGGTCCTGGACGCACTCAAGAGTGCCCCGTTCGAACCTCTCCGAACCGTGCACCTTAAACAGCTCTCGCTCAAAACTGCGCTCTTGCTGGCGCCGCCTCAGTCAAGAGAGTGGGCTGACCTGCACGCGCTGTCATCAAGCTGCTTGCCTGGAATTTGGACCTAACGACTGCAGAGTTGTCCTTAGGCCAAACCACGGGTATATTCCTAAAGTGCTCTCCACACCCTTCAGAGTACAGGTGATATCTCTGGCAGCGCTATCGTCCCCAGCAGACGAAAGCGACGCTAATTTACTCTGCCCAGTCAGGGCGCTCAGAGTATATTTGGAACGTTCTGCCCTGTTCAGACAGACGGAACAATTATTCGTATGCTTTGGCGGCCGCACTAAAGGTCTCGCAATCTCAAAGCAAAGAATATCGCGCTGGATAGTGGATGCTATAGCGCTAGCTTATGAAGCCAAGGGCCTTCAATGCCCCTTAGGCGTCAGAGCTCACTCTACGAGGAGCATGGCCTCCTCGTGGGCGTGGTCGAGTGGGATACCCATTGAAGATATTTGTGCGGTGGCGGGCTGGGCCTCGCCTTCGACATTTATCAGGTTTTATTAAATAACAGGTCCCCTCATTGCATTCCAACATTCTATCAGCCTGACTGTAGAATGGACTGGAGTATGTATGTGCTGAGCATTATCTCCTCCCTTATAAGGTCCGTCTCTGACCGACTTAGAGGATTTTTTATGCATATCAGTACATAGAAAAATGCATTCCAACATTCTATCAGCCTGACTGTAGAATGGACTGGAGTATGTATATGCTGAGCATTATCTCCTCCCTTACAAGGTCCGTCTCTGACTGACTTAGAGGATTTTTTATGCATATCAGTACATAGAAAACTCAGTACATAAGATATGTGCTTGTGTTTGTACTATGAGCCCCACCATGGACCACCTTGGAAGGGCTCTATACTATCCCATTATGTAGCTCGCTGTTGGCCGGCTCGTGGAATAATCACTTTGCTTTAAGGCTCAGGCATCTGCCTCTGGCTTTATAGAGCGAAGTCAGCACGCACGGCGTTTTACATGGTGTTCCCATAGCGTAAGCTACTTAAGCAATAGGAGAGACCTCTCGATAGGGAACGACTCGGTTACTAACGTAACCTCGGTTCCCTGAGAGGAGGGAACGAGTATTGCGTAAGCTGCCGTGCTTGTGCTTGGTCAGTTCGCTTCAGTCGATTGAACCTAAATAACTCTCATGACAGGGTGCCTAATATACAGGTCCTTCTCAAAAAATTAGCATATTGTGATAAAGTTCATTATTTTCCATAATGTAATGATAAAAATTAAACTTTCATATATTTTAGATTCATTGCACACCAACTGAAATATTTCAGGTATTTTATTGTTTTAATACTGATGATTTTGGCATACAGCTCATGAAAACCCAAAATTCCTATCTCAAAAAATTAGCATATTTCATCCGACCAATAAAAGAAGTGTTTTTAATACAAAAAAAGTCAACCTTCAAATAATTATGTTCAGTTATGCACTCAATACTTGGTCGGGACTCCTTTTGCAGAAATGACTGCTTCAATGCGGTGTGGCATGGAGGCAATCAGCCTGTGGCACTGCTGAGGTGTTATGGAGGCCCAGGATGCTTCGATAGCGGCCTTAAGCTCATCCAGAGTGTTGGGTCTTGCGTCTCTCAACTTTCTCTTCACAATATCCCACAGATTCTCTATGGGGTTCAGCTCAGGAGAGTTGGCAGGCCAATTGAGCACAGTAATACCATGGTCAGTAAACCATTTACCAGTGGTTTTGGCACTGTTAGCAGGTGCCAGGTCGTGCTGAAAAATGAAATCTTCATCTCCATAAAGCTTTTCAGCAGATGGAAGCATGAAGTGCTCCAAAATCTCCTGATAGCTAGCTGCATTGACCCTGACCTTGATAAAACACAGTGGACCAACACCAGCAGCTGACATGGCACCCCAGACCATCACTGACTGTGGGTACTTGACACTGGACTTCAGGCATTTTGGCATTTCCTTTTCCCCAGTCTTCCTCCAGACTCTGGCACCTTGATTTCCGAATGACATGCAAAATTTGCTTTCATCCGAAAAAAGTACTTTGGACCACTGAGCAACAGTCCAGTGCTGCTTCTCTGTAGCCCAGGTCAGGCGCTTCTGCCGCTGTTTCTGGTTCAAAAGTGGCATGACCTGGGGAATGCGGCACCTGTAGCCCATTTCCTGCACACGCCTGTGCACAGTGGCTCTGGATGTTTCTACTCCAGACTCAGTCCACTGCTTCCACAGGTCCCCCAAGGTCTGGAATCAGTCCTTCTCCACAATCTTCCTCAGGGTCCGGTCACCTCTTCTCGTTGTGCAGCGTTTTTTGCCACACTTTTTCCTTCCCACAGACTTCCCACTGAGGTGCCTTGATACAGCACTCTGGGAACAGCCTATTTGTTCAGAAATTTCTTTCTGTGTCTTACCTTCTTGCTTGAGGGTGTCAATGATGGCCTTCTGGACAGCAGTCAGGTCGGCAGTCTTACCCATGATTGCGGTTTTGAGTAATGAAACAGGCTGGGAGTTTTTAAAAGCCTCAGGAATCTTTTGCAGGTGTTTAGAGTTAATTAGTTGATTCAGATGATTAGGTTAATAGCTCGTTTAGAGACCCTTTTCATGATATGCTAATTTTTTGAGATAGGAATTTTGGGTTTTCATGAGCTGTATGCCAAAATCATCAGTATTAAAACAATAAAAGACCTGAAATATTTCAGTTGGTGTGCAATGAATCTAAAATATATGAAAGTTTAATTTTTATCATTACATTATGGAAAATAATGAACTTTATCACAATATGCTAATTTTTTGAGAAGGATCTGTACAGCCTTAGCCATGCTAATCTTGGCTGGCTCTGAGCGCGCGGGCGCGAAGCGCGCGCTCATTGGTCGCGCGTTCAGAGTCGCCCCGTCATTGGTTCGAGCAAGTTGCCGCAGCACAGCCAATGACCGAGCTGCCTCGCTCATTGCTGTCTGCTGTGCAGCTGCAATGCGTTTTACATAAAGACTTCAATATTTCTCGAGAAACGGAGTTTTCCCATAGCGTAAGCTACTTACGCAATACTCGTTCCCTCCTCTCAGGGAACCGAGGTTACGTTAGTAACCGAGTCGTTTTCATCCATTGTTTTTTATTACACAGTTTCGGCTGTTCATGCAGAAACCTGAGTCACTGGACCTGATGGCTAAATACCACAGTTTGACCTCTGGGCTTGGAAACAATTACACTCAGAGCTGTCAATCGCTTTAAGCATTCCCTCTCCTCTGTTTGTTGGGCCCTGTTTTAGGCACAGAATTTCTCTAGACAAAACATAATTTAGGCTAATATATATTAGATTCGTTTTTTAGTTATGGTTACACTGCGCTGTTAAACTGATGGTCTAAAATTATGCGTACGGCTATACTTCACATAATTTGACTGTAACATTGTCTGCTTTTTGTGTTTTTCCAGGTGGATATTGATGAAAACACGTCAGAGGCCCTCTATGTAAAGTTATTATTAGAACATGAAGATACAGTGCGGAAGAAACTGCAAGAAGAGGATCCAGTAAAAAAAAAATAATTTACATACTGGAGACAAATACAGCACATCTCTCACACATTCCATCCCCCACATCAAGCACTGTTTTAGATATTCCCCCAAGGAATGGATAAATGTATTTTTACTTTTCATAAAGATCTTTTGAAATACTTAATAGGTTTATAGGTTGTCTAGCATGACTATGACCTTATTTACAACATCTTATCATTCATCCATGTTTTTTTCTTTTATATACAAAGAAGAAGAAAAAGAATACTTAGATATTATTTTACAAATTATATTGGGATTGTTGATGCTGTGTATTCCAGTTATTAAAATGTAATTACTGTGAACAGTGAGTAAACTCTGCATTATAATTTGTGTCTGCATTTGTAAGCTTTGGTAAGTGATGTCTCATTGTGAACTGTCAGTATTGATGCACACCAATAAAACACATGGGACCTTAAATCTGTCATGCATTTTAAACACTTTTTATGACCATTTTAGTATCATGACACACAAAAGAGCTTCTTCCAAAATGCTTTGAGAACAGAAAGCCTTACAACCTATGTATTTATATTAAAAAAATCTATAGATTTTTAAGCTCATGTTGGTTTTTAATCTCTGTGTGGTAAGCAGTAGTCTTTGCCTCGGCCCCTTTGAGCTTGAGGCTCAGACTAGGGTGATGTCACTGTCACGGTGGGCCAAAATCAGCATAGTCTGGAGTGAGGAACACTGTATCTGCCCTGTCATCATTTTCCAATGAATGATAGTGGACATGGAACAATCCTTCTCTCATTCCTAATTCACCTCGCAAAGTGTAAGCTGTATGATTCATATTAATTAAAAAATGTTCTCTAGATTTTAATGTCACTTTGATACAATCTACAAAAAAATGTGTTCCTGTCATTCAGTTTATACCTGAGACTTCTGTTACCACTCAAAGTAGAAAGTTAAGGCAAAAAAGGATATAAAGTGCAGTGGTAACAATTTATTTTACAACACAGCATTCAATTAACATAATTAGCAGAATCTAATGGTGCTAGTCTCTAGATGAGGGATTGCAGGGGTAAGTGGATTGCCATGGTGATGAAGATCAAAGAGATGCACTTCCCTGTATTAATAAAGAAACAAATGCATTAACCAAAATGATGCTGTGTTTGAAATTTTATAGATGTTTGGTCACAAAGACAGCAGAACGGGGTAAACACATTGTTTTTATGGTAATTACAGTATAGGCCAATATGTAGCATGAACACCAATCACTCTTACCAAACTGGATTAGCCCATCAGGTACATTAATTTGCTTTAAAGGGCATATTATCAAATCCTACATCAACACTGATTTGTCCATCTTACCTTGCAGCTGGAGTGCTCTGGTCACTGTACTCGAGCAGTTGTACAATTTTCAACTTAATATTAATACGAACTCTAAAGAGACTTGAAAATATTCATCCACAATTCAAGACGAATGCATGTAACATCTGTGCGGTTGATCCATATATTCGGAGCTGGACAAATTTTGCGCATATGTCGATGTGCTTGTGAGCACATCTCCAGGATCAGCAAAGATTTGTTGCAGAGAGACTTGTGAAAAACTGGCAGTGTCGCACTCTATGTCCTCGGCGATGCCACTGAGTTTGGGGTTGCAGAATGCCCAGACCATGCCACAAAAGTACACAAAAAACGCTGACATCACCAAAATCATAAGCGCATACGACTCAATCATCGCCTCTGTCACCGCATTTGGCATCTCTGTTGCGTGTGAGACAAGCGTTTGTACAAATAAATACACTTTGAATGAAAACAAACCTGCGATGCAGTATATACCTGAATGTTTGCTCATAAATCACATCCGCCTTCTTTAGCCCTCTACCTGTGTGTTTGGGTATCAACTGCCTCTCCCTTGTGACAGTTCATGCAGAGTTCTGCTCTTTCCAAATAAAGGTCACAATTGAACTGTTTCGATGTATCCTGGATTCATTCATGTGCTGTCATTTTATGTGCCTCGTAAAAATAAAATAATAATAATAATAAAGACTTTTCTTCAGGGTGTGTGACATTTCACATCAAACACAAATATATGTATGACAATACACACCACATTTTATCTCAAGAAACTATTTTTTAAAAGCATTTATAACTCTCATTTCAGTACATTTAAATTAAATACTAATTAAACAGGTAACAACACATTGTAACAACTTTGATTAAAAACATTAAAGGGATAGTTCACCCAAAAATGAAAATTATTTCATAATTTACTAAACCTCATGCAATCCCAGATGTGTTTGTCTTTCTTTCATTTGCTGAACACAAACGAAGAATATTTCAGCTCTGGAGGTCCATACAATGTAAGTAAATGGGTGCCAACATTTTGATGCACCAAAATCCACATAAGGGGGCAACATTAAATAATCCAGATGACTATGGTGGTTAAATCCATATCTTCAGAAGCAATATGATATGTGTGGGTAGAAACAGATCAATATATGCCCCCCTGCTCAGTCAATCTCACCTCACTTTCCCATTCTTCTTCTTCAGTTTTTGTTGATTCACATTCTTCATGCATATTGCCCCCTACTGAGGAGGGAGGAGAATTTGTGATAAAAAAAATTACTTAAAACTGTATCTGTTTCTCACCCACACACACGCCATGTGTCTGAACACATGTATATAACCACTGGAGTCGTATGGATTACATTTATGCTCCCTTTATGTGGCACCCATTCACTTGTATTTTATGGACCTACAGAGCTGAGATCCATCCATCCATCCATCCATCTTCAACCGCTTATCCGAAGTCGGGTCGCGGGGGCAGCTGCTCCAGCAGGGGGCCCCAAACTTCCCTATCCCGAGCCACATTAACCAGCTCTGACTGGGCGACCCCGAGGCATTCCCAGGCCAGTGTGGAGATGTAATCTCTCCACCTAGTCCTGGGTCTTCCCCGAGGCCTCCTCCCAGCTGGACGTGCCTGAAACACCTCCCTAGGGAGGCGGCCAGGGGGCATCCTTACCAGATGCCCAAACCACCTCAACTGACTCCTTTCAACGCAAAGGAGCAGCGGCTCTACTCCGAGCTCCTCACGGATGACTGAGCTCCTCACCCTATCTCTAAGGGAGAAGCCCGCCACCCTTCTGAGGAAGCCCATTTCGGCCGCTTGTACTCGCGACCTAGTTCTTTCGGTCATGACCCAACCTTCATGACCATAGGTGAGGGTAGGAACAAAAATTGACCGGTAGATCGAGAGCTTTGCCTTTCGGCTCAGCTCTCTTTTCGTGACAACGGTGCGATAGAGCGAGTGCAATACCGCCCCTGCTGCCCCGACTCTCCGGCCAACCTCCCGCTCCATTGTCCCCTCACTCGTGAACAAGACCCCGAGGTACTTGAACTCCTTCACTTGGGGCAAAACCTCATTCCCTACCTGAGATATTCTTCTAAAAATCTTAATTTATTTTCTGCAGAAGAAAGAAAGTCATACACATCTGGGATGCCATAGTGAGAGAATTTTCATTTTTGGGTGAACTATCCTTTTAAAAAAACTATGTTTAACAGAGCATGAATCAATGTACAATTAATTAGAAAGATCATAAAACTTTGAATCATATACTTTCACAAATATTCATATTTGTATAGATAAGCATTACATTTTTGTTTATAACTTAAATTCATTATAATTTTCTACAAATAAACACTATGCACCCTTATCATATTACCTCCATATTTTATAGCTTAATAGTTCAGGTTATAGTCCAAAACCCTGGAAGAGAATTCGCATTTTCAAGCCATGGGTTCGCTTGGGATTTTGCTATGGGTTTTATAATGGTAGTTTTTGAGTAAAATAAGGCCTGTGGTAAACATTACTTGAAGATACTTGGAAGTTTTGTCCTGCAACATAAATAAGAGACAGTCATACCCCAAATGTGAATTTTGAAGCTACTGTGTTTAAAAAAAAAAATGTTGCTAACAATTGAAGTTGCTAAATAAGGACTAAAATAGTTTTCTGTTTTGTCAGGCATGGATCCTCACATGCTTGTGGTAGTTGTAGTCCTTATTTATCAACTTGTTAGAAATTGTATGGATGTGTAATTTTTGTTCCAGAACAAAACGAACAAAAAAATCTGTTCCTATCTTTGAAACCTTACGTTCATAAACATATCATATTTAGTCTATTTTATGTGAAAGTTAATTGTATAAGACATAAAATAAAAAGTATACACTATATGTTAAGTTCCAGTATTAGCACTGCCAATAAGTTAACACTCTGTGACGTGCGTCACCAGGGGCGGACTGGGAAGAGAAATTGGCCTGGGATTTTACATAGACACTCGCTGTCCTTTTTGGCATATCGCACTGCCATTTTGTGGCCTGTTCTGCATGACACGGCGGCCCATTTCATCTTATCGTGATCCATTCGGCCCTGTTCGTGGCTGGCCCATCGGGAAAAGTCCTGGTTCTCCAGATGTGCGTGTGACCTCTTGATCCAACTTAATGGCATTGGTACACATTTAGGCTCCTTAAACCATCTTGTTCTCATATATGAAAGTTGTTCCATGCCTCTGGGGCTTCAGTATACTCTAGGATGAAACTAGCCTTTATGACCCCACATTTTGCCATTACTGTACACCTAGAAATGAACTGTCTAGAGAATAAGCTTTTCAACATATAATTAACTTGTGCAAGACTTATAGCTTCACTGCTGACTTTCAAGGGGTTACTCAAGTCCAGTAAAGCTTACATATATTTTGAACTGTTTAGACTGCATACTTTCCAGTTATCAGGTCATATAACCAGCATCTCTATATATGTGCTCTAACAGACAATGACAAATACTTTAAAAAAGGCCAGTAGGCTAGTTTCTAGTAATCAGCCATGTTGTGCGACTACATATCCCACACAACTTTGCGCGCAGATCCCGGATGTTTATCACGCCGGAAAAGAAGCGCGAGTCTCTTCCAGCCATCTTGTGGCATCTAGCAGCGAGCAGCTAGCTCAAGCCCCGTAGAATCGGAGGAGAATCCTGCTGAAAGGGCGCCATCATGCCCGGACAACTGCAAGAAGGTTTCGGCTGCGTTGTAACCAATCGGTTCGACCATTTATTTGATGATGAAGAGGATCCGTTTGAGGTGTTAAAGCAGGCAGAAACCAAGAAGAAAGACGCGCCCGCTCCTGGTGCCGCCAAGACCGCAGCGCAGGCGACAAAGCAGCCCAAAAAGGAGTCACAGAAAGAAAGGAGAAACCCGGCTCTCGAGAAGAAGGAAGAGACACAAGCTCCCGTGCCTCTCAAGAAAGATGGTAAACGTTGCTTGCATTAGACCCGTTATTTGTGCACACTTGTCATCAGCGATCAGTCTGCAGAAGGCTCCGCTAACCCCATGAGGTCATGCATGCATATCTCTATTGTTAAAGAGCCGCCTGACGCTTCAAAAACGTTCAACTCCTTAAGCAAAGTGCTCTTTATTATTGCCGTAAGTTGCTTCTAAGTGACGCACGTTAACCTGTTGCTACTTAAATATGTTCTAGATCATTTGCGTGAAGGCCCGATGCATTGCCGTCACTCGAATTGTTGGACGTTGGGTTTATTGAAGCTCTTAGAACTTCCGTCTGGTGAAAATATGAGACTGCGGACTGACAGAATCGGAATAAACGTATTTTAGGCGTACGGGCGGTGAGAGCATTGTAGAACGCTGCTGAGATCGAGCAGTGCATCTCTCCTACCTCATGTCACTAAACTTCCATATATATGTGGGAGTTTACATAGTTTTTAAAAAAAATTTATCTGTACTAGTTCCATTTATATTTACTCAAAAAATAAAGCTTGTATTTAACTAAAATTGTCCTTCCTTGTGGGTAATGTTGAAAGTATGGTTGTTACAAATGCCAGAAAGTTGATCGGCTGTCGGTAGCTCTGTTTGAGTGGTCTGGATGAGAGTAGACAGCGGGCTCGCGAACAGGTGCGCGCGGGCGCGACATCGGGCGCGTGATCAGTTGTTGGGGTGCGCGAGAGAGCGTCTATTTCGGTAGGTGGAGGGTGGGATCAGTCATTCAAAACAAGGAGCGGACCATTATTTTCCAGGCCCACAACGGTGAGTTTATGGATTTGCCAGTGTTAAAACTAAGAATAGAAAAAGGACAAACATTCCCCAACAAGCTAAACCTCTTCTAGGATTTGTTTAATAAAAATAGAAACAATAGTATACCTAAATCTACAATAGTATACCTAAATATTTTAGCAGTTATGCCAGATAATGTCATTCAGTGGCATTTATCGCATTCAAGGTGTTTTTTTTGTATTGCTCGTAATTAAAGTTAAATGTTTCTTATGCTAAGAGTTTTTGTGTTCCGTTGGTTTAATTAAGTAACCTTAATTGAGTAAATTTAAATGGATTAAGGGAACACCTTGTCTTTTGTGGCATTGGTATACTGTGTTTTATTCCACTATGAGATCATCTCATTCATCCTTTGTTTTCCATGACACTAATTGGTATTAGTGTGGTGTATTTAATTGTGTGTGTGTGTTTTGAAGGCATGAGGAAAATGGGCCGCCGGCCGGAGCAGCAGAGTCAACCAGGGTCCCAGCAGCAGGGGGGTCAGGGGGAGGGTCGTCCCCCAGCAGACAGGCGGCCTGACAGGAGGCCACCACGTGAACGGCGCTTTGACAAACCCGCTGACGATAAACCTGCTGAGGGTGGAGAATTCTCTGTGGAGAAGTGAGTAGATTGACCTTTTTTCTATCTAAATGCACACAGATTTTTGCCTTTTAAAACGTTTAATGCACCAGCAGAAGTAGACTTGTGTTTTTCTGATTTGTCCACAATTGATGTCAATTAAGAACATATTTGTAATAATTCAATGAATCTTGATCTTATCATCACGGATGCTATGGTTTCATAGCTGGCATGATGAACGGCGAGATCTCGATAATTTCACTGGTCTATGAGCCGTAAAAAATGCTGAAAACTTTACGGCAACTCCTCTTTCCAGGTCTGGTATTGAAAGGCCGTTCCGGGGTCGGGGAGGTCCCAGAGGAGGACGCGGAGGCCGGGGCAGAGGTGTCGGCAGGAATGACGGCTTTGACTCGCGCGGCAAACGCGAGTTCGACAGACACAGCGGAAGCGATCGATCGTGAGTCATTGGCATCCAGTTCTATGCTTGAACGGTAGCTATAGTGGTGCTCAACCTTGACATTTCAAAGCTAAGTGTTAATTTTTGTTTCAGCAGCCTGAAAGCAGAAGAAAAACGTGGGGGGAGTGGATCTCATAACTGGGGCACTGTGAAGGATGACATGAGGTCAGTGGAACGGCAGACACTTTGACCCCGTTTACACTTGGTATTAAGATGGGTGTTTGGTGGTCTGATCACATGAGGTTAACGCTAAATACAGGTGTAAACGGGGTCAAATGTTTTGTGATAGGATCACAAAAAACACATACAAAGGTAGTCAAAAACACATGTGACCACATCTTATTTGAGGTGCAAATGCTAAAACGAATTGCAACTTTTCTGATTATGAACGGCTTTAAAAGAAAATAACCGTCCGAAATGAAAATTGGAAAAAGCGGATTTATACACAAGCATGATAACTTCAAAAATCTTCAGTATTTCTGAAATACTGTACATCTACATATCGTACTGTACTTCAATACATCTGATAATGCACATCTAAAGCTCAGGTGAATACAGGTCATCCATTTAAATAACAGATAATTCTGCTCGGAATTGTTGCGTTTCTGCTTAGATTGTCTTTTCTTAATTTGCTGCATTTTTAATATCATACAATAATACACTATCATAATGATTATGTTGTTGTGAATTCAGGCCTGTCCTGCGAAATCTGAGCACAAGTGGTCACAGGAGACACATTTAAGTGATTAGGTGTAAACAGCGATGTGTCTCTGCTGACCACGTGTGACCGGATCACCCGAGACTCATCTTAATAACAGGTGTAAATTGGGTCGTGGTCCATCAAGAAAACAAGCTGTTGATACCTCTTGAAACCTGAATATGAATCACAGATTAATTCAAAGCTGGCCAATTAATGTTTTGAATGTGGTTTATTATGTGAATTCTTTTTAATTTAATTTATCTTCCCTCCCGCGTTACAGTGAGCTTGACCAATCTAATGTCACTGAAGACACCCCTGAGGGAGAGGGGCACCCACCTGCTGACTCAGAGAACAAGTGTGTACACCAATAGCCCTAATTTAGCACAACACTGCTGAGTCATTGCTTGCCATTTGCTGCCTGCACTATTTGTAATAAAAACTTGGTGTGAAACGTTAGAGTTGAATGTAGGAACACATGCCATTTAAAAGCACAACAACACATCCATTTGCATTCCTCCAACGTATGTTTACAGGTCAGTTGATGAAGGGATATACTTAATTCTTTCTAATTGGAATTTCTTCCCTGCATAGACTAATTGACAGCATAATTTGGATCTGTAACTCATGTTGATTTTATGTTTTCACAGGGAGAATGAGGTTGAGGAGGTTAAAGAGGAAGGCCCTAAGGAAATGACTCTAGATGAATGGAAAGCCCAGCAGGACAAAGAGAGAGCCAAGGTGGAATTCAACATTCGCAAGGCCAACGAGGGAGCCGACTGGAATAAAGGATATGTTCTGCACAAGTCCAAGGCCGATGATGTATGTAAAACAACAGCCTTTTGGCTTTGTGTTTCATTACATATGTTTATGTCCCATTTTGAATTGAAATATGTGCTCCATATCAATCTCCAACATTTTTACAGACTTTTTATTTACCCTTTATGGTATGGTAATTGGTAGCCATATGGCATCATTTTTCTCACCTTTCAGAAAAACGTAAAACAAAGGCTAATGCATTGTTGGAAATAAAAGGTATGTTTTTATGCCAAATGACATTTGATTTAGTCTCAGACTTTTTTGGGGTCACCCTTATAGGGGAGACACCTGTTGAAGTGTTCCACAAATTGCTCTTAAGCACATTTTGGCATTTTTCTTCTACATCATAATGTTTTGGAGGCAAGTTAGTTAGATGATGTTGTTAACTGGTCAACTTTATCTAACATAGTTTTACAGAAAACCGATAAAATATGAATCCTACCAAATGGCAACTCTGTACAACAATACAGTATTGCACTAATGCATTTTCTCAATGGGAATTTTAATTGACAATGCCATCAATTATATGTTATTTATTTGAAAAAGGTTCCATAAGATAATTGTACTTAAGCATGAAAACCAATAATTTTTTCAGACAACTTGAACGAGGGATGCACAATCTTTACGGCAGCTGATAAATTATTGACCTGTTACCGGGAAAATCTAAATATTATCACGTTGAAAATGGAATTATCGCTGATATTTTCATATGGTTATTTACTTGCGTCTGAAATTCTCTGATTGCCTGCATTGTCTTTCCTTCAGGCAGAGACTCGGGCAGTCTTAAGTAGGATGAGCTTGTTGTTCATTTTGTCTACTCGAGGGGCAATTACATGTTCATAACTGTATATATATATATTGTCTCTGACAAACGTCTATGGCTGCTGAATTGCTTCTTGTTGTTCCAGTATATTGTCTATAAAATTTTTATAGGCTGTTATAAAATAATCTGTTACAAAATGTACAAAAGATTGCGTTATCTATATAATATAATGCATCATATTTTGTCATTATGTGAAGGTTCTCTGCCCAATGAAAGGATGGGCACAACACGGATCTGTCGGTTCTTCCTTCAGGTTACCATAGTAATCTTAGTAAGCGTAAACCAGTTTTTTTGTTTTGTTTTTGTGACTGTCTGAACAGTATATTTTCAAATAAAAGGAGACGCCATAACCATCGCATTTTAATATGCGCGTTAATTTGAAGTTCATTTTTGAAGCTGCATTGTGTTCCATTTAACTGCGCTCTGTCTAGCTGTTTGAAACACTCACCTGCTGTATATGCGCTGCTTCAGTACGTTGAGTCCACTGCCACGTGCTTGGTGTGTGTAAGTGTCTGTGTCCAAATGTTCGCTCTTGTGAGGAAAGCCGCAATGCTCTGTATTGTTGTTGCTGTGATTCATGAAGCATTCCATTCAACTCGGAGAGTCAGAATTTCCTTCTTTCAAGTGGGGAAAGTACAACATTATGACACTTTATATCGGACATCTAGCTTGGAAAATCTTCATTAATTTTGTCGAGATGCAGTTGTGTGTATGCAGGGCATGGAGGTTTATAGTCAGTGAAAAACATTAACTTTTATTAAATAATATCCATTAACGAGTCAAAGTTCTTGCATTTAAACGATAATAAAGCGTGTTTAGCAAACATTTTGCAGAGATAGGTGTTCAAAACACAGTTAATTACAATCTCTTTTGATTTATCGTAATGATAGCATTGCCGTGTTGTATATCAGTTTGGTTGCTATGAGACGTCTCTGACAATCAATGTAAATCTCAATCACAACAATCTCAAAATTATAAATAAGCTTCCTCTTTGACACTTGTGTTTAGTTGTCAGGTAATTGTCACTGGATTAAGAATTAAGTGATAAGTCTCATGCGTGATCACTATCAATTATCGTTTTCATGATCGATCATTGCTGCAACGTCCGAGTACTCGTGCCCATCCCTGGTCTCAAGGGACATACGCCGCATGTTTGTGAGTGAGAGCCAAGCTCATGTTGCTCTGTGAGGATTATTTCAACATCTCTCCACCTTATGTTACTTTGGGGCTGGATTTAGTCATCTGCTGTAAGTAATGATGCCATTTCCCATATTCTGTTTGTTTCATAAAGCAATAAAGAAAATGCGACAAAATAATTTACGCATGTTACTTGGGGACTGTTTTCACGCATTACTTTGTGAAACCTAAATAGAATGTGGGAAATAGCACATTGTTACTTACAACACAGCATTGTGATTAAAATAAGTCCAAGCACAAATTAAATATACACATTTTAATCAGTTATACAGTGGAACTGTCACAGATGAGCGTTGTCAGTGAATGAGATGTGCAAGCTCAATGCGCGCACACGAGCTGCTATCGCAGTCTGTCTACCGGCACATATAATGTGTAGTGTTTTCTTGTTTAATATTCATTACATGCAGTTTATCACCTCATTTTGGTTTAATGCATTATTTACATAAAGTATAAAATAAGTTAACATGAACTAACAATGAACAATACTTTTACAGCATTTATTAATTTTAGGTAATGTTAATTAAAACACATACTAATAATTTTTTTTTAAATCAAAAGTTTTATTAGATAACATTAGTTAATGCTCTATGAACTAAAACTGAACAAGCATTTTTTATTATTAGCTAACATTACCTAAGGTTAATGCTGTTAAAATATATAGTTAATTGTTTGTTCATGATGTTAACTAACTAATGTTAACAAATGGAACCATGTTGTTAAAGAATCTTGTTTTTGGAGCCCTTTCCATTGTGGTACTGAGTTGCCAGTTGCCATGCACTTAAAATGCATGTATTCTATTTATTTATTTTCTAAAATATGTTTGGCGTTAGAGCTGTTAAATATCTGAAAATCAAATGCTAATAAATATTCCATTGTACCATACAGCATGGTTCCAGACTAAATAAAATTACTTGGGAGCCAATGGCTCCTAAACTGAAACATTAAGGAGCAAATGGCTGATTTTAGACGCCAAATCACATAATTGCTTGATAAAGATTGCTGTTCTGAAACAAGATAGAAAGTCAACGAAAAGACAGCTGATAACCCATTAATCTGAGGTTTAATAAACCGTGTAGATTGGCTGTGTCTCGTTTGGAAGGATGCATCATCTGGGTGGCGCATTTGTCGGCCGCATACGTGTATGAAACAATCATGTTTCATTTATAATTTTTTTTGGTCTTATAATTTTATCTACCTCCGGAGGACGCAGCTTTCCAAACAAGAGACAGCCAATGTTGAGAAGATACTTTTGCATTGCCTTTTGTCTTATAAATGTTCACATCCCTTAAATAATTTATACAAATCTAAGAGATAAATTTTTTTTTTTAGTACTATTATGAATCTACACTGCAGATGTTATATGTAGTATATAGTGCATATAGTAGTGTTGTCGTCATGGGCATCAGTAGTGAATGTTTGCACCTTGTGTAATATTTGTGTATAAGTCACTCAATTGTGCCGTCAATTTTTGTCTCGTGTTTGTGTGTATGTGTGTGTGTATATGTATATGTGTATATATATATATATATATATATACACACATACACACTCACCTAAAGGATTACTAGGAACACCTGTTCAATTTTTCATTAATGCAATTATCTAATCAACCAATCACATGGCAGTTGCTTCAATGCATTTAGGGGTGTGGTCCTGGTCAAGACAATCTCCTGAACTCCAAACTGAATGTCAGAATGGGAAAGAAAGGTGATTTAAGCAATTTTGAGTGTGGCAATTTTGAAGACTGGAAAAATGTTGCCTGGTCTGATGAGTCTCGATTTCTGTTGAGACACTCAGATGGTAGAGTCAGAATTTGGCGTAAACAGAATGAGAACATGTATCCATCATGCCTTGTTACCACTGTGCAGGCTGGTGGTGGTGGTGTAATGGTGTGGGGGATGTTTTCTTGGCACACTTTAGGCCCCTTAGTGCCAATGGGGCATCGTTTAAATGCCACTGCCTACCTGAGCATTGTTTCTGACCATGTCCATCCCTTTATGGCCACCATGTACCCATCCTCTGATGGCTACTTCCAGCAGGATAATGCACCATGTCACAAAGCTCGAATCATTTCAAATTGGTTTCTTGAACATGACAGTGAGTTCACTGTACTAAAATGGCCCCCACAGTCACCAGATCTCAACCCAATAGAGCATCTTTGGGATGTGGTGGAACGGGAGCTTCGTGCCCTGGATGTGCATCCCACAAATCTCCATCAACTGCAAGATGCTATCCTATCAATATGGGCCAACATTTCTAAAGAATGCTTTCAGCACCTTGTTGAATCAATGCCACGTAGAATTAAGGCAGTTCTGAAGGTGAAGGGGGGGTCAAACACAGTATTAGTATGGTGTTCCTAATAATCCTTTAGGTGAGTGTATGTGTGTGTAGTTATATATATATATACTAATGTACTGGGTCTACCAGGTACCCAATTAGATTTGGGAACTTAACGCTCACAACAAGCAAAAGATGACCACAAGTAAAGCTGCTGCAGAGTCTCAACTTAATCTTGTCGAAAAGAAAAGTGGAAAAAGCCAGGTTTGGAAATTCTTTGTATTTTAGGCTGATGAAAAGGGAAACATCATAGATCAGCAAAAACCTGTTTGTAAACTGTGCTTTTGCAATTTTCTGATGAAAGGAGGAAACACATCAAACTTGATAAAGCACCTGAAAGACAAGACACCTGGATTAATTTAAGCAACCAAAGCAGGTTAGTTTAAAAGCATATTATCATATTTATTAGTGCTGAAACGATTAGGCAACATTATCGACAACATCGAAAATAAAAAAATTATGAGAACGATATTCATTGTCGAATAGTCGTTTGATCTCATTTAATGTAAAATGAAATCATATTAAACTAATGACGCGCGAGAGCAGCACTGCAGTTCACGCCTGATGGAGGAGGAGAATTACACAGATCACAGTCCAGATGCACTCTAAACATTCACTGGTTCATTTTATGTAGATCCCAAAGTATTAGGGAATTATAAAAAAAAAAAAAAAGTAAATTCAGAAGCAGTCTCGTTGTGGAATAAGCGGAGCCGGTGCTCTTTAAAGGAAACATCCCAGTTTTACAAATGCAGTTATATTTAATGTGTTATAGCTTTAATAAAGTTCAAATAATACAGAGGCAGCTCATGGTAATAACTATAAACTCAGAAACTGGCATTTCTCTGTGTGGTCGGTGCCTCTTCAATGAGTTGCACGAATGTCCCGATCTAAGGGGGAGAGATTGAAACCGCACCCGGCTGAGAGAGACTCTGCCTCGGGCACGCTCATCCCTCGAGCACTGAAGCTTAATGCAGCTAGATTAGAACGCGATTGCTCGCGACTTATTTAATCATAGTATATGTCACTGTGCATTTCTTATCGTGAAGAAAAATGGCAATATGCAGCTTTATTAATACGAGAGCACTTTGCACATTAGTTTGGAAATAGTATTTTATTCATTCTATTAAATGCTTGTTAATTTAGTTTTTTTTAGTACTTGGTAAAAACTTAAAGTAAAAGTTGAAACAAATCTTATAGAAGTGTTCAAAAATACTTTTAAGCATACATTGTTCAGTTTTGTTATAATTCAAAAATAATATATTTAAATTAAAGTGTTGCTCAATGGCATATTTCTGTTCTTAGTTCTGCTGCTAATATTTTGTTAACTATGTTAATAAAAGAGTGTTGTTTAGTAACCTGTTTTTGCTTTGGTACCAAAAATGGTATCGAGTACCGTGAAATTTCAATGGTATTGGTACCAACTGCTGAAATTTTGGTACCATGACAACACTAGTTAGAAACAGTCTGGCCATTCTCTGTTGACCTCTCTCATCAAAAAGGCATTTCCATCCACAGAACTGCTGCTCACTGGATGTTTTTTGTTTTAGACACTATTCAGAGTAAATTCTAGAGAATGTTGTGTGTGAAAATCCCAGGAGATCAGCAATAAAAGAAATACTCAAACCAGCCCGTCTGGCACCAAATTCTAGTCTCTAGAATTTATTCTGAATAGTGCCAAAAATATCCAGTGAGCGGCAGTTCTGTTGACGGAAATTTTGTTTTTAACGTTACCGAATGGCACAGACTACAAGAGTGCAAATTGAATGGAATCCCAGATGTAGTTTATTGATTTATACTCCAATCGTAATCAATAATTACCAGAAGAAAAGGAAAAGTGGTACACAATACAGGACTTTTAATTGTATGAAGACCAAAATACACATGGGACTCTTATTTTGAAATGTATGTGCTCCCAGTTGTGAGCTAACTGATGACTGATACGCTGAGGATGTGAATCTGATTCAATCTGCTAACTTGAGCTCCTGAGTTCAAACCCTCTTTTCGGGTGATTTAATGAAAAAGACCCGATCCAAAAAAGTTATTTGTTCATGACTAAATCGCACTGGGTTTGTTGTTGCGTGCAGTGCAGGGAGCTCGTCATCACAACTGAAAGGGTGAAAAGCGGTGCGTGACACACTGGCGCCAGTGGCAACAGTCAGGTTTTAATACACTTTTATTAATTATTTAGCAATTATTTTTGGTCGCATTTGCAACCTTTTTAGTCGCAGTCTGGAGCCCTGTACAGGGTTAAGCTTTTTAAATAAAACTTGTCTGAATCGAAGCATAGATGAGAAACATGGAGTGGTGGTGGCATAGTGGGATAAAGCACATGACCGTTAATCAGAAGGTTGCTGGTTAGATCCCCACAGCCACCACTATTGTGTCCTTGGGCAAGGCACTTTGTCCCTGTAATACCGTATATACCCGAATATAAGATGAGGTTTTTGTCCTAAAAATAGGCTGAAAAATGGGGGGTCGTCTTATATTCGCGATATAGACAAAATCACGGGGGGAAAGGGAGAAAGCAGGGGGAAACAGTAGAGGGCGCCAACACGATAGGCTAATTAGTGACAGTGTTATGAATTAAATAAAAGGTAAAGTGCCGCCATGGAGAGATCAAGAGATCATCTTGAGAAACGCGCTTCAAAAGTTGGTCAGATAAACAAACACGTTCGAAACAGTTATGACGCCAACTTTAAACTTATGGTCGTGAATGAGGCGGAATCATCTAATAATTGCAAAGCTGCCAAAAAAATTTGGAGTCACAGAATGCAACGTTCGAAGGTGGCGAGCACAAAAAGAACGACTAAAAAATACCAACAGCCAAAGGAAAGATTTCCGTGGACCTCAAAGTGGCAAGTTTGCAGAACTTGATGATAGAATCTATGAATATGTGATAGAAAAACGTAGGGATGCGATGCCAATCACAAGAGAAATCATTGGATGCCATAAGCCAGGAGAGCATCATTCATGGATTTAAGAAATGCTGCATATCAAATGCCCTTGATGGGAGCGAGGATGACATTCTGTGGGAGGGGCTCGTGGAGCATCATGATGGTGATGACAGCGAGAGTGAGCATAGCGAGGCAGGGGATCCCTGTGAGGAATAGGCCTAGTTTAATGTGCAGCATAAAGGCCCATTTGCACTGCTGTTCTTATTGCAACCCCACAGTTTGGTTTGTTTCAAGACTTTAATGTCAGATGTGTTTGATTAAATGCAGATGGTTATTTTCTATTTATCTTCACAGTATGACAATTACATACATACATAGGCCTACATAATTATTGCATTTTTGTGAAAAAGTTATTCATTTTTGTCACTCATTCATTAATTTCTGAACTCATTGACAGAGTGCACTTTATTTTGTGACAAATTAATCCAAATATTTAATGAATGGTGTTAAAATGTTTTTTCCAATGAATTATCACTAGACTTTTCAAATAAAATTATTTTCTGTTGAAAACCAGATTTTTTTCCACAAAAATCAATTTTTTCCCCCCAAAATAAGTCTGGAAAATGGGGGGGTCGTCTTATATTCAGTGTCGTCTTATATTCAGTGTCGTCTTATATTCAGGTATATACGGTAAGTGCACTGTAAGTCGCTTTGGATAAAAGCATCTGCCAAATGCATAAATGTACATCATTTTCCTTTCTTTTTTTTTACTCCAAGCACATTCTAGTGCTTTTTTCTTTAAAAACTTTTAAGCAGCAGCCATGGAATATTATTAAGAAGTAGAGAGACATGAGACATATTCTCAGAAAGGGGTTATTAATCCTTCTCTTAGTTTGTGTGATGCCATTTTTTTTCTCACTAAAATTTTAAGGCGAAAACGATGGTAACATGTTGTTACAAATTTTATTTAATGTATGCATGCGCTTTGTTCTCGCAGGCCTCTGGTGATGATGCTGCTGGGGATCACCACTTCCGCAAGCTAGCTAATGACATTACATCCCAGCTGGAGATTAACTTTGGAGACTTGGGTCGCCCAGGACGTGGTCGTGGCGGTCCACGAGGTGGCAGAGGAAGTCGTGGGGGCCCTGCTACCAGACCTCCCCGTGAACGCAGGCCAGACAAGGTACAATGTCTATACATTTATAAGTAAGGGACTTGATTTTAAAGATTGATGGGAAAAAAACAACACATCAGAACACATTTTGATGTATAATATACAGCTATGAGGAACAAGGTTTTGAGCCAGTGATATTACACTGTGGTGGACCTACAAGGTGTGACCAAAAAAAACAAAATGAATATCATAAGGTTGCTGCATCACTGATGGAAATGCGTACAGACTTAGCTGGCATTAGTGTCAAAATACACATGCATTTAAAAAAAATACACATCGAAGTTTTACACATTGCATCAATGTTAGCGCACAGTTGGTTATTTGATCGATGCATCAATCAAGATCGATAGATCGTTACACCCCTACATACAGGTGTTTGAGATTAAATAACTGAGCTCTTTCTGTATGTGTAGTTTCTGATTAGAGTTTTGCAGAATGTAGAAAAAGAAAAAGGTATATTCTGACTTTTTGCAGTGGTGGTCAGAACACCTGCCTTTTATATTCTACAGGTAGTGATGCAGGATTACAACAATGCCCAACCATATATCCTAAAATGTTAGCTTGGAATGACTCAAATAGCTGTTTTTTTTTTATTTTATCTGTTTCTGTAGGCAAGTGGAGTATCTGTCCCTAACGTGGATGACCCAGAGGCTTTCCCAGCCCTGGCTTAAACTGCCTAGATGAAGCTCCGGTCACCCAGGAGGGTCACTCCTCCACATGTCCTTGTCTATGAGGCTTGCATGCTAATGGATCCTTCAGCAGATGAAATGATGGAAGACTGTCATCCATGCCATTCACCCCTGAGGACTGAATTTTAGCTGTTTTAGAAAAAAAAAAGATGGAAAAAATTACAAAAACAAAGAAAGGACTTCTTGCTATTCTGAAGCAAATTATTGGTTTGAGGTTTTGTATTTAGAAATAAGGTAGCAGGGATGTTTTCATACAGTGTTTCTTTTATTTTTCCAGTTTTTTTTTTTCTCTCAGAAATTATGCATTGTTCATAGATACTTTTTGTACTGCTGCTTGAAAATGTGCATCTCCAAAAATAGGTGTGAAAAGCACACCATTTTGTCTTATGGTGTCCCATAGCTTGCTTGCTTTTTACATGCAAATGCCTTCAAAACAAGGTAGCCCTTTTCAGGGATTACTCACAAGAGCAAAAGATCTACCTGTTTGTGTTTTATTGTATGAAGGTTAATGCATCATTAAGGAAGATTAACAGAGCTTTTCTGTTCTGATAATGCGAGTGAAGGCTTCAGGTTCCTGGAAGCGGGCCTTAAAACCGCATAGAATCTGAAATCTTTTTGATGAAATGTACAATCTTTGATTCATAACTAATGCAAATATGTAGTTCCCATGATTCCGTTGCTCTGACCACAAAAAGGGTCTCTTATTGAATGACCACTGTAAAATGTTAGGCTCTGGTAACTCAGGATAGTGTTATACTCATTACGCCAAGTTAGCAAGTTTACATGCCATGCTCATGTTTACTGAAGTAAATGTGAGTTCAAGTTGTGGATAAATCCTCTTAAAAATGATGTTTGAGATTTTCTTTCTGCCCCACTGCATTTTACAACTGCTCTACTGCATAATTGATCTGAAAGAAACACCATCCTGTTCAGTGTGGAAAAACGGAGTGCTATGATAATGTGTGAATTCCTGCCCTGCTATTAGACCTCTGTCAATAATTAAAAGATGGTCGATTCATATAAAGTAGCTGTGTGGACTTTCACTTTGAAGATAAAACAACTGGCAACTTGTAATATTCAAGTTTATGATTATGTTATTAAAAGGCTAATCTTAATGTCCTGTCAACAGTTGTATAATATCCCTGGTAGTAAATGGGCCTAGCCTAAATTGTTTCAGTGATGGGGTTGGCTTAGAAACAACTTTTAATCTTATTTAAAGATTTCTGGAATTATTTATTTTGGTTCTGAAATGCATTATTTGATTTACATTGGGGTGCAGTACACAGGAACAAATGCTTTACAGTTAGTAAAAAAAAAAAGGTAATCCAACAAAAGCTTCACATGTTCATGTACCATTTTAATTTGAAGTTGAGGACACCATAAACCAAAAGAGTTTCCAGAACAAATTAAATGTATTCTTTAAAGTATCTTTTCAGAGCTCTGACTGAATGGTTTAAATATAAAACTTAATATAAGGACACTTCACTACACAGAGGTAATGGATTTCCTGTTTGAAAAACTGATGTAAGGATGTCAGTGTTTGTTATTTGTGCAGTGGGTCAAACATCTTACATTAAGAGTACATAAGCTGAGTAATAAGCCTATCAGTATATTGATGCTTGCGCAATTTTCCTTGATTACCATAGTGTTGAAATGTGCTGTTTAGTGGGAAAATATAAGGTCTGTTGAACATGTCCTTAAAAAGTTCATTACCTATAGTCTTGATGAGCCATTCAATTGCCTTCAATCCATCTCATCTTCCTGTTTTTTTTTTTTTTTGTTTAATAGCTGTATGGGTAAAACATTATATAGATAGCTATGTCCAGTCTGTTAAATGATAGAAAGATTCAGAGGTACAGCATTGAGGCTTGCTATATCTTTTGTAAAGCATGTGGATTAAATTTAATTTCAACATACCTATTGGAATCATGTATAGAACATAATACATGTCCAGGTCCACATGCGTGCAAACAACATTCCCTTGTAGCAATAAATCTGGCTAAAACACTCAAGACGTGCGAAATGGCTAGTCTCAGCCTTAGATGGGCCGCCCGCCCACAATCCGTTTACTGTCAGTCTGATGCAGATTGCACACAAAAGTACTTTCTAGATATGGCAACCTCTAATCTGATAGCTGACTTGAGAGACTCCGATAAAGTGAACACCGGATGTTTTATCAGTCTGCCTGAAAATATGCTTGCATGAGACAAATTCTTTGGAGAATGAAAGAATCACTGGAATTGCCAAAGTTTGCCTGGTTTGTGGTATCATATATATATATATATATATATATATATATATATATATATATATATATATATATATAGGCACTTAGTAGAAAGGTAACTATAATATAAATATATTCATCATTTGAATGAACTTTTTGTGGCATAATGTACTTAAGATAAATCCATCCTTATATGGCATGTAAAACATAAACTGGTTGGTCGTTTTACATGTCTGTCAGACAGTCTCTTCCAGTAACTGGTTCTGGAGCTAGGCTTTGATAAGCTGCAATGTGAACCTGATTTTTGCTGTTTAGTCAAAGGTCTGGCTGTGCAAGTCTACGAAAAGGCCAACCTGAGAATGGGCTGCTCTGGTATGGCTTGGATTTGAGGCACCCACTCAATTTGTCCATTGTCAGACAAATTATCTTTGGGAAGTCATGTGCTGATTTCCATCACTCATGCATGAAGTTTTAGTACAATTGCAGACACATTTGAATGCCCATGGTGGGTCACGTACAGTCCAGAAACTCACTGCAGTCTATTTTCACTACATCCAGCGTCAACTTTCCTCCACATGGAAAATGAGGCTCCAGTAAAGGGCTGACTGTACATGGTAAGAATTTGAATTCATCCCCTTCCTCTTCTCCACTTCTTGCCCCATGAGTGCAAATGTAATCCTCCATGATGTCTGAGCTCCTGGTGATCAGGGTGGTGTCAGAGCAGCCAGATGTTTGAGAGAAGCTTTTGATGTAGGTGCAGGTGAAGCTGGAGGGATAAGGAACTACCTCCACCTCCACAGTATCTGGCTCCTCACTCATGCTGGAGTCATATTGGTGGAGGGGGAATTTCATTTCACCCTACATGGAGTTAGTAAAGGGGGAACAGGTATGAAGAGATCAATGAAATGTATGTTTCTGACTTTTACAGCCTTTTGGCCAATTGTTTATCAGATTCAAAATTTCAATTATCTTGCAATAGGTTGCAGAAAAAGTTAACACAAAAATGACAATTCTTTGATTTACTTACACTCATAAAATTCCAAATCTGTATTAGTGGTGTTTAAATATTTGTTGAATTTAAGAAAAAAAAGCAGATGTGTGTAAAGCATTCTTGCGCTTAAAAGACTAGACAGGCAACTAATACAGTTAAACAGAAAGCAGGTGTCTGAGATGCATTTTAAATGTTGAAGTTCTTTATAATATAAGATGCTAAATAATCAACGAAACGCAGAAGAAAAAAAATCAAAGACTTTCTAGCACTTTTACATAGAAAAACTAATGGTAAACTGGATTGTTACAAAAGCATTCAGTGTGAACAGCCCCTAGTTGTAGGTCTTTGGCCATTGCGCCTTGCTCTCTCATCAGCGTTTCTCAGATTCTAAATGCCATGTCAGGAAAGGAGATCAGTTTGGAAATGTGTGTCTCTAGATTGCGTTCTGTTTCATTTTGTTGTGCTCCACCTGTTTGAATAGTCCCTGAGCTCATAGTTTGAGCCACATCACCACTGAGTTCAGCCGAATAGCACTATCTGTGAAAATTACTACTGTACATACAACTGTATGTTTTTTTTTTTTTCATTACATCCTTTTGTGGGCTGAGGACACAACATCAATTTAAAAATTTGAATTTTTGGTAATGTTTAAGCAGTTTCTCAGCCCAGTTGACAGCCCTAACCTCTATGACTTTCTTTCTTCTGTGGAACACAAAATGAGTTTAGCATGTTGGTGATGCTCTTTTTCATTAATTAAAGTATATAGTGACCAGGGGCTTTCAAGCTCCAAAAAGGACAAAAAAACAAACAAGCCATAAAGTAGTCCATCCATACAATTCATACGCTATATTCTGTATCTTCTTAACTCATATAAAAGCTTTGTGTAAGGAACAGAGAGAAAGTGTTTTTTACTGCAGACCTTCCCTACTGCCATAGTTGACAAAGTGGCACACGAGAACCAACGGCAGACAGCATCATTAACGTCATATCTGTCTCAATGCGTCTTCACGTGCCATTTATAAATATAAGCGGACATGAATGAGATTTGAGAGCTGTGGCTGAGAGAAAGATTATCAGTGAATAAGGGCTTAAATTTCCATGCCTCACCCATAGCTATCTTATGGCTTCAGAAATCTTTAAATATAGCGCACAGACTACATTTATGGTACTTTAATAATGGTACTTTTGGATACAGCCCCTGGGTAGGGTTACACCAGCTGTGTGTAAGGTCTCACGTAAGTTGGGATGTAAAGTTCATACTAAGGCTTAGTAACTACTAGATAATTTGTTACTAAGTCAGTGCTTAATTTGGTTGCACCACCTGTTCTTAAGGCAAGACTTAGCAAGTAGGTTGCAAGCTCTCCGTAATGTAATACATAGTCACATAATACAACATTAACCTGAATTGATCCAATAAACAGCCTTCAAATGTGTACAAAGAACTGTTAAAAGCTGTAAATTTCAATTTCATCTGGTTACTGTTGATGTTCAAACCTTGTTTGCTCACGTAACTGTCAGCTGTAATAAATGATATGCCCATTAAAATATGAAACATAATAAATGTAGATTTGAAAAAAGTAGATTTGCCCTGTGTAAATAACAATATATAGGAACTGTCTCTAAAAAAACAAGGGGTGATAAAAAAAATATTAATAAGACAGGCTAGAAAAATAGACATTTCTTCATTTTAATATCCTATATATATTTTGAATGTGTTGACACTTGACACTGGGCAACGCACCCTGAAAACTGCACCGTTAGAATGGTTTCATGCTGATGAGCCGCTTACAAGTAAGTTTTTTTTCACTCTCTTGTAAATGTAAACGAGTGTAAATGTCAACATCATACTGTATGTCGAAAGGACTGAAGCCTGTCAAGCAAAACATGAGCTCAGTGATGTCATAAAATATCAGTCTGCTTTTTGTAACCTACGTATAGCTGGCGCAACCGGCCCCTGGTCACAGTATGCTTTAACTGTATGACAAAGAGCAGCGTCAACATTCTGCTTAACTTTTCCTATTGTGTCCCATGGTAAGTCTCAAAGGTTTGGAATGGCATGTGGGTGGGAAAATTAGGACAGATATTTAAATTTTTGTGTAAACTAATCATCTTCCTTTAACAGCATTTTAAACATTTAAACATGTCTTATGCCCAAAAATGCAGTCTAGGTAGACAGCTCACTAGATTTTGAAATTCAGCCCGTGCATGCATTTGCAAGCATTTACCTGGTCAATAGCACAATCCTTTGCCCATTTGCTGTTTGCTGGATCTGGAATATCTCTGGGCATCAGGCACTTACAGCAAGTTAAGAATCTATCAAATGAAAATTATTTTAGAAAAACGTTATCAGTCTTTCCCAGAAACATATTTTTCTCTGTCAGATCTAAAGCATTGCTGCTGTTTCTTACCTACTCTGGACACAGGAGAACTGACAGATGCACAGGAGGACGAGACAGGTCAGAAGAACAGCTCCTCCAGCCAATATCACAAGGGACAGTAGTTTCTCAGCTTAAAGAGAAGGACACAAGTCACTCTTATTAGGATATAGTTCACCCCAAAATTAAAATTCTCTCATCATTTACTCACCTTCATGTCATAACATAAATGTATGACTTCCTTTCTTCTGTGGAACACAAACAAATATTTTCTGAAGAATAACAGCTCTGTAGTTCCATATAATCATGTCAACAGGGTCCAAAACTTTGAAGCTCCAAAAAGCACATAAAGGGCTGCAATAAAAGTAATACATACGACTCCATTGGTTAAATCCATCTTTAGAAGTGATATGATAGGTGTGGGTGACAAACAGTTCAATAATGAAGTCATTTTATCCAATAAATTATCCTCCTGCCCAGTAGTTGGCGATATGCAGAATAAATGTGAATCGCCAAAAACAAAACACTTAGGAGAGAAAAGCGCTTAGGAAGGCTGTTTGAAAGTGAAAATGTATAGTAAAAAAGGACTTCATTGTTGATCTGTTTCTTACCCACACCTATTATATTGCTTCTGAAGACATGGATTTAACCACGGGAGTCACAAAATTTAGCCTTGTATGGACCTACACAGCTGAGATATTCTAAAACTCTAAAAATATGAATTTGTGTTCAGCAGAAGAAATACATTTTATTTATTTAAAATAAATAAATAAATAAAATAAAAATAGAAAAGGGAGACAAGCATTCAAATAACATACCTGAAGACTAAGAATACTAATAACGTTACGCTCGTTTAAATGGACTCATAGTTACTATAAGCAAAACAATAAAACAGGGAAGAAGAAGAAGAAAAAACACTAGGAAACACATTTAAACCTTTTGAAAGAAATCTGATCAAAGTCATTAATTAAACAACAGGACAACTAATGCCACATTGTAGAGTAACCATTGGCGCAACAAAAGCAAAAAAAAAAAGAAAGCAATATTTTGAAAAAGGTATGTAATTTGGGGGACTGGGGATAGGTGGGGTTAAAATTATCTAAAATAGTCATTACATAAACTGAGAAAGTATATTTTGTAAAAATGTCGACTTCTTGAATATTTTCTTTTTGATGTGGTTTCACATCTTGTTAAACCTAAGTTTAAAAAAAGTTGCTGACCCCCTGATCTACAACATGATTGCTAAGTTAAAGAGTTACAAGAAAGTAGTTGGGGAATTCTGGATGTAGATTTCTTATATAGTATTGTACATGTCTTTAGATCTAATCAACACAAATACATACTGTCTGATGGTGTGCAGAATGGGAGATCACTTCCTCTGGGTCCCTCCCCAGCATCTGTCCAGGCAGTGACCCAGAGATTGTAGCAATGTCCTGGAGACAGACCACTGATGGTATACTGTTTCATTGGATATTTCACATCTGCAAACAAAGTCAAGCATCATATCCCATGTTGGCTCAAATTGACACTGTGAGGTCAGAAAACAGCCTCTATGTTGCACTTTTACTGTGTTATTCACTGAAAACATTTCCCTCAATTGTAGCAATTTTTCTAACATACACATATTAAAATTTGCTGTGTGAAGACACTTCATGTCAGGTTTGACGTCAATGATGCAATGGCATTGGTTCTCACATGTGTCAAGACTGATCGCGGCAAGTTTAAATTTGTGGAAAGCAATTTGAGAGCAATACACAAGCTGTTCAGTGAATAACAACTTACATTTCTAAAAACATCTCCTTTTGTGTTCCATGGTAGAGAGAAAGTAAACAGCTTTGAATGGACATGAGTAAATGATAAAAAAATATTTCATTATTTTCCTTAAAGAAAATAAATGTAAACTTGTGCATGTGAGTGCCAACAATTAAATATATGGACTGGTTATTTGTCAGTGCAATGCCATAATTATGCTACAGTTACATATTTTGCCAGCAACTTTTGCTTGCTTTACAGGAAGAGAATATTTTCCTTACCGTTATTTTGAATGTCTCCTTTCACATTGTCCTTCAAATAGACTGTATACTTTGTCAAACAGCCTCTTCTCTTATCGTGTGGGATTTCAGACCATTTCACCTGCAAGCTCTCGCTCTTCTTCCAGTTTTGTTGGGGAACTGGACCCTGTTCTGGAACTATAAATTCAAAGACACGGAGATGTCTTATTTCAGTTCCTTTGATGAAGAATCATGAAGCTATGAAATACGAACAACAAGCCTCCAACCTGACTTCCATGTGGAAATGCCTTCAATCGATGCCATTCTAAAACCAGATGAGCACAAAGCAGTAACTGCCCCCTGATAGCATTCTTTAGGATGGAGACCTGTACAGACAGCAGAAGAAAAGGTACAAGAGACACTTTTTATTACCTATGTTTATACATCATACAAGTTTCAAGTGAAATGTGAAGGTGGGTAGATAAAAAGCAGTAATTTTAGTCAAACAAAAACAACAAACAATTATAATATAATGTATAAAATAATAATAATCGTGCAATTTAAGAAAGATCTGATAAGAATTATTAAAGATTCAAAATTGCATAGAAATCTGAGGGGGCATGTCAGTTTGAATAGGTATGATGATTCTGGATATTACTTTAAGATAACAATCTTGAAATAAAAATTACAGTCAAAACCCTCTCATTAAACTTGCCTCTAATGATAGCTTTGGTGTCCACCACTCTAATCCACTCAAGCCGATCTCTACGTCCAACTGGATACCAGTGCAACACATACTCAGTTCTATGGGTTGCAATGGCGAGTGTTGACCAGAAGAGGGCAATACTATGATTATTCAAGGTATTGTGTGACACAAAACCTGAAACCAGACCTGTAAACACAATAAGAAATTGTAAACCCACACTAATTTGGGTCAACATTATCAAAAGTTTGCAACTGCTGCAAATGGATGGTTAGTGAGTGAGTGAGTGAGTTAGTGTGTAATCCCCTATGCTTACCTAGAGAGCGCAGCTCAATAAATCTGACAGGAGATTGACCCACTGAGTTAATGGCAGATACTGACACAGAGCAGTAAGTGCAGCAGATGTTATAATGTCTTCTGGTAGGTCCTACAATGATTGACTTCACTTTCATCCTCTTCTCACTTATATTATACATTTGGATCTCCCCCTTGGCATCTGATTTGCTCAGTTCCTAATACGTGAAAAAGTACATAGAAAGTTAAATGAATTGAACAAAATTGAATGAATCTGTCAAATATTGAGTAAGTTATTAATGCTATGAGGCAAAAAGGTCACAGAGGCATTATCTCTGAAAGAATGAATTCTCGAATCCATCATTTCCTATAAGCCCCCACTCAAATTTTTGTAAACTGAAACTTCAATGTCGGCTAACTTTTGGTTTCAGACTAACTGTGTTTGGGAAGATGCAGTTCACACCATGCAAGTCATTGCTTGGTGGTGGTTTGACCTTTAAGGGCCAGTGCGAATTAAGTTTCAGGGGAGGGGTTGTAACGGCCTGTCCATTGTGTACACACTAGAGGTCTCATGGTTCGGTTTGTGTCACGGTTTTAGGGTCACAGTTTCGGTATGGTTCGGTATTTGCTTTGTTCAGAAAAATATATTACTGCCAAATCCAAAGAATAATCAATTTAGTAAACTCTTCAACAGGTTTTTCCTTATTGCCATATATTACCAGTATACAGCACTCGACACGATTGATGTCTGCAAACAGTGCCTGTATTGTAATCCTGTATTTGACCATCACTTTTGTAATTGACTGCAAAAAGAAAATATTCCCAGAAAGGAGAAATGCAGGGGGCTTCTTCATCAGTGGCTCGTTTTCTCCACTTGCCATTTTCAACTACACACAACACTTGCAGGACAGTGCTGTCATCAAGTTGACCCACATGAAACACAGGCGGAGCTTATCCAGCTACAAAGCCATTCAGGTATGCTAGTGGAGGTTGTAACTGTTGAATGAAGCTGTCAGTTTGACGCTTTGTTTTCTTCACCAAACCTTGTGCTCCAGATGTGTCATTAAATTGAGGTGAACCGACCAGGGTGTGAATGCTTCATGAATCGTACGGTTCGGTTTTTTACTGAGAACCGTTATACTCCTCGTACACACCACTTGAGCTCAACATCAAATTGATACCAATAATAATTACATGCAAATATAAGTGAATATTTAAGAAAATATAACAAAATATTCTTATTGGCAAAGTGTTACGTGCCTTCCAAAATATTAAAAAACACTTGTTTTGAGATTGCGAGTGCTCTTGAAGGTACCAGACATCAAGCACCTTGTCAGGAGCTAGAGAGAGAGAGAGAGAGAAACAAAACATTTTATTTCACAAACATTCATGCTCTTTGTGCCTTTAACCAGGCTCAACCAATTGAGCATTACCTCTTCATGTATTTACATATTAACAGTTACACAAGGGAAGGGATGTCAAAAATACACAGTTAATTATGCTTTGTAAATCGTTGATGATTCACATCCTGTGGGGTGTATTTCTGTGAAACATTCCCCACAATATTCAAAGATGAATATCTTTTTTTCTTCACATTTAAACCAAAAGTCAGATCTTCCCTCAAATTTGATGTCCAATTATTTTTAATCTTTCACAGTTACAAGTTAATTTAATTAATCTTCTTCACCACAAAATGATTCTCTGTTATTTTGACACCAATTTGTGCCTTTATGACATAGGTTCTCTTTGAAAAACGTATTGACATTGAAAGTGTTCTTAAACACCTGCAACGTGCTGACAAAGAAGTGTGACAATCTTACGTCAATACAGCCAGCATATCCAACACCATCACAATTATGAGAAGTGCTTTCCAGAACACTTGTAACAACCTTAATTCACATAAATCCCATTACAGCTTCTGCCTACATTTAAAGAGGTAGAGATCAGAAGCAAAAAAACTTCACAAAAAAACTTCAAAATCCCACATCGCCCGAAATGACAAAATGTGACATTTTTACAATCCAAAACAACTCCTTATGAGCAAATTATTTTCTTACAATATAAAACATGGTAATTCTTACCACAAGGAGCTACTTCCACTTTGTTGCTGTAACCTAATGTAGTATGGTTGATTCAGTTATGTATAATATTTCTGAGTTGAATCAAACCTGTTACAAAGATGGTACTACATGAAGCATACAGTATATATTTTTTATATTGTCAGCGTACTTACCTTCTTCTTTTGTTTTTGCTGTTTTTGCCAGACTCCAATCACTCCACAGACCTACTGTATGGTTTATTTTTCTCCTGATCTGGAACTCATAATTGGTATGCGGCTGCAGTGAGGATATGTTCAAACTGCTCTCTGCATCAGTCTGCCAAACAGGGACAATACAACGTGTTCTTATCTCATCAATTGAAGATCATTTTTGCTGCAATTATCCGCGGCACTCTGTTTGTGGTGAATCAAAGTCGTGCTGATATTCAGAACAACATGATTGCATGTGTGATTAGTGTTGGGAGGGTTACTTTTGAAATGTATTCTACTACAGATTACAGAATACATGCTGTAAAATTTAATTTGTAACATATTTCGTAATTAGATTACTCAAGTTCAGTAATGTATTCTAAATACTTTGGATTACTTCTTCAGCACTGGTAAAACGTTTTCACTTGTTTTGACTATAAAAATAGTACAGTACAGTAAGACAAAATACACATGTTAAATATACATTCTCTGAAAAACCTAAATATCTTATGCAGTGTTGTTTCTAAAACAAGATAATTCAAATTGATCTTGTTTTAAGGATTTTTAGATATTTTTACAGGAAAGCAATACAAAATTATTATAAAGAATGTGATTTTTGCCCAAATATCAAAGGTCTTACTAGAAAAATTAATTATGATCCAACGCGAATTTTCTTGATAAAAAATATGATCGTGCCTGGTAGCATGTGCATGTAAAATGGCTAGAAATAGCATTTTAGCTTAGCATAAAGCTGACAATTTGCACAAGGTTTATTTATATTTCTTCTACTCCAGACTAACTTCAAACTTACTTCTCTGTCTGCACATCATAAGAAAGTGTTTCACCGCTGTTCAAATACACTTTCAATCGCATCATTTATGATTAAATGTTTTCAATCCGAAAGGACTAAATATTAAATGAAACAAATTACAATTAATGCAAAGTAATCCCCTCAGTAATCAAAATACTTTTTGAATGTAACTATTCTAATTACCAATTATTTAAATTGTAACTGTAGTGGAATACATTTATATTTAGTTTTTTAAATACGTAATCCCTTTACATGTATTCCGTTACTCCCCAACCCTTTGTGTGATTATGTGTATGTATGATGATCTTTAGAGTCTAAAGACAATCTTACTGAGAGAATTTCATTGATAAAGAAACATTACTGATATACTGTGACAAACAAAATATACATTGTAGGAAGAGGAGCAACAAGTCTGTGGTTCAGTTTCCTACGATTAGAATGGAGAAAAACCCCTTTCTTGACATTTCTTGTTCTAGTTTTGAGTAATCATGGAGGGCCTGTGGTCTGACTACTGAACCAATCTGTGAGGTTTTGTTGGTTTTGCCTGTGTCGTCACCAGTTGACTCCTTGCAACACGCATTTTGTTTTATCAACTTTACCAGGACAGATGACTGATAGGACTGCAGGTACAATGAAGTGGCTTAATTACCACTTAACATATGGTAACTAGAAAACCTCTAGAATCAGAACTTTTACCTGGAGGTTTTTCCAGGTCTCATTTTCTCCTCTGTATTTGACCTCAAACAAGTGCAAATGTGCGCCGTGATTGTTGGTGTGTAGGCTGCAGTATTGGGAGGAGCACTCCAGATGCCTGATATTAGGCCTTGAGGGTTTTACTGTAAATAAACAGAAAGGAGGTGGTTACAAAAACCTGAATATCAATACAGCCTTCCCAGTGCATTGCATATTACAGCTAAAATACAGGAAATGCCTTTTTTTCAGATTTCATTCAAGACAATGCACTTCATCAGCTGTGGTCTTCTGTAACAAAAACCTCAACTAATAGGTGGGTGTAAAACCAGTTAATTTTGTAAAGCTGACCCAGTTTCAATTATTTAGACTCCCCCAGCACATAATGCAATCGCTATTAACGGTTTTCAATGCATACAATTTTTAACCTTTTTTTTATATAAAAAAGTATGCAAAAAAACTTTCTGTATGCAAAAAAAAAAAGTTATAAATTAATTCATTGATATTAAAGGGATGGTTCAACCAAAAAGCATGTTAGTCTCAGTCAGCATTTGCTTTCATTGCATCCTTTTCCATACAGTGAAAGTGAATGGTGACTGAGGCTGTCATTCTTTTTAACTGTGACCACATTTACATGCACTTGTGGTTTATTCTAAGGACTTTGCAGAAAGTGGAGTTCTGAAATATCATGTAAACGAGAATGCCTATGACATATAAAGGATTAAGAAAAAGCAGTTTAAAGCCAAGTGTACACTACACGACTTGCAGTCAGCGCTCTGCGACTCACAGTCTTGTTTTCCGTCCTGTTGGTGCGCACAATACAGGACTGTAGTGTATCAAATACATGACCGTTCATCCCTGCTGAGGCCATGTGTATACTGATATTATTATGCATTTTGGGTGATCTGATCACAAGTCTACAATCGAGACACCTCACAATTACAATGGTTGTCTCTTTTGACCACTTGTGTTTGATTTCGAGGAGAGAACATACATCAATCATTACATCAGTGTATTACTGAGTAATAATAAAGCTCAAAAAATTAAAAGACGAGAAAGAAAGCGCACAGCAGGGGTGGTGCCAGGATATTTTCACAGGGGTGGCCGGGCAGGGTACCATGATCAGTCTGTGGTGACATAAAAATTGCGTCCAACTGAGTGCAATAGTGAGTGTTACATTGTCCAACCGTCGGTCACAATGGAAGGTTAAGCAAAAAAACACAACAACATCCTTGATATCTAGAATTAAAGCACAGCTACAGAGAATAAATGTGAAGTTTTCCTCAGATGCCGTGTTTGTTACTTACACAAGCGTCGTAGGGAAATTACATTGCTGCCTACTGACTAAGCTGCTTGTTTATGGGAGTAGAGTAAGTCGCTTATCCAGTGCAAGTAATCTAGAATGCCACTTTCTTGCAATAAGCTGCTTTCAGGTGTCTCTGTAAACGTAGTCTGTGATTCTGCTCATTATTTCCTTTTGTGGTCCACAGAAGATGCAAAGTGGAACAACATAATGCTGACAGAATTCTATTATTGGGAGAAATTTTCCTTTAAACACATCTAATCCTAATGCATTTTAATCTTTAAAAGTGCACTCAGTAACTTATTGTTAGTAATCTCATATTGGACTTGTAGTGACACCAAGTGGCCTGGATGTAGCATCATACAAAATCATTAGTTTTCATTAACAGATGCCACTGTAGAAATTCACTATTCACAATCAACCATGATTAATTTAATCCAACAGCGAAAGTGTCCAATAACAAGATGGTTAATGAGATTAAGTGAGTAGTAATCAGATGGTCATGTGATTCTAAAAGGGCAGCTCTCATGAGGGTGCCCCTGCTCAATGTTGAATAAAACAGCTTTTATAAGATTACTGATGTGACTATAGTCCTTTTCGCATATATGAGTGGTCATGATTTTATAAATATTTTTCAAAATTACAATTAATTTCTGTAGGAGTAAAACTTATTTACTGGGGAAAAATTACCAAGTGCACCATATATTGTATCACTCTTTTAGTAGTGAAGGTATAAGTGAACATTTGGGTACTTCTTTACCTATGTTGCTGAGGGTGAAGGTGTGAGGACCTGTGGTTGTTGAGCCCAAGCTATTAGAAACATTTAGCCACACAATGAGATGGGACATTGAGCCAATGATGGGGAATGTGGCTGAACAAAACCCTGCAGAGTTCATAACACTCTTATAGACAAAGTCTGGAACCCCTTCTACCCTGAAAAAAGAAAAGATTAAACATCATGATTATAAGTTCACACAAAATGTAAAATTAATTTACTCACCCTCACCATCTTTTTTCCCTGGAACACAAAGTGAGATGTTATACAGAGTGAAAGTCTGAATCACTATTCACTTCCATTTTAACAGGAAAAAAAGATGCTATGAAAGTGAATGCTGACTGAGGCTAACATTCTGCCTAACATCTCCCTTTGTTCCATGGAAGAGAGAAAGTCATCCAGGTTTGGAACAACATGAGGGTCAAAATGACAGAATTTACATTTTTGGCTGAACTATTCCTTTATCCATATTACTGATCTTTCTGGGTTGTGCCATATGCTCTGTTTACTCAAAGATCCTCCTTGGAAAGGTGATTTGACCCTTTTTACTAACCGTAACTGACATGTGGTTGTGATTTTGGTATCCCTTCCTGTTTTCCAAGTGCAGCTGACATTGCCAAATTCTGTTTTCCGAATGCAAGTCAGGTTTTCTGGAATGCTTGGTGGGTCTGAAAAAAAAAAAAACCTGCACATGACTGTCACGCAAAAGATTCACTCCAATAATGTTGTGCTTTTGCAGTCATCTAAGTTTCAATCTCCACTCCTGTCCGCTTGTTCAGCTAATTTTATGTATATTTTCAGGGTTCTGGTTTCAAATGACATTAAACTTGAACATGAAACTAGGTAAATAAAAGTCTAACATGCTTTATTCTGTGCTTTTAAAGGGCATATTTCAAGTCAGTTGAAATAATGTGACATGGTATAAATATCACGGTTCCCACACATTTAGACTTTTCCTTTACTTTTCCAGTTGTTTGTAATGACTGGTTAAGGATTTTTTTTATTATTATTATTTCATCAACATTACACTCTAATGTATTTAAGAGCTGAGCATAACTTCAAAAGCGTACAGTAACTATAGAAATCTTCATGATTTTCACCCTTTTATAGATTTTAACAATTTCCATGACTTTTCCAGGCCTCAATATTCCCTCATAATCCCAGGTTTTTCACGACAATGGTAACTCTTGAATAAAGACACATTACAGAAAATGCTGAAGGCTGTGCTTACGTCCTGGAGTGATGTCAATTCCACATGGCTCTGGGTCCTTCATGCACTTACAGGTGAAGATACTGAACTTTGTTAAATTCTTAACATCCACCGACACCACACTTGAATTAAACTCTACATGCATCAATTTTTTCTTATCCTGAAAAATTAATTTGGTACACTGATTCTTGAAGAGACAAGAGACGGTGAAATTGGAACCTACAAGGACTTCTTTGCCTCCACTTGACTTTACAGTGCACACCGTTCCTGCAAGAAGCATTAGCACAAATGAGTATAACGATGACCCTCTACCTGCTTATTTTTTACGCATTAAAATGTTTGCACCAGGGTCACAACCACTGTAGACTTTCAGGGGGACATGTCCCCAAATGATTTAGATTAGTGGTCAACCATTATGGTTGACACATTGTTTTTTCAATGGCTGATTCTTAAGATAGTCCTCTTACACTATTTATGACACTAGTTTCATAAACAACAATTCCTGAAACTAAAATGTAGAACAATTAAACATGAGAAACAATATGCAAAATTCTAATGCAAAGGCAACATTCCATTCACCTTCTGGATTCATCAAATTGACACTGATGGTTAAAGCCTACATATTATTATCAAATATTAATATAATCGCCTATATATTTAATAAAATGTATACATTACATGTATAAATATTATTAGCCTATTGAATTAAAGTATCATCACATGTAAATGAATAATAATAATATCATACCTCCTACTGCACCTGCGGCCAGGATGAAGTGGAATATGAGAAGGACCGACCACGTACATTCAGAAGACATCTGGATCAGTGCTCCACAGCATACAAACTCAGAATATCAACTCCCCTCCAAATATATTCCTCCGTGCTCTGTGGACAATCATTTATAATGTTTTTTAACATTGTCTTGTCACGCCATTTTGTTTCCTTTTAGAGAAATTCACCTAACTCTTGAAATTTACGACAGTAAATAAATTCTCACTCAGGTGAGAAAACGTATGTTTGCTGACGACGCGTCTAAACTCGACATTGTCTTTGCTAAACTCTCACGTTACAATAACCGAAGCTGTCTACATTGTTGCAATCTATACATGTAGGCTTTTAGAAATAACTTATTTGAAAATAAAAGCAGAGTTCTAGTTTGAGGCGTCACGCCGCTTTACTTGTTGCTATGAGTTAAAATAACACTTTTTTAGATTCAGATGCGGTGTAACGTGGCTTTATACTTACCCCTGCCCACGGGACAAAAATGTTCGGCTTGGTCATTTGGATTAATTGTGGGGTTTTAAAGTGGCAGTAGAGCCGTCCCTGTAACGCACCGCGCGCATCTCCTCCCTCTCTTGATAAATAAAGAATTGAGAGCGCGTGAGGCGCAATTGCTTGTGAAATCGCGTGAGATAAAATGAGTAACGACTGAGAATCGTATTCTCCCGCACTCTGTACAGGCTACTTTTAGACAGTAGTGTTTTTATTCATGCATTACTGTAAGTAATTTACAGGTTAAAATGGGAGACTGGTGGAGAGTGATCTAGATCTGGTCAAATGTATTAGAACATTTACATATGTTTTAAAGGTTATACGTTTATTAATTTATTAATCCACATTTTGTTATGTTACAGCCTTATTCCAAAATTGATTAAATTCATTATTTTCCTCAAAATTCTACTAACAATATCCCATAATGACAACATGAAAGAAGTTTGTTTGAAATATTTGCAAATTTATTAAAAAATAAAAAATGAAAAGCCTTTTCCATGACACTCAAAATTGAGCTCAAGTTTTCCCACTGATCATCCTGGAGATGTTTCTACAACTTGATTGGAGTCCACCTGTGGTAAATTCAGTTGATTGGACATGATTTGGAAAGGCATACACCTGTCTATATAAGGTCCCACAGTTAACAGTGCATGTCAGAGCACAAACCAAACCATGAATTCCAAGGAATTGTCTGTAGACCGCCGAGACAAGATTGTATCGAGGCACAGATCTGGGGAAGGGTACAGAAAAAATTCTGCAGCATTGAAGGTCCCAATGAGCACAGTGGCCTCCATCATCCATAAATGGAAGAAGTTTGGAACCACCAGGACTCTTCCTAGAGCTGGCCGCCCGGCCAAACTGAGTGATCGGGCAGAAGGGCCTTGGTCAGGGAGGTGGCACATGACAGCCCACCTGGAGTTTGCCAAAAGGTACCTGAAGGACTCTCAGACCATGAGAAACAAAATTCTCTGGTCTGATGAAACAAATATTGAACTTTTTGGCCTGAATGGCCAAAAAGACTTCAACCCGAGTGAACATCTCCAGAGAGATCTGAAAATAGCTGTGCACCAACGCTCCCCATCCAACCTGATGGAGCTTGAGAGGTCCTGCAAAGAAGAATGGGAGAAACTGTCCAAAAATCGGTGTGCCAAGCTTGTAGCATCATACACTGAAAGACTTGAGGCTGTAATTGGTGCCAAGGGTACTTCAACAAAGGCTTTGAATGCTTATGTACATGTGATTTTTTTATATTTTTTAATTTGCAAAGATTTCAAACAAACTTCTTTCATGTTGTCATTATTGGGTATTGTTTGTAGAATTTTGAGGAAAATAATTAATTTAATCAATTTTGGAATAAGGCTGTAACATAGCAAAATGTGGAAAAAGTGAAGTGCTGTGAATACTTTCTGGATGCACTGTATATATGTATATATATTTATGCTAATATAAGGTGAGAAAAGACATTGCCTCAATATTAGGTTACTTTATTGATTATATCCTACCAGATGTAAATGTTGAAGAGGTTGTTAACAAGAAAACGTTCTCTTCTAAGTTGTGGTGAAGTCGCTTGGTTCTGTCAGACTTATAGAAGGTCTTGGTTCCTGTCACATAAGGGTTGTTGTGTAATATTTTAGGAAGTTTTTTATATATGCAGCTTTTATGACACCATTTTATAGTAACTGTAATGACTCACTATATGGAATATTTGCACTTAAATAATCATTTGTCGCATTGTAGGATCATTTCAAATGAACTAGTGAGGGCAAAACATTGATGGTAAAAACCTTAAAAGAAATGGTGGCCAGTCTCTGTCCCTAAAATATACACTGTCCATTATATATTCATATTAGTTTGAACCTAAAACCTTGATGTTTCTGTTCTTATACAAAAGTGCAATAAGGCAGTAACAATACACACCACATGCATGCATCTTGGAAGGTTTAATCATTTGTAGAAGCAGAAGAGGTGCTTTCATAAGGTCAGGCAGCCCACCCTTAAAGTCCCCACACATCAGGGTGTAAATCAGCAGCACAATAACAGAGTGGATTTTTAAAAAATAATATTTGATGCTGTAACCAACACGTGCTGTAAATGCATTGAGTGTGTCATCTCATGTGTGAGGAGTTAAATTGTATTCTGAAGAGTGATACGAGAGCTCTCTCAGGAAGTTTTAAAAACAGATTTGCGGTGCAGGTGTCTCTGCAAGACATGATGCATGTGTAACTGAGAATGTGATCCTCTTGAGACCCACTGCCTCATTGTATATAGTATAAATAACATGTTAACAAGGTTTAGACATGTGAAACACTGCTTCACAAGTTTTTATGAATCCTGTCTTCTGTGGAACACAAAAGGAGATGATACTAGGCAGAAGGTTAGGGATTAACAGTCTCAGTTACCACTCACTTTTATTGTATGGAAATAACATGCAATGAAAGTGAATGGTGACTGAGGCTGCCAGTCCCAAACATTCTGTTTAACATCTCTTAAGTCATTAGAATTTCTAAAAGGTAAAATTACACCACAGTCCAAAGTCTGTTTACATCTTGAATTTAACATTATTCCTGAAATATATAAATATAAGCACTAAAAAAGGTGTGGTTCCTGCTCACTGAGCTTGGAACACCTGCTGTTCTGGTACAAGTGTTTTGTAACTTCCAGTCAACAACACTTACTTTTCTCCTAAAAACTATATTTAGTAAGCACAAAAAGAATCTTAAGTCTGTTGTGACTGCCTCAGTCACTGTCCTATATGAATGAAGTATAATTATTCTAGTATTTGAGTCTCTGACATCAGAAATCCAAAGATTTTAAAATGAGTTGTTTTTGCAATTTTGTTTCAATAGATGCTCTTTTTGAAATAAGGTGAAAGTTGAGTTCTGAAAGTACTGCATGTCTCCTTCACACAATAAAACGGTTTTATTTAAAAAGATCAAGGACAACTTGATTTCTCATGATAATGATGACCCCTTAAAGAATGTAACGTAAGTCTTCATCGCCAAGATAGTACAGACGTATTACTGTATAATAATGGAAAACTTAATGCTTAGGGTCCATTATGGTGTCATACAATGCTTGTTAGTGCAACTTTGATCATTTAAAATGCCTTGCATGACTATATTTATTGTGAACAGTTTAATTCAGCATGCATGTACTTCCAACATGGTCCAGCACACAATTGAAGATGTGAAAGTTTGGTGGCAGGCATTACAGGTGAAACTCGAAAAATTAGAATATCGTGCAAAAGTTCATTAATTTCAGTAATTCAACTTAAAAGGTGAAACTAATATATTATATAGACTCATTACAAGCAAAGATATTTCAAGCCTTTATTTGATATAATTTGGATGATTATGGCTTACAGCTTATGAAAACCCCAAATTCAGAATCTCACATGAAATCAATAAAAAAAGGATTTTAAATACAGAAATGTCGGCCCTCTGAAAATTATAATCATGCATATGTACTCAGTACTTGGTTTGGGCCCCTTTTGCATTAATTACTGCCTCAATGCGGCGTGGCATGGATGCTATCAGCCTGTGGCACTGCTGAGGTGTTATGGAAGACCAAGATGCTTCAATAGCGGCCTTCAGCTCTTCTGCATTGTTTGGTCTCATGTCTCTCATCTTTCTCTTGGCAATGCCCCATAGATTCTCTATGGGGTTCAGGTCAGGCAAGTTTGCTGGCCAATCAAGCACAGTAATACCATGGTCATTGAACCAGGTTTTGGTACTTTTGGCAGTGTGGGCAGGTGCCAAGTCCTGCTGGAAAATGAAGTCAGCATCTCCATAAAGCTTGTCTGCTGAAGGAAGCATGAAGTGCTCTAAAATGTCCCGGTAGACGGCTGCGTTGACTCTGGACTTAATAAAGCACAGTGGACCAACACCAGCCGATGACATGGCTCCCCAAAACAACACAGACTGTGGAAACTTCACATTGGACTTCAAGAATCTTGGATTGTGTGCCTCTCCATTCTTCCTCCAGACTCTGGGACCTTGGTTTCCAAATGAGATGCAAAATTTGCTCTCATCAGAAAAGAGGACTTTGGACCACTGAGCAACAGACCAGTTCTCTTTTTCTTTAGCCCAGGTAAGACGTTTGACATTTGAAGCCCATGTCCAGGACCCGTCTGTGTGTGGTGGCTCTTGATGCAGTAACTCCAGCCTCAGTCCACTCCTTGTGAAGCTCCCCACACATTTGAATGGCCTTTTCCTGACAATCCTCTCCAGGCTACGGTCATCCCTGCTGCTTGTGCACCTTTTTCTTCCACACTTTTCCCTTCCACTTAACTTTCTATTAATGTGCTTTGATACAGCACTTTGAGAACATCCAACTTCTTTTGCAATTACCTTTTGAGGCTTTCCCTCCTTGTGGAGGGTGTCAATGATGGTTTTCTGCACAACTGTCAGGTCAGCAGTCTTCCCCATGATTGTGAATTCAACTGAACCAGACTGAGAGACCATTTAAAGGCTCAGGAACCCTTTGCAGGTGTTTAGCTGATTAGAGTGTGACACTTTGAGCCTACAATACTGAACCTTTTCACAATATTCTAATTTTCTGAGATTCTGAATTTGGGGTTTTCATAAGCTGTAAGCCATAATCATCAAAATTATATCAAATAAAGGCTTGAAATATCTTACTTTGCTTGTAATGAGTCTATATAATATATTAGTTTCACCTTTTAAGTTGAATTACTGAAATTAATGAACTTTTGTACGATATTCTAATTTTTCGAGTTTCACCTGTATGTACAGTAAATCACTCCTTTACAACAGAATACCTAAACCTTTTCTGGCATCGAAAAACTTCGGCAACCCCCTTGTGGGGAGTATGGACAGGAATTAATGACAGGCCCTCTTAGGCAGTTCTCCAGCCTTCCACTCTTCTGTCTTTATCAAAAAATGTCTGAAGGGTGGAAAGCAGGTCCTCAAGAACATTCAAGGACCTGAGCATCCTATCCATAGCTAAGAAGCTATTAAAACACCAATGGATCACAGCAATGCTAGTAAAATCCCAACTGAAGTCATGAAGCACATGTGATGGAGACACAAGCAAAGGAAATTGGTCCTCCTCCTCTTCCTCCTTTACCTCTTCTTCTCTAGTATCTTCTTCCATTTTCAGTGAAGTAGTCCATAACTGAGGTGTATAAGGACAATCTATATCAATTTACCCAACCACTGGTGTTTCTGTGACATCCTCATGAAGCACAGTAGAGTCTCTCACACAAGATAGAATAACTTCTTCAATGGGAGTTAAGTGGGAGTTATTGTCCTCAGCGAGAGGTCCTCAGTTACCATAGCTGTTATCCTAAGAGCAAAGAAAAACTGTGAAGAAGATCTAGTCTAGCAATTCAACATTTAAAGGAATAAAATATAAATGTTGTCATCATTTGAATGAATAGATGTAACTGAAGCTCCTAATCTCAATCTTCTTTTTTGTTCCACGGAGAGAAAAACAAGAAGAAAAAAAGCCATACGGCCTCAGAACAACATGGCTGTGTAAATGATGGCAGAACGTTTATTTTTGGATGAACTAACCATTTAAGGTTGCTATATAATAAAAAAGCAAAACAAATATACAGTACAGTATTGTTACGATCCCGTGTTGTCCGTCTCGTGTTCTCCGTTTTCACTTATCACGTTCCATGTCACGCTCCCTTGTTGTCCGCTCCGTGTTTTCTGTCTTACCCTCCCCTTCGTGGGAGTTGTCTGCCTGCACCTCTTCCTGTGTCTTACCCAGCACTTAGCCTATATTTTCCCATCGTGGACTTTTTATTTTTTCCAGCGTTTGTTTGTTTTCGTGTTCCTACTCAATAAACTGCATTTGGATCCCAATCACCCTTCTGCCTTCGCCCACTTCCTCAGTTGTGTCACCCTTCTGCCTTCTCCCACTTCGTTCAGTTACAGAACGCACGACCCAAAATGGATCCAGCAGTTTTACGGGCAAACTACCGGCTGCTCTGTTTGCGACAGGGGGACCGTCCCATAGAAGACCACATAAAAGACTTCCTTGCTCTGGCAAAGCTCACCGACTTCCCGGACTCTGCCTTGGTGGTTTTCTTCAGGGATAACCTGAACCGTTCGCTGAAGGAGCGGTTGCCTCAGGCAATGCACGGCTGGACCCTCTGCGACTTCCTGGAGGCGACCCTACTGATGTGCGGCTCTCCGTTTACTGTGGGCGTGACAAAGGAGGACCCTACCTCACCACCCACAGTGGAGACTCTCCAGCAGTCCCTGGCACACCCTGCCGCACCAGCCCCACCTGTCAGCGAGCAAACCCCCGCACCAGTCGCCCCCCAAGAGCCCACGCGGACCACTGCATCGGCCCAGAAGAGGAGGAGAAGACGGGCTTTCCGCCTCCCGGTTCACGTCAGCCACGGTCAGCGAGCCTGAGCCCTCGTCAGCCACGGTCAGCGAGCCTGAGCCCTCGTCGGCCACGGCCAGCGAGCCTGAAGCCACGCTGACCAGAAACAGCGTTCCAGCGCATACCACGGTCAACCAGCCAGTGCCTGTCGCCCCAGAGGTCAGTGAGCCAGTGCCTGTCGCCCCGACCATCTCTGAGCCAGTGCCTGTCGCCTCGACCATCCCGGAGCCAGCGCCTGTCGCCTCGACCGTCCCGGAGCCAGCGCCTGTAGCCTCGACCGTCCCGGAGCCAGCGCTTGTAACCATGACCGTCCCTGTCTCAGCGCCAGTAGCCAGGACCGTCCAAGTGCCAGCGCCAGTAGCCAGGACCGTCCAAGAGCCAGCGCCAGTGGTCGTGCCCGTCCTAGAGCCAGCGCCCCTCGAGCCTTCCAGGGCTCCACCTCTCAAGCCTCTCGAGCCTTCCAGGGTTCCGCCTCTCAAGTCTCTCGAGCCTCCTAGGGCTCCACCTCTCAAGTCTCCGAGCTCTCCTCCTGAGCCTCCTAGGGTCTCCTCCAGTCTCGAGTCTCCAGGCCTCCTCCCGAGCCACCCAGGGCTCCACCTCTCCAAGCCACCCAGGGCTCCACCTCCCGAGCCACCCAGGGCTCCACCTCCCGAGCCACCCAGGGCTCCACCTCCCGAGCCACCCAGGGCTCCACCTCCCGAGCCTTCCAGGGCTCTGCCTCTCGAGCCTCTCGAGCCACCCAGTGCTCCGCCTCTCAAGTCTCTTGAGCCACCCAGGGCTCTGCCTTCCGAGCCTCCTCCGGCTCTGCTCCCAGAGACTCCCGAGCCTCTTATGGCTCCGCCTCCCGAGCCTCCTACGGCTCTGCTCCCAGAGACTCCAGAGCCTTCCAGGTCTCCGCCTCTTAAGCCTCCTACGGTGCCACCTTCCTCAGCCCCGCCTCCTGAGCTTTCCTCGGCTCAGCCTCCAGAGCCTCCCACGGCTCCGCCCCCTGGGCCTCCCGAGCCATCCTCGGCTCTGCCTTCCTCAAACCCGTCTCCAAGGCCTTCCTCGGCTCCGCCTCCTGAGGTACCCTGTGCTACGCCTCCTGAGCCTCCTTCGGCTCCGCCTCCGGAACCTCCCTTGGTTCCAACTCCAGAACCTCCTTCAGTTCCACCTCCTGAGCCCCCATCGGCTCCGTCTTCAGAGCCCTCTTCACCCTCGCCACCTACGGTTCCGCCTCCTGAACCTCCCTCGGTCCGCCTCCGGAGTCTCCTTCAGCTCCACCTCCTGAGCCCCCCTCGGCTCCGCCTCCAGTGGCTCCCCCAGCTCCGCCTTCTGAGCCTTCTACGCCATCACCTCCCTTGGATCCGCCCTACATTGTTCCGCCTCCTGACCCGCCCAAGGCCTTACCGCCTGAGTCAGCCACGGCTCTGCCTGTCTCTGCTCCGCCCCCAGGGTTCCGGCGTCCTTGCCTACGCCTCCTTCGGCGCCGCCACCCAAGGCCACAACTGCTCTGCCACAGAAGTCCCCCTTGGCTCTGCCAGCTTCTCCAATGGCCACTCCTCCTCCCAGACCTCCTGAACCGGTCTTTGCCTTGTGGCCGTCTCCCTGGCCTCCTAAACCTGTCCCTGCCCAGCGGACGCCCCACAGACCTCCTGAACCGGTCTTTGCCTTGACGCCACCTCCCTGGTCTCCTTGACCTGTCCCTGCCCGGTGGACGCTCCCCAGGCCACCTGACCCTGGCCCCGTCTCACACCCCTGTGGACTGCCTGCTTGCCCCCCTCGGCCTTCCTGACTGCCTGTCGGCCCCTTGCGCCTCCGTGGACTGCCAGTCTGCCCTCTCGGCCTCCCTGGTCTGCCTGTCCGTCCCTCGTGCCTCCATGGACTGCCTAATTGCCCCTTGTGCCCCCTTGGTCTGTCTCTGTGTCCCTTGTGCCTCCTTGGTCTGTCTCTGTGTCCCTTTTGGTCTGTCTTTTCTCCCCCTCTTCTAGCCCCCTCGCCTGGAACATTTTGTGTTTGTTGTTTTTAGATTTCTTTATACCGTCTGGAATCCGGTCCTTTTGAGGGGGGCTATGTTACGATCCCGTGTTGTCCGTCTCGTGTTCTCCGTTTTCACTTATCATGTTCCGTGTCACGCTCCCTTGTTGTCTGCTCCGTGTTTTCTGTCTTACCGCTCACGCTTCCTGTCATGTCTTCCTTGTTGTCCGCTCGTGTTTCACTGTCTCTGTGAAAAACTACACTTCCCTTCTTCCCGTCTTTTCCGGCCCCGTCACTGTGTTATTGTCCGCGCCTGTCCGTCATTTTGTCATCACCTTGTCTCGTTATTTAAACCCCGCTGTTTTCCCTTCCCTTTGTCGTGCGTTAACGTTTCGTGTTTCATGGTTACCTTCTATGCTCATTCTCGTATTTTTCCATGCTCTGTATGCCCTTTGTTCTTGTTCCCTGCAGCCTCCAGCCGTTCGTGTTCTCCCTGTTGTGTCGCCCGTTCGAGGACTACCCTCCCCTTCGTGGAAGTTGTCTGCCTGCACCCCTTCCTGTGTCTTACCCAGCACTTAGCCTATATTTTCCCATCGTGGACTTTTTATTTGTTCCAGCGTTTGTTTGTTTTCGTGTTCCTACTCAATAAACTGCATTTGGATCCCAATCACCCTTCTGCCTTCTCCCACTTCCTCAGTTCATTACAAGTATACAGAGTGTGATCAAGTGTGTTAATTCTAATGTATATGATTTTCTTTATTCTGCAGAACACAATGAAGATTTTAAGAAGAATTTTTCAGCTCTGTAGGTCGATGGAATGCATGTCAACTGGGTCCAAAACTTTTAAGATCAAAAGCATGTAAAGGGAGCATTAAAGTATTCCATACGACTCCAGTGGTTTAATCCATGTCATCAGAAGTGATATGAAGTGATATGAGACAGATCACTGTCATTTTTTTTTACTATAAATCTCCAGTGGTTTAATCCATGTCATCAGAAGTGATATGAAGTGATATGCGACAGATCACTGTCATTTTGTTTACTATAAATCTCCAATTTGAAACATTACAGTTCTATTTTTGTATTTGGTGATACACATCCTTAGTGCATATCACCTACTGGACAGGGAGAAGAATTTATTGTAAAAAAGGACTTAAATATGGACCCGTTTTACACTTCCGGTATTTGGAACTTTGGAAGTAAACAACTGGAGGGTAAACTTAGTGGTGAATGGGAGTGTATGGGAGACCACTGCAAATATAATTTTTGCTAACACATTTGCTTCATCATCACATCACATCATCACAGTCTGTGAAGAGGATCCATTGATCTGTTTCTCACACACATCTAACATATCGCTTCTGAAGATATGGATTTACACACTGGAGTCGTATGGATTACTTTTATGCTGCCTTTGTGCTTTTTGGAGCTTCAGAGTTTTGGAGCCTGTTGACTCACATTGTATGCACCTATAGAGCTGAGATATTCTTCTAAAAATCTTCATTTGTGACAGAAGGGAAAACAGCAAAACTCTTTCCCATATCCTTTTTCACAATGACAAATATAACAAAGCTGCCAGGGAGGTACACATTTACCAAAGCAAACAAATCCAGCAGCCAAACCTCCATACATTGCAGTAAGCCTGTGGCATGAGGGCGTGGTCGTGTGTCGGTCTGCGGGAGAGAGAGAGAGAGAGCAGTAAGGCCGACACACGACCACGCCCCCATGCCACAAAGCCATTTTTTCTCTACAAAATGTGATTTGTTTTTTCTGCTTCAGCTATTGTAGATAGGGGTTAGAGTCATGCCTCAGTAAGCCATTTTAGGTTAATTTCATCCAAAAGTGGAACACTTTGGTGCATTCAAAACATTCCTCCGTTTGTTTGATTGACTCATTCAGCCTGTCACACAAAAAACGTTGGCTCAACCAATGGTATGAGTTTGGGACAGAACAATCTGTTTGTACAATAAATGGAAGATGCGTGGAGTTTTCTGGAATCTCTTTGAAAAGAGCAATTATTTATGCAACTCCTTTTGGTGATACTTGTGGAGCAGAAATTACACCCTTCTGTTACATTTCTGTTACCGTGCTTAATGGTGAGGAAGAGGGTTTTTTTCTTTTTACAAAAAGAAAAAAAAAAAGAAGTGTTCTGTAATTTAGTTAAAGGGCTCCATTGTCAGCATGTGTCCGCAGTGCTGATTACATTACTGTAGTAATGTTGAAATGTTCTTGTAGAGAGCTATGGTTTCTTCCTAGGCATACTTGTTCAGGGTGTTCCTAAAAGTGGATTCTTGGACTCTGATTTTAGCCAACAGAATCAATGCCTGTAGATCTTTAGCTGTAATGTTGGTGTTCATTGAGACTTCCTATAAAGTCCAGAAATGTAAGCTGAATGACACCACCAGAAGACTGATAATGGATGAATATCCAACCTTGTAATCGCCAGCAACCTGTGGTCTCAAATCTTCTGAAATCACGGCATGATTCACTTAATAAACTAATGTCAAAGTAAGCATTATCCAAGATAATAAAAGACATTGATTTCAATAGACAAAAGCCCCAAAATCACTCCTTTTTTATGTTGATTGCACTAAATTAGATTGTTTAGAAAATTAATTCAGAAGTTTTACAGCATTGCTGTTGTTAAATTTAGGTACATTTTCGAAAAGCCAAGTGACTCCCATCGACAAACACATCTTCATCATTCTGTAAAGAGAGATTTTTTTTTTAGTTATATAGATATTCAGTATGCTAAATATGTTCAAGTTTATGTTATTTGGTATTTATTATCCGTAAAATAAAATGCCCATTTTTTTACCACCTTACAACAGGTTGATAATTCAGAATGTTTTGCATACACTTTGACATTACATTATGACTGATTGCAACATTATGAAACATTGAAACACTGCAGACATAAACCACATTATGAAACTGTTAGAACAAATGAAAGTGCAAAGTGTTTTACACTTAGTAAAATCATAACCCCCTCGTTCAGCACTTCACCTTTGCCGCATTTTATACATTTTACATTTACATTTACATTTATGCATTTGGCAGACGCTTTTATCCAAAGCGACTTACAGTGCAATTATTACAGGGACAATCCCCCCGGAACAACCTGGAGTTAAGTGCCTTGCTCAAGGACACAATGGTGGTAGCCGTGGGGCTTGAACCAGCATCCTTTTGATTACCAGTTATGTACTTAAGACCACTACACCACCACCACTCCATCAGGTACATCAGATTGGCAAGAATCACCAATAGAACAGCAGCTGCCAAACAAAGTCCAGCTACCATTCCATCTGGAAAGAACACAATAACACAAGTGTCAGTAAATGCTGAATTTTCTCTGCATAACATCAGTGTAATTACTTTGTAAGTGCATAAATACCTATAAATAATGCATTGTGTATGCACTCTGAATGCAAAATGAACCACATTGAACTAGTTCTAAGTGGCCTAACACTTGTTAGCGTAACCTAATGAAGTCAGGTTGATTCAGATGTGTATTTTTGACTTGAATCAAACCAGTTAATTTAGAAGTCTAAATGCATGAAGTGCATTTTTTAGGTTAACATTTCTTTCAGTGTAGTCTAACACCATAACATTTATTCTACAGGTTACTATATTGTAGTTCAAATTTGCACAGCTAGACCCAAATCCCTATATGCTGGTAATAGAATAATGTATTGAAAACATTTAAATGCAAAACTTATTACTATAAAAAATTCTCTTTCTTTCTTTCTTTCTTTCTTTCTTTCTTTCTTTCTTTCTTTCTTTCTTTCTTTCTTTCTTTCTTTTTGGTTTAGCCAATACTGTACTTCCAAACTCTTTTGCTCTGTAGTACTTCAGCTTGAGAAAGAAAAAACATTTCCAGATCCTTGTTTGTGGTCAAACTGATGTAATTGTCTCAAGGCAATAATCACATACATTTTCGTTATTGCACACAAAGGCAAGGCACCTGTTGTGTTGTCAACCTGTTGGGTTGATATGTTTTAGCTATATCCGTACACATCAAGCTTTTTTGACAGTAGCAGGTGGTAGCTTTTCCTTTGGGCCCTTCGCCCACAGAGTTCCAGCTGGAGACCAGGACATCAAAACTTTTCTGTAGACCATCAGTTCCCAGCTGAAAGATCTAGGAAAATTGTGAGGCACAGTTTCTGCATGCAGAAAACACACAAATCATAAACAGATGATTGGTGTTTCATCAGTTATCAAGAATTATTCATAAAGCATGCATTTGCTTTATTTACACTCTATATAGTCTACTTTAGCAAATAAGCTTGACAACTGTTGGTCATGGTCTGTGTATACTGTATGAGTCTTGATGTGAATGCTATTAACTAAAAAACATGCTTAAGTGTCAGATAACTAAGAACAACTGAAAAATTTAAAAGTAGCATTTATTGCTTCACGTGGCTCTTCGCAGCAGCAGCAGCAGTACATAAGTCTTGGTGATAGATCTGCTTGGTGTTGTGTGGTCATGTTTAAGTGTTATGCATTCTGTGAAGCTCCCCTGCTTTGTTGTGGGATTGTTTGTATGTTGATTTGTGCAGCAGCATATCCTACATGCTCAGTGCAGTATGTCTTGCATTTTGATTAATTGTGTGGGAGCAGGTGCATGTCCACATGCTTAACTCTGTATGTCTATGTATTTTCTAGCAGTACAAAGCCTCAGTATTTGCTCTGCAGCAGCACCACCAGCATCAGCAGCAGCATAGCACACCTCGTCCACCAAGACCAATATCCTATCAATATTTTATAACCACATTAACATGCCAAATCTTTCCAAGAGTTGTCATGACTAAAATAACAATAGTTTATGACAATAAACTCTATGGGCCCAATTTTAAGGGTGCTAGCGCCAAGCGCAGCACTATGCCATAAGTCATAAGCACAAAGTCAGTGGGCATGGCCATGAGGTTTTGGTATTTTCATGCAAGCATGTGCTAAATCTAGGTGCATGTGGGTTTGGTGAAATAAGGCATGCATCACGCTAATGGGTTGGGCCAAGTGCAAATAAATTCTGAGGGTTTTTTCCGGTTATTGCATCGTCTGCAATATATGCAAACTGTAAATGTAGAAACTGAGTTTGGACTTTGCACTGAAAATAGACGTGGTATTGAAACATCTTAGCGCAATTACTTATTTTTCATGAAATTAGCCAACTGTGATTTGCGGCACTTCATTAACATACAATACACCCACAGTTTGCTCACATACACCTACAGGCAGTACAAATACTCCCACCCAAGGCCACTTGCTCTGGCATGAAAACTGTCCTTAGAACTAGAGCTCTCATGAAACTGAATAAGACATAGCGCCTGGTCATTGCACATGGTGCTGTGCTTTGCATGCCAATGGAAATAGAGGCCTATGTGGTGCAAGCTGACATTTTTTTGAACTTGCTATCTGTTAGCCAATTGGCTCTCTCCCATGTGAAATTTTAAGCCAATCGGCTTGCATGGTGTAAGCTGATTGGTCCTTTGAAATGCAATCGGGTAGCCAATCAACTTGGGTCTCTCTCTTTGTCTAACATTTAAATAAGCCGGTTTTACTGTAGTATGCTGCAAGAGTTTTACCTGAAACCAACCTCTACACAAGCTCCATACTGTGTGTCTAGATCTGCTACATGGGCCTTGTTTGTATATCTGTTTGTGCATGTCTTGCACTTTGTCTAATTGTGCGGCAGCAGCAGCATGTCCACATGCTTAATGTCTGTGTATTTTCTAGCCGTAGCAACAGCAGCAGCCAAAAACAATATCCTATGAATATGTCATACCCACATTAACATGTCATATCTTTCCAAGAGTTGTCATGGCTCTAATTCTGTCATCATTCACTAGCCCTTATGTTGTTCCAAAAACCTGTATGATCACAAAATGAGATGTTAGGCAAAACTGACACCATTCGATTTCATTGAAAAAAGATAAAATGAAAGTGAAAGGAGGCAGAGTTTAACATCCCATCTCTTTTTATGTTCCACAGCAGAAAGAAACCCATAAAGTTTGGAACAACATGAGCAAAAGTCAATTATGACTTACCCTAAAGTCAATTACATTTTTGGGTGAACTATCCCTTTAATGTTAAACAGTCCCATAGCACTGCTCTTTTAACACCAGCAGGGTGGAGATATTTAACATTGGTTAAAAACTGTTATGGTGACTACTTTTTTTAGTTCTTCATCGTTTTTACTGTTGTTACACCACATGATAATAACAGACATTTTTTGGCCACGCTCTAACCAAGTTATAAGTAACTAATGTCTGTTTCACAGCTTGGTTAGAGTAGCTTTACGTTGGAAGAGACAGAAACATTTGCTCATATCTTCCGCTGTTGCCTGTGCTTCCTGTCATGCCTCAAGCCACAAGTTAAGAATAGCTGTAGGGTCGCATTTGTGCCAGCCTGATCTGTAGCTCTAAGAAGACACGTAAATAACATAGAAGACAGAGGACATTAATATTTTCACTCTAGTAACAAACACATTGGCTAGCCTAGTCCATTCTTAAAATCATTTAGGCAATGACACTGATCTACGCAGTCACTAGAATGTGTGACTACAATGATGTGCCAAGCAGGACTAGGCAGGGCATAAACATGCCCACTCATATATAAACCACAGTTTACTCTCTAATAGTTTTGTGCCACCGCAAGTTTTTTTTTTTTTTTTTATAAAATTAGAAATCTAAAGTTATTGTCATATGTCGTAGCCCTGTGAATTTGGGGCCCATCAATGAATAGTTTTCAGTTTCAGTTTAGTCTGACATGTGGGCCTGTCCCTTTGAGTGTGTTATCTTTTTTCCACCACCCATATGTTTTGTTTTGGAATAGTAAAATCTAAGAACTATCTAAAGTAAATCAAACTGTGCTGTGAAACAAGTTAAATTCAAATGGATTTTCAAGAAAAAATCTTGTTGGGAACATGAGCTTATTTACATACGCATAGTTATTCTGACCTAAAATAAATGCAACAGTACATTATTTGGGGATTTTCAATTATCTGTAGCAACAAGATTTGAATCTTGGCCCAGTAACACGCCTTAAAGGAATAGCTCACACAAAAATAAAAAATAACTTACCCTCATGAGTGATTTTCTTTCATCCGTGAAACACCTAAAAAAAGATGTTAGGCAGTATGTAAAGCCCAAAGTATACTACGATTTTGACATGAACGCTCGGTGTCTGCATACAGTCTAATGTGAGCCTGTCAAAGTGTACTCCATCTGACTGTGCTACACAGGCTGTTGGTGCATGCATGCTATGACTGAACAAGAAACCAGACTATTTCGCTTCAGGAGTTTAGACACATTAAGATGTCCAAATAGTCCTTCAGACTTGAGTTATAGAAATTTAGGTATCTCCTGACCTCCTCACACATGAGTTCTTCATGTGCACATCCACGGTTGACATTTTTACCTTCATCTCCTGTTGTTTACCGCCGATTTCATCTTCTTCTAGCACATCTTCGTGACAACATGGACTCAAATGTGAGTGTTGCCACCTTTTGGACCCACTGATAAGTGCAAATAATTCCAGGCTCATGAGCATTCTGCACGTTCAAAGACACAGTGTTAAAAAAATTGGGCTGTGCGCGTTCAGTGCTCGAGCACTCTGTTGATGATGAAAATTGCATCATGCGTCCTGTACAGCATGTGGACGCTCAGCGTTCACATATGACAGAAGTATACTTTGGGCTTTATTCTGTCTGACTGAGTCTGTCATTTTGCCTAACATTTCATTTTGTGATTCACAGAAGCAATTACAACATGATCGCAGGAAATTCAACATGCTGCTTCTGAATGTTTATGCACTGTAAAATCAAACCCATACTGCCGAATTACTGACAGGCGCCATCCCACATCAGGCATCAATTCAAATGTGTTCACCTTACCCTGTGGTGCTACCAATGTTGGGTAAGTGTGGCAGCGGGGGCGTGGTCAAGCGCCCGTCCGGGAGAGAAAAGCGGTAAGGGCGCTCACACCTGAGCTAAATGATGACTAACACCTGTGTCTGATTGCAGTAACATGAGGAGAGCGGCATAAAAAGGGCAGGAGCGACGGAGCAAAGGAGAGAGAGAAAAGAAGAAAAGGCTGTCTCTGGAGACCCTGAGAAAAAGATTAAAAGACTGACCCTTTAAGTTGACACTGAAAAGAAAAGATTAAAAGACTTACCCTTTAAGTTTACACCGCTTTCCTTGTTTTGTTCTACATTGGTGCAGAAACCCGGGACTATTTTTTTTTTTTTTGTGATGGAACAAGGTCGCCCCATAGAGTCCTCCCAGCTGGCGGAAATCCTCCAGTCCCTCGCTAATCTCCATCAAGGCCACCAACAATCCCTGCTTGAGCTCCGGCAGGATCAAGATCGGCGGTTCTTCGAGATCATGCGGGCTCAGGCAGAGGACCGACTCGCTATCCGGAGCCTCCTCAGCCATGAGGCTGCGTCAGCCCCAGCCGCGACCCCGGACACCCACGCTACGCTGCCCCCGCCCATGTTACAGAAGATGGGGGTGGCAGACGATCCTGAGGCCTTCCTCGACCTATTTGAGAGGACGGCTGAAATCTGGGGCTGGCCGCCCGAACAGTGGGCAGCCCGTCTAATTCCTCTCCTGTCCGGGGAAGCACAGCTCGCGGCACAACAACTACCAGCGACGAACCTCCTGGCTTACTCTGACCTGAAGAGGGCCATTCTGCAGCGGGTTGGTCGGAGCCCGGAAGAGAATCGCCAGCTCTTCCGGAGCATGAAGCTGGAGAAGTCCGACCGCCCGTTTGCGTTTGTTCAACGGCTCCGGGACGCTTGTCGGCGGTGGCTGCTCGCGGGGGACCGCGACGTCGAGGAGTCATCGATCAGGTGGTACTGGAGCAATTTACGCAAAGACTGCCCAGGAGAACGGCGGAATGGGTCCAGTGCCACCGCCCGGCGTCGCTGGAGGCAGCTGTTCAGCTTCGCGGAGGACCACCTGGCGGCGATGCCGAGGGCAGATGAGCCCTCCCCTCTCTCTCTCTCCCCTTCCCCTGTGTCTTCCCCTGTTTCCCCCTGTTCCCTCTCGCTCTGCTCTCTCCCCAGGGCCCGTTCCTGCCTCCCGCAGGCGTGGAGGATACATCAGACCAACTTCCCGGCTGTGGGAGAACCCGCCTAACCCTTCCCGTCCTTCAGCCGCTCTCCTCCTCAGGTGGTGGCGCCCGCCAGCACGGGTGCGGCCGTGGCGCCTGGGCCGGTCTGTTGGAGATGCGGAGACCCGGACCACTTCGGGATCAGTGTCCGCTGATGGAGGTGGGGACGGTGGTGCGGGTCTCCGATGTCCCGCAGGCTGCCCCGGTCGGGCTGGAGCGTACCGGGTCCCGGTAAGGATCCAGGGGTACATACCAAGCATTGATGGATACCGGCTGTAATCAGACCACCATCCACCAACGCTTGGTTCAACCCGGGCTTTGGGCACAGCTAAACGGGTGAGGGTGAGGTGTGTGCATGGGGATATTCACAAGTACCCCATGGTGACTTTAGCAATCAAATTCGGGGAGAAAAACATAGTGTGGAGGCAGCGGTTAGTTCCGCCTCACCCATCCGCTAATCTTGGGTACTGATTGGCCGAATTTTAGAAATGTATTAGAGGGAGTTTGTGCGGATGGGTCCTGCATGAAAGTGAGGAGGTGTGTGATGTGCGATGCTTTGGCAGGGGAGGCGGAGCGGGGCCGTCCTCGGCTGCTCCGAGTGACGAGGGAAGGGGCGAGGGTCACCCCTCCTCTCAGGGAGTTCCCTGAGGGGGACTTCCCCTTGGAGCAGTCGCGGGATGAAACCCTTAAGCACGCCTTTGACCAAGTGAGAGTAATCGATGGTCAACAACTCCGGCCGGGTGTCGCCATTTCATATCCGTATTTTTAGCTTATTAAAGATCGGTTATATAGAGTGACGCAGGACGCTCAAACAAAGGAGGAGGTGACACAATTGTTGATCCCACGGAGCCGCCGGGAAATGGTTTTCCAGGCGGCTCACTATAATCCTATGGCCGGTCACCTAGGGGAGCGGAAAACACTTTTCCGTCTAATAGCCCGTTTCTATTGGCGGGCATTGGCGGCGACGTCCGCAGGTGGTGTGCGGCGTGCCGCGAATGTCAGCTGGTAAACCCACCGGCCACCCCAAAAGCGCCTTTGCGCCCCCTTCCATTGATCGAGGTTCCTTCGAGAGAATTGGAATGGACCTCGTCGGGCCATTAGAGCGGGCGTCATGCGGACATCGCTTTGTGTTAGTCCTGGTGGATTACGCAACGCGATATCCGGAAGCAGTGCCTCTGAGCAACATCTCAGCACGCAGTGTTGCCGGGGCACTCTTCAAGATAATCTCCGGGTGGGGTTCGAAAGAAATCCTCACCGACCAAGGCACTACGTTTATGTCACGAACACTTTGCGAACTTTATGAATTATTGAGCGTTAAGTCGATTCGCACCAGTGTGTACCATCCGCGAGACGGATGGGCTGGTGGAAACGATTTAATAAATCACTCAAAAATATGATTCAGTAAATTCGTGCACGAAGACGCTAGGAATTGGGATAAGTGGCTGGACCCCCTGTTATTCGCAGTACGAAAGGTCCCGCAAGCCTCCACGGGATTTTCCCCATTTGAGCTGCTGTACGGACGACGCCCACGCGGGGTCCTCGACGTCATCCGTGAAACTTGGGAGGAGGGACCTTCTAGTGCCAAAAATGAAATTCAATACGTTCTTGATCTTCGAGCAAAACTCCACACACTGGGGTAATTAGCACAGGAGAATTTGCTCCAGGCTCAAGAACGCCAACACCGGCTGTATGACAGGGGTGCTCAGCTACGGGAATTTGCACTGGGAGATAAAGTGCTTGTATTACTCCCAACATCGAGCTCAAAATTACTCGCTAAGTGGCAAGGACCCTTTGAGGTCACACGACGAGTAGGGGACCTCGATTATGAAGTTAAACGTACCGATAGAGGCGCGCGTCAAATATATCACCTCAACCTCCTGAAATTGTGGAGGGAAGAGGCGGCCTCTGTGACGTTGGCAGCGGTAGTTCTGGAGAGGGCGGAGCTCGGACCGGAGGTAAACAAAGCCTGCGACCCTAACACCCGGTTCCTTGTGGAGACCACCTCTCACCACGCCAACTTGCAGAGGTTTCCGAACTACAAAAGGAGTTTGCAGACGTGTTCTCTCCTCTACCGGGCCGTACAGACATCATACAACACCATATCGAGACCGAGCCGGGCGTAGTGGTGCGTTGCCGCCCTTATCGCTTGCCCGAGCATAAAAAGAAAATAGTTCGGGAAGAATTGGACGCGATGATGGACATGGGAGTAATAGAAGAATCTCACAGCGATTGGTCCAGCCCGGTCGTCCTTGTTCCCAAGAGCGACGGGTCTGTGCGTTTCTGTGTGGATTATAGAAAAGTCAATGCGGTGTCTAAATTTGACGCGCACCCAATGCCCGTGTTGATGAACTGCTCGATCGGTTAGGTTCTGCTCGGTTTTATTCGACCTTGGATCTAACGAAGGGTTATTGGCAGATCCCTTGACACCAATATCCCGTGAAAAACGGCCTTCACCACGCCGTTCGGATTACACCAATTCGTGGCGCTTCCATTCGGTTTGTTCGGGGCACCAGCCACGTTTCAGCGCCTCATGGATAGGATCCTCAGACCACATACTGCTTACGCCGCTGCTTATCTAGATGATATCATCATTTATAGCAATGATTGGCAGCGGCACTTGCAACATCTGAGGGCCGTCCTGAGATCGCTGCGGCGGGCGAGGCTCACGGCAAACCCGAAAAAGTGCTTGCGGTTGGGCGTGTGGAGGTACGGTATCTGGGGTTCCACTTGGGTCATGGCCAGGTGCAACCCCAAATTGACAAGACCAGCGGCGATTGCGACTTGCCCTAGACCCAAGACCAAAAAGGGGTGAGGCAGTTCCTGGGGCTGGCTGGCTATTACAGGCGGTTTGTACCTAATTATTCGGATGTCACCAGCCCGCTGACTGACCTTACTAAAAGGGGGCTCCAGATCCGGTCCAGTGGTCAGAGCAGTGCCAACAGGCGTTTACAGAGATTAAAGCTGCACTTTGTGGGGGCGCTTTTGCATGCACCTGACTTCTCTCTCCCTTTTGTTTTGCAGACGGACGCTTCAGACAGAGGGTTGGGCGCCGTGCTCTCGCAGTTGGTGGAGGGAGAGAGCGCCGGTGCTGTACATTAGCCGGAAGCTCTCCTTGAGGGAGACTAAGTACAGCACCGTAGAGAAGGAGTGTTTGGCCATCAAGTGGGCGGTCCTCACCCTCCGATACTACCTGCTGGGGCGAGCCTTCACCCTCTGCTCGGATCACGCCCCACTGCAGTGGCTCCACCGCATGAAAGATACTGAGCGCCCGGATCACCCGTTGGTATCTGGCCCTCCAGCCTTTTAAGTTCAAGGTGGTCCACAGACCGGGGGTGCAGATGGCTGCCGCTGACTTCCTCTCCAGAAATGGGGGGGGAGTGGTAGGCAGGCCGGATGACGCCCCGGCCTGAGTCGGGCGGTGGGGGTATGTGGCAGCGGGGGCGTGGTCAAGCGCCTGTCCGGGAGAGAAAAGCAGTAAGGGCGCTCACACCTGAGCTAAATGATGACTAACACCTGTGTCTGATTGCAGTAACATGAGGAGAGCGGCACAAAAAGGGCAGGAGCGACGGAGCAAAGGAGAGAGAGAAAAGAAGAAAAGGCTGTCTCTGGAGACCCTGAGAAAAAGATTAAAAGACTGACCCTTTAAGTTTACACCGCTTTCCTTGTTTTGTTCTACAGTAAGTAACTGCAATCTGACAAGCACTACTTTGTAAATACTTTGATGACATTAACTAATTACTTTGTAATTGGAAAATACCTAACACTGGGTTCTACTGAAAAGACTTTGCTGTGATCCATACAATGTTAGTTATTATTCCAGGGATAGAAGGAGGTAATCACATTCACTCCAAGGGTAAATTCCAATCAAAAGATATCATCCCTATGCCCTCACTCCAAAGGACAAAGCTCTTGATTCGGGCACAAAGGAGCATTGCATTACTGTATGTACTGCAAAATAAATGATTTTCTTACTTTAGTTTGGTACAACCCTATGAATGGCATTCCCTTTCCCACAGTGCCCGTCAAGGGCGCAGAAATGCTGTTTGGAAAACACCCCAAGACAACAGGAAACGAGGAATTAAATATTCTCACATAAACAATACAATTCGCTTTTGGCACCACCCTGTGAACATTTCACCTTAACAACATTTCTATTTTTTGAATTTCGATAAGTACTGACCGATTTTAGCAACAGAACTTTTGACCTCCTGCTGCCAAATTCACAGTGTGATCAGTCTGGAAAGAACTTAAGAAGTTAAGAAAACCGTTAGTTATAATTGCAAGGGTGTGGACGATTGTTAGGGTTTGCTGGTGAAATATATATAAAAAAAAAATCCCATTGTCTTTAACAATTTGACCGACTCTATGAATAATAAAAAATTTTTTTAGTGTAAGCTCAGAACAAGCTCTCGAAATAATTTCCAGACTAGTGATGTAGACTTGTAGGGGAGTGGGGTTACTGGAAGAGGATGTGAAGTAAATGGTGGAAAACCCTGCTGTTAAACTGTGGGTATGACAGTGATGAGTGTCACGCCAAAGACAGGTAGAGTCTTTCCACAGAACTAAATGCACGAAGGTGCAATGCATCACTTGTGGGATGAGGTTAAAGACACCTGAAGTGTTGTGAAACCAATCCTGCTTGAGAGAGTGTTGTTAACGTATAAACAAATGTTGTGATTCTGTGTGCACAAACCATGAACTGCATGGCTCTCCTCCCCCAGCCGCATTCACAGACTTTTACAGACACAAACCACAAGCTCTAAACAATTACAAACAGCCATTTTACTCAACTGTTCTCAATAAGTCTCTTGTCTCTGTGTCTCTGAATGTAGATGGTATAATTTAATAAATCCTCTCTGTTTTCCTTGGTCAAGCTGTTCCCATTGGATCAGAATTTGCTTTTCCCCAACAGTGGTAATTGATACATCTGGACCAGTCAGTGGACCTGAAAAATAAAAAATCAGATTGAGGGCCCTTCAATTACTGAGCAGGAAAATGCTGAACAATTAATAACTGCTTGATAACTATCCTAACTGCAACTGTATTAACTTCTTAAATAGACCATAAATTCCCTAGTGGCAACTTAACACCAATCCATCTGCACTCTAAAAAATTATCTGCCCCCTTGTGGTAACTTACTAAACTTAACAGGGTACAACGGGGCTAAAGGAACACTCTAAGGAAAAATGTTCTGATCACAAAGTGTATCAAGATTCAAGAAATAAATGTATCTGTATTAAATATTGATGGAGCGACATAATTTCTGTGAAAACTAACAACAGAAGGTTGTTTTGAATAAAATGTATTTAAAAAAGAAAGAAAGAAAAAAAAGGGTGTAAAAGGCTCCCTTTCTTGGGGTAAAAGGCCCCCTGGGGTTTTAAAGTGATACGTGTAGATACTGGGGCAGTAGTAATAGCGCACAATTTGTCAACTTATGCAAATACTTTTGAGACAGCAAGATGCTCTTTTGAGTAACAAATGTACATATTGCTTATTTAAAGTAACCACTTCAGAAAAGGGTGCATAATGTCCTGTTCATTTCAATCACACTTCACATTTCATTACATCTTAAGTATTATATTGACAAATGAATCTCCATTGTGATTGGATCAGTCAATGTGAGCCCACTTTGAACATTTTTCATGACAAATCTATTCCACCTGTGGCAGGGTGAGCAAGAGACAGACACAGAGGGTGTGGCATCAAGCATTGGAGAGGCATTTATTGGAAATATTAATAAAATAAAAATGTCTATAAAAGGGTCAAATAAAGTGTCCAGGGGTAATAGTGTTCGTAATAAAGAGCTTGCAGTAAGACAGGGCTCTGTGAAGGCTGGGGTAATGTCTATGGAATGGCACAGGCATGAGCTGAGTATGAGGGGTGGCGGCGTCCTTGGCGGGCTGACTTCTCAGGCCAGCGGCAGGTGAGAGGGGAAGGCGGCCCTACGAGAAGGAGGGGCGGATCATTCTGCCTCAACCCCATTAAGAAAACAATGTGTTTAATAGGGCCTTTGGCCCCTGGAAAATTGCTTCAAAATCACACTTTAGACAATTACACACAATGATCTCATGAATCAGAAAAATGTTGCACCCTATTACTATTACTAACAACAACAACAACAACAACAATAATAATAATAATACCCAACCCCCATCCTCACTACATTCTATAGATGGACTATTGAGAGCATCCTGAGCAGCTGCATCACTGCCTGGTTTGGGACCTGCACCGTTTCGGACCGCAAAGCCCTGCAGAGGATAGTGAGGACAGCTGAGAAGATCATTGGGGTCTCTCTTCCCTCCATCAAAGACATTTACAAAAAACACTGTATCCGCAAAGCAACCAGCATTGTGGACGACCCCACACACCCCTCACACAAACTCTTTACCCTCCTCCCGTCTGGCAAGAGGTACCGAAGCATTCGGGCCCTCACGGCCAGACTGTGTAACAGCTTCTTCCCCCAAGCCATCAGACTTCTCAATACTCAGAGACTGGTTTGACACAAACGTGTCCTGAGTTGCACTTTAATAACTGTCACTTTATAACTGTCTGCTACCTCAATAACTGCTAAGTGCATAGAACATTATCTCATAGTATGTTATGTTTACATTTTTAGAAACTATCATCTTTTTGCACTACTGAGTACTGGTTGGCGCTGCACTGTCTATTGTCCTGTTCATTGTCAGTAATTTGTTGTACTGTCCTGTACTTTTTGCACATGTTTGCACGTGCACTTTATATAGGTATATATAGGTAGTTTATATAGGTATTTTATTTCGTTGTGTAGTCTCATGTGGTCCTATGTTGGTCCTTTGTTGTTTTTATGTAGCACCATGGTCCTGGAGGAACGTCGTCTCGTTTTGCTGTGTACTGTACTAACTGTATATGGTTGAAACGACAATAAAAACCACTTGACTTGACTTGAATATCAACCACATAAAAAAAATGATCATCAGCATCATCATAAATCTATACACTAAGTATGAGATGAGAAAGACAAACACCACAAATATACTGGAAGTGAACTAGACTTACTCTCTTCTTTTGCATAAACTTGACGAGAAGCAGGGTCAGAAACTCCACTGGCTTCCTCGATGTATATTTAAATGTTGCAAAGGACAGCAGCTTTCAAACTTGAAAGTACAAGTTCAGAATAGTTTAATGACTTTATAATTAAACATATTTTGGATAAGGGACATCACCATATAACCTCATTCCAGATGATACATACTTGTTTTGTATCCTTTCTTCCACAATATTATATTATTCAGATTTGTTAAAAACATCTGTGATGGATTTGTTGAATACTATGTTTTACCTTTCAGTAATGTAGATTTGTAGTCTTTTCCTAATCTCTTCCAATGTAGGTGCACTGGGCTCTGATGCCATTGAACTACAAAACCAAGAACACCTTTCACAGCCTAAATGTAATAAGGCAAGTCCCAGGCTAGATACATACTGCCTCCTGCTTCTGGAGTTAAATATGTTATAATGGGGGCCAGTTTACCTGTGATGCACAAAAAGGCTATTGTAAGTCATAATTCAAAAGTTTGGACACAGCCACACATTATTACTATTTTCTACATTAAAATAATAGTAAAGTCATCAAAACTATGAAATGACACGTAGGAAGAATTGTGTAGCAATCAAAATTGTAAATAGAAAATTAAAGCTATGTTCTATTTTAGCTTCTTCAAAGTAGTCAACCTTTGCCTATTATAGCTCTGTACATTCAGAAGTGTTCTCATGTATGTATATTTTTTGCAATTTATAATTGTTTATAATTTCATGGTTTTAAGCTTTAGCCGTTAGATAATTTTTGCGACACTAGTGTAACCAAAAAGAATTGCAAAAATAAACCTTGTTTTCAAACTGATTTCTGAATACACCCTGTGTCTGACATTGGTCGAAAAAACAGATAGTCCTGCCCCAAGCCAAGGTGTGGTGATGTGGGCGTGGCCGAGCTCTGTGGAGCGCGAGGCCAAGAGATGAAGAATGGTAAGGATTGACACCTGTGGGAAATTAGATCTTACAGCTGTTTGTGTTTGCAGTGAGAGCTGGGAGGGATAAAAGGGCTGTACGAACCACCAGAGGAGAGGGAGAGAGATGTACGCAGCAGAATCTGGGGTGTTTGTTGCTCAAAAGCAAGCAGTGTGTGATACTGCAAAGTATTGTGAAAATAAATAGACTTACGTGGATTGTTATCTGGCTCCTGCTTCCTCCTTAAGAGAGAGTTACAGAACTTTGTCATGGCCCAATCTCATGCCATGCTGAGCCGATGTTGCTATGTCAAGCTGGCCGGTCCGCTCCAACAAACAAAGCAATTTTTGAAAGCGCTACAGAGTCAAAGTGTTTACACTTTTTGGGGAAATCAACCAACTTACTTATAGTTATCTCTACATGTTAAGATAGGATATGAGAAAGTATTTTTGCATTGATAAAACTACACACACACACACACACACACACACACACACACACACACACACACACACCAGCTTTATAGGAATATTCCTATAGTATAATTATAATATAATCTTCTTTATAGGTTAACTTATATTCTATCAAATTGTCTTTGTAATCTTCTGATGTGTACGGCTGAAAGATGCAGCAAAATTAAATAGACACTGATGATTAAAGGATTGTTCAAACTGGGTAAATCACTTTGACAATGTTCTATATGACAAAATAAATATAATATACAGATATATGTACCATAATTATCATATCACCCCTGACCCAGTAACTGTTTTAGAGGGCACTGATAGTGATTTCCTTTTAAGTCAGAAAATTCATTATATAGTTTCTCCATTAGGTGGCTCTGTTGGTCTTTTTAAATAGGACTAAATACTGTCATCTTGGCACTGTAGGCACATACAATGAAAGCAGGGGTGTAAAAAGTACTCAAAATTATATTTAAGTGAAAGTATGGATACTGAGTGAAAATATTACTCAATTTAAAAGTCCAAGTATCTAACCAAAAATATACTTGAGTGAAAGTAAAAAAAAGTATTCACATCAAATTAAACTTCAGTATTAAAAAAGTAAAAAGTAACTTTTTTCCTAGCTAGAATTACATCAAAAAAGGAGATTACGTGAGAGAGGATGCTGTTGAATTGGTTTGAAAGTCGCCTTTATACTGTCTCTTATGACTGTCATATTTCTCCCCTAGTGGCATTCACAACCTGGCCAAACAATTATGTTACAATAACACAATTTTTGGAAAACAATTTTTATGTGCCTGTTGTACATAACACGACAATTTCCTGGTAGAATGAACGCTAGAGGTGCTAAAACAATTACTTTTATCCCCTTTCATTCAAATCACGAGTAAATTGACAGATTATCAGTTCATAAACAGTTTTCAATCTGTTCCTCACATAATGCAATCTTATGACATATAACACATTAACTATATCACATGTCTCATTGTTTAAATGTGATCAACCTGAGTGGTAGCTCAACTGATAGAGTGTTACATATGCAATACAAAAGACCAAGGTACGAGTCCTGAAGAGCACGTGAGTTGACACGTGAGCCCAAAGTGTCATATAAGCACCACAAAATGACATGGTTGCTTCAGAAACTTTGTTTTTCATCTCACATTTGCTAATGTGCAAATGGATACCCTAAACTTTAAAACCTAAACCTAACCGATAGTGTCATAAAAAGTAAAAAAAAGTATTGTTGATTTAAAAGTAAAAAGTATTGTTGATTTAAAAGTAAAAATTATTGTTGATTTAAATCTTGATGGAACATTAGCCTTAACCATCTCTTCATGAGAACATTTGACTCACTTTAAGTGCCAAGCAGTGGACATTTCACTTCGGAACTGCCGCAGTACATGTAATGAACCACATAATTTTATTTAGCAAAAATGTTACCACAGTTACGCAATGTTCATTGCATGGGTTTCAGTTTAAAGCAGGCGAACTAAAGGTCAATCTAAAAACTCAATTTTTTTTAAATTAATTATTGAATTGAGTTTTCATAACTTTATTAAAGGTCTCTAAGGTGTGGCGTCCAGAGAATAAAATTCTCATTAAAAGCTGAAATTAATGAAAAAATACATTTTGATACAAGTAGTTTGGATTGGAATAATGTTTTTTATTATCATCTATTTTAAAGATCCTGGGTTACAAGCCCCATGGACGCGAGTTTGGATTTTTCCATCATTTAACCCTCTAAAATATACAAAATGCATTTGGACTAAAAATTTACACAATACCTTGCCTTCCTAGATAATTCTCAAAATGACTTTATGACCTGTGATCACATTTATAACTGAAAAATCTATGATTATAGCCTGATGTACCTTTTCAAATATGTGTAGTGTTTTGTAATCACTTATAATTGTAAAATCAATGATTATAATCTTTACTCTGGAATTTAATGGAATTTTTTTTAAGAATGGTAACTATTCAGGATAAAACACCTCATGTTTACTATTGTTGAAATTCTTTTTGCTATTCAGGAATGTTTATGATAATAAATGTTTTTATGTATTCAGTTGTATTTGAGATATAAAAGTTCATGATTAAACATGCACTATTTTGAGTGGGAAATTTGTAAGAACCCTTTACACAAAGGACTGTAAATAAACATTGAAAAGGATAGATCAGTTATCCATGTGACTCTGAAAATCCATGTCTGATTGGCTCAGGACATCTTTGGGGCGCAGACAATTTCAGCTCAAAAGTTTCCAACCAAAGAAGAGGTCTTTGGAGGTCCACTCTCTTCTTCAGCTCTATTACTCCTTCCGCTTCCTCTGCAGCTCCTCATTCCTCTGCACTCTTGCCCTCGTGGCTTGCAGCTTCCGTGCCATGTAGAGTCCAAGGAAGCTCGGGACACGAAGTCCTGAGGAAGCCTCTCACTCTCTGCTCTACGGTTCACACACGTGATGGAAGACCTCGCTTCAAAGCCAGCCTCATCATCCATCGATACAACAGATATCCATGATCTAACAGAGTTCAAAAGATCAACAGAAGAACTTTCTTCAAATGCCAAAGAACCAAGCAACGCAAGGAAACGCAACGACACGCAAGTACATCTCCAGACATCTTTTGCTGAAAATGCTGGCATATTATTTAAATACTTTAGGTAATCTTAAGGCATTGTCTAAAGACTCCATACATTTATTTTTTCTGTTTTGATCATTCCTTTCACAATCTGTCACTTTACTCACCAACCTGTTTCATGGTTTATGTGTTAGATTAGTTTTATGTTTAGAATAGAAATAAAGTTTGTTTGTATTCAAAGATAACTTGACTGTGGTATATTTTTACAAACAATCACGTTACTTGATTTTAAAAGAGCTTGCTTTAAAGCTCAAACTAAAATATGTGTGATATTAATCGCAATAAGCCATGAGAATTGTATTGATCAATTGAATTAATCATAATTCCCTTATTAAAGCTAATTCCTTACAATGGAAATTGTGAGCGGATCCAATGCGAGATTTTAATGCTGGAGAATTTTATTCAGACAAATAAGCAAATTATTTTTCATTTATCTTTCTTTTAATGGTTGACGAACAAGGCTTATTCCATTATAAATTTCCCTACATAATAATGATGTAGAATGCGGACAGTTTAATTAAATTCTTTACACACGTACTGTTCCTACATACACATCATTTGGTGTCATATCACTGTTCAGTCACTGACATGCTATGCTTTCTACAAAACCTTCTGGACAAGGGTAAATCCTTTTCGACATCAAGGTTTATGTGGCAGTCATTTCTGCTTGCCACATTGGCTTTAGTGACGCAACAGTGGGACATGATCCTCTCATTCATACATACATACATGAAGGGTGCTCGCCGTTCTGTGCCAGTGACTAGAAAGCTTGTTCTTGAGTGGGACCTCAAGACCCTTGAGTGAGCATTGAGGTGCTTTTCTGTCACAGCAGCCTTCGAGCCCTTGGAGAATATTTATTTAAAGTCACTATAAAACAGCTTTACTCCTGGTGTTGTCATCAGCCAGGCATGTCAGTGATCTGCATGACATATCTGATCATTCTTCTTGTACAAGATTTTCCTCGGGCATGCAAAAGGTTTCTCTAAGACCCAATCCAGCCTTTATGCATAAGTGCTTCCCAAAATTCACAGGGGAGCTGTTAGAGCTCAGCGTTTTCCACCCACCTTCTTTCACCAATCTGGAACATGCGAGGCAGAAGGCTTTGTGTCCTGTGTGTGCCCTCCACATGTATTTGCGTAGAACTGAGAATATCAGAAAGATATTCAGAAAGTTTTTTCCAGCTCTGCCACAATAAATACAATATTTTTCCATGCATTTGCATCTTAGTGTATTAAATGTTTTGAGTTCGACAGGATATGCTAATATTTTGCTGCCCTGTCCTTTAACAAAATAATTTAAATCTCACTATTATTACACTTTTGTTCATAGTCAAAATGGAGAGCAAGGAGGAGGCATGAACCAGCACAACACAAATCCCAATGACAAAACACAACACAAACGAACACACATGCAACACAGCCAAGCGCATCTCTCTCTCTCAAACTGCTGCTTCCGGCTAGTCTTTATACCCCTCCCGATTAATTAGCCCGGCCCAACCCTCCTCCTCATCACACTCCTCCATCACCCAACTCAGGCCGGGGAAACCCCGGAATGATGCATTCCCCTCCCCTCTCTTCCTCGAGGGGGGCGTTGCCCTACCGGCCGTAACTTCTGGCAGATCTTCCCTGCCTTTCTTGAGCCCTGAGAGAGACGAAGAGAGGGAATGGGGAGAAGGAAAAAGCAAGGAGGGGTGCCACAGAGAGAGAGAGAGAGAGGAGAGAGGAAAAAACTTGTTCGCTGTCTCCTGGTCCACAACCGCTCCTCCTCCCTCTGGCGTACACCAGCTCACTCCTCCCCCAGCCGACGGCAGTAAAGTCCAAAAGTCAACATGTTTTGAAAAAGGATAGATGTAATAATTTCCAAAATTCACAACATGTTTTTATCTAACGAAATATTCTGCCTCAATCCATGTTTGTTGGCTTTTAGACTTTCAAAACCCTTTTCACTGTGGTGGAAAAAAACTTGCTGTACACAAAGCGAGGCACGCACCTTCCGGGGCAGTCTAGCAGCTAATATATAATATATATAGGCCTATGTATGTGTATAGTCTAGCACTACTATATATTACAAAAAAAATCGTATTATGTAGGACTATCTCAGTTCAGCTTGGCTCCATTTAATCCATATTATTCTATTTTATTCAATACATTTTTAGGGTGATGACGCCATAAAATATGACGACAGACATTAGAAGCTTCATTCTAAAACCTCAATAGAAGTTTCGAATGTAAATATGACATGACATTTTGGTACAGTCTAGTATGAACGGTCAGAATGACTGCTATGGCCATTCTAGTAGTTCTAGAATTCCGGTAGTTCTATAGTGTTAAAGGGGTCATGACATGAGAAACCAAATTTGCCTTGATCTTTTGGTATATAAGAGGTCTTTGTATCATTAAAACGTCCTGCAAGTTTAATATTTTAAGACGTCCTCCCCATTCTAAACGAATCATTTATTTAATCAAGCTCAAAATACAGCTCGTTCTGGATTCATGGTTAGAAGTGACGTGTCGGTTAGAAGTGACGTAACAGCGTTTGCATATGACCGCCTCCAGCACAAGATAACTACGCTTTAAGCGCAAGACAGCTACGCTCATTTCGTATCGCCGTGCGCCTCACAAGTGTTCAGTCGATGGACAGCGAGCTCTGACAGAGACTACTTGTGCACAGGAAAACTACGATGCCACACAGATGTGCTGTTCCTGGCTGTGGTCAAACAAAACCTCTGAATAAGCTGCCGAAAGATCCAGACGTCAGGGAAAAATGGATGCAGTTTATTTTTTGCGGACGTTCCAGTCACGGCAGTGTTAACTTAAGCGTTTGTTCTGTACATTTTAAGGATGACTGTTTTGAGAACAAATCTCAATATGATGCTTTCTTTGCCAGAAAACTGTTGCTCAAAGATAAGTCCGTGCCGACTATTCTGGGAACAACGACGACGCAAACTGTAAGTAGGCCTAATCTATTTTAAACTTTAAACTACTTTTTAAAGCGCAATTTCATTCATTATGAATAATCACAGTGTTTTTACTTAGTTTACTTGCATATTGTTCTGGCTGGGGGCGTCAATAATTGATACATAGGCACTGACGTTAGCCAATCATAACAGTGGGCGTTAACACTGAAGTCTTAAATGGAAAACGCCCCCAAAACAGACTGTTTGAATCAGAGGATGAGAAACAGGGTGGGAAAAGGTCATAAATCACTAGATTTTAAAAGTTTTTCTTAAAAAAAAATATATTAATACTATAATTGCACCTAAGGGAACATAATAATACAATAAAAAAAACCATGTCATGACCCCTTTAAATGCAAAGTCTATTCGCTATGTGCACAGGTGACGCGACGAACGTTCGAAATCTGCGTGGTGGGCGGGGGGACTTCCGGTTTAGGTTACTACCGGTATTTCCGATGTAGATGTTGTGGAAGAGTGAGTGGCAAGCTATCAGCGAGTACCGTATGTAAAATGTTAACAGTAAATAAGAAACGTCTTACATATCAGTATCAAATTGGCAACTCTAAATTACATTGTATTGTTCCTCGATGTGCCGTTTCATCGAGGTATAATTCTGAAGTTTTCATCGTTTTCCGCATCAGCCTGAGGTACGAGCTCAGTGGCTAGTCAAGATAAGACGCGAGAACTTCACTCCTACCGATAACACCCGGGTATGCAGTCGACATTTTAAGCTAGAAGATTTCATCATAACCACAGGACGCTGAAAACTTGTTCAAGGAGCTGTGCCATGTCTTTTGAGTGGAACAATTTTTGTTTACCAGCGCCAAGGACTGTATTTTTCTCTATGAGCTTCCATATACTGCTTATATATTTTGTAATTTACTATGCTGTTTGTTTTTTGTATCTTGTGATATACCTTTCAGAAAATTGTCTGAAATATTGACAATGTTTACATGTCATTTATTGTCTTTTACACTGCCAGGAGGAACACAAATACATGAGTTAATTCAGACATTTATTATACAAAGACACAAGCTGTCATACTACACTCAACAATAACATGGCTCCTATAATTGTAACATTGTGATGCAACGTTTGACATTTTGTATGAGTTATGAGTTTGTAGATAACTAGTCCACATAACTGCACATAATACAGTACTCAACAGTACTTTAATGCTTCTTTGCACTTCTGGTTGGATGTCAACTGCATTTCATTGGCTCTGTACCTGTACTCTGCTAAATGACAATAAAATTTAATGTAATCTAATAACTACTAACACTGAATTCATAATAACAAAAGGTACCTTGTATAGGTTTGTTGTTTATGTACATACATGTGCATTTCTTAAAGAGAACTATTTACATTGATTTTCACACAAACACATGTTTTGTACAGTCTGATACAGTAATGCAACATTATGATTAAGGCTCTGCCAGCCACACAGGAGCACTCGAACCTCATAGAGCTGAACAGGAGTGGAGTCTTCTAGGACAATCTTTTAAAAAACAAAAAAGTGTGTTATAATCAGCAGAGATCACAAACTGATCAGATATCTCAAAGTCAAAAGTGCATTTTGCATTATTTTTCAAGTTAGCTACTATGAGTTAGAGAATGAGGTTACTTTAGGGTTAGTAAGAAAGTAAGTTAAACACAACACAATATAAACAGCAAAGCAACTGTCTCAACAACCAGCTTCTGGGGTTTCATATAGGAATGGTAGGTCTACTAGAACACTAATAGGGCAGGCACGTGTCATCATAGTGTTACCTACTTCAAACGTTTGGCTAGCTAGATAGTTGTCTAAGATGTTCAACTTGTTTAGGTAATTATACATTTGTTTGCCAGTTTAACCCATCATTGCCAAATTGAAGCCCCAGAACAGAACTGGTTGGATCAGACGAACAACTGAACTGTCTTTCATCCTACTCTGATGGTGTGAGGTTTCTCATGTTTCCTCAAAGATCTATGACAGGTAGCACGGATGCTGACTCTCCCTGTCTGTCTTTACTTGATACTGGGGATAACCAAATACTGTCAATACATGTAACTGAACAACACAAGTCATTAGTATATGGGTGATTCTTAGACTATGGGCACTTTTATGTACTTTGTAACCAAAAATGTCATTTTTTAAAAATATGACCAAAGTACAATTGATATGGATTGCAAGAGTAGATTTGTGTAATACTTTTTATATTATAATACATTACAATACTTTTTATATTTAGATTATAATATTATTTTTATTTCTAAATTATACTTTTATATTAATTGATTTCATTTAGATGAATGAAAATTCAATTTTGTTGCATCATTTATTGCTTATATTTTTGCCTTGCCATAAGTTGTGTCAGTTATTTACACGCACTGTAACCGTTCATCTGTGAGACAAATCAGTTGTATACATCAAACTCAGCACTACACTAAAAACAGTTGTGGTTATGTTTAATGGCTTTGTGAATTGAGTTTACTGAGTGTGATGAGTTTAATTGTTTTTCTAATAAACATCTCCACTGTTTCTCTACATTCACGTTAATTCATTGTAATTTCCATCACCACCCACATTTTTAAAAAATATTTAAAAGTTCTCATCACACATTAAAAATGTATCCACAATTTACGAGATCATGCTCTACTTAATATAAAAATGCAAGTCATTTATTTTCTAATAAGCTCTTGCCCAAACCAGTATTACATTTCAGAGTGTGACAGGTGTACTGTTCACCGTTTGGTCCTTAGGGCAGTTAATTTATCTCATTGACAAATGTATAATTATTGTACATTGTGGAAAAACTGATAAAACTAGTTACAAAAATGATCCTAGACAATTCTTGACTGACATAAGTTATTCTGTTTTTAAATAACAGCATTGAGATGTGGTGGAAATGACATTTCACTGCTGTTATCTAAAAACAGAATAACTCATAACTTCTTAGTTATGAGACTAACACAGTCTCATAACTTCTCTTGTAATCTAAGTTTGTCCTCTTACAGACCTTAAAACTAGACAAATAATTTAAACTTATGAGACGGTGTTACGTGACTTTTGAACAAGTTTTTTTATTCAACTTCACAAGCCTAAAAGTGCCCCTTGTTGAAGAAACGCCCATACATTTATTCAATGTCAGATAGTAAAATGAACATATAATAAACCACATGTGACCAACAACTAAAATTAATCGTTTAATAAGTATTTTGTAAAGGTTACTTTCTAGCCTAACGTCACCTAGCATCATCGCTAACGTTAGGGCTACAGCTAGCTAAAGACATAGCATAACTTACCTTCATAATTGTCAATGAATGAAGAGACGTATATCTTGAAACCCTTTTCCCTCTTGCTCTTGGGAGCCGATGATGACGCTTGAATTATTCGGTGTACGTCATTTATCGTTATCCTTGGCAGATGTTGAAGGGATCTGGTGTAGAAAGCCATGTTTATCTGGTCCTAGTCTTACCTGACAGTTACCGGCGTCGTCGATGAACCTAACGTAGCGTTAGACCGGAAATATTCTGACAATCATGGAACGTTCGTAAAATCAACTAGCCAATTGCTTGATTAGTGTCCTTTGGAAGATCAAAGGGTGTCTCAGCCATGACAGTATTATAGACAGTAATGTCTTTGTATTGAAGGCCAAGTTTAAAATCAAATATAAAATATATATAAAACCGGATTAAACTTGAAAGGCGGGACATGTTTACTTCCATGCAATCCAGCTAAAATAGAGCTCCTGGCAGGATTTTGAGGGATCTCATTAATTCAGAAAAACAGAACAAAATATTTTTTTTAATGAAAAATTATCTCATAATTCTGAGATAATTAACTCGTTAATTCAGAAAAACAGAGTAGATTTTTTTTTCTCAAGTGAATGCAATACGCTTCCGTAGCGAACAACTTAATATTGGTTAATTTACGTATTGATTCAGGTATTAGTAAATGTGATAGTAAATAAAGAGATAACAACATCAAAATGAGTGTGTTATGAAATGTTATAAGCAGTTCTTTTCACTTACACTACTATTATGAGGTTTGTAATAGCTATTGTGATGCTTTTCTCTTTTTATGTGACAGTGATTATAATTTACTGTGGTGATCATTTGCCACAATTCTTTCTGGAGAGTTTTCAATCAAAGATTACTGTGTAATTTTCCGATTTATTTTACAAAACGACAGATATTTTATCAATGTTTTTTTTTCAGTCCATTGAAGACACTGTACGTCTATTCCTCATAGCCTCGTAGTCGTTCCCATTAAAATTAAAATATGGCGCTGGCGTGAATAAGGTCTGAATGGCGAGTTCTGTCGAGCTCGTTAAAGCGAGCGACTGAAACCAAGACCGGCGGAGCTTAGCGAAGGGTCTGGTTGCAAACGTAGCGCAATAAATTGCCAAAAGGTGGCGACAAAGAGCATTCAAATAGATATGACGTCTCTCGGTAAACATGGCGGAAGTTCAGAGGCGTCAACGTGGGGTGGAAGAAAGACGACGAGCAGAGAAATGAAGCAGCGGCGGTGATGGCGAACCAAACGCTAATGGTACTCTTGAAGCTTTTAGCCGCAGGCTTTTACGGAATAAGCTCGTTCCTTATAGTTGTGGTGAATAAGAGCGTCCTGACCAATTACAGGTAAGAATACTTTTGACTGATATTTTACTAGTGCCTGACTGAACAGTTGGCAACTTAGTTTTCAGCAGTATCGGTGTGATACGGGAGGACAGTGATTTCAGGTGGCTTGTGTGGCACTTTTTAAAATGGGAGGCTGGGACTGTTTCAGTAATTACACTGACAAAAAGTACCCAAACATTTCGTAGAATTATAATGTTTTTATAACATGGAACTGTGGTAAAGTCATAGTTTGGAATAGGATTTTAATAACATGGTACGTTTAGACATTTTCTACCATGGCACACACACATTTTTAATAAATATATATTAAAGTACAATGGTATTACCATCTGATGCATCACTGACTGTGCCATCATGGAGCTGCATACCAGACAACCTTTTCTTCCAATTTGAACCATTTAATAGAAGAATTATGTAAAATATAAGTATGTGTACTGTTCTGTGAAGTTTTCTTTAATTTGACTGCAGATGGATAAACGATGTTTATATTAGGCGATGTGACTTAGTGGGGTAGAATAATAATGATATAGAATGATCAAGTTTGCACCTATGTCAAGGTTTGTTTTATAAATAACAATCAGAACCAACCATGTTAAAGTAATTGCAATAAAAAGTTCTTTTTTTATTTTTTAAATAGGTTCCCATCTTCAGTATGTCTTGGCATTGGTCAGGTGGGTGTATAAATATTTTGTTTATACTCTATTAAACAGTCCCGTGTAGCATATATACAGCCGGGACCAAAAGTATTGGCAGTGACATAAATTTTGTGATTTGCAAAGTTTGCTGCTTCAGTATTTGTTGATACGTTTTTCACATGTTTCTATGGTATACTGGATTTAAAGGCTTTTATTGCCAAACACATTCAATATATGCAAAGTGTCAATATTTACAATGTTGACCCTTGTTAATCATAACCTCTGCAATTTGCTCCGGCATGCTGGATATCAGCTTCTGGGCCAAATCCTGACTGATGGCGATCCATTCTTGCCTTATTAGTGCTCGGAGTTGATCACAATTTGTGGGCTTCTGCTTGTCCACTCGCCTTTTGAGGATTGGCCACAGATTCTCTATATGGATTTGCCTGGCCACGTATCCAAAATTTCAATGTAATGATCTCCGAGCCACTTCATTATCACTCTTGACTTGTGACATGGTTTTCCATCATGCTGGAAAATGCACAGATCACCAAATTGCTCCTGGATCTTTGGGAGAAGTTGCTCTTGCAGGACGTTTTGATGCCATTCTTTATTCATGGCAGTGTTTTGGTAGAATTGTGAGAGCCCACTCCCTTGGATGAAAAGCAACCCCACACATGGATGATCTCAGGATGCTACACTGGTGGCACGACACAGGACTCATGGTAGTGCTTGCCTTTAATTCCCCAGACTATTGATTTTCCAGATGTCCCAAACAGTTGGAAGGGGCTTCATCAGAGAAAATACATTTGCACCAGTCTACTGTCCAATCCTTGTACTCCTGCAGAATTTCAGTCTGTCCTTGATGTTTTTTCTGGAGAGAAGTGGCTTCTTTGCTGCCCTTCTTGACACCAGGCCATTGTCCAAAAGTCTTTGCATGCAGATGCACTCGCACCAACCTGCTGCCAATATTGAGAAAGCTCTTTGACACGATTCCGTAACTAACTCCTCAGGAGGAGTTGCGAAACACAAAATATATGTCACTGCCAATACTTTTGGCCACGGCTGTAGACAGTGTGATTTCATTTTTTAAAAATATTTCCACAGATGCTGGTAACAGTTGTTGTGTTACGGGTGGGAAAGGCCTTCCGGTTGCTCACCTTCCCTGAGTTTGATGGTAGCATTCCTAGAAAGGTAAGGAATCCTGCCTCAAACATAAAAAAAATAATAATTAAATTCTCAGATGGTCATAACTTATTGTCATATCGTCATATGTTTTTTTTCTTCTCCAAGCTAGCTCTACAGACTCTATAAGAGTTATTGACAAATAAGTTTGTCTGAGGTGTTAAAAATAAGAAATCTTTAAAAAATCTAGTTTAAAACACTTGTTTCGAATTCTTAGAAATGTTGTCTTTGTGTCCAATTTGGTTCCATACAGTTTTGAAGTGTTTTTCTACAAAATAATTCATTTAATGACTTAAAAAAAATGTCATGTGGTGTAACCAAGTATATCGTAAAACACTTTCACGTGCCTTGAATACATGAGTATAAACAATTTAATCTAAACAATTTAATTTCTGAAAGATTTCAAACATGTTTTTCAATGTAAAAATATTAAGAGTTTTGTCATGCCCAGAACCAAATTTGCCTTTTCGGAACAATGTCAAAATGTAATATATTTTTTTTATTTTTATTTAGCTTCACACTCAGTTTGAGGGTCTAAAGTGGTCCCTCCCTGTTTTAAGGTTTTTGTGAACATGAACAACAAAATGGTTACCAACTGTTGGTTACTCCACATGACTTTGATTTGGTAGATAAAATAGTTTTTAAATATGAATAATATTATTAACAATATAATAAAATTTAGACAGTGTTGCTTTGTAGTTCTGTTGGGGATTATGAGATATTGTCCTGACATTTTCATCTTCCTTGTTGATATGCTTGCTCAATATCTACTACTATGTTTGTTGCAGACATTTCCACTACCTTTTCTGTATGTAGGGAATCAAATAACAGGACTCTTTGGGACAAAAAGGCTAAAGTATGTTCCACTACATGAGCACTTAAAATTCACAATGTTAATTAATACATGTTTTACTTTTTGGGCGAATATTTATGTTATATGTTATACGTTAAATCTTATATAGATGTCATTGGAAAAAGTAGAATTTTATATTTGTATGTTGTATATTGATGTCTAATAACTGTTTCTGTTTCAGCCTGCCAATGTTTACAGTACTGAGGAGGTTTTCTATTCTCTTTACTATGCTTGCAGAGGGTTTCTTGTTAAAGTGAGTTCATTTATTGACACTATCATGGCAGTATTCCACAAATCTTACAACTGATTAATTTATGATGATTGTAGTAATAATAATAATGGTAAATATTTTTTTCTCCCTTTTAAAGAAAGAAATTCTCCTGGTCAGTTCAGCTATCTGTATTTACAGTGATTCTGGGGGCCTTTGTAGCGGCAAGGTAAATATTTCCAAATGAAAAAAGATCGCTCCCCTGCATTCATAAAGTTTTAACAGTGATTCATTATTTAACCACCAGTTTAACCCTACCTAGGCCATTGCAGAATAAACATGTCTATTTTTTTATTTCATCATTATTATCAGCTTGATTACACAATTTTTCTTTCATGAGGATGGTTAAAAAAAAAGTTCTCTAAGGTTCCAAAAATTGCTCAATTATTTACTGCGCTACACAGGAAATAAGTTGTTTGCCAAATCTGCAAGATTTTAATACATCAAAAGTTCAGCACAAGGAGGACTTGACCACTAACCATGTCCACACATTGTATAACATGAATTTTGCTCAGTATCTTTGATCATTGCTCTTTTATTCCTTGTGTAGTGCTGATCTGGCCTTTGACCTGCAAGGGTACCTGTTCATTTTAATGAATGATATCTTAACTGCTGCCAATGGGGCTTTTGTAAAACAGAAACTTGACTCCAAGGTAAGAATGGTGCTCAAAATGACCTTGAGTGCTCTCATAGGAAGCAGCTGTAGTATTGGTAGAAGTTCATAGTCTTTTATTTAGATAAACTTCTTTCCTATACTCACTCCAATTAAAGAAACTCTTGATGCAGTGCAATATCTTATTGACCTGTTTTTTTTTTATTGTCATAAATATATTAGTGGATGATTCATCATTAATGTCCTATTCTGTCCACTGTGATCATTTTGAATGAAAAATGCTTTCAGAAAGCTCATTCTCAAATTATTCTAGTTTTGAAGGATAAATTATATTTGCTTAAAGAAAAATTGTGCTGTGTCACTCTACCTACTTTTTCCTCATTTGCAAAAGGGTTACAACTTAAGTGTTAAGTGTTATTTGGTAGATTTTCTGTATTTGGCTTGTCCCAACTCGTCTTTTTTTTTTTTTTTTTTAAACCTTTCCCCTTACAATACATTTATAAAAAGTGGTTTGATCTTTATCGAAGTCACAATTATAGACAAACACCGTCTAAATAAAGTAGCAAAACAAGCAGTTGTGTATTTCATTTTTATTGAAGACCGTAATCATTCACAGTGCATGCTGGAAAAGTATTGAACCCTTGAATTTAGTAACTCATAGATCGTCCTTTAGCAGCAACAATTTTCACCAACCTTTCCTGTAGCTGCTTCTAAGACTAACGCAATGCTGAGTATGAATGTTGGACCATTAATTCCTACAAATCTGTTTCAGTTCATCAGTATTTCTGGGTTGTCTTGATTGCACAGCTGCCTTTAGGTCATACCACAGCATTATATCTAGGATTCTGACTTTGCCATTCCAAAACAAATATCCTTCAGCCATTTTTTTGTTTCATTACCCAACCTCTTAAGCTTGATGTCATGGACTGCTGCCCTGACATTTTCCTGTAAAATGTCTTGATATACATTTGATTTAATTGTTCCCTCAATTTTTGCAAGGCATGTTTCACAGTTGGGATGAAAGTATTGGTGTTTAGTGCCCATTGTCCTCCCTCCACACATTGTGTTGTGCATTTTTGCCAAAAAGTTCACATTTATCTCATCTGTCCATATAATGTTTTCTGAGAAGATAACTTGTGAAACTGGGAAAACTTCAGACATGTCACTTTTTTTTGACTGAAGTGGTTTCCTTTGTGGTGTACTTGTGGTCTTTATGGTGATCATTCTTGTTCAGTGTTTTTCTTATAGTGGACACATGATCAAAGAGTTTCAGAGTTTGTTTTCTGGAGGTCTTTTGTTATTACCCTTGGGTTCTTACCTTTTTCAGGATTGCCCATTGTGCTCTTGGAGTGATATTTATTTATTTTTTAAGATAAAGTAGCAACAGTTCTAATTTGTAGGCAATTTGTACTATCATGATTGAACAACTTGGTCTTTCGCAATGCTTTTGTAGCCTTTTCCTGCATCTGTATAATGCAACCTCTAAAGCCCTGTGAAAGTTGCTGGGATTGAGGCATGGTTGACACTTACCAATCTTTCTTGAAAATAACTAATTTGTCAGTAAACTTACTTGGTGTGCTTTTATAGGGGATGTACCTGTGCAAACCACACTTCCAGTCTCATAATTTTCTAATAACTCAATTGAATCATCTGACTCAATAGCTTTTGGCGAATTTAAGAGATTCATTACTTTTTCCAGCCTGTACTGTTATTTAATTATTACTCAAAGACTTCAATGCAATTTTGAAAAGTACAACTGTTTGTGTGTTATTAGTTTAGACAATTTTCTCAGATTATGATGATACATTTGCTTAAGCTTAAATCTATCAAACCTCTTTAATTTTTCATTATTTATTGTAAATCTCTGCTATTCTAGTTATATTATCCTGCCACAACTAAAAGAAAACTAGTGAATACTACTGCGATTGGAAAAATAATATTTGTATTGGTCTCCCATGTACCTCTATAGAAGTTTAACTTGCTGTAGTTTAGAGTGTGAAAAGGGTAATTTGCTGTCACAGTTTTTATAAAGACTTTTTTTATTGGTCTCCAAGCCTAGCATAAGAAGATCTTGAATGCATGCACTGATGTGTTAAAGACACATTTCAGTTTCGATATATTTGGTAGATATGCCTGTGCATTTTATAAAAACAATTTGTATCCCCCTTTCTCCCCAATTTGGAATGCCCAATTCCCACTAGTTAGAAGGTCCTCGTAGTGGCGCGGTTACTAACCTCAGTTGAGGTGGCGGAGGACAAGTCTCAGTTGCCTCCGCTTCTGAGACAGTCAATTTGCGCATCTTATCACGTGGCTCGCTGTGCATGACACTGCAGAGACTCACCGCATGTGAGGCTCATGCTACACTCCACGACCCATGCACTACTTACCACGCACCCCATTGAGAGAGTACCACTAATTGTGACCATGCGGCGGTTACCTCTTGTGATTCTACCGTCCCTAGCAACCAGGCCAATTTGTTTGCTTAGGAGACCTGGCTGGAGTCGCTCAGCACGCCCTGGATTCAAACTCGCGGCTCCAAGGGTGGTAGTCAGCGTCAATACTCGCTGAGCTACACAGGCCCCCTCCCAGATATGCCTGTGGTTAAATTTATGTAAAAGGGCAGAAATCCTTGGCTGCTTACTAATTTGGTGTGGCAACATGAGTAGCGTTTATTGCATTACCCTTCTGACTTTGACTGAAAAAATAGGTAATTTGTGCTCTATTTGAAGTATGCTGATAAAGATGTAGTACTTTTCAGACTGCTCCAGATTTAATATTTTATGAAAGTAAACTGTTACCATGCTTAGTGAAATATAGATTTAATTAAAGCAGTGGCAACTTGAACAATAGAAGCCAAATGTTACAACTTGAGAGTAATTCACAATCCTTGAAGTTAGATTTTTGTCTTCATACTGCTGTTTGCATGCCAGCTGGTTGTGATCTTAGAGCAGCTAGTGAAGTGGGTGTTATACAAGAGGGCAATAAAGACGTGGCTGTTTTGTACCTGAAAATCTGTTGTCGTCTTTGTGTCGTTTAGGAGCTTGGAAAGTATGCCCTGCTCTATTACAATGCTTTATTTATGATTCTCCCAACTCTGCTGTTGGCACATGTCACAGGAGAAATGGATAAGGTAAGAGGCTTATGCATGATGATATGGAAGTAAAACAAAGAATATATCTAAATCTATTTACTCCTTTACCTGTGTAATGCATTAATGTCTTTGAATATTTTACACTAATCAGCCACAACATTAAAACCACTTGCCTAAAATTGTGTAGGTCCCCCTCGTGCCGCCAAAACAGTGCCAACCCGCATCTCAGAATAGCATTCTAGGATGCTATTCTTCTCGCCAAAATTGTACAGAGCGGTTTTCTGTGTTAATGTTGACTTTGTCAGTTCGAACCAGTCTGGCCATTCTCTGACCTCTCATCAACAAGGTGTTTTCGTCCGCAGAACTACCGCTCACTGGATGTTTTTTTCTGAGTAAATTCGAGAGACTGTGTGTGAAAATCCCAGCAGATCAGCAGTTACAGAAATACTCATAAAACTGTTTGTTTTTTATCCCCTTTTCTCCCAATTTGGAAAGCCCAGTTCCCACTAAGTAGGTTCTGGTGGTGGCGCGGTTACTCACCTCAATCCAGGTGGCGGAGGACAAGTCTCAGTTGCCTCCACTTCTGAGACCGTAAATCTGCGCACATATCAAGTGGCTCATCGTCCATGACACCACAGAGACTCCGTATGTAGAGGTCCAAGCTACTCTCTGAGTTCCACGCACAAATTGCCACATGCCCCATTGAGAGTGAGAATCACTAATCGTGACCACGAGGAGGTTATCCCATGTGACTCTACCCTCCCTAGCAATCGGGCCAATTTTGTTGCTTAGGAGACCAGGCTGGAGTCACTCGGCATGCCCTGGATTCAAACTTGTGACTCCTGGGGTGGTAGTCAGTAGTCATCAATAGTAGTCGCTGATGGGCTGATTTGAATATTTCTGTTACTGCTGATCTCCTGGGATTTTGACGCACAACAGTCTCTAGAATTTACTCCGAATGGTGCCAAAAACAAAAAAACATCCAGTGAGCAGCAGTTCTGTGGACGGAAACGCCTGGTTAGAATATAATCTCAGAATGCTATTCTGAGATGCGGGTTGGCGGCACGAGGGGGTCTACACAATATTAAGCAGGTGTTTTTAATGTTGTGGCTGATTGGTGTATATTTAAGGGCTTTATATGGCAGATATTGTCTATATATGTGACTAATTAGATTAATTAGCATTGCATGTAATTAATTTGGTAACGTTTTATTGATCACAGCCTTGGCTTTAAAACCTATTATGACCATTTAGCAAGAACCCAGGTAGTTTGGTACCAGTCATAAATCAGATCTTGTTTCTGAATTCCAGACCTTAAAGTACCTCAGGACATGTGTGACTCGTCTGTATCTCAACAAGATCACATACCATTGATGATCTGGCAACCACAAATGAGCGCACATTGCCAGAGAGCTAACACACATGCACACTATTAGCTGATCTGAACGACTCTGAATCATAGCTGACTTACATACATTTCATCTTGTCTGATCCTGTCTGAATACTTTTTCCCTTGTAGAAATAACAAAATAATTTTCAAGAACAAAAACCCTGTGTGCTACATCCTGGTCTATTTGAGAAAGCCATATGAGCACAAGGCTCAGTTGTTTGGAAGGTTAGGATGACATGGCTCAGCTCTATGAAAGCCTCATATTATTTAGCTCAGTGTGTTCACAGGGAAGCCTCAGTTTATTTGGCAAGTGCTGCATCAAGGAGTGAGCACAGGAGGAGGTGTGTCTCTTGCACAATGCTGCTACTATGCTAGACCGCGTAACTGGCACAGTGAATATAGTAGCTTATGAAGTTATGCTTGAAATAAGGTGTGGGTCTGCTATGCGAGTTATTCAACCGTTTTTAAACTTGTTATATGGTTTTTAAAGGGGTAGTTCACCCAAAAATGAAAAAATAAATAAATTTCTCACTCACCCTCATGTTGTTCCAAACTTGAATGGCTTTCTTTCTTCTGTGGAACACAAAAAGGAGATGTTAGTCCGGTTCAGACATTCACTTTTCACATAAATTTTTTGGGAAAAAAGATTCAATGAAAGTAAATGGTGATGAAAGTCATGCAGGTTTGGAACAACACAAGGGTTAACCAAGTTGTTTTCTCCCCATTATGTGAATACATTTTGGCATTTGCCGTTTTCCAAATGCACCCATACTACAGCAACTGAAAAATGTGGTTTAGCCTTTAAAGGGATAGTTAATCCAAAATTGAAATTTCTCTCATTTATTCATCCTCATGCCATACCTGACGTTTATGACTTTATTTGCTCTGCAGAACACAAATTATGATTTTTAGAATATTTTGGCTCTCTAGCTCCATACAATGCAACTGAATGGGTGTCAAATCTTTGAAACTCCAAAAAGCACATAAAGGCATCAAAAATAATCCATATGACTTCAGTGTTTTAATCCATATTTTCGTAAGTGATATGATAGGTTTGGGTGAGAAACTGAAATATTTAGGTCCTTTTTTGCTAAATTCTTCTCCCTGCCCAGTAGGGGTGGTATACATAAAGAATATACAGTCAGGTCCATAAATATTGGGACATCGACACAATTCTAATCTTTTTGGCTCTATACACCACCACAATGGATTTGAAATGAAACTAACAAGATGTGCTTTAACTGCAGACTTTCAGCTTTAATTTGAGGGTATTTACATCCAAATCAGGTGAACGGTGTAGGAATTACAACAGTTTGTATATGTGCCTCCCACTTTTTAAGGGACCAAAAGTAATGGGACAATTGGCTGCTCAGCTGTTCCATGCCCAGGTGTGTGTTATTCCCTCATTATCCCATTTACAAGGAGCAGATAAAAGGTCCAGAGTTCATTTCAAGTGTGCTATTTGCATTTGGAATCTGTTGCTGTCAACTCTGAATATGAGATCCAAAGAGCTGTCTCTAAAAAATCAAAACAAACCCATCAGAGAGATAGCAAAAACATTAGGTGTGGCCAAATCAACTGTTTGGAACATTCTTAAAAAGAAAGAACGCACCGGTGAGCTCAGCAACACTGGAAGACCACGGAAAACAACTGTGGTGGATGACAGAAGAATTCTTTCCTTGGTGAAGAAAACACCCTTCACAACAGTTGGCCAGATCAAGAACACTCTCCAGGAGGTAGGTGTATGTGTGTCAAAGTCAACAATCAAGAGAAGACTTCACCAGAGTGAATACAGAGGGTTCACCACAAGATGTAAACCATTGGTGAGCCTCAAAAACAGGAAGGCCAGATTAGAGTTTGCCAAACAACATCTAAAAAAAGCCTTCACAGTTCTGGAACAACATCCTATGGACAGATGAGACAAAGATCAACTTGTACCAGAGTGATGGGAAGAGAAGAGTATGGAGAAGGAAAGGAACTGCTCATGATCCAAAGCATACCACCTCATCAGTGAAGCATGGTGGTGGTAGTGTCATGGCGTGGGCATGTATGGCTGCCAATGGAACTGGTTCTCTTGTATTTATTGATGATGTGACTGCTGACAAAAGCAGCAGGATGAATTCTGAAGTGTTTCAGGCAATATTATCTGCTCCTATTCAGCCAAATGCTTCAGAACTCATTGGACGGCGCTTCACAGTACAGATGGACAATGACCCGAAGCATACTGCGAAAGCAACCAAAGAGTTTTTTAAGGGAAAGAAGTGGAATGTTATGCAATGGCCAAGTCAATCACCTGACCTGAATCCGATTGAGCATGCATTTCACTTGCTGAAGACAAAACTGAAGGGAAAATGCCCCAAGAACAAGCAGGAACTGAAGACCGTTGCAGTAGAGGCCTGGCAGAGCATCACCAGGGATGAAACCCAGCGCCAAATTAAAGCTGAAAGTCTACAGTTAAAGCACATCTTGTTCGTTTCATTTCAAATCCATTGTGGTGGTGTATAGAGCCAAAAAGATTAGAATTGTGTCGATGTCCCAATATTTATGGACCCGACTGTAAATAACCAAAAACACAAGAATGTAAAAGTGATCTGTTTCTAACCCACACCTATCACATTACATCAGAAGATATACATTTAAACACTGGAGTCTTATGGATTATTTTTATACTGATTTTTACATTTATGCACCCGTTTACTTGCATTGTGTGGACCAAATGAGCTGAGACGTTCTTCTAAAAGTCTTTATTTGAATTCAGCAGATGAAAGAAAGTCATACACATCTGGGATGGCATAAGGGTGAGTAAATGATGAGAGAACTTTCCTATTTGAGTTAACTTTTCCTTTAATACTTTCAAAATCCTCCCTGTCTTTTCAATACAATTGCTATGTGACATTTTGACCTACATGCTGCCTTACAAACATATCTGTAACTGCATATTTAATTATATTTCTCGATGGAAACACTATGCTTTTCTTTCCTTTTATAAGTGGGCCATAGTTTCCTATGTATCACTACTGGTCTGGTTTTTGCTTGTCTGTTTATTAACTGTTGTCATTTTTTGTTTCCCTTTTTCCCCCATAGGCTTTTGATTATGAAGGTTGGTCGGACGTGCTTTTTATAGGTCAATTCATCCTTTCTTGTATAATGGGGTGAGTTGAAATGAAAACTTTCTAATTGATAAAACAAATGTATTCATGCTAATGTTTTTACGTTTATGCCAAAATACATATTTTGTGAGTCTTTAAGTTCCGAAATGTATCAGTGCAATTCATGTTGAAAAACAAGTACATGTTACAATCTTTGTCATACATTTTTTGTGTGTGATTTTTAATAATTTCCTGCAGTTCATATAATAATGACATTTTCTAAATTAGAAAAAAAAAATATCTGAAATGGCATTTCTCAATTCAGAGTTGCATACTGGGTGTTTCTTCAACTTTGGGCAACAACAAAAAAAGGTCACTTTTAAACTGATTTAAATCTTTTTTTTTTTTTTTTTACCAGGCCTTCATAATTTGTTTTCCAATGCCTTACTGCATATGCACCGATTTTGCTGTTTAAGCCTTGTCCCAGACTTTCAATATATCACAATGAAAATCCATTACAAAAAAAACTAAATATTATGTGTCATTTAACTATGATTGTCTAAACAGTGTGAAATAAAGCATTTCAATATTTATCATGGGAGATGATTTCTGTATGCTTTTTAAAAAAAATACCCCCACGGTCCCAGATTATTTGCATTTCCACCACACAAAACAGTTTTGTCCCTTACAAAGTTTTTACAGAAGGTAGTTTACTTGTTAATAAAGTCGACAAATGTGTCAATGAAGAGCATGCTTGACTTTCGAGACAAATATTATTTGAAGAAAACAAAGAAAATTCAAGGGAAATGTCACTTGTGTGCAGATCATTTTATTGGGCTTCATTTCCAATCAAGCTGTATTTTTGCCAAATTGTGCGAGAAGTGTGAAAATATTGGTTTAATTATATGTATCGAGTACCCACAAAAGGTTAGCTTTGAGATTAGCCTCAGCACTACAAAGGATATTTTATTCCAAAAACTTTAAAAATGTAATTTCTATCACTGTCATTTACACCACAGAATTCTACTTTCCGAACGTGAATTTGTCCTGTACTGTCGGATCTCCCAGCGTGAGTTCTTTAATGCACACTGTAATTAAAATAAATCTTACCTTACACTTCACAGCAGATGCTTTGGAGGACAGATTATATATTATCAATCATATAATGTTTTTTTTTTAGATGTTTGTAATGATTATGATAGCTAAGATGCGATCGTGAATGCACTTGCCGGTGTTATGGATCAATTGGGGAACGTGTTAACTGGGGATGTGCACATAAATGTGAATACTTTTACTTGCCTTATCAGCAGATTCATGCAGTGCGAATTGTCAATGAGTAAAGATGTTTTGCACATTCAATCAGTATCATTAATAAACAGCTGTTCTAATGAGTTTGACAGTTTAAGAACGATTTTAGTGGTTTCACAGTGTGACATCTGGTTTCCCATGTTGACGTGGGGTTGAATGGGAACTGGTGATTACACTTGTCAAGAGCAGTAAATCGCAAGTGGAATTATTTTATATACAACTCTTAAGCATTATAGGCTGATGTGTGTCAATAATATATTTTCAATTGCTTTTTTTACCTTTATAATGAATAATGGCTTAATTATCCATGATAGATTGAGTAACTTTCTCCTACCATTGAAAATGAACAGAGATCCACTGATTAGAGCTGGGATGCTGGTTCAGTGTTAAGTCACACTGATACATCACTCATTGACCAGGGTTAAAATCCTGGTTCATCAAGTGCAATTGTGTCTTTGCTGTAGGTTATGATGTGCTTTTAATAGGTCTATTGAAAACTATTTTGTAAAACACCGATTGGTTTAAAACAATATAATAAAGTGTGTCTATCAAAATCTCAACTGCATCTGACATCCAGTAATCACAGTATAACATACTACATTTTCTGAGAATGGATAAATTACTGAGAAGAAAATTATGATCTATGCTGTCTGTAGATTACAGTCTAATTGTCAAACAGTTTATTTAAGATAAAATCATAAGATTTTGCCAAACAAAATCATTGTTTCTGAAGAACTGTTCTTAGTGTATCATTTATCATTAGTCAGTTTGGTCTTTGCACATGTTCTCCAGTCTCCACACAAAAATAATATTGCACTTCTGAAAGATTGTCATGGGCAATTAAATAAATGGAAGTAATTTAAGAATATATGCCTATTATTGACATATTTCAGCCTATGATGCTTTAGTGTTGCTCTGACAAGTGTAACAACCCTGACAGTAATGCTTTATACTTTTAATTTAGTGATTGTTTGGAAGTTTGTAAAATATAAAAATAAAGATATTGTGATGTTGAAAAGACTATTAGAGCAGCTGGTTCATTCATTATTATCCACTTCAGTCATTATGACAACTGATTTTGCTGGTAAAAAGCAGCATAAATGCTGATCACACTCGTTGGATAGTACATGTCTGAGCCCAGCCTAGTGTAATCACACCAGTTTGATCGTACTTGCAAAAGGGTTCAACCCAAAAATACAGCATTTGAGATATGTTGGAAATGACACTGTGGTGAGAATACTTTCAGGAAAAAACTGACAAGAATTGCATTAATATTCTGTGATGCATGTACATATACTGTTGGACGTTGTTACAAATAAAATTATTGTGAAAGTGAAATGTTATGAGACTTTACCTTACCTTCCACAGTGCTAAAGTGCCCAAAGTTGAGGAAACGCACAACCATGAGCAATCTGAACTAGACAAAAGTGAATGCATTGGACAATCATTTGTGTTTGCTGTATTGTGCGTACATTGTGTTTCTGGCCTTAGTTTTCTCTTTCATAATGAACAAGCATTAAATTTATGCTTTGAGACTGCAACCCAAATTACATTTACTTTGAGACAATGGTCATATCTTCATCATTCATTCTAACTTGTGTTTTTACATTTGTAGGTTTGTTTTAATGTACTCCACAGTGCTTTGCACTCAGTATAACTCTGCGCTAACTACTACCATCGTCGGCTGCCTAAAAGTACTCCCCCCCCTTCTTTTTATCATGCCAAGACTGATTGTGCTGCCTTTTTTAACCAGGACTATTCTGTCTCTTTAGAACATATTAGTGACATATATTGGAATGGTGTTTGGAGGGGATTACATTTTCTCATGGACTAACTTCGTTGGTCTAAACATCAGGTATGTTGTTAGCTTTTCTCAAAAGGAAACGGATGGATGTAGTTTGCTGCTAATGATCTCAATGCCCATACTTGCCTTTTCAGTATTGCTGGCAGTCTGGTGTACTCCTACGTTACCTTCACAGAGGAGCAGACCACCAAACAGTTTGACAATGCCAACAAACTGGAGGTCAAAGGGAAAGTGGCCGTATGACCACCAGTGTTTGGACACTTTGTCGGCATGCACAGAAATATTTTTTGCATTTGTTGCAAGAACAAGTAGTCAGTGAAGTCACTCTGGGGATGTCTTTTAGTGTCATGGAGATATTGACTGTAAAATGTACTGCAGGTGCAGACATGATGTACTCTGAAAGTTGAGTCGATTGCTGGAATGTGTTTTTTCAGAGTGATAGTCACAATAACAATATTTAGCTGTTAATTATTTGTATTAGAAATGGGACTGTTTGTGCCCTGAAATGAACCGTTTTTCTGGGTATGTTGTACTTTGGCTGCTATTGCCATAAATTGGAATTGATGATTGTCGATGTTAAAACACCTGTTGTGTTGCCTGTTAAAGAGTGCTTTACAGATGCGTTTAAACTTGTCAGTAAGGCTATTTATTTTTATGAGACTGTTAGGTTTTAGTAAAAGTATTTAAATTGTAAAAAGGGAGTTATTTTATTTTACATTGTTGTTCTGGTACCCTGTTACAATTCAAATTGAACCATACATTTTATTTCCAGATGTTACTGGAATGCTCCTTCATAGCCTGAATGATAAATGGGAAAGTGTGTTTAAGTGTTTTAAAACTATAAGGTACGTGTGTGCAACAAAGTGGATGTTTGATTTGAATATTTTTAAAATATTAAGTTTTAAAGAGATATTTTCAGAGTTATCAGTGTTACAAAATATCCAGAAGACATTTCATCTGAAATTCTAAAAACAGCTTTCTAATTTTTTTGTACTGCGGAATGGGATTCAGTAACGCTTGATTTCTTTTGTACTGGAGGAATCAGGCTTTGTTTATTAAAGGTTAATGGTGTAGTGGTTGCACTTTGCAAACTCTACTAACAAATATTTATTTAAAATCTCTGATAATTGAGAGAACCTGTAAACTGTCAAAGACATAATACTAGGTACAAGAATATCAGTATTTTTTCAGTATTTTGATTGGTCTTTGTCAAATGTGGCTACATTAATGATATGGCAGAAAGAGAATTAAGAATGTCCCCTACCTTATGGCTGATGTTGCTTTTGTATTTTGAGGTTATTGAATGAATGTCTATTAACATGCATATGTGTCTGATGACATCCATTCTTGGCAATATCACAGGTTTCTCTATTTCTTATTCTATAAATGGATTTAAAAAAAACTGAAATGTGATGTATTCTAGGAGTTACTGATTGAATGTCTGTTCACATGCATCTATGCCATTTATTTAACATGTAGTCTGACCATAGCTTTGAAATTCTGTTATTTATTTGACAGATAATAGATGCATTTCTTTTTTTTTTTGGCACTGACTTCAAAGACCTGCTGTTGCTGCAAATGTTTAATTTCATTACAATTACTTTTTTATTCTCAATTGTTTTTATATTTGTATATTTAAGTTCTGAAACTGAAAACACTTGTCATATTGAACAATTATACTTCTGTCAAGATGTCAGTAAATGCTCTTATTTTAGCAATGAGAAACAGGAAGTGTGTGTGACGTTTAAAATACATCAACGCAAGATACTTAACTGTGCATTTTAGTTCATAAAAGAATGAATGTTTAATTTGTATTTTCTTTTAAACTTTGTGTGGGGTTTTTTTGGGCAATAAAGATTTATACTCACAAGGAGGTCTGTATATTGTTGGAAATTTCACATGCTTCAGTTGAGGTTGCAAAGATAAACTAGAGATTCCACCCAGTCAACCTGAAGTTAAAAACTGAATCTAGAGTCTGAAAGGAAAGTATATTCATCCAAAATAAAATAAAAATAAACCACTTTAAAACAAGTGTTACATTAGTGCATTGATTAGTATGTTTTTTTATTTTTATTTTTTATTTACTTGTATATTGTAAAATGCAAAGCAAATAGTTGATTTGTGCATAAATAAATTGATAAAATACAGTGGAATAAAAAAGTCTACACCTGTGTTGAAACAGCAGGTTTTTGTGATGTAAAAAATTAAACCAAGATAAATCATAGCAGACATTTTGCACCTTTAATGTAAAAATTAGTGTCATTTCAGATAAATAAAAATTTAAAAACGTACAATAACTTAACTGCATACGTGTGAACACCCATTTATAATCGAGTATGTGGCTGTGTTCAGAATCAAACAATCATCAAGCTCATGTGAAATAGTGCACACCTGTCTTCACCTGAAGTGACTGATTAACTCCAAATCTCAGCTGTTCTTGTAGGATTTTTCTGATATCTTGGTTGCATGCTACTACAAGAGCTATGGACTGTACTTGCATGACCAAAAACAATTGTGCTTGTTTCTTTTTCCCCCTCAAGGTGCTTTGCTTAAATTTCTTTGTCTTCAACAGATGAAGGTAAAATGAAGTTATTCTAAGTTGACTGTGACCTGCTCTCTGCTATACAAATATGATTTGATTAGTTATGGGCACACAGATATTTGTATTCTCATTTATACATTACAAGCATTTTCAACAATATCAACTTCAGGTCATGAGGAGGACATTGAGGAAGACATGGCCAGTACATCCATTGGAAGCACGTCAGATCCATTAAAAGGGGCCACTCCTTACCACCACTTCCTCCTCACCACCTCCAGACAACTCCAAGCTCAGATGATTTAGCACTGGAGATCAATTCAGCTGTCCATACTTTTCCTGACCATGTCTCCACCTGCTCAAATGACATGCTAAATTACATATACAGTGAGAAGCTTCTGGATATTTAAAGTAATCTAAGCATTGCATTGCATCTCCTCTTGACTCTTATGTCACTGTTGCCTCTGGTAAGAGGAGCTTTTCAGCTTTAAAGCCGATAAAAACCTACTTGAGGTCAACCATGTGCCAGGAGAGACTCACAGGACTGCACTGATATAAATCGAATGTGGTCTTCGAAAGTCACATGGAAGACATAGTGGTTGGATTTGCCAAGGCCTGCAAGCAACAGTTTAAGAAAATGTGCACTATGGTTTTGTAAACAAATAATTTTGTATTTGGAGTTATATATTATGTATGCGAAGTTTGCCTTTATTTATTTGTATTATTTCCATTGAAAAGTCCATGTACTGGATTCTTGAACTATAATTGGTAATGAATGCACATCACAGTAATAAGATGTATCTCTGGTGATCCGATCACATGTGGTCAGATGAGACACATTGCTGTTGGTCACACAAATGCTTCCCCTGTGAGCACTTTCTGGTGGCATATATCATTACATCATAAATTAATAAACCAGAAAAATGTCACAAAAGACAAAGCATGGAAAAATGATGCACCAGGTACAGCTCAAATTTCATCCACTGTAAGTGCACATGAATATCTTCATGTGAAGAGGATCCGTAAAACTCTCGTACATGTAGGCCTATATGTAAGGCATTTTCGGACAGTTATTTCCTTTTTAAAGTCATGTGTCACCAGAGTTATAAACCGTTTAAACTCTTGATTTAGAGCAGCGGTTGTTTGACAGATAAGTATGGCACTCCTCTTCAACCCGGATGGTGTTTACAGCGTTTCAAATGCGTTTATGACTACAGGTATGTTTTTTTTTGTGTGTGTGATCATATCACCAAAGGTTTTACAACTGTATATAGTGCTGATCACTTGTCATCGGATGACATCCTAATGCCAGCTGAAAACGGCCCTTAATGACCGCTGCCTACATTAGCGAATGCTTAAATGTGCTTTTTTGTAACATTGAAATTGAAAGCATTGTAGGCTACACCTCTTTTTTGACTGTATCTAGACAATGTTCTGGTGTGATTTAGAATATATTATTAAGATGAATACGGGTATTGATATGCAGTTAAGGGAAAAGGGTGTTTTATTTTTATAGTAAAATTGAACAAAGCATGGTATATTATATATACATTTATTGTTGATTTGTGGATTTTTGTATTCATAAATGTTAATTTCAAAGCGCTAAAGTGTATTTAATTTTCTAAAGCCTTGAATATCCTTTTTGAATCTTAATGTTATACATTGTAATGTATATTGTATGATTTATAGCCCTTTGTATTCTGTTTATTGTCAAATAAAAGTATTTTTGTTTCTTTGTTTATTTAGTATGCTTTCAGTTGGTTTGACTGTCATGTTATACTGATTAAAGCAATACAATTAAATAATTAAATAAATAAAATACATTAGCAAGTGCTACAGAACGTCTTCCGGCGGAAGTTAATCGTATATCCATTTCCACATGAAGACCCCAGGAATAAGGTTGGTGATTTTTGCTTATTCATTTACTCCAATATCAAAACAAAAACAGCACTATTATATTTCCATCACTTTTCAAAAAAGAAGGAAGAACCCGGGAGTGTTGGAGTACGTCAGTGAGAACAGAGAAGTTCACTCTCTTAGAATCGTCATCGCAAATGTGGGAAGTAGTTTTTTTTTTTTTTTATTCCAGGGTAATATTAAAAAAAAAAGTAAAATGTTATACATTTGCAGTAAATCACAAAAAAATTCAAATATATAAAAAAGATTTGCGCCGGAAAGCTCAATCTGTCATATTTATATTGTTTAGCACCTTCCCAGTGCATGATGAGTGACAGGACTTTTATTTTGCAGAGCACTCAAAAATAGTGAAGCTCATCTTCAGAGTTGAGAATTTAATACACTTAATATAGCTAGCTTCACAGAGATTCAAGCAACTATGGCGGAGGTGAGAGAAACGTTACAGTTTACGGCAAATAACGCACTTAAGCAGCCAGCGCATCATTTAAATAAATGTAACTTTCTCAGTAAATTTTAAATGTTTTCACGATGACCCGTATTTAAACATTTAACTCTGAATAATGAGCAAGCAGGTTAGCGCGCCCAATTTGAATGTTAGCAGATAGCAGCTAACTTGTTGCCTGAGCGCCAAATTAATGTCTATTACCACACAGATTTATCTGATATTAACTGTGCTTCTTGGTATTTTTTATTTTCATTTGAATAATTTTAAACTCGATAATATATTGGTTAGCAGATTTGGCTCTAACTGTAGATGATAATTAATAATCAGGTCATAATATCAACCTTGTCCTTATGCTGTTTATGTTCTGAAAGTTTGACATATTGCTTTGTTTCTAAAGCTAATCATTCTTTTTTTTATTATTATTTCAGCCCTCCCTAAGTGGCCCAGGCGCAGGAGGTAAACATTTAATTTTTTAGTATTTTAGAAAGAGTTGCAAAATAGACATAGGCTCCTCACATTTTATAGTAAGAGTTAAAAGTTGGACACGCCTACTCGTTTTTGAATATAAATAAAACATAATAAAAATAAAAAAAATGGGAGAATGATAATTATGTAGTGGCCATAAAAGGGTAATAACAAATCAAAACACTAAAAAAAAAAATATCTATTTATATTTGTAATTTTTAAAAAAAATTATATTTCTTATTTAAACTTTATAATCGATGCCCTTCCAATAGAATTCTCTCAACCAACTTCATGATGTTCTTTTTTTGTTTTGTTTTTTTAAACACTTCCCGTGTATGCTGCAATTGTTGGCTACTTTTTAACTTCACTTTACTTTGCCCAATTTAGTCACTATTAAACTCCTTGCAAAGAAATTCACAAGTAGGAACAATTTATTTTTATGTACAGAACAAAACGAATTTAAAGCTTTTATGCTGATGCCTTCTGAAGGTCAGAACAAGATTATGACCAACATTTTGGTCAAGTGTGTCCAGACTTTTGCTAGTCTTTACATTAGTACTACAGTTAAAGTATAACTGTCATGGCTGCACAACTATTTGTATTTACCACCAAATAACAGTCTTAAATCCTGGTTCTTTCTATGTTGAGAAGTTACAGGGGTCCAGGATGAGGATGGGGACTTTGATCCTTCAGCAGATATGCTCGTACATGACTTTGATGATGAGCAGACTCTGGAGGAAGAGGAGAAACTTGAGGGAGAGACCGACGTCAGTGCTGAAATTGATGACCTCGCACGGGTATGATCCACCTGTTCTCAAATTAATTTACTAAAGAGCTTCTCAAACTTTTTTAGACCAAGGACCCAAACTGATACAACTTCTACTGTAAGCATAATTTCAGATCATTTAAATGCTGACATTAAGAGCTGTGAAAATTATTTCCGTGCACCAACAATTGCTACTCATCACATGTAAATACTATCAAAGTAATCCAAACTTCATAAGCTTTGTCGATGTGAACTTTTTCAAAACTTTATCTTAATTAGCTGGTACCGTGTGCAATGAACATGTAAAAATACTATGAATAATCATGAGTATTTTTCATTAATCAGGAGTAATTTAAGAGCAGGAAATTACTGAATGGCATGGATGCGCACAGATAAACTAACTTGAATTTGGCCTTTATCATTCTACAAATGAAATCACAGATTTGAGAGTGTAAATTGCCTGGCTGAGCTCCGGCATAAGAACAAGGACCATTTTGGTGAAAAGGGGTAAAAACAGAGCTTGTTCGGAAACTTGCAAGAATTGAATGCAATTATACTTGCCGGTATGATGTAAAGTCAACAGTGGTTGGTGTAAAAATAAAAATAAATCAACAATTTTAGTGTATCGCCAATACTGCTTTAGCTCAATATTGCTTGCCATAGTTGTAAGTTAGACTTTTGTTAACAATTCAAGAATGTTCTTGCAGACTCCCTGGCTATTTTAGACAAGCTCCCAGTTTGAGAAATGCTCCACTAACTTTGAGAGATCCAAATGCATCGTTTTACAGATTTTTTTTTGTTTTGCAGGAGGGTGAGATGCCCATCCATGAGCTTCTGAAGTTGTATGGATACAGCACTGGTGGCTCTCCTGATGAAGAGCATGGAGATGTTGAAGAGGAAGATTCCTCAGAGAATACCTGCAGCAGTCATAGTAAACTCAAAGTAAACATTTATCTGAAAAACAAGCATGAGTCTTTCACCAATATAGATGCTTGTTTTAGTTGGTGTAACTATACTTTGTGAATCCTCACATCTGTCAGGAGCAGGGGAGGCGGGAACTTTCAGACCATGATGAGAAAATGCAGTCATCTGGTGATGAGACTCCATCCTGCAGCAGATCTCACAGCACAGCTCAACTCATCTGCTCTCAACCATGCAACTACTTGGAAGGTTTGATAAAAAAAAAAAAACTTACTGCACATTATGCAAGAAATTAATTGCTGTGTTGTAGTGCTGCAGTATTTGACCTATCCTGTATTAGGCTAGATATATATCACATTTTAAAACAATATCACTTAATTTGCATAACAAACTTATAAAAATACTTATATTGTAGTTTCAATTTGCTGAGTAATTGCCATAGTTGATATTTTAACTGGTATATTATATATTAGGGCTGCACTGATTTAATCAGATTTCCTTTTCTCATACATTGCTTCAATATTTTATAATCTTGTCTAGAGGATTTTATTTATTTATGTGTGCATTTGAGTTATTTCTTACAGTTAAATTTAACTGTGAAGCTATGAAAAGTTAATTACTCTGAGCGGCCAGAGCCGCCGCATCTATGAGGTGGCGTACTGGAAAATGTGAAGCAAACTCTGTGTTTGACACTTATAATATTGTTATACATCACAATTAATTGAATTGTGTGGTAACTGGTGATGCACTTAACTTTTATATGTTAGTTTAAAGGAGATCCAACATGTATACACTTGCACCTGTTTTTTTTTCCTCCATAGTAAACGCCTAGTACCATATAGAACCAGCAGATGGTGATCTATATTCAGAGTCTGCAGAGACTCTGACTTTATGATTTGTGCAAGATAGATTGGGTTCCATATGACTCGCTTTGCATTTTATAGGTAATGAAGAATCTGAAGATGAAGAGTATATTCCATCTGAACACTGGAAGAAGGTATTATTGTAATTGTAGATTTTAGGCCACGTCCACAGTAATAGGTTTTCATTTGAAAACTCATTACCTTTGCTAGGTTTACACCTCTTATCCACACTAGAAAATACTTTTTCTCCACCAAAAAGGAGCATTTAGAAAACGCTGTCCATTACCACATACTTTGGAGAATTATGACGTTTACAGTTGTTTTCAAAAGAATATTCCGGGTTCAATAGAAGTTTAGCTCAATCAGCAGCATTTGTTGCATGATTACCACAAAAATAAATTCTGACTTGCCCCTTCTTTTCTTTAAAAAAATTCAAAACTCAGGGTTACAGTGAAGCACTGAGACTAAGGAAGGCCATAAGTTTGAAACGTCATGTAATGAAATTGTGAAAAAGGATTGTGGATCATTTCGGTTTTTTTTACGGTGAGGCACTTGGCACTTTCGAAATGAATGGGGGGCAATTTTTGAGCATTAAAATACTCGCTGTTTCAAAAATATAGCCACAAGACATAAACAGTATGCGTGTATACATGATTTTAGTGTGATAAAATCACTAACTAACCTTTTTTGTGTAAAGTTTTAGCCCGTTTTACAACTTCGTTGCCATGCCCATGTAATGTCAGCAAACCCTAAACTGAAAATTTGTTTAAACTGTAGATATACATATGTAGATGCCTTATTTGGCTGGACCGGATATTTCAAACACAGCGCCATCTTGGAACAGTCAATAAGGACAGCTGTTTGAATGCAGGTGATTGGAGAAGAAGCCTCAGACTGCTGCATAAACTGCTTTTGTGTGGAAAAATTTCATCATGTATTTAATTGAGACTGGGTGCTACTTTTCAGTACGTTTGCCATGATATATTCATTTGAAGAGGACTTTCTTTGCTGTTTGCTACGAAAAAAACCCAACAACCCTCTTTTAGAAGTGAAGTTAGGAATTGTTATATAATCTCAAATATTTCTCAATGTTTTTTTGGAAAATCAGATAATCTGAGAGTTTGCTGGAAAAGACTCTAGACTTTTAATTTAATTTAATTTTAATTTTAATTTAATTTAATTTAATTTAATTTAATTTGACCAATTGTCACACATTATACATACATTTCTGCATATACATGGTGAAATTATTTATTTTTCACATATCCCAGCTAAGCTGGGGTCAGAGTGCAGGGTCAGCCATGATACGGCGCCCCTGGAGCAGATAGGTTCAAGGGCCTTGCTCAAGGGCCCAACAGTGGTGTCTTGGTGGTGTTGGGGCTTGAACCCACGACCTTCTGATCAGTAACCCAGAGCCTTAACCGCTGAGCCACCACTGCCCCAAAAAAGTCCCTATCTGTCAATTTACTTTCATGTGTTGACTGATGGCTCTTGAACTTTCCAATATGGCGGACGCACTGGCGTATCGTGGCCCATAGGTACAGCTGCTAATAAGGTATCTGCGTCTAGATTTCTATGATTTAAACAATTTAAATTAAATTGTTAAATTACACAAGCTCAAATAAAGGGGCCTGTGTAGCTCAGCGAGTATTGATGCTGATTACCACCCCTGGAGTCGCGAGTTCGAATCCAGGGCATGCTGAGTGACTCCAGCCAGGTCTCCGAAGCAACCAAATTAGCCCAGTTGTTAGGGAGGGTAGTCACATGAGGTAACCTCGTGATTGCGATTTAAGGGTTCTCGCTCTCAATGGGGTGCGTGGTGAGTAGTGCATGGATCGCGGAGAGTAGCATGAGCCTCCCATGCTGTGAGTCTACGCGGTATCATGCACAACAAGCTATGTGGTAAGATAAGATTGACTGTCTCGGAAGCGGAGGCAACTGAGACTCGTCCTCCGCCACCCATATTGAGGTGAGTAACCGGGCAACCAGGAGGACCTACAAATTAGTGAGTATTGGGCTTTCCAAATTGGGAGAAAATGGGATAAAAAAAAAAAAAACTAAAATAATACATTTGTTTTAACAGAAGTGCTTTTTATAACATTATAAGCTTCACATTTCTGCATAAAAATTGGCCACATTCACTTCCATTGTAAGTGCCTCACTGTAACCATGATTTGTGCTTTTTTTTTTTTTAATTTTTAAAGGAGGGATAAGTTGAGAATTTTTGTGGTAATCAACATTATGCCACAAATGCTGTCAATTGAGCTTAACTTGTATTGAACCCTGAATATTCCTTTAAGGAAATGACATTTGGATTGATTGTCTTCTGTCATTTACAGGAGATCATGGTTGGTTCAATGTATCAAGCAGAGACTCCTGTTGGACTGTGCACATATAAGGACAATGAAAAAGGTGACCGCATTATATTCTTATGTAGCTTGTTTGTGAAGTTCATCAAATTTTTTACATGTAATTTAATGTATGCAATATACTTAAAACATAATATACATCCAAGCTTTTCATCATCCACATGTCTCCTACAAATGTAGCGTATGAGAATGATGATCAGCTTTTGTGGAATCCGGAGTTACTTCCAGAGGAAAGGGTGGTGGAGTTTTTAGCCGAGGCCTCTAAACGCACTGGAGAAGAGACTGGTGTCCATGCCATTCCTGAAGGATCTCACGTCAAAGACAATGAACAGGCAGGTCAACATCCAATGTCACATTTGTTTAGATCTTGCTCCCAAGACATTTTTGACATTTTGTCACATTATGGCAATTTCTTTGTTTCAATTTTCAGGCTCTTTTTGAATTGGTGAAGTGCAATTTCAATGCACAAGAAGCTTTAAGAAGATTGAAATTTAACGTGAAGGCAGCCAAAGGTGAGTATTTGTGTGTGTAACAAAGCCAAAAGTCAGTAGAGGCTGTGTTACAGTGTTTTTACCATGGTAAAATCGTTATAGTGCATAGAGTAGGTTGTTTTTATTTAACAGCAGCAGCATGATAAGACACCAATGTTTAGTGAACATTACAATTTATTAATAATTATCTAAAAAAAAAAATAATTTATTCCCGCAAGTATTTATAGTTCATTATCCTATCTGTAGGCGGTTTGCAGATGCCAACCAGTTTTATGAAAGTAGATTGGCTTCTTCATGAAGTTTCCAACAACAGCATATTCTTCTCACATCCTTGACTTCTGTCAAGTAGTGTCTTTCAGAATGTTATTTTGGGAGTTTAAAGTCCTCCCAGCTCATGTGCAAAATGCATCTGCGCTTGTGATAAAGAAGCTTGCAGCATATCAGTCAGGATTGTATGAATGTATCACCTTAACTAAAATCTCTCTTTTCGCTCTCAGAGGAGATGTCAGCGTGGACGGAAGAAGAGTGTAGAGGTTTTGAACAAGGACTCAAAGCTTATGGGAAAGATTTCAGCTCCATTCAAGCAAATAAGGTTAGTGTTCAGTCAAATACTGTACCTTGTTCCAAAACTAGCATTGAGTATGATGGCTACACAAGATTTCGAGTTTAACTAAGGAATGATTTACTTTTAGATTAATCACTTGGTGAACTTTGCTGTTGTTCTTTTTTATATATATATATATGAACAGATTTTTATATATATATATTTTATATATATATATATATATATATATATATATATATATATATATATTTATTTAATTCACTTAGGTAATTATTACTTAATTAAACTTTTCCAGGTGAGAACTAGATCTGTAGGGGAATGTGTGGCCTTTTATTACATGTGGAAGAAATCTGAGCGTTATGATTTCTTTGCACAGCAAACCAAGATTGGGAAAAGAAAACACAGCCTTTGTCCTGGAGTATCGTAAGTCAGCCGTCAATACCGTGTGGCACATTAAAGGTCACCAGTCGGAGCCCTCTCATTAAACTATGTGTATATAAAGAATCGGATGCAATTTGATGTGTTTGTTTGGCATTACAGGGATTATATGGAGCGTCTTCTGGATGAGAAGGAGAGCTCTGAGTCCAGTGGATCTGCCTCTCCTCTGCCCTCGACCTCTACCAACAGTAAACACCCATCAGAGGCCGAAAGTGTCACAAACACTCAGAATGGTCAGTCCTTTGCATACAATCACTGTAACACTCGGCGGCAACAACAGTATAAGACACCAATGTTCACCCAGAAATGATTTGCTTTTTGCAAGGTTTTTTTATTTTTTCATTTATTTGATATCATGTCATTAAAACTATAATGTTTGTCATTTTTGACAGGTGTAGGGAGTCATTCAACACAAAAGCCCCTTCTCTGTGAAGATGAGATATCACAGACGAATGGCTCTACCATGTGTCCAGATATTTCCAGCTCAAACACACCCTCCAATCCTAACCCTGATGCCATCAGCCCTAGCATAGAAGTCATAGACTTTACAGTCAAACAGAGAGAGGAGGATAAACACTCTGAAAAACCGCTGAAGAGGCTTAGAACTGACACAGATGCCAACAGGGAAGGATCTCTCCCACACAGTGAAATAGCAACAGTCTGACTCACTAGAAAAAGCCCAGAGAAAAGACTGGAAAAGCAAAGTGCAACCATGTAACCCCTGACCTCGCATGAGCGTTTAAAACAGATCAACATGTACTCTGTTTCAGTGTGAAGATAGCTGAGAGGTGTGTCTCAATTTCAGGGATGCAAATGAAGCACATGTGCAAAAAGCATTTGGACTCATAATCCACACTTAAAAATGTATGAATGTCTTTGCATTTTACAAATAAATATCAAACCTAGTAGCATTTAACTTAAAATGGAAAGTTCTTTGGAAAGTTCTGGGAAAAGGTCAAGCGTTTGTTTGCAGTTGCCACTTGTTTTGATATTTGAATTTAATGCAGTGATATTCAGACATTTGTGAGTGACTTAAAGCATAGTTCACCCAAAACTGAAAATGCTGTCATCGTTTACTCATGTTGTTTCAAACCCATATGACTACTTCCATGGAACACAAATGGAGATCAGTAAAATGTTTATCAGAATGTTAGTCTGTCACCATTAACTTTTATTGCATCTTTTTGTCCATGCAGTGAACGTGAAAAGGGACTGAGGCTGTCTAACATCTCCTTTTGTGTTTCATGGAAGAAAGAGTTTTGGGGCTACTGTATGTCCTCTCACATAACTGCCACATTTAGTTGATATTATGGAAGGCTCAACCGCTGTATTCTCTGTAGCATTATTTATGAATATAGGTGAACGTGATCAATGTTATTGTGCTTATTTTAGGTAGGTTGAAAGCCAGTATGAAAGCAACATCTGGTATCTGACAACTGACTGAATGTTATTGTGAAACTTTTATCATAAGGTGTGCAAAACTTTGTTCTTGCTGACAACATTTTGGCGATAACTATTGGAAAAAGGTTATGTGACCAAGGGTGTAGATTTGACTTGAACATTGGGGGGGATGCATTGATCATGGTATAAATAATAGGGTGTAGACCCCCCAATCTACACCCCTGTAAGTGATACTTTGTAACATTCCATCCTTTTCATTTCTGAATTTCCACTTTGACCAAAGTGATATTTTAACACTGGCTGAAAAGATTTTTTCAGAAGATATTTCCTCTTTATATGAAATACTGTCTTATTTTTGTAATTGATAGCTATTTATTTTTTTTAATCAGATATTGGTGATGCATGAGGCCAGTATACAGAGTATAATTGTATAGACTGGAGTGAGTAGTGTTGAATTAAAAAGGCAGCCGACTGAATGGTGCTATTTATTGTTTTCCTCCGTTTTACTTACTGTGAGAATGTCCACCCATCCTTAAGGATATTTTTGAAGTTTTTTTGTACGACCTCAGTTCTGTTAGAAATGCCAGCGGAAACTAAACTACATTCTCCATAATTCAAATTGGCGGTTCACGTTTGTAATCCATGTCTGCCTTGGCTCTGGAAAGTATAGAAACAACTCTTTACAGGTAGTCGTGTATGTAAAGAAAAAAAGAAATCGGTTTAAATTAGTGAACTACTCGTGTATTAAAACCAGTCGATTTACTCAGATTCATATTTTGTCTTTTATTACTAAAATATATGTCTACCAGATAAAGATTTTTGTCACCGCACTACATCTCTTTAGCTGAGTGCGTTATATGATGAAGAAAGCTCTTAAAGGTATAGTTTAACCAAAAATGAAAATTCTCTCATTTATTTACCCTTATGCTCTCCCAGATGTTTATGACTTACTATCTTCTGCAGAACAAAGATTTTTAGAAACATATTTCCTCCCTACAATGCAAGTGAATGTTGGCCAGAACTTTAAGTTTAAAAAGCATATAAAGAGAGCACAAACGTAATCACCATGACCCCAGGAGTTAAATCCATGTCTTCAGAAGTGCTGTGATAGGTTTAGGTGATAAACATGCTTTTTTTAGCATCAAAGTTCTGGCTTCCATTCACTTGCACTGAATAGACCTACAGAGCTGAAACTTCTTAAGATCTTGGTTTTCTGTAGAAGACAGAAAGTCATAAACATATGGGATGAGGGAATTTCCATTTTTAGGAAAACTATTCTTTTAAAGGAATATTCCAAGTTCAAGTTAAACTCAATCTACAGCATTTATGGCATAATGTTGATTACCACAAAAAATAATTTAGACTCGTCCATTTTGCTGCTGATTGAGCTTAACTTGTATTGAACCTGGAATATTCCTTTAAGCAGTTTTTATTTTAGAGAATTTGTAGCTGCTCCTGTCTGTCACAGGTCTGACTGACTTTGTTTTAGAGATTATAGAAGGGGTCATTTGGTCTCTGGTCTTTTTGTTTGATTGTGGCATCTATTTATACAGTTGAGCAGCAGATAGTGTTGCTCTTCACTAAACAAGAACAAAATATAAGTACCAAGTACTGCACAATTGATTACTTGTCATTTAGCACAGTGGTTCTCAACCAGGGTCGGGACCCACTAGGGGGCCTCAGGATCTCTTAAGATTATTTTAAATATGATAGATTATTATAATTTTTATATTATTATTATTATTAACTTTCTCCCTACAACAGCTTGCTTTTAATGAATCACAATCACAACAAAGGTTCACCATTCATCTCGAGCTATATTTAAAGACTTTTCTAGCATTGTGTATGAGACTAAAATTCAGGTCTTTAGTCACTCAAAATCTAGCCTTCCGCTGTAGCTCTCAAATCTCTTTTGAGCTTGCACGTATTTGCTGCATCAAAAGTGGTGTTTCAAGGTTGATATCACTTACTGACACCAAATAGCATTCGTGACACTGATAATGACACATACGTGTTCACCACTGCTAGCTGATTTACTGAGTGTGTTTACATCTAACACCAAGTATGCTTAAATCGTATAAGGTCAAATATAATGTTATCAGTGTTAGATCAAATATTTTAAACAAACCAGTTTTTGCCCATTTCGTGGTGCATGTTAACACCTTTACCTTTGTTCTTACCAGCTTATCCAACATGTGCAAGTGTTTGCGCATGCCTGTTTATGTTTTGATGTCAAAAGCAGAGAATAATCTTGAAAAGTGATTTTAAGTCTCTCATGTAAACACTGTTTACTTGCATTGTCAGATTTTTTGAATAAGCTGATATTTGGTAGTGATCAGTGGGATGGTGTTCAAGTAAACACACTCATTATTTATGTCTTTGAATAGCTTGGCTAATTTTATTTACTACAAAAGACTCTTTCTTCCATTTTTTAATTTTTTAAAGTACATTGACTACGTTAACCCAAGAATATAGGAAGAAATAATGTTTTCTCTCATTTTGAATGAACTTTTATTCACCTCTTCTTACTTTTTACATTTTTCTCTGAGCTAATATCTTCTATAAGCCACACAGGAAAACTAATGTATTATCAAGTTGAGCCTCAGATTTACTTTGAGCCTCAGTCTCAGTATATCTAGAGTAGACCAGATGCGAAACATGAATGTGCTGTAAGTACAGACCATGGCTAAAATGTTCCCAGAATACTAAACGCAAAATGTACCATTTGGCTTCACAAAAGCAATGCAGCTTTGCTCAACAGAGGTGTCTGTCTGATGCTCTCTGGGGAGCACTTGTTGTTGGAGATCCCTCGACTGCTGGCTGCACTCACACTGGAAGGGTATAATTTGTAACAAAAGAGAGAATAAAACAGGATAGCCACCACAGGTCTGAAATGTGAAGCACGGATGAGCAGAAATAAAAGACGTGATTTAGAATAGAGAAGTCATTCTCAACTGATTTTGCTACATGGTCTAGATTCAGGCCCAGTTCTATGGTGCCTTGAGGGTGCTAGGCACCCTAAAACGGGCGTTAAAGCACCCTAAATTAAATAACGTTGGCACATTATTGTGTCTTCACTTTAACTACTAGAGCACCCCCAAAATATTCAGAAGCACCCTCAGAGATCTGGAAAAAGGCCTGTCTAGATTTGACATTAAATAAACAAAAAAATCATTAATTTTTATAATAAATTAATATAGACTTTTTAATTAACATGACATTAGCGTAATAGGAAATTTTACAAATTTTTTTTTAGTTTCTAAATCTCAAAAGTTTGATGGTTTAATTCCATTAGCAGCCAGGTTTGGGGAGTAACAGAATATATGTAATGGGATTACATATTTAAAATACTAAATATTAGTAACTGTATTCCACTACAGTTACTATTTCAATTGTTAAATAGTGTTTCCAGGCCAATGATATTTTATAATGAAGATAATGAAGAAAATTCATGTTAGTTGACGTTCGCTGTCCTTTTCTGCATATCGCGGCGGTGTTGTGTGGTCCGTTCTGCAAAACGCGGTGGCTCGTTTTTGCTTATCGCAGCCCATTCGGCACGTTTCGTGGCCAACCCACCGGCCCGCTCGGTTCTCCCGCTGACCAGTCTGCCCCTGATCGGCCCCAAAGTGTGTTGGCCCACCGGGAAAATGCCCGGTATGCCAGATTGCCAGTCCAGCCCTGCTCCCAACCCTGTTAGCAGCCAGTGGACCCTTTTCACAGACTGTGAAGACACATTTCTGCCACAGCAGTATAACTCCAGCAATCTTTTTTTATATTTGCAATCTTTTTATTTTTTAGTGTAAATTTATGACATTATACTTTGTATTATATTACCCTGGAGTGTCAGAACATCTGGCCTCTTTCTCTCTTCTGACTGCTGTAATCCACCGCTCTCTAATTATCTTATCTTCGTAAACTATAAAAGCATAATAGTGTATTTGTTTCTGTTAGAGCAAACGTTATCATTTTACATCCACATGTAATAAGGGTCCATAATTCAGTGCACAAAAAGACAATGAGCACATTTACATGCACATTCTAACACTGATTATGCTTAATAAGAGGACAGTGTGCATGGCCATGTAAACACATTAAACAGCTTTCCTTTATTGGTGAAAAGTCATAAACGCCTTTAGAATAAACCGATTGACAGAGGTAGATTTTTGCCTATTACCCTGATTTTGCGTTGCATGTAAACATCATTACAGGCATTCTTACGGGCTTGTCCAATGTATGGAAGTCTTTTATTTAAATAAAAAAATCTCATGTAAACATGGTTTTCTTGCTGTCTGAATTTTTAAATAAGCAGATTTTTGGAAGTTATCAGCAAATTGGTGTGCATATAAACAAGCTCAATGAGCATGTTTACATACACTTTCTTACACTGATTATGCTTAATAAGTCAACACTGTGTGGTCTTTAAATGATTTAGTTTATCAGGGCAGGATCATTTACGGTTTAAACAAACAAACAAAAAAAAAAAGATCGGCACAGGTAGATTTTAGCAACAGTACCCCAATCTTTACCGGTGTTTTTACAGATTATCCAATGTGCTAAGTGTTGTGCACATGCCTGTTTACATTTTGATAGTCTCAGCCTCAGATGGCATGGCCACAGACCACCCACAGTTTTAGTAAAAATTCTGGCCATGTGAGATGTCTGTTGATGTCAAATGCGGAGAAAAATCTGCTGATTTTAAACGTGGATTTCTTGCGTAAACTGATTTTTGGTAGTTATCAGCATGTCGGTGTGCATACAATCACACTCAAAACAATTCATGTTTATTCTCATTCCAAATGAACTTGTATGTGTAGTTTGAGCAACCCACCAGTTGGGAACCAATCATCTAGAACTGTGGTTCCCAACCCTGTTTCTGGAGGCCCCCCAAGACTACACATTTTGGATATCTCCCTAATCAATCACACCTGATTCAACTCATCAACTCGTTAGTGGAGACTCTATGATCTGAATTGTGTGTGTCAGATAAGGGAGATATACATGATGTGCAGTGTTGGGAACCACTGAACTAGAAGAAACGTTTTAAAACAATACAAACCTGCATTATTAAGAATGCTGAGCCACCACACTGGGTTTTAATCCCAGACACTACCCCTTATTTCCCCATCCTAATTGGTATTGCCTTCATGCTTCCAGTGCCCTTTCTCTGGATCCTTATTTATTTGTGAACAATGTACTCCTTGGTACAATAATGCTTTTTTTATTTTGTTTTTGCAGTAATTAGTAATTTAGCAAATACTCTGTCCCCCATCACCCAGACAGATGACACAGGCACACCCAGCTCCCTTTGGCACATTATTTAGCAAATTATTGGATGTTCACCCAGTAGGAGAGAGTGCTAAATGTCATCTGCCATGCTGAAATAGAGCTACGAAAGATGAAGGAAATAACTGTACTGGTGAAAATCTCCTTTTCATATCTGGATAGAGCAGCGATTAGAGATTGGGAAGAAATTCATCTTTCATACAAGGATAACAAGATTAAAATGCTTTTGAAAGACCTCACACTGTTGTTCCCGAGCCATAATGGCAAAGAAACCAAAGCTGCTACAGAGAATGATAAACAGGTTTGGCAAAGAAGATAGGAACTAGGGTGCCAGATGATTGTTGGTTCCCTGTAGGCCATATCTGCTTGTGGAGGAGAGCTGAATTTTATTAACTTGAGCTATGTCAAAGCGGTGATCCCATTTTCCACATTGGACAGCAAACGACAACCCAACATTGTACTAATATTGTACCAAATTGAAACAAAATCCATTTTCAGAATTAAATTGTGTTTAGGGACCATGTTTATTCTCACTGCAAGTAATAATAAATATTTAATATAGGCTGAATTGTATTGTCTATTCTTTTCGCATACTGTCTTTGTTGGCATCTGATTAATTTGGCTAGATAGCTTCTTTCTTGACAGATAAGTTAGCACTAAAAACACTATTTTATAAGTGTTATTGTCAGACTACACAGATATAGCATCAACAACAAAAGGTATGGGAAGCATTTTTATTTTGCTATCCAAACTATGCACAATTACAAATTCCTACATAAATACATACCGTATACATAGATACCGCATTTGGCTGGTTGCAATATGTCAACCATGATGCTGTCTTGGAGCGGTCAACAAGGACACCTGTTTTAATGTAAGTCAACAGAGGAGATGCCTCAAAATGATGTATAAGCTGCTTTAGTGTGGAAACCGTACATCATATATAAAAATGAACTGCCTGAATGCTAATCTTTAGTATGTTTGCCATTATGTATTGATAATCATATATATATCATAAAACTAGCTGTTTTAGAAGAGAAGGTATACATTTAGACTAAAGTAGGATTTATTTACAGTACTAAGTATTGAAAATGTACAAACGCATTTTCATATCTTTGTTTGTCCTTTATTTAATATTTGTGTAATACAAGTTGAATTTATGGTCAAATAGATGCACATTAGACTATAAGCTGCACTGCAATTATTTATTATTCATTAGTTAAATTTACTTAACATAGTTTTAACAACCCAGGTTTTGATGCATAATATATATGGATAGAACTTACGTATGTATATGACTGGTGATATATGATTTAATAACAGATTTAAATACAATTATTATATATTTTTGGAGCTAGATTAATTGATGGTTATGACCTATGAATCCTGTTGCGTTTATGATCACTAGTCCAAATGCATTTATTGGAAAATGAAAGCACCAGGCAGTGCTCTGATAAGCAACATTATTTATAAGAGCGTTTTACCGTTACCATTTCATTTAGAATTTTTCAACAAATCAATACGGCAAAACAAATCTTGTGAAAACAGTCAGAAAAAGACTCACGATTGTTGCAGAACAGATCTGTCAGTTCACTTTCATGCGTTGACAGATGGCTCGTAATAAAATGGTGGCTTTCTGTGACCCTATAAGAGCAGAATTGAAACCCACTTTTGGGTTGTGATCCACCAGTTGAGAATCTCTGCTCTATAGGTTCAGCAGGGTAGAGATCTGCCTTCCTAAATATCATCAGGTCTTAGACTATGCCATGGCGAGGCCACAAGCACACGTCAAACAAAGAGAAACAACAGGGACACACCCTGCTCTTAATACCATGGCATAAAAATCCCATCCATCAAATTGATCTGCTCTCAGATGGGCGGCTACTGGGAGTTGGGCAGTTTCCCTATTTTATTAAGGTCTCCTCGGAGGCTAATACTCACCACATACATTAGCAATATCACAGTGAGACATAGTGGGGAGAATTCCTCTTTTCATTACTAGGCTCACAGCCACCATCTCCTCTGGGGAGCCAGACATAACAGCTGTTCCAACATACTGGTAAGAATCAAGAGCTGGTTTGTAGAGTAGGGAACAAAAGATGAGTGAGAACTCTAAATCATTTTATCAATTAAAGGTACAAATGAGAGTGCTGGACATGTGGATGTTTTGATTAAGCCAATTTAAATGCTGATGACTGAAATAAGACAAGGACCCAAAAGCAAAGAAACAGGATCTTTAACAATTTAATATATAAATATAGATATTTATCAACAGCTTGAATTTCATAGAAACGTGAGTGAGACCATTTTGGCATACAGTACAGATATTCCATGTAAGTACAGTTTTGCTAACAAACATTAAAACCCCCTCACTTTTCCCAACACCTCCAACCCACAGAAACAGACACGAGAAACAAAAACAACATTATTGGAAAATATACATGAACACAAACAAGGCACCAATAAATTAAACTGTAACCCTTTCTTGCAAAACTGAGTGTAATAATCTATTAAATAGAATTACAATTTAATGTATCTATTAAATACATGTACAAACACAAATTAAACACTCTATTTCTGCAATGTTATGGTTAAAAAGCAAAAAAATACAATTAAAACCAGGAATAAAATGAAAACACTTTGGCAGATTATTAATTTTAGTTTAAATCAAGTAGTAAAGAAATCCAGTGCTTCTGAGAACAAATAAATTCATGTATGGTCTACACTCTTTTTCATCCAGGAGACTAATATACAGTATACATCTTTTTACAAGAAATGTTTAAAACCTTATCAAAAGTTTTGCTGTATGAAAACCTATTTACAAAACATGATTCCAACTGTCACCCCTCCCCCATGCTATGTAATCATTTACACAGTGCAGAAGGCTTCTTGAAAAGTTTGTGCAACAAACAGAGTACAAAATGTCCCCAATACAACTACGGAATGACCAGAAAACGAAATTTCCCTAAATAAAAGGAATGTCAGCATTAACGACTCCTTCCCTTCTCCAGAAGTTTAAAACCTACATAAAAAAGAGAAAAATTCTTCAAGTAATATACATCATGTCAACATGATCTCATAGGGTGAAATCAGAATAGATGTCATCTTTTCCACAGGTCACAAAGAGAACAATCAGGAATGTCACCAGGGATGTGGAGGACCAGACTCATCCATTTAGAGTCTACAAACTGCGGTCCAACTCTACAAGTCCACCAAACTAAGAAGCACTATATTCCAGGAGCGGTTCCAGTTCATTTGTCCAGTGTGAGAGAAAGTTAGCCCTTTCAAAAGCAATGTCCTACTTGTTGGGCTTATGAAAATGAAAGTAGATAGTGATGAGAAGTTACGGACATTACGTATGTTAGTCACAGTGGAGTGAGGTGAAGGAGCAGCATGGTGAGTCCATGCAGTGCTATAGGAAGGCAGGACTCACCAGTACATATGCATAGAGTAAGAATCATGGACAATGGTCACAAAACACTGCTTGTTTACATCTACAGAGAGGCGGAGAATCAGTTTCCAAAGGGTCTAAAAGCCTGTTCTAGAACCTTCCGTGACTGCACCGTTTTCAGGACATGTGTTTATTGAACATGTTCCACGCATAGTAAATTAATAACACAAAGATACTAGAGATCAGTTTGTAGGAACCTCCCATAAAAATGGTTCAAGCTAACTCTAGAGCAGCACCTGATATCAATGATGATGTTGGGGTCAGGAAAAACATTGAACAATGAAGAAGTCAAACCAAGAGTGATCAAAGAACAATTCATGTATACACACCGCAGTCTAAAAAAGAAGCAGTGTTTACCCTGTATTGCTAGTCTGAGATTCTTTGAATCAAAAACTTAAGTGTTTCACATATTCAGAACTGGTATATACTGAAGGTATTTCAAATGTTATTAATGACATGAAAAAAATCAAGAAAATTGATTGATCAATTATACTTTACATACTTTTTACACAGATCAACGTCACTAGCACCATGTCTACACTGGATGCGAATGGCGTGTCGCTTCAAAACTTAATCGCTCTCATAAAATTCAATGAAGCCGTCTATACTGTAGCGCCCGTTGGGATTCAGTGACCACTTTTTGTGCTAAAGAACTAGACAGTGCAACAAGTGGAACAGAACGCAAGTGTCTTGAGATGCGTTTTAAAAAGTTTGCGTTCTTTTTACTTGAAATAGGGTCTTAAAAATTCACCGTTCCTGAGCAACAACTTGAGATGTACCGCAAGAGTCAAAGACCGCCTAGCACCTGTTCACATAGAATTTCTTTCAAAAACAGTGCAGACGGACACTTTGTGAACTGCCCTTAAATAATCATTCCAATAGGACCTGCAGGTTTGATGCTTCCAGATTAGTTTCAAGTCACTGCAACATGACACGTCTTCTAAATTGTGTAGTGTTGACGCAGTATGACGATGATGAAAGTAAGCCTGTGAACTTCAAACCAGCTGTTGGAAATAATTCAGTGAAGACATCTCAAGCACAGCCACATATCCCAATTGTTTACAAAATGATCTACAAGTACACTGTCCTCACTTAACTGCCACTTCTTTAATCCTCATAAACAAAAAGCAGCAACAAAACTCCCACACTGTCCCTCTTCCTAATGGAAAACATACAGTGACATATTGGAGGATTCTTTGAAATATGGAGGTATGTTTTACTAGCGGTGTGCACTAGATGCCACACAGCGGAGAGTAGCAAAGGTGGCAGTAACAAAGAGCCACTCCAGATGTAAGACCACCACATGCTGGGCAGAACCAAACACATACAGTATAGGTTATGTCTCAGGTAGACTTTGGCATACCCAACCTTCCCAATCAGCAGTCTCCAACGCAGGGCCAATCACAATATTAGTTCTTCAAAGTCATCACAACAATGCACCTCTGATATAACTCACAAATACAGTCACATGCCAAATTTTAATCCCTGCTTTAATCTGAGCCAAACAAGTGCCCAAAACATGTGTAAAACCAAACAAACAGATCACCTTAACCAGGTTTTTTTTGTATACCCAGCAAGATGGAGCACTGTTCCAGGAGAGATTAGATTTCATTTGTGCAATGTATCGTCCTTTGTGTGACAAAGTTTGTCTAAATTTGCTGGTCTTGACTGGTTTAATCTGGCTTCGCTGGTCTCCCAGCCTGGCCAAGCTGGTGTTTAGCTGGTCTCTCACTTGAATCTACTAAATCTTTAAAACCACCAAACAGACAAGACAAACCAGCTTTGTGGCCAGCTAAAACCAGCATACCACCTAAAGCTGGTTTAAGCTCATTTTCAGCAGGGATATACAGGTTGACCAAAACCTGTTTCTTACAGCTGTCCAATCAGTCAGCCAGCTTGTCCCTGTGACAGTGCTACAAAAATAACTGAGCCGTCATTCATCTTGTGGAGAGAGTTTGATTTATTTGGCTATGTACAGGAAGCCTATATATTAAGGCACTCCTCATTTCCTGTGGCTGTGAATACGTTTAACAGATGACTGTTTAGAGGAGCAAAGCTTTGATCTATGACTGTAATCTATCACATCATTAAGACATGCAATATGGCAGGGAGTGCCTTGTCATCACTATACTAAATGCTTTTACCCAAGGCATGATAAGTGTAGAGGAGGAGAGGATACATTTTTGTGTGCAAACAAGAGATTCAGACTCTAGATATGAACAAACAGCTTTTTAGACTTTATCAATCCTGACTTTAACACAACCACACAGATTGTACTAGTACTGAAACTGATGCCCTGAGCAAAATGTTTTGGACAGATATGTGCCTGGGCAGGAAGATCATAGTTGGTCAATTTTTCGACTCAAAAGTGCCTAGGAACTGAGAAATGTAATAAACATGGAAGACCCAGTGCTGGTGAAATAAAGAAATGTGGAAATACATACTGTATTGTCTGTATTGCCACTGTATTGAAACCCTTAATCTCAAAATACAAATGCATATCTTTAAGAGCAGGCTGATTTAAAGGGATAGTTCACCCAAAAATGAAAATTCGGTCATTATTTACTAGGGCTGGCAAATTTAACAAGTTCATTTCTGTGATTAACAGTTTTTGCTTAATGTGAAAAAAAAAAAAATTTGACATATATAAATTTTCAGGATGTACATGCTTGACTCGACTACACATTGTAGGAGCAGTGCATACTTACATTACACGCAACGCATATCCCAGGGAAAATAAATGTGGGAGGGGATTTACTATATGGAGAATAGAGAGACTTCACCCGCAAGTGGTGAAGCAGGCATGGGAGAGATACGGGCAAGCTGCTGCTGTATCATTATATCTGTATGTATAATCGGGCTGTCAACTGGGCAGATAAACGAAGTTCAAAATTTTTACCTTAAATATTTTCAAAATTCAAATATTATTCCAATTTTAAGTCTGCTGATTTCTTTTTAAAGTTGATGTTGTTTCCTTGGTCCACAAGAGAGTGCATTAAATAAACCATACAGCACCGTTATATTACTGCAAATAACATTCCTGGCTGTTAAAAAAAGAACAAACCATTTTCAACTTTCAAGGGCATAAAATAAATATATAAAAATGTTATAGTATACTACCCTTGACTCAAACTTCATAATAACAGCGAAATACCACATTGTTTTGTATTCAGTACAGTTGTATGTACAGTAGCAGTATTCCCAGATAGCAGTGGTATTCGGCTAAACTCGGTAGTGAAGCAGCTCAGACTATGAGCCCAGGCAAGGTGCTGTTTCGCTTTGTTTTTGCTAATTCAGCCTCTCGTGCAGGAGCGCTGTTTTTTGCGATGTATAATTAAAAATAAATTTAAAAAGCATATTAAGACACCTGCTTTCTGTTAAACGGTATTTTGTTGCACTGTGTCTATCCTTTTTTAGCCCAAGAATGCGATCGATCTGAAGTCAACGTCAGTGCTTGGCACAAATCCAAAATTCAAATACAAAGTTTAGCATTCAAATGTGCATATTGTTTTCTTAAATTCAACGAATATTCGAAATTATAATTTTAATTTGACAACCCTATTGTATAGTGTAATAATATATTGTTATAATACATTGGCAATATACACTTAAGTTTATCTTGCCAATAATGTTTGATATGAATGTAATCATATGATATATTATTAAAAAAGTCCACTGAAAAATGCTAGAAGATTTTGCCCAACTTGTAATTACAGCATGTCCACTGATTTTATGGCATGTAAACATATACTTGCATCAAAGATTTATACCTGTAAAAATCTGTCTAAATTACTTTTTAAATCTATACTATAAAAGCATACTGTAAACTCAAAGCTTTCTCCCCAGTCTAAAAAGAGCATTTAGAGTTCCCACCTTTTTGAAACATCTCATTTTGACGTCAGGAAACAATGCTCAGATGAATTTATAAGCCCCACAACATGTAATCGCACCCTTGGCTGTGCCCACTGGCACTCGGTTCATATCGTACACAGAGGGAGAGAGACAGGCCTAATTTGACCAACTATTCCTGAACTACAAAAGGGGACACGTCTGGACTATATTGAAGTTTTTTGTGCATATAACATGCATTACAAAGACATCTTTGACGGTTTTCATGTTTATTGTGCCACTTTTAAAAGACGTGGTGTCAGTTACAGCTCAGAAAAGGAGACTCTGTTCAGCTTCAATCAGCTGCTCTGCGTATTGCGCCCATCTGAGCTATTTTTAATTGTTTTGTTAACAAGCTCTAGCTGGACACTGTTGACCGTTTGGATGCGTTTCTGGCAATCTGCGCCTTAGTGCACTTATGTGTGAGCGTTATGTTTCTCCATGGTATGGACAGTCTATGTGCGGCTAATATCAGCTTGGCTTGCGTGTGAACCAGTCATAATTTGTTTCAAGCTTCGGGGCAGAATGGGGCAGTTAAAAACACTTGGCCTTGACAGCAAAACTGTGAGTAAACAGTTTAATTTGTGAATATTTCATATGTTATGACTGTTTGATAGTTATGGTGCTGATGTGCTTGAGTGAACAGTTAAATGTATTCAGATGCGATGTGTTGAATGTGCTTTATGTGTAAACCCTGAAATTTAGTTTTATAATGTTGTGGAGAGCTTTTTTATTCTCTTCTGATTAAGATTCATATATGGCTGAATTTGAAGAGATGCACGATGTTAGCCAATCAGAACAGTGGGCATTTACATTGAAGTTTAAAGGACAAGCTGGGGCCAAAACTGAGCGTTTCAGTCAGAGGGCCAGACACAGAGTGGAAAATATTAATAAATGACTAAACTATGACAGTTTTGGTGCAAAAAAAAAAAACGAATGACATTATCAGTGGACCTCAGGGAAGATATTACAATTATAACAAATAGCATTTCATGACTCCTTTAAAATAAATGATGACTTACCAATTATTTGCAAGTTCTTTGAGACAAAGTAAAAAGTAAATATCTTTATGATTACATTTTTAAAATGCTTGTTGTAATGTATCATGTACCATGATCAATGCAATTAATCACAGAAAACTATGCAATTAATTCCTTAACATTTGAATTGATTCACAGCCCAATTATTTACTCAGCCTCATGTGTCTAAACCTGTTGACTTCCTTTCTTTCATGGAACATAAAAGGAAACGCTAGTCTCTGTTACCATTCACTTTCAATTCCATGGAAGAAAGTAAGTCGTTCAGGTTTGGAACTCCATGAAGGTGAGTAAATTATGACAGCCTTTTCATTTTAACATAAACTAATCCTTTACTTGTGTATGGAACAGAATGCTTGGCTCTGGAAATATATTAGTGGATGCAGTTAAAATTTCAGTAAGTCTTATGTTTTTATGGTAAATAATTTTTTCAGCTTGCATAACTGATAACTGTTTTTGAGGAGTGTGTGCAAGTTTAAATGTATGACTGCATATATTAATTTCTCCCCATCCCCTTTCCATCCTTTTTCACTATTTTACTTATATGTCCTCTGTATCTCCCTTGCCAGCAGGGTGGATTACCCACTATTTTCTCCTTTGAATTCTGCCCTACAGCTTTTCTGTGGCAATGCCCATACAGAAGCTCTTCCTGTACCCACAGCCCAGTTCAATCCAGCTTAACTCTTAAACCAGCAATAAAATATTTCTAATTAAAAGAACTGAAGCACAGCAGGAGAGCCATAAAGTGTTAGCAACTACTGACATGATGAGCTATGAGGTTAGTCATCATTCAACAGCACTTCCAACTACTAGTCACACAAAGCAGGGATGATACTAGTGTAAGAAGTTTTAATTTCACTAGTAATGATTATTGCCCAAGTAAGATCAACTGAGTGATTATGGGCTGCAGAAGACACTACGAGTAGACAAACCCATTTTTTAGCTCTCAGCTGCCGAAAGCCAGTGCTCTCGTGTCCTGTTGGATTTTTGTGGTTGTGTGATCTCCTCAGGAGACCAAGAGGGGCACACTGATGGAAGGAAATATGGAGGACTAAAGGACGGATGGAGAAGGAGAGAGCGAGAATTGCCCTCAGGGGAATCCGTCATCGTCCAGACTGAGCGCCACGCGCTGCAGAGAGCAGATAAAAAAACAGTTATTCACTGTGAAAGAGAGAGGAGAATAGAAATGAATGCATAACAATTTCATGAGTAGGGTCTAAATTCCCCTGCATTGCCCCATGGGGTGAGTTATTTTTGCACGTAAAACTGCACTTGTGTGTGTGTGTGTGTGGGGGGCTGAGTGTGGTCGAGTATCTTTAAATTTTAATAACATTTTTGATTTCTTGTCAAAAATGAAATACAATACTGTATACAATATAGTAAACATGTGGACAAATGGGTTATGTCTGCTGTACTGTATTTGTTTTATTTATTTTGTCTTTATAGCTGTTAAAACCAAATGAACAAATAATATCATCAGTCCGGTTTGCCTATATGCACTGTTTGACTTCTCAGATATTGTGTGTGTATGTGACAAGCGCTAATGTAAACAGATGTGGCTGTGTTTGCATCAGATAATCGTGCTCAATCAACATGTTTTAACTGTGAGTATACAAGTTTTAAACTGTGGTGCTTATGTGATAGTTTGGCTGCCTGTTTCAGAAAACAAACATTATATGCCTGAAAAGACTGTTTGAGTTGCTGTTTGTGTGAATGAATACCGCATCTGCAAACAATAAGGAGAAATCGCTGCGTGCATGGCAAGATTGCATGTATATATGGCTGTATATACTACATCATATTATACATGATGGCTGTGCATATACAAGCTGTGAACTTTTATCGTGGTACTTTGGTGACAATTTGGCTGTTTGTTAAATAAAATAAATATATTTTGTGCTTGAAAAAACTCTTTGAGTGGCTGTTAGTTTGACAAATGACAATCACTACTAATGTAAACAAATGCAGCACTCATCGGAGGAAGATCGCGTTTGATGTATTGACTGCGTATAAGAGCTGTAAACTTTTTATCATGGTACTTTGGTGATGAGTTGGATATATGTATATAAAATAATCTTATTCTGTGGTTTAAAAGACTGTATGAGCAACTGTATGAGTTTGAGCGAAAATAAATTACAGATGTTTGACCAACACAGCCTGTGTCGGCTCGAAAGCCGATTTGAATCTGGCAGCTTGTAACGGAACTGGCTGTTGCAGAAACACAGATGTGTGATGCTACTCTGCAGGGCCCAGTTATTAACTGTCACATATGTGTGACTATGTATGAAAGGGATAAATTTGGAGAGAGTGGAAGAGTTTGAGATCAAATTAAAAGGAGAGAGAGACAGAGATAGACAAAACCACTGGAGAAAAATATAGGGATTCAGAAACGCCCAATATGCAGATCCCCACACACACTGTGAAGACTGTGATGTGCAGGGAACTGGAGAGAATCCTGTTATGCCACTGCGATGGCCTACCCCGCTGCTGCTCCTCCACTGATGACTTTATCTATGATTGTGCTTGACATGCCGACTCTAGCAAAGGAACCTTAGCTTCACCATATCACACTGTCACAATCCATACGTCTTCCTAACTGCACTTTCTTCATCAGTATTCTTGTCTTCTTTGCCAGTAAAAATATCTGAACATCCTTAAAACAACATAAATTTACTTGAAAAGCAAGATATTAAAACATGATCCCACGAGAAATCGACATATAAACTCTGAATTACTGACAAGCACCATCCCCCATACAACATTTTTGCATTTAAAACAGCATTTGTGGCATAATGTTGATTAGCAGATTAGCATCTGTTCTTTTCAAGATTACAGGGAGGCACTGCGGGCCAATAGTGTGATAAAATTGCTTAAAAGGTAATAGCAAATTTTACAACTTCATTGCCATGACGATGTAATGCCAACAACCCTTAAAATGACTGTAAAAAAATTATGATTTGAACAACTTTACAGCTCAAATAATACTAGAGTTTTAACAGAAGAATTAATATGTGCTTTTTTTTTTTTAAATTAGAAGCTTACATTTTCTGCCTTTAAACCCTCTAAAAGTGGCCTCCACTTCCATTGTAAGTGCCTCACTGTAACCTCGATTATTGCTTTTTTTTATTTTTATTTTAAAGAAAGACACCTGTCCATATTTTAAACAACACTTCCAGCTTCTGCCACTGGGGGCAGTGATTTTCAGTAGGTACAGACCGATTTCAGAAGCAAAACTTTCGACATACTGTTGCCGAATTCACAGTGATCAATATTACGACTAGTTTGCAGAGAATATATTTTGAATTAAGCTTACCACCTTGGAATTTCTGTTTAAGCATAACTAAATTTAATGAGATTTATGCTTAAAACAATCAAAACAAACTGGCAATGTGTATTAATTTAATAAATAATATTAAAAAAATAATAAACTTAAATTAAAAATATTCACAATATTGCTTCTCAAGTAAATGTATCTTGTTTTAAGGATATTTAGATATTAGATTCAACTTCATGTTTACTATTCCAGCCCAGGTCTACAATTACTAAAATAAATAAATCATTACATCACACTAATAAAAAAACAGCTAAACACTTAAATACAAACATACATACATGATATTATATTAAAAGATTGTCCTGGCATTTAAGGTGCTCGTTGCTCATCCCTAAAGCAATTATAAGTAATAATAATAATAATAAAACCATATGTGGGATAATGGGAGAGCACAATTACAAAGCTTTCAAACATCGAAAGCATTTAAAGCTTCACTAAAACACAACACAAAAAACAGACTATGGAAGTGTGATCAGACAACTAACTAATCCTAATATGGTAATCCTTATATTAATTAATGACATGTAAATGAAAATATATTAATTATGAGTATAATTATTTTGAAAAAGAGGTGGAGGATGGATGGTGGACTCATTATGTGTTTGTAAAATATATAAGAGACAGCATAATGCCATTCTCTTTCTTAGTCGCATGATATGCCAGGGATCGTTGACTTAGCCCTGCACTCCTTTTATCACTATCTAATTGCCTTCCTCCCTTTGTTCAATTTGTACTTGAAAGCATTGGTGCACCTGAGTACCAATGAGCTTGTGGGTCTGGTATACTCCCCCCCAGTGGCAGTGCAAGGTATGGCTGTCTGGCACTGCCACTCACAGCAGGATAAACGTGTCCAATCTGCTCGCTGCGACCGATGTGGATTTCGTCATCGTCGTCCTCTGTGGTCTTGCGGTAAACAGGGTTGTCGAAGTTCATGCTTTTTGTGTTCCGCCTCCTCCAGTTGCGCCACACCAGGTATCCTCCAGTACACATCAGGCCGATGACCACTGTGGCAAGGATAGGAACTGCATACGTTTAACACACAGTCGACACACACGGCGGGGTGTTAACACAGAGCGGTGCTTAATGACACACACAAATTCAAGCTCACATACACACATACACACACACTAAAGGGTTAGTTCAGCAAAAATGAAATTGCTGCCATGGTTTACTCAGCCGCATGTTCAAAACATGTATGATTTTTCAAAAAGAGATTTTAGGCATAATTTCGCCACAGTCAACATTCACTTTTACTATGTGGAAAAATTAAAAAAAAGATGTGATGAAAGTGAATGGTGACTGAGGCTAACATTCTGCCAAATATCTATTTTTGTGTTCCACAGAAAGAAAGAAAGTAATTAGAGTTTGAACCAACCTGAGGATGAGTAAATAATAACGGAATTTTTATTTTGGGGTGAACTACCTCTTTAATTGTGCATCGTGGCAGACCTGGCTCAAAAATTATTTTCAAAATAGTTTCCTATACCTAAAGTATGATATAAATTAAATGAATAAATAAAAAAGCATCTCATCGCAGTCCACAAAACCATCAGATTTTAAAACAATATTGGTGTAGAAACAATGGCAATGCTCAGAACAGCATACAACCATCCTACTTGTAGCATATCTGTAGTATACAATATGTATTTTGAGCACATAATGTTAATTGTCCATATATGCTACTTAACAAAAGTTAGGGAAAGGTTATTCAATATTAATCTTAAAAAAAAGCTTAAATGTTGATGATAATAACTGTCTCTATGATAACTTGATGAATTAAGTATAATTTAATGGAAACAAAGTGACATGCTACTGTTTAAAATATTTGCCATTGCACTATGTGTACTCTTTCACATACTATACTTAAAAAATAGAAGGCATAATATAGTGTGTTGCACAGTATGCAGTACACTAGAATTCCATTCTGAGTATTACATTATGACTTATATAATTTAAAGGAAAAGTTCACCCTACAAAATGAAAATTCTCTCAATATTTACTCACCCTCATGCCGTCTCAGATGTCTTTGACTTTCTTTCTTCTGCAGAACACAACCGAAGAATTTTAGAATTGTGTTTTTTCAGCTCTGTTGGTCCATACAATGCAAGTGAATGGGTGCCAAATTTTGAAGCTCCAAAAAGCACATATAATCATCATAAAATTAATCCATACAATTTCAAAGTTTTAACCCATATCTTCAGAAGTGATATGGTAGGTGTGGGTGAGAAACAGATCAATATTTAAGTCCTTATTTTTTTTTAGAAATTCTTATCCCTGCCCAGTAGGGGGCAATATGCATGAAAATTGTGAATCATCAAAAACACAAGTAAAAGAACGTGAAAGTTAAAGTGGAGATTGACTGAGCAGGAAGGAGAATTTACTGTAAAAAGGATTAAATATTATCTTAAATATTGATCTGTTTCTCATACACACTGTATCATATTGCTTTTGAAGACGTCTTATGGATTAGTTTTATGCTGACTTCTGTGATTTTTGGAGCTTCAAAATCTTGCACCCATTCACTTGCATTGTATGGACCAACAGAGCTGAGAAAAATCTTAATTTCAGTTCAGCAGATGAAAGAAAGTCATCTGGGATGGCATTAGGGTGTGTAAATGATGAGATAATTTTAATTTTTGGGTGAACTAACCCTTTAAAATGCATCTAAACTTATCACCTTGCCAAAAGAGCTATTCTAAAGGCAGGTTTAAACAGATGAATATTTAAAACAAGATTTGAACAGGTTTAAAAAAAAAAAATGAAAAAAAATAAATAAATAAATAAATAAATAAATAAATAAAAAAAAGAAATAAAAAAAAAAAAGAAATATATATTATACAGGTGAAACTCGAAAAATTAGAATATCTTTAAGTTGAATTAATTTCAGTTATTCAACTTAAAAGGTGAAACTAATATATTATATAGACTCATTACAAGCAAAGTAAGATATGTCAAGCCTTTATTTGATATAATTTTGATGATTATGGCTTACAGCTTATGAAAACCCCAAATTCAGAATCTCAGAAAATTAGAATATTGTGAAAAGGTTCAGTATTGTAGGCTCAAAGTGTCACACTCTAATCAGCTAATTAATCCAACACCTGCAAAGGGTTCCTGAGCCTTTAAATGGTCTCTCAGTCTGGTTCAGTTGAATTCACAATCATGGGGAAGACTGCTGACCTGACAGTTGTGCAGAAAACCATCATTCCCATTGGAGGGAAAGCCTCAAAAGGTAATTGCAAAAGAAGTTGGATGTTCTCAAAGTGCTGTATCAAAGCACATTAATAGAAAGTTAAGTGGAAGGGAAAAGTGTGGAAGAAAAAGGTGCACAAGCAGCAGGGAAGTTACTGCATCAAGAGCCACCACACACAGACGGGTCCTAGACATGGGCTTCAAATGTCGAACGTCTTACCTGGGCTAAAGAAAAAAAGAACTGGTCTGTTGCTCAGTGGTCCAAAGTCCTCTTTTCTGATGAGAGCAAATTTTGCATCTCATTTGGAAACCAAGGTCTCAGAGTCTGGAGGAAGAATGGAGAGGCACACAATCCAAGATTCTTGAAGTCCAGTGTGAAGTTTCCACAGTCTGTGTTGTTTTGGGGAGCCATGTCATCGGCTGGTGTTGGTCCACTGTGCTTTATTAAGTCCAGAGTCAACGCAGCCGTCTACCGGGACATTTTAGAGCACTTCATGCTTCCTTCAGCAGACAAGCTTTATGGAGATGCTGACTTCATTTTCCAGCAGGACTTGGCACCTGCCCACACTGCCAAAAGTACCAAAACCTGGTTCAATGACCATGGTATTACTGTGCTTGATTGGCCAGCAAACTTGCCTGACCTGAACCCCATAGAGAATCTATGGGGCATTGCTAAGAGAAAGATGAGAGACATGAGACCAAACAATGCAGAAGAGCTGAAGGCCGCTATTGAAGCATCTTGGTCTTCCATAACACCTCAGCAGTGCCACAGGCTGATAGCATCCATGCCATGCCGCATTGAGGCAGTAATTAATGCAAAAGGGGCCCAAACCAAGTACTGAGTACATATGCATGATTATACTTTTCAGAGGGCCGACATTTCTGTATTTAAAATCCTTTTTTTTTTTTATTGATTTCATGTAATATTCTAATTTTCTGAGATTCTGAATTTGGGGTTTTCATAAGTTGTAAGCCATAATCATCAAAATTATATCAAATAAAGGCTTGAAATATCTTACTTTGCTTGTAATGAGTCCATATAATATATTAGTTTCACCTTTTAAGTTGAATTACTGAAATTAATGAACTTTTGCACGATATTCTAATTTTTCGAGTTTCACCTGTATAATTTGAACTAGGGTTGCCAGAGATGCACCTTTACACCCACCCCCACTCACACATTGTGGCTTAGTGGAGCATGTGGAGGGCGTGCTCACATGCTGTTAAATGAGAAATCAGGGGTCTCAAGGGGACCAGGAGAAATGGAACTGGACTGCGTGCATGCATACACAAGTATACATGTGAATGCTTTGAGGGAGTTCATTGCTATTTAGGAGGAATTGATAAAAAAGTGTGACTTTACTGCAGTGGCTGGGCAACCTCTTGTCTAATTTAAATATCAGCCACGACTACTCCAGTCCCCTGGAAGTTCTTCCTAATTGTTTTGTTGTCTTAGGGGCCATGGAGACACACTTATGGTGTGTTTTTCTCCATCATTCAGCTTTAATTGTCTCAGACACATTTGCATTCTTTCTATTCATTTTTTTATTTAAATCACACTATAAAAGCTACAAAAGACAAAGCATTTATAACACTTTTTAAAAGGTGTGGGCATAGAGGGACTGTAATTACACAGGGCTCTTAAAATGATTTTAAGTGAGAAGGTATTTCACTTAGTGTCTTCCATTTGAATGTGAGCACAGAAGAGGTTGTTTGACTCACTAAGCCACTCAGCAGACACAACTCAGACAATCAATGAAGCCCATCAAGTCCTTTTGACAGTTTTTCTGTGAAAACTAAATTCATCCCCCATCTCAAATACATATAGAATTTGGTTCATACTCAATTTGAAGTGATCAGACAGTCAAAAGGATGATGTAAAGAGAGCTATGATAACAGAATAAAAATGTATGAGTGACACTTCTCTTTGAAAGATCGTAATTAACCATTTATAAAACATTACTTACATACATTATATATATATATATATATATATATATATATATATATATATATATATATATATATATATATATATATATATGATATATTTTGAAACCAACGGTTGTAGGATTTGGTCATTCACAATTGTGAAATAAACACTATAACTTTAAAAGACTATTCTGGATTAAATACAGTTTATGACAATTAACAGCATTTTGTCCATACAGACTAAGGGAAAATGTGTGCACAGTGCTCTTACAAAATGTCTATGGGGCGAACGTGTTTAGCACTGTGAAGAAATAAATGAAACTGTCACACACTTACAAAAGTGTAACACATAAATTTATATTATAAACTTATAAATATAAAAATTATATTTGTAAGCATATGACTGGTTATAATCCAATTTAAAGCACTTTTCTATGGTGAAAACCCCACCCAGAGGATTTAAATTGGCAACACATAATCAGAAGTTCATTCTCCTAGAGAATTAGTCCTCATCAACTCAACAGGAACAAATTATAATATTTTTCTTTAAACGATTCATGTAAGTGCTTTAACTAAATATTTCATTGCTGCTTTTAAACCTTTTGGTGTGATAACACCATTGACTTCCATTGTAAGTGCGTAACTGTTCACAAGTTGTCCTTTATTCCTGTATTTTCTGGAGATGAGCATGCAACAGAAGCTGACGGTAGAGCTTGTGTTGTATTTATCCCAGAATATTCCTTCTGTATAAGCTGTAATGGGGCAGCTTCAATATTATAAATGGCTAGTTAAGACTATCTTAAGTGTCTCTAAAGCAGGTAGTGCACATAAAGCTGAAGGGGAAAATCAGTTGATCTGCTGGGTAAAAGAGATTGACTTCAAAATGCAGGATAAAATACTTAGTCAACAATAATACTCACCAATTGGAATAACTATTCCCAGAACTGCAACAGTTATATTGTTACCGAGAAAATGGTCATTTCCACTTCCAGCTATAATAGTGAGAGAAGGAAGCAGAAGACAAAAGAGAAAAACCTTAACTTTTTATTTAATCACAAGCTCATTATAGCTCATCAACAGTTGAGTACACTGAGAACTAGCATGACTTAAAAAATACTGAATGCACCTTTGTAAGGAAATTAAAAGAGCAAGATAAAAGTGATTGAGGGCTTATGGTATGTTCAGGTTTAGTTATGCCCATTTTAAAAAAGCAAAATCCTCTCCAGTTTGTGTGGTAAGCACCCGTTTGTTCATACATCAGTTTGCTTTGCTCTGTTACTTCCCCTCTTCTAAGTAAGGTTTCTGCTGTGTGGCACTTTCCACCAAATAAATCCCACCTCAATCTCACAATTAGCAGCACCTAGCCCTCCATTAGCTACAGCATAATTAGTGTCTGATAATGGAGTCTGAGCTGAGTGATTAAGAGGACTAGATGGAACAGCATTGGCATACAGATACAGACAAGACAGCCCGAGGAGCAACAAAAAGGGGCTTGGCTCCATAGTACCAAACAAAGAAATGCAGTGCAGACAATACAGACTGAAAAAAGAAATGAGTTAAAGGAACGATGTTACTCTATGACCATGCGCTACACGGATGCATTTTGCTGTTGCACACTGTCTCCGTGTTTACATCAGCATTTCCCTGCTGAATTTAGCTCGGCTTTCAGGTGCATGGACTTTTATCACGTTTGTGTAATTTGAATGTAAATTTTTATTTGATACATTGAGTCAAAGATTTCCTATCATATCGGCCACAAAGACCTTTTATGAATGTATGTTTTCTAATAAACAGGTCTTAAATACAGGGGCTCCTCAAGGTTGTGTACTGTCACCTATCTTGTTTTTAATACTGTACAGTATATACCAATGTGTAAAAGACTCAGAATCAAACAGCTAGATTAATCAAGTATGCTGATGATATGGTGATGTTGGAAGTTTGAATGGAGGATCAAATGTTGAGTGAGCAAACATTTTAAGAAGGTTAAGACCCTTGAGGAATGGTGTCATTCAAGAGCATTGCATTTAATTGTGAAGAAAACTAAGGAAATTATCTTTATTGTTAAATTGGATGAACAGGAATTGATGAGAAGACCAGTACTTAATGGACAGGCCATAGAGATTGCTGAGAGTTTTAAATACTTTGACACAACGTTGAATTATTGTGTGAATACAGACTATATTTCTAAGCAAGCCAAAGATTGTACCTCATGCGAAGATTAAAGGGATTTAATGTTGACCAATCCATTTTTTAAATTGTATAAAAAAGTCATGTAGAGAGTGTCTTAATGTTTAATATTACAACCTGGTATGGGAACATGGGATTAAGACTAGCGGGTAGCAAATCCAGTGACGCTGGTAGTGACAATTCTCTCTGACATATCAGTGATCTGCTGGGTTTTGATGTCACATTTAGTATCTGCTTGGCTCACTTGGAACCTCGACTGAGGTGATTCTAAAAAAAGTACCAGGTACTATCCACAGTGGAGAACCCCAAAAAGCGAGCAGAGTTGAGTCAATTCGAGTTGTACCATGCAGTGGAAAAGCCTCTTCAATGGGCTGTACTGCAGTTTAAAGTGTTTTTGGAATCTCCCTTCATGCAAAACACTTTTCCATATCTATGAAAAAATTATATTAAATAACGAATCACAAAGCCAGATGTCTGTGAAAAGACAAGGCATTATACCCAAACTTACAGACAGCATCATTAATGTAGAAACGCTCTGCTGCCACCTCACTCACTTACCATTCTGACAGAAAGTTTCCTACAAGCAATTCACCAGTAACAGGTGATGCAGACAAACTTCATTATGGCCACGCAATGTACATACTGCAGCAAAATATTTGGTTGTCATTACCCTGCTGGGAGCATAACACCTTTCTGTACAGAGGTAAATCTTGCCCAACCTACAAAGACAAACCTTTGTCATCTTTAACAAGCGGCCGGAACAAGGCAAGGCAAGTTTATTTATATAGCACATTTCATACACAATGGTAATTCAAAGTGCTTTACATATAGATGAAAAATAATATAGAAGATACAACTCAATTAAAAACAAGAAATGACAATAAAAATTAATAAAATGAATTAAAAAAAAGTAAATATTATTAAAATGAATAAAAAAAGAAAAATTATGCAGTACAATCAATAAGTGCAGCACAGTGCTCAATCAGTAAATGCACAGTTAAACAGATGTGTTTTCACTCTGGATTTGAATGTGGCTACTGTTGGGGAACATCTGATCACATCTGGATCCAGCTGTGGGTGGCATAATAGCTAAATGCCGTCTCACCTTGTTTTGAGTGAACCCTCTGTATGCCTGATTGATCCTAATGATCTGACAGGCCTGTTAGGTTTATATTCAACAAGCATATCTGAAATGTATTTAGGTTCATGAGTATTGAGCAATGTTTAAGTGAGTAATAGTACTTTAAAATCAATCGTAAATGTAACTGGAAGCCAGTGTAAAGACCTGAGGACTGGAGTAATATGCTCTGATTTTTTGGTTTGGGTGAGAATCCTGAGAGCGGCATTCTGAATGAGCTGCAGATGTCTAATGGTCTTTTTGGGAAGGCTAGTGAGGTGTCCGTTGCAGTAGTCCATCCTACTGGTGATGAATGCAGTCTTGACTGAATACAAAACATCTAATTCTGGATATGTTTTTTAGATTATAGTGTAAAATAGAAGGGAAGAGAAGGCCACACTCATAAACCTATCGGTCCAGAGTGGAACCCTTTGAATAGAATAAATTGCACTTTGAAGGTCTCTGCATTGTTCTGTCTTTTCTGAGCGCTGAAGTAAAGCAATTATTTTTCATTTACATTTTACAAATTCATTCCAGTATTAATTTGATCTGAATCCAATTTTATATTAATCTGACTCCAATTTAAATTGACCCCTAATTTAGATTAAAGCTCTAATTATTTTCTGATCATTCTTTTAATATAACATTTTTAGGTTATTGATTACTCTAAATCCTCTTCTATTTATTGTCCTTTTGATCTGTAATTGAAACAGACTCTTTAAATGACTTTCTCCGACTCTGTTCTCCTAGGTGGCTGTCCTACCTGGTTCTCCTGAGTGAATTTAAAACTCCAATATTCTAACTGAAATTCTTTAAATGGCTTTCTCCTGCCCGGCTATATCCAGGGCGGTTTCTCTTATATTAAAGCGCCAGTATTTTAATGATTTTGTAGGAATACAGAATAAATCAAATAATAACAATTTATTTGGCAGGTAGGATTTAAAACGTAAGTTACAAAATCAATCAAAGCCAATTTTAAAAATGATCAGAATAAACAAACATTCCTAAAAATAAAATACAAATCAAAGAAAAACATACCCGACAATAAGAAATTCAAATTGCCATTACCTGATAAAACTACACACAGTAAACTGTGTGGGATCGTCTGACAACAGAGAACCTCAAGCTCTGGGTCAGCTTTCCTTAAATATCCTCACAGAATAAACATTGTGTACCAAATGGTATTATCCTTTGAACAATGTGATCAATCTTATATATAAATATCTTTGGTACATTTTTACATATACATTTTGTGTGTCTGTGTGTGTGCTTTGTGGGGGGGACCAGGGGGACAGAGCACAGCTGGAGTTTGTGGGGGCAGAATGTGTATAGCAGGATCTCAGATGGTCAAATGTTTGTTAAGAAGGAAGCAGGGTTTTTCACACAGAGATGTCTTTGTTTCTTAAGATGTAGACCTTGCTTGTGAGAGAGTTTTTATGACTTGGTTCTCGCAGAGTTCTTCGACTTTTAGGACATCTTATGCCAGCCTTACAACAGTAGGCTGATTTAGTTATTTCTTTGATGTAACTACTGAAACTAAGGTCTGACTCCAAAATGACACCAAGATTCCTTAATTGATTTTTTTGTCTATAAACCCTTGGATGGTTTTCCCAAGGATTATGTTCACCTTGGGAATTTGTGCCAAATACATTAACTGAAGGAAGTTTTGCACATCCAACTGTTAATTTCATCAATGCACTGGCACAGACAGTCTATGAGGCTTTAGTCATTTGGCGATACGTCTAGATAGATCTGGGTGTCATCTGCAAAGCAATTTGGTTCTTTTACATAATTTGGCCTAGTGGGAGTATATACAGTTAAAACAAGAGCGGAGCAAGAATTGAGCCTTGTGGGACTCCACACGTCATGGCTGTCCACTCATTCATATTTCCCTATGTTCACATAGTAACCCATCCCTTCTAGATAAGATCTGAACCAGCTGAGGACCAACCCAGAGAGCCCTACACAGTTTTACAATCTGTCTAGGAGAATGTTGTGGTCAACAGTGTCAAATGCAGCACTGACATATAATAATACCTGCACTTATATTTTGCCTGATAAGTATTTAGCCGAATATCATTAAGAATCTTTATGAGTGCTGTCTCTATGCTATGATGCAGTCGGAAACCAGACTAGAAATGATCCAATTAGCCATTTGAAATAAAAAATTTGTTCAGCTGATTGAAAACAACCTTTTCAAAGATTATGCCTATGAAAGGAAGATTTGAAATTGGTCTGTAGTTATCGAGTTATCTAGATTGCTCTTTTTAAGAAGGGGCTTAAAAACGGCAGTTTTCAGGGACTTTGGAAATGTGCCTGAAAAGAGTGACATATTTACTATTTCTAACAGATCTTTTTCCAGACAGTTTTGGGGAGGGTTTCACAGCAGTGCGCTTCGAGATGTTCTCTAAAAATGCTATTTGCTCAGGTGGTTGCTGGGGCTTTTTCTTCTATCAGCTTGCACTGTAAGTTCTGGTTTTGGTCATTACACATAGAAGTGCGTATTTATCAAGGAATGACATAGTCAAATCAGGCACTGTCAAACATCGCTATCTTAGGTTATTAGTTTTAAAAAAAAATCTACACATGGCTAGTTGTAGTCACCACAGTTAAATAAGCTCAGGGCTTTTCTGGTCCAGATCTGCATCATGAGTTAGGTCACTAGTCGTTTAAGCCTTTAAGCCAAGCAGGCCCAGGCACATATAGAGGATTAGATCACTAGCATTATGCCATCGGCCAAGCAGGCCAAGGCACACCTAGCTAGCATACGCTTGGTGCATGTGGCTCTTTGGAGCAGCAGCAGTACACAAGTCTTGGTGGAAGATCTGCTTGTTTGAGGAGTTGTGTTTTGTTTTCATGCTTTGTTGGAGGATTGTATTTGTCTTATTGTAAATATGTATATCATACATTGTGTGTACATATTGACAATCTAAAACTTAACCCTTTAACGTATGAACAGGGTTACAGTGAGGTACTTTCAAATGAAAGTGAATGGGTCCAATCCGTAAACATTAAAAGTATCAAAAGTATTGCCACAAGACATAAACAATATGCATGGTAACATGATTTTAGTGTAATAGAATCGCTTACTAACCTTTTCTTTGTAAAGTTAGATACAATTTTACAACTTCATTGCCACAACAACATAACACCTTAAACCCTAAAAATGACAGTAAAACGACGATTTAAATAACGTTTTAACAGAAGAACTAATGTGACTGCTTTTATACAAATATTTTAGTCTTTAAACCCTCCAAAAATAGGTCCCATTTAATTCCAATGCAAGTGCCTCACTGTAACCTTGATTGTTGCTGTTTTTAAAGATGAGGAACAAGTCAAAATGTATTTAGATTCAATCAACATCAATGTCGATTGAGCTTGACTTGTATTGAATTATGATATTTTTGCTTTATTTATAATCAAGATTACTTAAATATTTTTAATACCATCACATTTATTGGACAGCTAATTTGATCAATTCTGGCCAGTCTTTGGACTATTCATAATTATTTTTTACATATGTGAAGTTGTACATACATGCAGTGAACAAAACATGTTCAGCAGATGTTTGACACAGGGTTTTGCCAGAACACTTAATTTTTTTGTAAGAGAATGTCGAAGGGTTTATGTATTTTATGTTATTAAAAGTTGCCATTGGTTGTTTTTCCAACAATGTATCTCTTCTGGTCTGATAGACAACAGCCTCTGACAGTCATTCAGAGGGTTTTCATGGAGGTAGCTCCTATTATTAAAGTCATTAATGCCTTTATCCTGCTGTGTCCAGGTGGCTGTGTACCTGAGCATTTCTGCATATAGCCCAGTCACTGTGGGGTGTGAAAGTGAAATACAGAGCAAGATAGAGGAACAAGGCTGAGGGCAATGTTCATCAGTCAAGGCTGGCTGCTCCTCTCTCTTCACTGCCTGCTCTAATTCAGCACAGAGAAGCATACCGGGACCCTGGGCTACTACTGCTTCCTCATCTATCACTCTCAAGTGGCCCAGAGATGCTCAGCAAGCAAATTTCACCACACATTAACTTTCACAGGCTCAGAGGACTGCTGTACAAGGGATAATCTTTTTTCCTAATATTCAGTGTGACTTTCTTTAGAGAAAAGAGGAAACAACCATCAATATAAACATACAGAATAAATCAGACATTCTGTACACCAATGTTTCCAATAGAATTCCAACAGCAGGCCTATTATTTCATGGCACCCAGTATTTTTTATTTTTCACATTGAATTGAGACTGCAAATTCACAAGTAGGATATGATATTATTTGTTTTGCCATGGTGCAGTAGACTAGATGCCTATTGAACAAAGCAATAGCTCGAATACAGATTTACATTCTAAAACAACAAGATAAGCATACATTTAAACAGACTTACCACGATGAGAGAGGTTGGCATTGGCCCCTTGTGCGCTCTTGCCATGGGTGATGGTTGTAGATGTCTGTCTGTGGTCTGTTGTTGTTTGGCTGGAGGTTGGCTGTTTCCATGGTGCTGTAGTGCTGGGCCAAGTGGTTGTTTTGGTGGAGGTGGCCGTGGAGTGTGTGTTGGGGGAATGACGTGTGCTGGAGTGTGTGGAAGTGCTTGTGCTGGTTGTCATGGAAACAGGGCTGGTTGTAGTATTTATTGTTGATATTTTTGTTGATGTGGTTGTAGAGGTTGTTCTGGTGGTTAAGGGCGAAGTGGTGGTTGTAGGTGTAGTAGTAGTGGATGGTTCTGGTGTTGTAGTAGTTTTTACACCTGCAGCAGTTGTTGTCTTGGGTTTGACTGTAAAAACGAGACAGATTTAAAAGAGTCAAGCTATCAGGTGACCCAGATTTCTTCTTCCTAGTAACATTTGGAGCTGTAACTTATTACCTATTTATTTAATCCCTGAAAGCATGCATATATCACCCAGACATCTATTTAATTTGTGTTTACATCTGGAAGATGTATTTTGTAAGTTGTTTGTTCATCTGCAATACATCTATATGACATAGAAGAAGATGTTTATCAGATGTTACTTAGAATATGATGCTTTCCAGAAGAAACATTCTTAAACAGACATCTTGGATATGCAAGTGTGATATCTAGGATGAGATTCTTATTTGCTATTCAACATATGGGACATATTCTCCTCAAAATTGCATGATAAAATTAAGACTTATTATTATTATTATTATTTTATAATTAACAAAAACAAACAAAAAAACAAAACACATTATTTGTCATTAATGAAATCTTCATGAATTTTTATCATAATCTTAAAATACATATTTGTAACTATTTTAATATCTGTATTATGAAGCAAAATACACCAAATAATGGGTTTATTTTCAAAGTGTGACCAAAGTGTCACATTTCCATAATTATGTTATGATTTTTGACACAGCTTCATGTAGTACAGTATGAATAAGCTTGACCTGTGACACTTTATTTAGTTACCTGGCACACATCGGCGCATATCTGGGCCTAGTTCCATGCTTTCTGGGCAGGCACATGTGTACTTAGGTGAGTGATCTGTGATCTGAGGAGCTCTGAGACACAGATACTCACAGCCTCCATTGGGCAAACTTCCCATGTTACAAGTGTCTGGAGCTGCAAAACAAAACCGATTGGTTGTCTTAAGGTCATGTTTGCACTAGAAAATCAGAGAAAGAATAATTTATGCATGTATCTTGATGTAAAAGGTTGATAAAATGATATATTTAACATATACATTTTGCATTAAACTGTGAATGGAATTTGAAATTTGAGCAACTTCTGTGTCAACTTTTTATGTTGTCATGGAACAAATGCAGTAATGTAATGCAGGGGAAATGCATATGATTATTAGCCATCCACTTTTATGTGTGCAGCTGTGCTGAGGGTCCTGTTCATTAAACAGGTGTCTCAAAGCCGGGCAACAGCAAAAACCCTATTATCAGCTGTGTGAAGAGCAAACAGGGTTTGATGAATGTAAAAATAAATGCACTTGTTCAGTCAGAGAGACTCTCATGTTCAATAGAGAATATTCACACAAAATTAAGGGAAAAAAGTGATTGGACAAAAAGGGACTGAGAGAAAGTTATATTTAAAATAAAATATTTTTGCAAGTCCAATTCCTATTCCAACCTTTAAACCAAAGAAAAAAAAAACAGAAATCATTCATCTTATCTTACAAGATCTGAAAGAGTCCATTTAGCTCTAAGAAACACTATCCAGTGGGCTATTTTATTGTATATTTAATTTTGGCTATTCCTTAAGAAGCATTCCCTCTTAATAATTTTTTTTCAGGGATGCACAGCTGATTAATATTTCATAAATTGCATAAATTGTGTTTTCCTGCTTTTGTTGGCAATATCAGAGCAACATTTTATTTCTATGATTTAGATTAAAAAAGCACTTCTCATTTATTAATGTGTGGAGATTGTAAATTGGTTCTTCTGCTGGCACACTGCACATGCTCTGTTTGTAATTAAAGGACAAAAACAAAGAATTGAGATACACACCCACCCACGCACGCACGCACACTTTCTCGGCATGTCTTGAGAATTGAAATTCTTCATAACCATGCTTTGCAATGACAGGGGCAATATTACTTGGTGGAAAACCAGAGAGTCAGCAAGTTTGCCTCTTATCATTATAACAATGCTTAAAATGTGACATTGTGATGTAAATAAAACAGTTTCAGCATTGCTTCTGCGAGATGCTGGGGGGCGTTCATATTATACAGGGTTTCAATGTATTAATACAATGGCCATGGCTAGCCTTTAAACACACACACACACACACACACACACACACACACACACACACACACAGGTGATGCCATTATGAGGACTTTCCATAGACATGATTTTTGTACAGATTTTTATCCCCTAAACCTAACCCTCACAAAAAACTTTCTGCATTTTACATTTTCAAAAAACCTTGTTTAGTATGTTTTTTAGGCCATTTGAATTATGGGGACTGCTAACAAAATTAAATAAAGCTATTAAATGGGACATTTTTTTAAATCTACAATGATAAGATTATAAAATGTATTAAACAAATTAAATCATGCCCCAAAACAATGAGAATCTCACTGAATCGTTGAAAATCATTGAAATTAACCATCTAAACAAACTGATTAACTGAAATGATTTGGGCTAATGCTACTTGGATTAAAAAACAAAAAGTTCAACCATGTCTCATAGCGAAAACATGTCTCCATATACATTTTTGCAAACTTGTTATACGTGTGTCCAGGTGTAACTTCCTCCTGCAACTAGAGAGTATGTGTTTTATTCACTTTTACTCAAATAATGACTTTAATGGCTTACTTATTTTTCTCTCTATTACTCAGGCCCTGCTATTTTATGATACCCACACACTTTTACTCAAACACATCTTTTAAAAAAACAATACATTTTAATGCTTGTATTACAGACTCACTCACCTACAGTTCATATACACTAATTCCAACATGATTAACCTGTACGGTACCGCGGTTCAAGATCAGCCATGAACTCAAACTGTCACATGACATTACAGTCATAGAGATGGCAAGAAATTATGTGGTTGGTTCAGAAAATATGCTTTTTAATTTCGCTTCTGCGTTTTAAAACACTAATGGTCAGATTTAGGAATTGATAAAGGATGTATTTTTTAAAACACTAATGGTTAAGTTTACATGTAGATATGGTAAGGATGTTTTTAAAATGTCATTATATCTCTCATTATATTTGAAAACACAATTGGTTAGTGAGAGCCCTGTTGTCGTCTCTCACACCTGCAGGCTGCCGGAGCTCGTGGAACACCACCACATCCAGTGGGTTGTTGAGATGCTGAGCCAGCATTGAAACATCATGCCCTGTCAGCCGGTTAACACTATAGATGGCCTCATCTTCCAAATCTGTCCAATACACCCGGTCCTAGTGGGACAAACAAGAAGTAAGTACTGCACAAGCAGGAACCGTGCTTATTTCTATGGCACCTTATATTGTCATTGTGCTAGGGTATTTTGTTATGAAACAGTAAAACAATTAAACAGATTCAAAACACAGAGCACAATAAATGTTTGTCTTGTTTACTAGGGCATGTATTTATTTATTTCTGTGTGATACAGGACACCGAAAAGGAGGAAGTGGAAGAAAGATATGAAAATCAAGATAAAGACTCCTGTGTGAAAAGTCTCTTGGATCAAAAATGTTTTTCATCAGTCTAATTAATGCTTGAGACTCTATCTCCCCTTTGTATCTACCACCTACATCAGCCTGAAAGCACATGCTCCACAGTATGACAATACTGCTTTCAACATTCTCCTCTCTTCTCTGTTTCCCTCCCTTCCTCTGATCAGTCCTTATCATTTGCTACAGAAAAATTGCAAATGTGCACGGAGAGATGGGCTGTTACTATGACAACCTGAGATTCAACTCCTTTTCAAAGGATGCGGAAATGGATGAAGAAGGTCAGTGAAGTGAGATTGAGGGGGTTGGGTATGGTCATGAGTTAACAACAGAGAAAGAATAGGAGGAGGCCAACAGGAGGAGGGTGTACAGAGAAGATAGAAAGGACTGAGCATGCCCAAGAGGCCAGCCGGCTCTTTAATTATTACAGAATGTTTACAGAGCCAAGCATTTTGGAAAGGTCAGGCTGCTGAGTCCCTGTGGAGCTACTGTATGTCAGGTGCTTCTGCTGGATGATCGGTGGGACTTCTCAACCTGCACTATATTCCTATAAATCCTTCCGCATTGCATCCCTCATCCAAAGCACAGGCTAAGAGTACAAATTATCAGATCTAGAAAACTTCTTTAATGTTCAACACAAATTGCTAGCTTCAAAGACCCATTTTTTTTAATATGTACTTGAGTAAGGCTAGCATCCTTATTAAAGCCTTTAATTTTAGTTTTTGATTCATTTTGGGCGAAATAACTATTCCCATGGGACAGATATGTCTTGGACATTTTTAATCTTGCTCAGTACCTACTGAATAGTGTGAAAGTTGGGGCACTGAAAAGTCATGGAAAAATGTTGGTCGAGGAATGGAAGATTTCTGAGACAGGGTTTATACAGTAATCAAATGTGACCTGAATATTTTGCTTAAAGACTTAAATGTAAATGGGTCTTGTTGGAAAACTGTAGAGTCATAGAAATCAATATCTCACACTACATTGTCCAACATCCCACATTGTTTTCTCCACTTGCCTGCACTTAATAATAAAGCGCTCTTTTAATTTTGTATATATTTCATATGTAACAGTGAAATCCAGGGAAAACAGCATCAAGTCATTTAAAAATCAGACAGACAGACAGACAGATAGATAGATGGATAGAAATGGAATTTAAGCAGGTGGGACCTATAAACAACAGCTGTCCATTATTTCTCAGAATCTTCAAAAGCGAAGCAGAGAACTAACATTAATTAGTAATTAACAGTAGTTTTGAAGCAGCTTCAATAATACTGCAACTATGTGGTGGTTCATTTCTCATGTGCTCTGAACAATGGTAAAAGAATGAAGAAAATCGTCTCGGTTACTGTCGTTTCCTCCATTCCCTGACGGGTATAAAAGGAGCTGGCTCGGAACCATTCATTCAGGTTTTGTGATGAGGAGCCGAGACAGGGTCTCAGACATTCCAGCGGGTAATACAGCATAGTGACAAGAGGGACACAATGTCTCGTTCCCTCCATCAGGGAGGCTCAACCCGGAGATCACAAAATCTTGCGAAGGTATTGGGTGTTGCCCAGCCCGCTGCCCTACAGATGTCTGCTAGAGAGGTGCCATTGGCCAGTGCCCACGAGGATGCCAGATTTCTCATGGAGTGTGCTCGTATTCCCAAAGGGGAGGGCACGGCCTGGTCCTGGTATGCAAGCATGATGGCATCCACGTTCCAGTGGGCAAGCTTCTGTTTGGAGACAGCATTCCCTTTCCGCGGTCCTCCAAAGCAGACAAAGAGCTACTCAGAGCATCTAGAGCTCTGCATGCGATCCAAATAGATGTGCAAAGCACGCATCGGACAAAGCAATGATAAGGCTGAGTCTGCCTCTTCCCGTGGGCAGCTTCACTTGCAGGTTAACCACCTGACCCCTAAAGGGGTCATGGGAACCTTGGGCACATAGTCCGGTCGGGGTCTCAGGACCATGTGAGAACACACTGCACCAAACTCCAGGCAGGCGTCGCTTCCATAGGACGCCTGCAGATCCTGAACCCTCTTGATGGAGCGCAGTCAGGAGGGCCATCTTCAAAGAGAAGGCTTTCAGCTCGACTGGCTGTAGGGCTCAAACGGAGCTCTCAGCAGGTCCAGAAGGACCACAGAGAGATTCTGAGGGAAAGATAGGTAGCCTAGGAGGATTCAGCCTCCTGGCACCTTTCAGGACCCTTATAATCAGATCGTGCTTCCCCAAGGACTTACTGTCTGCCGTGTCATGGTGCACCGCTATAGGGGCAACATAGACCTTCAAGGTGGAGGAGTCTTGACTCTCCACTGAGCTTCACCTGCCACAATAGCACGTCCGCTGTATGGTTGGAGCCGCCTGGGATGTGAGTGGTCCACAGCGACCTCTGTTCGGGGTGCAGTGAACACAAAACAAAAGGGAAAACAAGATTTAACTCCCGGCCCTCCACCGGGGGACGGAGAGGTCCGGATACCAGCTTCAGGGTTCCGGCTGACATCTCGCTCCCTAGGTCGTCGGTCTCAGGGCGCTTAGGAGCCTTCCTCGGGGTCCGCTTCTGGTAGGGGGGTGGGGTGGGCTCTACGCTGGGGCCGAGGACTGGGCTTGGGCTGTGGCGGAGCCGCCTGGACTTTCACTGCCACAGGGGGATGCCCTGAAGGTGGCAGCCCAGTCGAGTTCTCAGCGAGTCCAGTCCAACGCACTCTCCGATGCAGCAAAAGCAAAAACTGTGCTCCGAAAGAGACATTAAGGCGAGCTGGTCTCATCTTGGAACACGATGGGGGCAAACGAGCGTGCTGGGGAATGAGAGGTCCGCAGGGATTTACCTTTCAAGGCTGCTCCCTTTGAAATCCCCAAATCGCCGGGGGCGGCTGGAGCGGCTTTCCTTCTTCCGACCGCAACGTTGTCATGGTCATGTTCTCGCAATGAGAACATGACCATCCACGAACGCTGCCTCTACATGATCGCTGCCCAGACACATGAGGCAGCGCCCGTGGCCGTCGGAGGCGGAGAGATAACGACCGCATCCAGGAACTACACAAAGACGGAAAGGCATCTTTAAAAAGACATTCATGTCAATGCGTTTTGCTCTAATAGAAGAAATATACTCTTTTGCAGAAATATATACTCTTTTAGCATTGTCGAAATGCCCAGGGGTATGCTCTGCACTGATCGTGGAGAAGGAGAGAAATCTGCTGAAATGCAGCATATGTTCAACAGCATAACCGGCAATGGAATTCAGCTCATTGACACACAACCGCTCGGCTACAAAGAAGAAATCTGAATGAGTGGTTGCGAGCTAGCTCCATTTATACCCGAATGTCTAGGGGAGTGCAAATTCCACTCGCCAACTATCATTGGTCTTTTCTCAAAGATCAGAGGTGTTTGGGGCTCCCAAGAGCAACCCCTAGTGTCACTAAAACAAAATGTTGAGTGAGTGACAGAAGGGGAAGCATTGTTTCCTTATCTTTGGGCTTGGCCCCTAAGTACCCTCTCACTGAGCTGGTCCATTGATTGACCTGAAGAAAGAAATTAGGTAATCTATAGCCTGGGCTGGGTCCTGCCTTCAAGTTGCCCAAGGAGCTGCCAAAGTATAAAGGCTTTTTAATTTGGTTTGTCTTTGGCTGTTGTCATCAAACCACAGCAATTTCTCTATTGGCCAGTGTTAGTGTCAAAAGGAGCCCCATGTTCATGATGAATGATGTAGTTCATAAATGTTTTCAGACCTGTTCTTGAAAAATGTGTTCTTTAAATTGCAAGTGTTATATGATCAATTTGTTTACCTCAAACAGAGTGAGGGCAAAGGGATGACCCAGATGATCAATTGAAGAGAGCAAGACTCTGCGGTTGTCTCCGTTTAGGTCCACACTGGAGATCAGATGAAGTTTGGAGTCTACCCAGTAGAGTCGTCTGCTAGACAGGTCTGCAAAAAAAAAAAAAAACGTTTAGGGAAACGGACATGTAAAAGTAGTGCTAATATTATTCAAATAGTCTTTTAATTTATACATAAGATGATGGTTGACATAACATTTCAAGCCATGACAACAGGGTCTAAAACTATTTTAAACAGCATTTCTCAAATTTTTTGTAAACATTGTATGCATGCTGAATTTATAACCTTATATCAACCCTAAAAAGACTATTAAAAAACATAGAAAATAAATTATTTGCTATGGACACAGGGCCCAAATAAGAAAAATTGATCTTTATATAATAAAGATCAATATATATATATATATATATATATATATATATATATATATATATATATATATATATATACACACTCACCTAAAGGATTATTAGGAACACCTGTTCAATTTCTCATTAATGCAATTATCTAAGCAACCAAATCACATGGCAGTTGCTTCAATGCATTTAGGGGTGTGGTCCTGGTCAAGACAATCTCCTGAACTCCAAACTGAATGTCAGAATGGGAAAGAAAGGTGATTTAAGCAATTTTGAGCATGGCATGGTTGTTGGTGCCAGTCGGGCCGGTCTGAGTATTTCACAATCTGCTCAGTTACTGGGATTTTCACGCACAACCATTTCTAGGGTTTACAAAGAATGGTGTGAAAAGGGAAAAACATCCAGTATGCGGCAGTCCTGTGGGCGAAAATGCCTTGTTGATGATAGAGGTCAGAGGAGAATGGGCCGACTGTTTCAAGCTGATAGAAGAGCAACTTTTCCTGAAATAACCACTCGTTACAACCGAGGTATGCAGCAAAGCATTTGTGAAGCCACAACACGCACAACCTTGAGGCGGATGGGCTACAACAGCAGAAGACCCCACCGGTACCACTCATCTCCACTACAAATAGGAAAAAGAGGCTACAATTTGCAAGAGCTCACCAAAATTGGACAGTTGAAGACTGGAAAAATGTTGCCTGGTCTGATGAGTCTCGATTTCTGTTGAGACATTCAGATGGTAGAGTCCGAATTTGGCGTAAACAGAATGAGAACATGGATCCATCATGCCTTGTTACCACTGTGCAGGCTGGTGGTGGTGGTGTAATTGTGTGGGGGATGTTTTCTTGGCACACTTTAGGCCCCTTAGTGCCAATTGGGCATCGTTTAAATGCCACGGCCTACCTGAGCATTGTTTCTGACCATGTCCATCCCTTTATGGCCACCATGTACCCATCCTCTGATGGCTACTTCCAGCAGGATAATGCACCATGTCACAAAGCTCGAATCATTTCAAATTGGTTTCTTGAACATGACAATGAGTTCACTGTACTAAAATGGCCCCCACAGTCACCAGATCTCAACCCAATAGAGCATCTTTGGGATGTGGTGGAACAGGAGCTTTGTGCCCTGGATGTGCATCCCACAAATCTCCATCAACTGCAAGTTGCTATCCTATCAATATGGGCCAACATTTCTAAAGAATGCTTTCAGCACCTTGTTGAATCAATGCCACGTAGAATTAAGGCAGTTCTGAAGGCAAAAGGGGTCAAACACAGTATTAGTATGGTGTTCCTAATAATCCTTTAGGTGAGTGTATATATATATATATATATATATATATATATATATATATATATATATTTTTTATATTACTGCTTGCATCCCCCAGGATACACTTCTTACCAGATTTAAACCCATTATTTTGTTTAAAATAAAACATTAGTTTGGTGTTAAAGTCTTTTAAAATGTTACAAAAACGTTCCATGGTAATTACCATGTTTCTTGGACATAGTGCCATGGCAATACCACATTTTTGGACATGTACCATGGTAACATCATTCAAGTAACTTGAAGTACTTAGTAAATACTATGAAATATGATGATGATTGTTATTTAATATCACAGTATTTTTTAAAGTGCTACTGTATTACCATTTGATACCATCACTATACAATTTACTGATCAAGAGAAGGCCAGTGCCCAAGAACATAAGACTACCAACAACATCCAAAGCCTCAGAACTGCCAAAGGAAGGTTAACACCAGGGCCCCTGGCTAATACAGTGCAAGTTTAGCACTAGGTCCCCCGGACACCTGCCAAGTACAGTGCGATCTAAATACTATAGGGATCCCAGGACCTTTGGCAAATACAGCAGAATAATGAATGAATGAATGTTACATTTACATGGCGTTTTTCTGATATTACACTCAAAGCGCCTTACATAGTGAACAGGGAACTCTCCTCAATCACCACCAGTATGAAGCATCCACCTGGATGATGTGATGGCAGCCATAGTGTGCCAGTACCCTCACCACACACCAGCTATCAGTGGAGAGTAGAGAGTAGAGTGATACAGCCAATTTATTTTCATGTAACCAAGGCCAGGTGGGACCATGGTCCAATCCTTTAATTACTTAAACGTAACTTTTAAAGGTAATGATACATTTTACAGATTTTTTGAAAAACACACGCAAACATTCTCCATTCATTCTCTATTCATATACTGAAGGGCAACATATCCCAGTAGTTACAAACATTCTGTGTCAGATTTTGACGATGTCCCTCGAAATATAGTTAACATGTAAAAGATATCAAATTTTACCTCCATCAACAGTTTTCTTATGACATGCTAGGGCTGTGGCGGTATGGATTTTTTCTAACCGCGGTTGAAAAGCAAGATATTACCGCGGTATAGTGGTAAACCGCATTAAATACATTACATTGGATCAGAGAAGTTCCCCGACAGACTTTGGCGCACACATCAGAAGTACGCTTTTGATAGACAGACTTTAAATATTGTCACCTACATCCGAAGAAAAAAAACGAGCACAATTTTAAATAGTCAAATTTTCATCAAGCAGTAATTTGGCATGAACTAATCACTGTATAGATTTCCTTATTTAAGATTATTCTCAGATACATTCGCATTGAAGATGGGTCAGACATGATTTTGACCACTTTATTAAGTTTTGTTTAGTAGAAAGCCTTTCTTTAACTTAAAATTTCGTTTTGTATAAATTGTATCTTAATTTTAATCACTGTTTCATTAACTAATTGCCTGGAATTAATAAATAAGAAGCAAATATAGCAGACATATAATCAGCAGCAGGACGTGGAAGCGCCGATCGCGATCTCTTGCTGCGTGAGCTCTCTCATAAATGAACCGAAACTCGGCGGCTAGGCCTACTGCCTCACAGACATGAGAAATAAATAGAAATCTTAAAATGCATTTTAAACAAAATTCAAAACAAAATGATAAAATTTTAGGCTACAGTAGCCTAGTAGTCAGGTTTGCCGATGTGCGTTACTATTTATTTATTTATTTTTATCCCTAGTGCCAATCGGAATCGGACTTCACTACTGATATTCTGGGGATACAACATAGCCAATAGGCTATAGCCTACTAGGGACTTTAGCCTTTAAAATATCTTTGCTGCATTGGATCAGTCTCCTTTCTAGAACAGCCAAGAGCTTTCTAGCCTCGCTGACAGCAGCGCCTTGCATCGCTCAGACCTTAAAACAGTCAGCGCCATGGATGCGGTTTTGAAAATTTATCAAAAAGCGTTGGTGCGGACGGATGAGTTTTGTGATGCGGTTCGCGGATTAAATAATAATAGCCCATCCGCGCATCTCTAATACAAATGGAATGTTATTATGTGTCATGGAACATTGCGCTCCCCAACTTCATGAAAGGTCGGATTTGCTCCATATTTTGATAAGTTTTGTTTAGAAAACCTTGAATCCATGTAGGCTAATATCATTAGACATAATCCATATCATTAGAATCAATGAATCCATGTCATTAGACACAACGAATCCATGTCATTAGACACAACGTGCACACATGTGCAGGCCAATGTTTTTTTTGTTTTTGTTTTTTTGCGGTGACGACGGTGACAAGCTCAGACCCGCGGTTGGAGTCACGTGACCGCGGTATTGCGGTAACCGTCCCAGCCCTATGACATGCTATCATTTGACATTTAGATAAAGATTGTGAGTTGATGCAAGAGTTTTTGTACATGACCTCAGCATTTGCAGGGACCCCTGCCCTTGGATGGATTGAGTCATATCTCACTGGCCGATCATTCAAGGTCTCCTGGAGAGGTAAGGTGTCCAAGACACACCAGCTGATCATTGGGGTTCCTCAAGGATCAGTGCTTGGACCCCTCCTCTTCTCTATGTACACAACATCACTCTGACCGTTCATTGAGGCACATGGCTTTTCCTACCACTGCTACGCAGATGATACGCAGCTGTAACTTTCGGCCAGGCCAGGGCTCCCTAGTCTAGTCGTTCCAGCCTGATGGCCCTATGGTCACTGCCTGCGTCTTGGACATTTTGGTCTGAATAAAGGAATGACAGTTTCAGCTCAACCTTGCCAAGACAGAACTCTTCATGTCCCAGCCAACCCACCTGTTGACCACAACCTCACTATTCATCTTGGTTCAACTACACTAACACCAAACAGAACAGCCTGGAACCTGGGAGTGGTGGTAGATGACAGTTTAATTTCACTGCACACATCTCATCAACTGCCCGGTCTTGCAGGATCGTGCTTTACAACATCAGGAAAATCAGATCTTTCCTGTCTGAAAATGCTACACAGCTCCTGGTCCAAGCTCTGGTCATTTCAAGACTGGACAATTGCAATGCTCTGTTGGCTGGCCTTCCATCTAACACAACTAAGCCACTGTAGATGGTCCAGAATGCAGCAGCACGTCTGGTCTTCAATCAGCCAAAAAGGGCTCATGTCACCCCACTCTTGATTTCACTCCACTGTCTACCTGGCTACTGGCTTTCAGGACAGCCAATGGAATGGCATCCTCTTACTTCCATTCAATTCTTCAGGTCTATGCTCCAATTCGCTCTCTGCAGTCTATGAACAAGTGATGCCTGGTGGTCCCATCACAAAGAAGCTCAAAGTCTATTTCACGATTATTACATATTCTCTGCTCCTCTGTGGTGGAATGAACTTCCAACATCCACACTGTTACCTTCTCAACATTCAGAGAGAGAACTTGGCAGTCTTATACTGCAGATGTTGTTAAACTTTGTATGACAAATTGCTTGATATGTGAGTCAATTGTAAGTTGCTTTGGATAAAAGCATCTGCTAAATGACTAAATGTAAATGTATTTCCTTTCAGTTATTGCTAAACTGATGGGTGATTGATGAGAAACAATGAGAGAATGATTCAAAGCCCTGCTGGCCACAAAAGGCTTCATCATTAACACTCATTTTTTTTTTTTTTTTTCGTTTTTTCGTTCTTTCTCTTTTGTAATGATCAGATTAAGTAACCTGGCAAACACAGCTCCCTCCTGTCTTGCTTTTGGTATGATACACTTTGTTTAGCTTTCCACTCTTTCTGTTTTATCTGTTTCTTTCTTTTCTTTCTATTTTCTGTTGTCTTTTCTGCTATTCATCTGTCTTTGTTTTTGCCACTTTGACTACATTTGAAGATTTGAATATATTTTTTTGTGAAAGAAGGAATTGAATTGCTAAACAACACTGTGTCTCTTGAATAGCGTTTTACCAAGTGCAATCCCGTTGGGCCACTCGATCCTCTCTGAAACCAGAACCTGTCGATCCACCCCGTTCATTCCGGCTTTCTCGATCTTTGCCTGTGTTCCCCAGTCTGACCAGTACATGAACCTGGTGGATGAAAAAAAAGGTGTTTTCAAGAATTTGGCTTATGTGAGAATGATAAAAACGAACTCAGACCTCTTTATTGCAGAGTCTTTAAAGGGCCCTTTTGCACTTGATTCACTTTTTCGTCTACTTAAAGGCAGCTCAGTTTGGTTCTATTAAAGAGGACTCAAGTGTGACACCAATTTCCCTCAATGGCCTTGAAACGTTGATTCCCATCACATGTCAAAAATCTGGATGAATATGATAAATGCATGCTCATTAAAGCACCAGTCTATAGCTATGGCCCTGTAAGAGTGAAGTGGACACTTTACCTACAGGCAACAATTACACAGAATGCCGACCTGCTTGAGACTCATTTGCATTTGTTTCATGCTCTTCTACTTCGGTAATATGGTAAAAAGAGCCCGCAGGGGATAGACTCATCATGATGAATGGCATGTTGTTATGAAAAGAAGGAACCATTGATGGTAGTTTTAAAACTTGGTTACCAAAGATCATGAAACATATCATATTTACACCACATTTACATTTTGGGATGAATTAAATCTTTTAATTCAAATTAAATTTCCTTTGGTAATATATAAGTTAACTTTTAAGAGGTTAAAATAATTATGAGTTATAAAAACTTCCCTTGAGACATCTGCGCTCTGTTCCATTTGTTGTGCTGCATCTAGCTTTTTTAAAGGGATAGTTCACCCCAAAATGTAAATTGGTTAAATGAATGTCTTCTAAAGCGATACGATTGCTTTGGATGAGAAACAGATCAATATTGATGTCTTTTTCACTATAATTAGCCGCGTTTCCACTGTCCGGCTAAATAAAGGCGTGCTAGTGCGTGCCAAGGCCAGTTGCGTTCCCACTGTCACTTCTGGCAATTACCTTGGGTCAAAGAAGGCCAACTGGGGATTGAGGCATGGTCAACGTCAAAGGTGGAGTTTAGCGAGACACTTGTGCAGTGTTTCATTCACGTCGAATGTGGGATATTCCTACTTGAATTCTCTGAACTCTGACAATAAAGGAATTTTATTGCCAGATACTTGGAAAATGATGTTTAAACAACCAAATCTGCAACACTCACGTAAGCATAACAGAGGTTTGACTGTTTCCTAGCAAACCAACTGATAAACAAAGCTGCTATGCTAAAGTAATTTCACTAACTTTGTACATCTCTGGGGGCCGAGATATTTGTGTGACGTCGCCGCAATTGGGGACACATTACAAATCCGATAAGGTGCATATAGACAAAGCGGTGCTCAAATAAAGAAATGTATGGACGGTGTGCTGGGATATCATCCTGCTGTTAGTGGAGAAATCACTTGGGACAACATGGCAGTTAAAGTCGGTGAGCTGTCAATGTTAAACTATCTTGCTAGCTAGCTAATGTTTCCATACAATATAAACTTGATATTCTAGACAAATAGATACATGCGTGTTTGTTTTGGCTTGTGAAATGGGTGGGGTGTGTGACATTTGAACCAGGGTGGTGTATTAAAGGCGGGTTTTAGGGCAACGCTGCATGATGGCCCGATGGTGGGAATGCAGAGCGATTTTGGTCTCGTGGCTCGAATTCCTAGACTACTGACTCCATCTGGCCAGTTTATGGCTCTGGCTCGCACTGGGCGATAGTAGAAAAGTGGCTACTGTTTACTTCCGGTCGCTCTCCAATGTGTATCTGTAAAGGGATTAAAGGAAAGGAGGTGGCGAGAACTGGCTTGACAATATAAATAATAGTTTAATAATAAATTGAGCCAGAAAGACAAACACATACACAAGTGTCAGGCAGCTGCCCGTAAATCTCTCTATCTCTGTCGTACTGCCATCTCTGGCCACTCTTACCCCTCTCAAGGGCTTAATTAGCCTGATTAGGGGACGGGTGTGTAGCATCTCCGCCATCCACCCTGCCTCAGCATCCATGAGGGGAATCAGTTTATGCTGCCTCTCGTGTGATATAAGCTCACTGGAATGTTCTAATGAGAGCAAAACCAATTACGCTTGTGCACAGTATTCTGTTGTAATCAAATCGAACTGCAATGTTGGTTGTATCACGTCTGTTCTCATAGACAACGTGAACCGATTCAACCCATAGGGTGTGCATAGGAAAGCAAACGGAAGTAAAAAATTATTGTGAAAAGGACTTAAATATTGATCTGTTTCTCACCCAAAGCGATTGTATCGCTTAAGAAGACATTAATTTAACAACTGGAGTCGTATTAATTACTTTTACTACAACTGTACTTTTTAACATTTTAAAGTGCTGATCATTATCCACTTGCATTGAATGGACCTACAGAGTTGAGATATTCTTCTAAAATCTTTGTCTGTGTTCTGCTGAAGAAAGAAAGTCATACACATCTTAGTTGGCATGAAGGTGAGTAAATGATGAGAGAACATTAATATTTGAGTGAACTTTCATTTAAACACAAGAACACAATCGGTCTGAACACCCCTTAAAACCAACTAAACAGACCAGCCTAAAGGCTGATTTATACTTCTGCGTTGAACCTACACCAAATCTATGCCGCAGCCTGACGTGTACCTCTTCCAAATTGTAACTGCGTGTCGCGTCGACGCAGATTTCAACCACTGTGGTTGGTCCGCTGTGTTACCAGTGACTGCCCCAAGCATGACAAGAAATTATCTGAGGTAGTGTCGCATCGCATTTTCTCCAAGATTATTTTATCTGTGCATCTATATCCACTGATCAGTTGCACATTGTGTTTGGATCCGTTTTGATTTTATGAGCATCTGCTGCTTTTATATTCTGTTTTATATGAACAAGCAAAAACACGTCAATAGACACATCCATTTACAACTAATAAACTGCTTTTTTCTATGGTCTTTTACTCTCTATATATCAGGTATGTGAGTGAAACAATACTTGCCATATTCTAATCCAGACCTTTCCGATCTGTGTTATGTTTAACTGTATGGTGTGAAGTAAATAATCATATTTCACAAGTTATGAAAACGGAACTGATTAAAAAGCACCTGTTGAGTGTTGATATTTTGCCTAATGCATAGTTACGATTTTAAGCTTTAGAACGACACCCAATGTGTGTTGATCAAGCAAGCAATTTTTTATTAATTTGAGATTTTATTTTATTTTTTTAATTAGCATGGGGCATCAAATTATGCCACAACATTTATTGTTATTTAAGTGACTCAAAAGCAAGCATACAGTCTAGGACTGATTTATCGGCTTTCTTCATGGCAGGCAAAATGTCTAATAAATAATATGTAGTTAAATAGACCTAAAACATACTTTTATGAACTGATCATTTTTAATGCTTCAATAATTTAATAAATACTTTTGAATCCACGAATACCATTGCATTGCTTTTGTTTATTTATTACATCTAGATTTATTTCCTAAATTAAGGCATTTTTGTCTTGATTTTGTCTTGACGTAGGTTCGATGCAGAAGTATAAATAAATTATCAGCCTTAATCATCTTGGCCAGGCTGGCAGACCAGCTAAACACCTAAAGGCTAAAGTATAATTCAGTTGTCCGCATTGCAGGTCAATGAGTCTTCTTCTGTGCACATCATCGGTGCATGCGCCTGCCGCTGACTGGTCTAAAAGAGTATCACAAAACAGTTGCAGTGTGCATGTTTCGAACACATTTGTATTTGTTTGCGGTCAAAAGAGTATATTTTAAAATACAACGTTATCGACTAGGCATGATTAGATCTGGAATGCAGAACACATTTGAAGAAAAATAGAAAAAAAATCTTAGCTTAGTAGGTCCTTAAAATTCAGGTGGATGGTAATGATTAAGATGTGTTCTGCTAAAGAAAGAAAGACATACACACCAGGGATTTCATGAGGGTGAGTAAATGATGAGAGAATTTTCATTTTTGGGTGATCTATCGCTTAAGAAAAAGACTGCAGAGAGTAACCTTGATGTTTTCTCTATGGTGTTTAACTTGACTTCTGACAATTAAAAAATAAAGAGTTTAAGGGATCTGAGAGAACATTATATTCTAACCCTTGTCTCGGGTCAACAGCGATGGCTCGTGGTTCGCCGAGCTCTGTGTCAATCAACACCTTCCTCTTCTTGCCATCGGCAGCTGCGACACAGATAGTCTTGTGACCAGAGTCAGTCCAGTAAATGTTCTTATGGACCCAGTCAACTGCTAAACCCTCTGGGGAATGTAGTGCAGTGTCGATGATTGTGCTTTGTTGAGAAGAATTGCTGGCTTTGTTGATATATGCACTGTAGAGGAAAAAACACACATGGATAATTGTTCATTTACAGTTTTTAAGTATATGTTGTGCATCTTTTCACAAACAATCACAAGGTACTTGATGCATCCTTGAGAATCATGGTGAATAAGCACATCTCAAAATGCTGACACACCCAGCTGTTGTTTATGTATACATAGGCAGCAAAGTGAAGCAACATCCGTGTGAAAAAGGGTCATTCTTTTCTCAGGGTACAGTACATTAAGTCCCCATCATGCACATACAAAACATGGTTTCTTAGAAATTGGTGATCAATTAATGGGTTTGTCCTGCATCCTCGATATCAGCTTCCATCCTCTGTAATATTCCTAACAAAAGCCAGTTCCATACTAACATCATGCTTCAGAGAGTGACATCAGAGATGGTGGTAAAACAACAGCACAAACATCAATACACAAGTACTTCCAATGGATTTTACATATTTGGTACTGCTCAGTGGTTTTAGTTCCAACCTGTTCAAATGACAGAAATCGGAATGCTAATATAAACATTTTAAAAGATGGGTAAAAATAACAAAAATAACTCATGTGAGCTCACTCTTAATCTAAACTTTGCTCTTTATTTCCATCCTGTTAGTTTCCATCCTGTTAGGCATCTTGCCATAATGTAAATAATCAAGTTTACTTAATAAAATAAGTTCTTGACCGAAACATATTTTTGAAAATCTGGTATACCCTTTTACAGAAAAACTTCCCTTAATTACAACGCCAGCAAAATGATTTTTTTTTAATTCCAAAGGATATTGCATAACAGGAATAACCCAGGTTGGAAATAGGACTTACATGTTACAGACTAAGACTAATTTTATGAAGTAGCATTCATAACAAAGCTACACATCACTTAAGTGTCACCTGTCACTGATGATGAGGGGGTGGGTTGAGGTTATCACCTGGTAATGTTCCATTTACAGTCACTTAACTGAGAGTGCCTTTACCAGATACTGCTCCAACAGCCATCAAAATGGACCTTTTTCCACTTATAAGAGCGAGACTTGAATTGAATAACAAGGACAGAGGCAGCATAAGGCAAAGGAACATCCCTTTTGTGATCTCTCTGTCTCTGACAAAGAGCTCTATTAATAGGAACTGGTTCTTTAGCTCAGGATCTAATGCCACTGATTCAACAAAGAGACAAAACAAGGAGAACAAGTTTGTAGGAGATGATTAGGTAGAAAAAAATAATTCTGCTCTTAAATAACAGTTGCAAAAATGATTATGTTGAATATCAATTTCTGTCAATTACTCAACGACAGGTGCTCGTTTCATTATAATGATAGTACAGTAACAAAAGATAACTTATAATATGATCAGTTACAGACCACTGCAACAGACCAAAAAAATTATTTACCATCTACAGAACATGAGGTTTTTGAAAAACTATTAAAGTGTCCATTGCAAAAAGTTTCCAGCGAAAATAATTTATCTGTCTCAACTGAAAGCAAAAATGTGTGTGACACGGCACAACACAATCACATCTAGTCAAAACATATTTGATGTTTAATATACACCTACAGTATATGGAGCAGGATTTTGAACCAATGGGATTTAACTTTGAGCGGGGGTACTCAGAGCAATGAGGCAGAAAAACAAAGCAAGTAAACTAACAAAATGACCTGTCACATCATGCCTGGTTAGATATTGGTGTAACAAGTTAGAGTAAATAAAACCATCTAAAAAAGCCCAAACCAGGGCATTTTGTGTTCACACCAGGATCAAACAAATATGTATTTGATCAGCAAGAGCAACAGATTGTTTCTTTAATTAGTTTCGGATGCCTCGGAGGTCTTAATTACAGCGTAACTGTGTCATTGACTCAAGTTGATGCTAACTGGAGCTAATCAAAGTAATATTTGGTATTCAAAGCTAGATTCAAACTAAAATAATAATAATAATCATGCTGGTGATCCAAGATTCCCTATTTAAACAACTTCCATACAGCAACTGACAGCAATGGTCAGATCAATAACCACATAACCCTCATAAATAGACAGATCAAAGATGCTTTATGCAGTCTTAAACATGGCATTTTGAAATGTGCAATATTTCATAGAAGAAACATAGCAGAATCACACCGCAATGGCCCTCATTGACAGTTTCAACTGTCAACTGACATCTTACATTTTATCATCTGACAACATAATAAATGTTCAATGCATACTTTTTGTCAATCAATGTGCAATTTACTACATTTGCATACAGTATTATGTGCATATGTCACTGTGCATTTGGTTTAAAACATATAGAAATAGTTGTATAAGTTATAATCGATCGATCTATCTATCGATCTATCTATCTAATTCATCCATCTGTTTGTCTGTCACTGTTATATCAGTCTATTTGTATCACAAAATCCACCATTCTTAAATTCACGTCACTCTCTGCCATTGACCACACAATATTAAACTCCCTGCTGACAAACAAAAGCATTTCCTTTATTCTCTACTGAGGAGTTTATAAAGTGATAATAACTGTTGCATTCCATCCTAATATGAGCCCTCCTGAGGGGAGAGGGGGTGAGTAATAGCAAGCATTATTGTAGGAGGTAAATTATGGCAGGCATATGGTATGGTTGAGATAATTTAGAGATGCTCGTACAGGCTGATGTGACTCAGAGTGAGTCAGGAAGTGAGGCAGAGACCTGAGCCTGACAGGGCAGCTTGCACACTTGGACAGTAAAGGACAAACGGTGGTAATGTTTTCAGCAGCTGTTTTCACACAGGCAGGCAGTGTGACAGGATGGTGTCTGACTAATAAGATAAGACTTTGTTAATTGGTTGTTTTGGGTTATTAATGATCACAAGACCTCCCATAATGATCTGAAATGTCCTTTCATAAGGACAACAATTATTCAGAGTTAAGTCAGTGAATAACAGGGGTGGGAATTTACGTTAATTGATAAATCTTGTTTAAGCATAATCCTAACAACAACAAACAAACAAACAAACAAACAAAAAAGTATACATAACATAACAAAATCAATTTGCCAATGGGGAATGTTGTGGGTAAAACAGGTAGAAATGTGGAAAAATAAACTTAATTCAATATATATTCCCTGAAAAAAGTTTAGAAGGAATGGTTCACCTCACATTTCAACACACACATGTTTTACAGACAGGAAACCCAGAGTAAACCATTATGAAAATGTGCACATCATTTTCTCATTCCATGAAGCTGATTTCTTTCAGAAAATCTACAGTGAGGCTGTGGCAGCTGTTCTCATGCATTTAAATAACGGCTGGTTGAGAGGGGGAGGGAAAAGTATGTCAATGCCTTCAACAGTCTCCTCCCACCTGTATATTTAACACTAATTGCAAATTACCCTTTTTAAAATAACGATTAAACATTTGTCAAGTTGCAAGTTGCAAACATTATATCAAGCTGTGTTTATTTGTTATTTAGATGTGTGATTTTATGAGTACCTGTAGATCTTACGATGGTAGAGGTCACACCAGTACATTTTGTTGGTGGTGACATCCACATCTAGGGCCACAGCATTCTTCAGGGTCGGCACTACTTGTGTGTAGTCCTTCTTCAACAGGTCAATGCGACGGATCTCATGACGGTTAGTGAACATGAGGTATGGGCTTTTACCTATGAGGAAAATGGAAAACATTCCATCAGTGGCTAATTGATCAGTTGTATACTTGTGTTCATCACCATCAGGGAGTCAATATTTGGCTTGTTGTTGACAGTCGGGAGTGCCACTGACACCAATGCTGCAAAGTATTGTAAAGATCTTACATTGTATGCCTGAGAGAAATGAAGCACGCACACGCACACACACACACACACACACACACACACACACACACACACACACACACACACACACACACACACACACACACACACACACACACACAATCTCTCTCTCTCTACAGTTTGTTTTCCACGTCCAAGGTCAAAACATTTTTGCTGTATGTGCTGTAGCCAGACACATTCCCCCAATCTCCCGGTTTCTTTGTTAGATTGCTTTTCAGAATTGCTCTCAGTTTTGTTCAGTGGCATCTATAGAGGTTCTCCTTCTATAAGAGCAAATTCACATGGAGTCACATGAACCATAGTTCTTCTCTGCTTCATCACACAGGCTGCTCTGTTTGACCTGAAAATAGACCTATTTTCCCAGAATCCTCCTCAAACGACCCCCCCTCCAATTAATGCAGAATTTAAGTACTGTCATGCCATTACAGCCAACTATCATGTTATGTTAAACCTGGTAATAACATGTGAGTAATATTGAAATAGTACCAGAGCTCTTGATCAATGGGAACAGCAGGACAGTCATTGTACTTGCATAAAGATTAATAGACATGAGTATAGGATATTTGGTATGCCACATTTAGAAGGGAACGTTAAAGTGCCCTCAATCTCACACCATTATATGTAAGGATATTTAAGGGTTGATGAATTTAGAAGGGGATTTTAACACCAATATATGTAAGGGTATTTGGTATGCTAAATTTAGAAGGGAATTTAGGGTCTCGAAATATGTGAGCTATGAACTAAATTAAACTGTCCTTATTGTGCATTATTAGGTAAAGAAATGTATAATGAAATTAGTCGCATTTGACAACCATTAGAAATTAGATAAATGACAAATAACTAGATTATTTGTCTCAATAAATTCTCCACCATTAAAATCTTGTTGCATTTGCTCACAATTTCTACTGTAAGGAATTATCTTTAATAAGTGAATTATGATTAATTCACTTATTGGAGTGATATTATTCTCATGGCTTATTGAAAATAATATCACACGTATTTAGGTATAGCTTTGAAGCGATATCTTTTAGAAACAGGGATGAAATTATGTATCAAAATATACCATTCATCTTTGAATAGAGACAAACTTTATTACTATTCTAAACATAAATCTAACACATATATACATGAGACAGGTTGGTGAAAAGAGTGACGGAAATAAACGATCTTTGTGTTGCTTGGTTCTTGGTCGAAAGTTCGTTCTGTCGATGTTTTTGACCTCCGTAAGATCGGATATTTATTGTCTATATGAATGATGAGGTTGGCTTTGAAGCAAGGCCTTCTCATGGGTGTGTTAACCGTAGAGAGTGACAAGCTTTCTCGGGACGTCGAGACCCGAGCTTGCTTGGACCTCACATGCCATGGATCGGGCTCCGACGAGATCCAGAGAAGACCACGAGTGAAGAGTCAGAGCGAGGTCTGAGCAGTCAGACGAGCAGAAGATGAAGTGCGTGAAGGCAGAAGAGAAAAGAGAGTGTCTTTCCTGTTTGAAAACATTTTAACTGAAATTGGCCGCATCCCCAAAGGTGTCCTGCGCCAATCAGAAGTGACTTTTCAGAATCACATGGTCAACTGGTCTGTCTTTTATGATGGTTGATTTATGGTCCTTTGTTTCAGATTCTTACAAATCTCCCGCTCAAAAATAGTGCATATTTAATCATGAACTTTTATATCTTGAGAATGGTACAAGAGACATGATATTCGTTGTCATCAGCTTCCTCCAAGTAACTAAGAGAGCGTTTCCTTACCAAATTTGACATTCTTTAATTAATATTTGTACGTGTAGGTAACAAAACCTGACAATCCCTGGTTACAAATCATACTGGTTAATTCTTTGGCTATACAAAATGGATAAAACATTACACATTTTAAAGAGGTACATCAGGCTATAATCATTAATTTGTCTGTTATACAAGTTACCACAGTTCAAAGCAATTTTCAGCATTCCTAGTTATTGTATAAATCGTGGATTTAAATGCATTCTGTACATTTTAGAAGGTTAAGTCAGTGAAGTACTGTGACTGAGTAGAATGCTCCTGGATTTAGATGAAATGTCCTTTTTAAGATGCTGTTTGCTGAACAATGATCACCAATGTGGTGATCTGATGAGTCTAAGTGTAGCAAACTGGTTTATATCAGAGGGCAGAATCTGGTGTGTTCCGAGTCTCTCGGGAACTCCAAGAGTGTGTGTTCTGTCTTTTATTGCTTCGACCTTTGAGCTTAGGGCCTCTTTGCAGAAATGTTTTCAAGTCATATGGGATCTAGACAAGTCTCTTTGTTAGTTTTATTGGCCAGATGTGAGACTTACTGGCACTAAAGTCTTTCCATTTATGACATTGTGGAATTCCAGGATAAAGATTGGGTAAATCCTAGATTCAAATCATGTTGTTTCAATTCTTCTATATGTATAATACTACAATGAGTGTGTAGATATGACTTAGGTGCTTTTACAAAACCAAATCTAGGATCATATGCTGGTATGATTATGAAAAACGAGAGAGGAGCTTTACCATGACTGGACAGTAATTAATCCGCTTGGGGAAGTGTGTGTGCTTGTGCGCGTGTAAGGGCACACTAACACTGCTGTGTGTGAGAGAGAGAATTAGGGTCTTATGAAGGGTTATATCTTACTTAGTGATAGGCTGATTAATCGGCTGATATTTGGAAATATTGAGATTATCAACAATGGCCAATAACTGTGCCTTCTTGATTGATTTACCAAAAGTGCTCCCCATGTGTTAGTTCCAAAATCTGCCCACAGCCTTGTCAATTAATAAGGCACATGTTCTGTTTTTAAGTTGTAGTTTCTAGTAAATATTTGGTAAATTAAGTATAGATTAAATTGCAGAAATGTAATATAATCATAATTATTGCGTGCACACACACACACACACACACCTAAAGGCATTTTTGGCACAATATATATATATATATATATATATATATATATATAGAGAGAGAGAGAGAGAGAGAGAGAGAGAGAGAGAGAGAGAGAGAGAGAGAGAGAGAGAGAGAGAGAGAGAAATTGCTCTTATACATCTGGAACAGAAGAACCATCAGTGCCTCATGCATTCTAGGGCCCAAAGTCCAAGCAAACACCAGGTTGCAGGGCTCTTTACGTTCTCACAGAACTTTCCAGATCATTTCTCAGCCAGGGTCCACACGATGACGTCTGCTCACTTGAGTCATGATCCTTCTAAAGAGCTGCACTCACAGCAGCTGATTAGCTGTCAGGTACGGTGTAAAGGGTACCAGATGATGACATCATAGGATTATGGCCATAAAGTTCTCAGAGGGGAGAGCAGGCTGGTCGGGGTGCTGGACTGGCAGAGCAATGCAAATTCTGAATCTGCAATGCAAATTCAGAGTTGTCCTCCATGATCTAATTAACCACAGCATCAGGCATTTCAGAGCTGTACTGGTTGGCAATTTGGTGGTTCTTCTCCACATTCTTGAACAATTCAACTCTCAACATCTAGGTGCCGATGATATGGCCGTTCATTATATACAGAGCCTGGGCTAAAAAACCCAAAGCCTTGGTTTCGTCCACTCGCCATCATTAATTTGGAACTGGTGATGGTTCTAAATTAAAAGAACAATCCATGCAATTGTTAACTATCCAAGATGCACTGAAAATTTGAAAAATACAGGCTAACCTCTGGGTAATAGCTCTCCTTCTCTTCTTTCTCCGGATTTTTTAGTCTGGCCTTTTGTTTGGGCTGATGCTCCTGATATGGCTTGACATGGCATATGGAAACCAACTTATCACTGAGTATCATGCCATTAAGCTCGTTGACTGCCTTCTCGGCAGCCTTAATTGTTGTATAATGGACAAAGCCATAGCCTTTAGACCCATTCTCCTCTCTAACCACCTTTCAGGACTGGACTTTACCGAAGACCGAGAAAGTGTCGTATAAGTCGATGCCATCAATGTCCGCTGCCAGGCCCTTAATGTAATGTTCCTGACTCCACTTCTACTCACAGTGGTATAGTGCTGGGCCATACAATCCTTATGTGCTAACATAAGACAGTGTTTCTCAACCTTTTTGGAGTATTGGACCCCCATAATATCTGAAACCAGCCTCATGGACCCCCCTACCCCTGTTCTCACCCGCCATCCACTGTTTTCTTTCCAATCACAATGATTTTCACAGTTAAACGCTATGAATGCAATATCAGTGAATGCAAGTTAAGTAAATAATCATTTTTTTTAATGACTGGCAACTAGAATGAATCGCATCTGGCCATTTAATTTGATTGCATTGAAACGGCACAACACATTACACAATCACAACAACATTGTCAATTTCAGAACAATATTCTACTGCATTCTGTAAAACATCACATGTCCATTAATGTCCAATTTGAGATTAATATTTTAACAACATCCATTTGAATGTTACTTTCTTTTGTAAACTTCTTTTGTACACACACTTAATACTAAAATTTCATTCTACTGCATTAAAATTACACAACACATGCTTCATATACAACCAATTATTTGGAACAATATTCTCTTTCAACACATGGAACAGTTTCAACACTGCCATCTATGTAATTTGACTTTAACTTTTTAACATGTCCATCTGAATATTATTTTACTTGAATCTTTTGTTTAATGTGAAATTTGCACCTGTTTATCACAAATAAGCTTGTGCATCCTGGGGTGAAGTGTAGCAACAGCAGCAATAAGGTTCCTCTCCAAGCTGAGTCTGTTTCTCTGTTTTGTCTTTATGTGTGCCATGGCTGAAAATGTGACCTCACACAAATAGGTTGATCCAAAAGGCAGCAGTTCATACACAGCATGTTTCCCAACATCAGGGTACTCCTTTTCAACATTGCACCAAAACTGTGTCAGTGATGTTTCTGAAAACATTATTTTCAAACCCCTATCTGAGGACACATCAATAAGTCTTTCCTGGAGAGTAACAGGAACGGTCTGGGTGCAGGTAGCCACAAAAGGGTTCCTTATCCAGTCAAGTGCAGAATTATGAACATCAATGTCAGGAAAATATGATCTGAACTCAGAGGAAAGTTTGTCCAAGTGTGCCTGTACTGTCTGCAGAATGCTCACTTTTTCAGCTCTCACATTAACAAGGCACATGTCCAGCTGAGGGAAACTACTGACATCCCCCTTCTGGCATTTCCGACACCAGAGCTCAATTTTCTTCATGAACCCTGAAACTCGATCATACAGGTGTAGGACAGTTGTGTCTTTACCTTGCAATTCCAAGTTTAAGTCATTCAGCCTGCTGAAAACATCTGCCAGGTAAGCTAAATATGCCAGCCAGCTGTTGTTCTTCAGCAGTGGTGCAAGTGAATGCAAGTGCTCAGAGAGAAAGTCACTGACTTGATCCCGTAACTCAAACAGTCTCTGGAGTGTTTTTCCCCTTGAGAGCCAGCGTATATCAGTGTGAAGCAGAATTTGCTCCATCACATAGTTTTTCAAACAGTCTGGCATTTAGAGGTCGGGATTTGATGAAGTTTATGATTTTAACAGCATCATTAAGGACTTCGTGTAATTTGGGGCACATACGTTTTGAAGCTAAAGCTTCCCTGTGAATTATGCAGTGAACTGTCTTAATGCCAGGGTTTACCTGTTTTACGCGTGCGAGGAATCCACGGGTGCGCCCCGTCATTGATGCTGCACCGTCCGTGCAGATATGTGAGCAGCGCTGCCAGTTCAACGAGTGCTCCGTGAAAAAAGAATCCACAACATTAAAAACATCCTCGCTGGTGGTTCTGGCCAGCATTGGCTTGCAGAAAAGAATATGTTCGGTGATATTATCTGTGTCCTTGACGCGAACAAACGCTACCAGTTGTGATTTGCCACTAACGTCAGTTGACTCGTCTAATTGTAAAGCAAAACAGTCAGACCGCTTTAATTTCTCCACCACTTGCGCAAGGATATCCGCAGACATATCATCAATCCGACGGCATACAGTGTCGTTGGTTAAAGGCACCGTTTTAATTGCATCTGCTGCCTTCTTGTCTAACATTGTTTCTGCTAGGATGGCAGCTGCTGGCACAATTAATTCCTCAGCAACTGAGTATGGTTTTTCGATTTGGCTACAAGCAAAGATACCTCATATGAAGCAAGCAGGGAAGAACTGGTCATCTGTGTTGCCTCTTTTAGTGTGTCTTGACTTTTCCGAAATTCAGAAAGTTTTCTGTAGAAAAAGTCTGCAGATTTACCTACATATGAAGCATGTCTCGTTGTCAGATGTCGCTGTAAATGGGATGGTTTCATTGCGTGGTTGGACAGGACCTCACCACACAGAAAATATAATGGCTGTGGAGGCTCAGTCGTTGTTGTGGTAAACCCAAACATTTTGTAACTGTCTTGATATTGACGTGCTTTTGTTCTGTCCTTTTTAATTCGCTTTTCTGGTGGGCTGGAATTTACTTGTGTCAGACCCGCTGGTAGATGGCCCATCATTTTTTTTAAGCCACCTGTCCATGATTGCTGCTCTCCCCTATGCGACAGTTCTCTAACTGAAATCAACGCGCTGTAAACTGGCTAAATTGAAAGTAAAATGGCGGCAAATCGCGGCAAAAATAAAAACGCACATGAGGTCATTTAAAATAATTTGTAATTTCAACCTTAATTCTGGTTTTAGTAATACTAAAGTAAACAATAAAGCTAAAAAATTAATTTAGGATATTTTAAAAATATATATTTTTAAATGTTTTTTCGGACCCCCTGCAATAATGTCACGGACCACTAGGGGTCCGCGTACCCCCGGTTGAGAAACACTGTCATAAGAGAACCTGAAACATGAGCGTATTCAGCACCAACTCTGCATCTGTGCGGCATACAGAGTTAACGTAAACATAACTCAAAGAGAAGTTAGTCACCCTATCTCTGCATACCCGCACAGAAGAGATGGGACCAGTTGGAATGAATGTCATCAGAAGTACATTTTCAGTCACTTTTGGCTGAAGATCCTCCACAAACAATGATTCCGTCTGGTCTCTGGGTGGACCATAATCAACTCCAGAAAAGTGTTTGCAAGAAGAAGCCATTGTCATTGTCTAAGCGAGTAAACTGTCACAGCTAAAGATATCCAGTTGGCAGTCAGATCCAAGGGTGTAGGTTTGCTTTGAAAGTTGGTAGGTACATAGAGTATAGCAAGGATACTGTAATATTCAAAATGTTGATATTAAGATAATGTGATAAAGTGAGTCTGGTAATATAGACAAAATAACAGTTTAAATAAATAATTTCTTATTTCTCTGTCCCACCATAAATATTGGCATTTGTTTTTAATTTATAAAGAAATTATATATATATATATATATATATATATATATATATATATATATATATATATATATATAAAATAATCTTTTAAAAGACTGTGATTGGTGCATCATAAACATCACTGAGAAAAGTGCCACATGACAACGTGCCACATGAAAACATCGTTTATGCACTTCAGAAGAGGTAGGATAGGACAATAATTTACACAATAAAAATTATACAAAGGACCTTTAAAAGTTGTTAAAATGAAAATAAAATCTGTATAAATTTGTATAAAGTATTTTTTTGTCTGGTAAAACATTGGTCGGGACATTTCCGATATTCTGAAAGTTGATAGGGACAAGTCACTATCATCCCTACCTACATTTATATAGTGTATATATATATATATATAGTGTATATATATATATATATATATATATATATATATATATATATATATATATATATATAGTTTAAGTCAGAAGTTTACATACACCTTAGCCAAATACATTTAAACTCAGTTTTTCACAATTGCTGACATTTAATCATTGAAAACTTTCCCTGTATTAGCATCACTACTTTATTTTAAGAATGTGAAATGTCAGAATAATAGTAGAGAATATGAGTTATTTCAGTTTTATTTCTTTCATCACATTCACAGTGGGTCAGAAGTTTACATACTCTTTGTTAGTATTTGGTAGCATTGCCTTTACATTGTTTAAATTGGGTCAAATGTTTTGGGCAGCCTTCCACAAGCTTCAAACAACAAGTTGCTGGAATTTTGGCCAATTCCTCCAGTCAGAACTGGTGTAACTAGACATGGACCAGAGTCAGGTTTGTAGTCCTCCTTGCTCACACACCCTTTTTCAGATTTGCCCACAATTTTCTATCGGATTGAGGTCAGGGCTTTGAGAAGGACACAACAATATCTTGACTTTGTTGTCCTTAAGCCATTTTGCCCAACTTTGGAGGTATGCTTGGGGTCATGGACCATTTGGAAGACCCATTTGCGACCAAGCTTTAACTTCCTGGCTGATCTCTTGAGATGTTGCTTCAATATATCCACATATTCCATCTATTTTGTGAAGTGCTTCGGTCCCACCTGTAGCAAAGCACCCCCACAACATGATGCTGCCACCCCCATGCTTCACGGTTGGGATGGTGTTCCTCAGCTTGAAAGCATCATCCTTTTTCCACAAAACACAACAACAGTCATTATGGCCAAACAGTTAAGTTTTTTTTCATTAGACCAGAAAACATTTCTCCAAAATGTAAGATCTTTGTCCCCATGAGCACTTGCAAACTGTAGTCTAGCTTTTTATGGTGGTTTTTGAGCAGTGGCTTCTTCCTTGCTGAGCAGCCTTTCATGTTATGTCGATATAGGACTTGTTTTAATGTGGATGTAGATACTTGTCTACCTGTTTTCTCAAGCATCTTCACAAGGTCCTTTGCTGTTTTGTTTAGTCCTTTTCAGGGATTGATTTCCAGTTTTTGCATCAAACTACATTCATCTCTAGGGGACAGAATGCATCTCCTTCCTGAGCAGTACGATGGCTGCGGGATCCCATGGGGTTTATACTTGCGTACTATTGTTTCTACAGATGAATGTGGTACCTTCAGGCTTTTGGAAATTGCTCCCAAGGATTAACAAGACTTGTGGAGGTCCACAATTTGTTTTGGTGGTGGATTTCTTTTGATTTTCCCATGATGACAAGCTAAGAGGCACGAATTTTAAAAAAACGAGGCCTTACAATACATCCATAAGCACACCTCCACTTCAGTATAACTCCTATCAGAAGCGAATTGGCTAATTGTCTAATGGCTTGACATAATTTTCAGGAATTTTCCAAGCTGCTTAGAACTTATTAAACTACTTCAAAGAGTTCTCATCAACAAATCCTCCACGTGCAGCAATGATAGCTTTGCAGATCCTCGGCATTCCAGATGTCAGTTTGTCAAGATACTCAGGTGACATTTCACCCCACGCTTCCTGTAGCACTTGCCATAGATGTGGCTGTCATGTTAGGCACTTCTCATGCACCTTACATTCTAGATGACCCCAAAAATGCTCAATGGGGTTAAGATCCAAAACACTCTTTTCCAATTATCTGTTGTCCACTCTAACCTTTTCTTTTTGTTTTTCTGTTTCAAAAGTGTCTTTTTCTTTGCAATTCTTCCCATAAGGCCTGCACCCCTGAGACTTCTCTTTACTGTTGTACATGAAACTGGCGTTAAGCAGGTAGAATTCAATGAAGCTGTCAGCTGAGGATGTGTCAGGCATATATTTCTCAAACTAGAGACTCTGATGTCCTTATCCTCGTTTGGTTCTATAACTGGCCTTCCACATCTCTTTCTGTCCTTGTTAGAGGCATTTGTCCTTTGGCTTTGAAGACTGTAGTGTACACCTTTGAATTAAATCTTCAGTTTTTTTGGGGCAATTTCAAGCATTGTATAGACTTCATTCCTCAAAACAATTATTGACTGACACGTTTCTAGAGAAAGCTGTTTATTAAATGTTTTTTGCCATTTTTGACTTTATATTGACCTTAAGACATGCCAGTCTATTGCATACTGTGACAACTCAAAAACAAACACTAAGACAATGTTAAGCATGATTAAATGAACCAAATCGCTTTCAACTGTGTTTGATATAATGGCAAGTGATTTTCTAGTACCAAATTAACAATTTAGCATGATTACTCAAGGATAAGTTTTTGAAGTGATGGCTGCTGGAAATGGGGCCTGCCTATATTTGACCAAAAATTACATTTTTTAAATAGAGATGGTGCTGGTTTTCACATCAGCAATGTCCTGACTATACTGTGTGATCAGTTGAATGCCACTTTGGTGAATTAAAGTACCAATTTCCTTCAGAAACAGTAAAATCTATATATTATTCCAAACTTTTAGCCACCAGTATATATGTAATACAATTATTTATAGTACCGTTCAAAAGTTTGAATCAACTTGTGGTTTTTGTTTCTATTTTGCATTTTTTTATTTGATTAAATACAGGTCCTTTATTATATTATAAGCATAACAATAGCTTTACTGGGCCTGGGTAGCCCAGCAAGTAAAGACACTGACTACCACACCTGGAGTTACATGTTCGAAAACAGGGCGTGATGATTGACTCCAGTCAGGCTTCCTAAGCAACCAATTGGCCTGGTTGCTAGGGAGGGTAAAGTCACATTGGGTTAACCTCCTCATGGTCGCTATAATATGATTCTCGCTTTTGGTGGGTTGCGTGGCAAGTTGTGCATGGATGCCGTGGAGTATAGCGTGAAGCCTCCACAAGCACTAGGTCTCCGCGATAATGCACTTAACAAGCCACATGATAAGATGCACGGATTGACAGTCTCAGACACGGAGGCAGCATTGGGACTTAGAACGCATTGTGAACTGGGCATTTCAAATTAGGGAGAAAAGGAAAAAAACAACAACAACAATAGCTTTACTTACAGCATGCACTCGAGCTGGCATGGACTCCAGATGTTTGTGCAAAACTTGATGAACCATGTTATCCCAGCATAAATGAGAATTTTCCAAAGAGCATCTTGTGTGCTTCAATGGAAGCAAAGAAATCTGATCATTTGTACAGAGTTAATATGGTCAAAGTAATTGATTAATCAATATTTGACCATTTTGAGATTAATGGCATCAGTGACATTAGATTCCTTTTGTGTCAATTACAAAATGTACCAATAGTCTTGTGCCATTGAAAGATTTGTCAACCACACGTAATACACAATGTACAATGGCCAGTTGGATTCCAGCATTATCAGTGCCTAGACACACTATACATCTGAAGTAAAAAACTGCAACCTGAAGAGGAGAATGATTCATAGTGTAATTTATTAAGCTGGAATGCAAATGTTTTGAGAGAGAAGCTAAAGAAAGCTGGTAATTCAAGGATTACAGTAAAAAAAAAAAAGTCTTAGATGGGTAAATACATAAGGGCACATTATAATTTAACAGCAAGCACAGTGGCTGATTTTCACTAGCTCATACAATTTATAAGTAGAAAGACAATGAGAGTACACATACAGAATTCCCCCAGTTTCTCAGAACTGCCTTCACTTTTTTGAGCCATTTTTCAATGACTTTAACCTAACTGATTGTGTGTTTGCAGTTAATAGCAATATTAGTTCATCCATGAATATTTTGTTGTGTGTGTGTGCAGTACACCTGCTGCCAATTTAATTCACATTTCTGGGTTGCTGACAAGTGGCCACAGTTAGTATGACCATTTCCAGGTAATTACCCTGCACTGGGTGTGCATGCAGATATCAGTGTGTGTGTATACTGCAGGACAGCTCAGCCACTGTGGTTTGGTGCTCAGTCATGCTAACACAGAATACCACTGACTCCATTAGTTCATCCTCTATATAGCAGCAAGGGCAATCTCCCTGTTTCTGAGTCACTTGGTTCCTCTACCTCCCCTGTCTCTCCTTGATACGGGTGTAATTCATTTCCTGCCAGTCACACACACACATCACAAAACGAGCTCCTGAGAAAAAAATCTGTTGCCAAAACCATCTCCTTTTCATGCACTCTGTTATAGTTTTTTCTCTAAACTGTATCATATGTGGAAGAACACTAAATGTGATTCATGTTTTGACTGCTCTTCTGGCGGATGAATCTCATGATTTGAGCTTAAATGGACCGCCTGTGTGTGATCATGACTGGAGATATTTAGAGCCGGAGTGATAACATGCTATTTTCATGTTGATAAAATGTTATACGATTAAACATTTAAAACTGAAATATCACTTGCTTTGATGAAGATAAACAACATTTTTTTTCATATATTTTGAATGAATGAATTTTCCAATTATAGCTCTTTTCTAACACAACACTCAAAGTGCTTTTACATTAAGAACAGGGGACTCAATCACCTCAATCACTACCAGCATATTTTAATAAAATGTTTTATGTCAAGTGTTTTATCTACTATTAATGTTTGTATTGTACTACACTTATCGACTTTATCAATCATATCAAGTCTTACGTGTGATATGCTGATACGAGTTCAATGGAAGACTTTTATATTATATTGTACAGCCTCAGTTGATAATGCAAGTGAACTGTAATGCTAAAATAGTATGTATATGAATGCACACAATAAACTAAAAACATAAAACGAGGATTCAAAAAATTGCAATATAACAGTTAACAGTCAATTTCAGAATTCATTAATAATGGTAAACATGTCACTCGCAAACTAAAACAGTGCATTACCACATCTACTGTTTACATAGGAACAAGACAGCCGACTCTTCTTTCCTATGTTCACGGAAATTATGTAACGACACAAGGATGTACGTCATAAAGATGCCAGCCATTTCGCACCAAATCGAACCCGACAACTTCACTTGATTCACTTAAATGTTTTAGTTTTCCCAGCGCTACATGAGAGAGTGTCCTTTGGTTTATGTAATTATGCTTGATTACTCTCTCGGATCCATTGCTGCTTTCACAATTTTATTTATTTATTTTTACAAATGTAGCATTTTGTGATGCTACTCCATGGAAAATGTAGCTCATACTGGAAAATTATTGTGAGCTACAGTCACGCCACTGAAAAAGGTAATTAAGTTAGTAGCATCACTAATTTTAGTTAGCTACTCCACAACACTGGTAAAGCTAAAACCACATTCCTATGGCAGCTGGTTTTACAGGGTTCTATCTGGTCTAACCTACTGTAGTTTAGATGGATGATCAGTTGGACAGCTAGCTTGTGGACTCTTGATTGGATAGACCATCTTGATCAACCTGGTGGAGCTAACAGACTACTTTGGCATAAGCTTGTGGGAACCCATGGTCTGTCCAGCTACCATGTTCCAAAAACCAGCTTGAATATCCTGGGCTGGTATGACCTTGTTTATATAGCAGGCAGACAAAGCATCCTGTACATCTATGTTGCATTAAAAAAACAGTCAAAGGGAGGCATCTCAGCCGACAGGACATTACGCAGTGACTAGATTTGGTGATGCCTTGATGCCATCCTACCTCAGTATACTGCCAGAGAAGACAGCATTTTTCAGGTTTTGGACACAGCGAAAAATACTTTTCCAGTCCTGTCAGCAAGAGGTTCCTTCACATGACTTCATAATGATCCATGGATGCCTTGTGGTCCAAAAGAGTGACAGACAAAGGGAATGACAGAAAGAGCATTAAAACAAGGGGGTGAGGGAGGACGAGATTGTGAGCATAATGAGCAGCAGATGCTGTGTGGTCAGATGTCACTGTGAGTGTGCAAGAAAAGAGTTCAGGTTTGACAGTTATGGAGAGGGGATGAGTGGTACTGACAGATGAGATCTCATGTCTCTGTTATTCTTCTCCTCCTTGCCTCCCTCCTCAACTCATCATCCATCTCTCACTCTTTCACACTTGATCTAGTCACTGCCTAATGCTATTTTCACTGATGAGCTAAAAGGTGCTTCGGAGTTGGAAAGGTGCATAGATTGTGGTTTGAATGATGGAGGGAGAACATTCCCATCCATAGAAAGCCCTCACAGACCACTGTATTGTAAGAAACTAAAATTAATTTAGTCAATGTTCAATCATTCTACCCATCTGTTGGAATTGTGGCTATCAATCTTTGAAACAAAAGGAGAGAATGAGTGAAAAGTGAAAGTTGAGCTGCATCAAATTTACCTAAAGTAGCACGCTGACCATCTTTGGTGTCATGTCAGTTTATTTTCAGAAAGACACAACTCAGCACTTTCTCACATGGCCATATGCGCTCTAGATATCTTAATTCTGAAGGTGATTCTACAGTACAGCGACTAAAGGTTTGTTTTAGGTAAAGGGCAAATGAGCTCCTAAATTCTTGTTAGCCTTGAACCTGTATTGTAATGGATCTATAGAGTAATAAGTCATTGTTTCAATCTTTATTCATCAACATAAACATTTACATTTATGCATTTGGCAGACGCTGTTATCCAAAGCGACAAAGTACAATTATTACAGGGAAAATTCCCCCGGAGCAACCTGGAGTTAAGTGCCTTGCTCAAGGACACAATGGTGGTGGCTGTGGGGATCGAACCAGCAACCTTCTGATTACAAGTTATGTGCTTTAGCCCACAACACCACCACCATTCCTGTAAACATGTTGATGAATAAACTATATCCTAATGTGTCATTTAGCACACAAGGATTTGGGGATTTACCCGTTAATTTAAAGGTGAAGTATAATTTCTGCATTACGTTAGCAGTAAAAAATTAATTGTGACAAAAATAATGAGCATGTTTCTATGCACACCAATATGTTGATAACAACCTGAAATCTGCTTATTAAAAAAATATGACAATGCAATAAAACCGTGTTTATTTCACATGTGAAATTCACATTCTTTTTTCATCAAAATGTAATTAGGCATGCATACAATACTTACTCACATTAGATACGCTGTTAAGAATGCCACTAAATGTGAAATCAAGGAAATGGTCAAAAATGGACCTGTGTGGATCGTTTTTGGTTTATTAAACATAATAAGTGTAAGATCATGCAGGTAAAAGCAGCCAATAACTGTTTCCAAGCAGCTTTCCCAAACACTCCCCATTGTTCACGGGTAGCAAATTCCCACCATTTGTTGAGCCAGAAATGAACATGTTGGACCACTCAAACAAATCGAACAATGCTTTGAATGTCCCACTGGTTCACACTCGTTAAGGAAATCAACATGAATGGTTGTATTTGTATATTATATAACGCTGGCTGTATGTAAAATGTACAATTACAAAATTGTGAATTTGAAATTTGTATTTCGTCGCTGTACAAAGAAAAACACGTACCTCTAGTTTTGGCAATTTAGAATTGTTACCATAGACAAAATGTGCCAAAAGACCTTTTCCTGCTGTTTAAATTGTGCATCGAAATTACCAATGAAATAATGTTTAACAAGCAAATCCACTGGCCTTTAAAATTTTTCATCAAAACCGTGTATATTGTGTGCCTTATGTTTTGAAGAGTTTCAACTAATTTACCTTAGATGTCAGGCTGAAGTGTAGTGAAGAGATTGCCTACATTGCGCTGGCTCCTTGATTTCCCTGACAACCAAAGAGATTAATGTACACAAAACGTACGGCGGCTTTAAAAAGTAGACTATACCAGCCATATACGTTTGCCAGATTTCCATCTTTGTAAAACCTTGAGTGAAAGCTAATTCTGAAAGGCAATTTATCCAGAAAACACTTCTCGAAACCAAACTGTCCACTCAACAAACGGACTAGAAATTCTAGTCATAAAACTGATTTTGATCTAAAATATTAAGTCAAAGTACAGATTATATCCAAAAATGAATTCTCTAGTAATTGATAGTTTACAAACTGAGTTCTGGGAACACGAACAGTTAGACTCGAGTCTGTAACTGAACATGCGGCTTTGGAACCCATGATGAGGAAACTGTGTATGTCCATGTTCGCTAAGTCTGATTAAAATATCGAACAGTTCATTACAGATGTGTAATGACAGAATTCTGTTTATGGTGCTAAAGGTGACTAATTATGTTATTTTCTATTCATTTTGTAAGATAGTTTATGACAAAAACAGTTTTTCTATGCTCTCCAATTTATTTTAATTTTTTTTAAATACATGTTTTTCATCAGACAGTGATGATTTGATGAAATGTTGGATTACTTAAATGTCAGGGAATACTTAAGTACTTTGTCAAAAATTTAGGTCACAGTTATTTGGCAGACAAAAGGTTTGAATACCCCTGAATAGTTCACTCTAATGGGGATTTGCCATCATCCTGTTATAATATGCCATCATACTGTGAGTTAACACAAACTTCATGCTTTTCATGAAAGGCAAGATTCAGTCATTGACAAGACACTCTAAACATATGTATGAGACCATGAACATGGAAGTTGCCTGTAACGCTTGAGCAGCAAGGCAGACGAGGAGATGCGGATCTAAATGCAGTTTCACTTTATTAAATAAACAAGCAAGAAAAACACAAAGGAACAACCCTCAATGGGGAAAATAGAACTGAAAACTGAAAACTAAACACGAAGGAACAAGACAGAGAACTCGGGCAGGGAACACAAACCAGGCTAACAACAAACAACGAACGACAAGGAGTGAACAAAAAGCAGGGCTTAAATACACAGTGAGTGATGACTGAATAAGACACAGGTGAGAACAATGAACAAAAATGGCAGTGATGATGGCAGGTGGATGCTGGGAAGTGTAGTTCTTAAACAATGACAAGTGAACAAGAAAGCTAACAAAGAGACTAAGGAGCTACACAAGGAACAAAAGTGAAAACTAAGGAATGCAAAGGTGACAAAAATGGCAGACAAAGGGCAACAGAGAAACAAGACAAGGTATATGTAACATTGCCAGTATCTTTCTCAAGAGTATCTTTCTTAAAATCAACTGTGGTTCTCCATTGAGTTTCACGCTAACATCTCATTTGATATACATCAGCCACTTACACAAGAAGCTAACAGAGAATTAATGTGAGGTATCAGCTCTGAAGACAAAACAAAACATCCAGACATGCATTAGATTTCCTACACAAGTTGTTCCACACCACAGACACTGGGCTGGAGGATGCCGAACTTCAGTTGCGATAAATAAACAATTGGATAATTAAACAATCATGCACTTTCAAAAGAAAATGTAACTAGATCTTCATGATCACTTTGTATTGCAGAAGAAAAGACACAGGAAGAGAGAGAGCGAGCTCAGTGACTGTGAGAACAGGTACTTTTCTATGCAGAAATAATGCAAAAGCAACTAATAATGGATAAAAATAATCACAACGTAAATTTTCCAGTTTTGGTACATTTTAAAAAATAAACTTGCAAAAGCCGACTGAACCTGCATTTGGATGAAAAGCTTATTTCTCTTTGGAGTTAACTAGTATGTTTGTATGACATATCTAATAGGTCATAATATCATGACAAATATTTTTGCTGCCCAGAACTTTGCATAACATCACTATAAATGTGTAAAACCTTTTACATTTAATACTTGGGTCTTATATTATTTTATATGACATAAACATAAGCATAAGCTATATAATACCTATTAGTGATACTTCATTGAATGGCCAATTTTACGTGTTTTGTGTATTTTCAAGATACAAAATACTGTATTTTATATTGATACATTTAAACTGAGGTATTTTGTATTTTAATTTTAAATACATTTTCATGTATTTGTGCCCATCACTGCTTACAGAAGACATTAATTGACTGACTGGAGTCGTGTGGATTATTTTTATGCTGCCTAAATATGCATTTTGGATTGTCAAACAGCCAGCAACCTGATGGCACCCATTTACATGGACAAGCTAAGCTGAAATCTGCTTATAAAAATCTTCAATTCTGTTCTGCTATAGAAGGAAATTCATACACATCTGGAATGGCATAAAGGTAAGGAAATCATGAGAGAATTTTCATTTTTGGGTGAACAAACACTAAGTATAGCAATGACTGAACTTTGCAGTTTTGCACCCCAAATATAAAGTTAATATCACAACAATAAAACTAATATTTCCAGCTTTGAACTCTGAATGGATAAGCCACTTTCAAAGCTGTTGTAAAATATCCATAATGCAGACACCTGTGACCACACAGTTATATTCCATATTAAGGCTAAATGCTATATAATAAAGTTGCTACATTGCTTGTCACTGTAACAACAAAATGTACTTTGCCAATTAAATCAAATAAGCAAATACTATGTACACAAAGAATGAGTGTCTTAACACAAATTCGATTTTATAATGTCTCCTCAAATCTAAACGGATTTTATAAAGATGTAACAATGTGTTTAGTCTAAATACTATATGCAGAATAAAGAGACAATGCTCATTTCTCCATTATCTCCAATGTTATGTTTGAGTTTTTGGTTGCTTTTGAGAGAATACAAACGCTGAACGTGAATTCGTAAAATTGGTCTGTTTATGTTTTCGGTTTAGTAACAGGGTCACTGAAAGTCCTTTATACTCCTTATTCATGTCACAAGTCATTATATCTCATTTTGGTACTCAAAGGTCATATTTGCAGTAAATATTGTGCCTGAAAAAACAAAATTGTGCCCAGAAAACGAAAGTCTGCATAAAAGCACGCCTCCCTCTTATCTTATTTTACAGTTTGAAAGATATACCTGTGGCAAAAGCCTAAAGCTATTAAAATTATTTAATAGCTTTTCCTGGCATACTAACGGTGGAAGAGTATATATGAACAATTTCAGTCAGGATTTATCAGAGTTACAAATGACTTGCTCTTATCATCTGACCGCGGCTGCATTTCAATTCTAGTGCTTTTAGATCTTAGTGCTGCATTCAATACGATAGATCACGACATTCTCTTGAATAGGATGGAGAATTTTGTTGGCATCTGTGGAGTTCCATTAGCATGGTTTAGGTCCTATTTAGCAGACTGCTACCACTTTGTCTATGTAAATGAGGAATGGAGTGCCAAAGGGATCAGTTTTAGGGCCTCTGCTTTTCTCCTTGTATTTGCTTCCCCTGGGAGATATTATCAGAAATCATGGAATAAGTTTCCACTGCTATGCCGACGATACACAACTTTATATTTCTTCAAAACCTGATGAGATTTCACAATTCTCCAAATTAGCAGCAGTGAATCAATAAATTAAAAGATTGAATCTCCAGAAATGTCCTTCTACTCGACAAAACAGAGGTACTAATTATTCGACCAAAAATCTCTAAAAATAAACCGCTAAAATATGATTAGACTCTCGATGGATGTACTGTTACATCATCCTAAACAGCGAAGAACATAGGTGTTATATTTGATACCAATCTGTCCTTTGAAAATCAAAATACCAATGTTTGAAAAACAGCATTCTTCCACCTAAGAAATGTTGCTAAATTACGGCACATGCTCTCTGATGCTGATGCCGAAAAACTAATTAATGCGTTCATGACCTCAAGACTAGATTATTGTAATGCATTACTGGGAGGATGTCCAGCAAGATCAATAAATAAACTTCAATTGGTTCAAAATGCAGCAGCCAGAGTGCTAACGAGAACAAAGAAATATGATCATATTAGCCCCAGTTTATTATCATTACATTGGCTACCGGTTAAATTTCGTATTAATTTTAAAATTCTGTTAACTACATACAAAGCTTTGAATGGTCTAGCTCCGCAGTACTTAAGTGACCTTCTACCATGCTATATTCCATCACGTTCATTACGATCGCAAAATTCTGGCCTGTTAAACGTTCCTAGAATATCAAAATCCACAAAAGGAGGTAGATCCTTTTCATATGTGAACTTCTGCAGTTAATCCAGGATGGACTTCAAAGACATTAGTCATTAATCTTACATTTCATACAAAATCTATGTTTAAATACTGTCCCTTAACCCTTACTTAGTTTAAGACTTTTTAAACCATGACTTTAACTATACATAAGTAATATTGACATTATATTCATGATGTTAGCCAGAGGGGAACTGGCCCCCTCAATGAGTCTGGTTTCTCCCAAGGTTATTTTTCTTCCATTAACCAACATCTTATGGAGTTTTGTGTTCCTTGCCACAGTCGCCTTCGGCTTGCTCACTGGGATTATAAATACAATTATTATTTAATTATTCATTTTTAAACACAATTAAAAATCTTATTTTATCTAATTACACAATGATGACAAATCGGCATTATAGACATTACAGTTTTATCTTCTGTAATGCCTGATTTTCTGTAAAGCTGCTTTGAAACAATGTGTGTTGTGAAAGGCACTATACAAATAAAACTAAGACTTGACTTGAGTTGAGTTTAAATATATCAAAAATATCAAATATTTTTTTTAATTCTTATTTCTAATCTTAGCACACAGTCGACAAAACTATCATTCCTGCATACCATGGGCCAGACAACTTCTAAATTAAAAGTGGCACACTATGAAAAAGCAAAAATCTGATACACTATATGGCCAAAAGTACTGTATGAGGACATCCAAACACCAAACTCATAAATGCTTGTTGATCATTTAACTAACCACCATTGGCATTAATAGGAAATGGATCCTCCCTTACAACTTCCACTCTACTTCTATAACTTACCATAAAGACCTAAATGGCTACAACAAGCTTAAATACAAAAACAACAGAATGCATAATCTGAAGAGAGGAATTACTTCACTAAGTTTCTCCCCAGGGAAAGGTTTTGTTGGCTAGCTTTACACACCCGCACTTAATGACAGTGCTCCTCCAGCTGTCATGCAAGCCCATCGGGAGTGCTGGAAATGTATCGAAGTTTTATGCAGGCTGGTCAGGCAAATTGAGGACAATTAAGCCACACAAAAAGATTAGCATATTAGGTTCACATTTCAACTGCAAATCATTTCAAACCAACCCCATCTTATTGATAAAGCAAACAAGCGGCCTACAAAAATTACACCCCACCATCTCCTTGACTTACCAAAGTTAAAGCAAATTTGAGAATAATTTTGTCCTGCACTGACACTCCAAAGATTGATGGGCTGAGTTGCTGCAACTGCAACTCAGAAGGTACCAAGTGTAAGGTATGGCGGAGGATCAGTGGCCTTAACAGATTCACGAACAAACAAGAACTTACTGAGAAAACTCCCCTAATTACTGAAATAGCGCCAACCAGTCTCCACAAGCACAATAAATGTATTGACAAAGAGACAATGAACTATTGACAGAGAACCGCATGTGACATCCGCATGCTCACCACGTGCTTATCGTGTGGACCGGAAGGGGGAAACTTTTGAACGTAAAAATGTGTGTCTTTCTTATAAAGCCTAAAAGGGCTTAGTTTTAATGAAATATGTTGTAATCCCTGTGTGCTATGTATTTCGGTGTAGATCAAAATTAGTAGAATTGTTTAGTAGTGTAGGAGAACTCATTATATCTAATAAGAGGCTTTATATTTAATAGCCTGAGTGTAAGAATGTTAAACCCACTTTTAAAGGTACCAAATATACCTTTCTTGGTATCAAATTAAACCTTACGATTTGTCCGAGCTGAATTCGAATATAAGATCTCTGTAGAATGATATTACGCAATGTTTTACTATCTTTTGAGTCATTCAGCCAAAATCTCTTACTGTCATAAACATGCAAATGAGCCTTGACAAAGGAATCATTCTCCTGTCCCAATGGAAGGAGAATTTTACGACCTCCAAAGGAATGTTCAGAGAAGTGCTGACCCTCACTTCATTCTCTTACTGAGAAAGAGAAATGAACCCTGTTAATCCTATATATATAGCCTATATATCCATGTGATAAATATTGACATGTGCCATCTCACATTTTCCCTTAAATGTGCTTGATCTATGTTTTCTTGCAAACTAATGGGTTAATGTTTCAGACTTTGCATACTATGGTTAACCAAAATCATATGTGTGGCATATTTGGTCTCTATAACTTGGTATTTTGAAGATTGAAATGACTGTGTACATGATATGTCGATAACAACAACATATTAGTATTACAAGTATATTTCCTATTTTCTTTCTTGCACATGCAATGGGCAATTTTACAACAAAGAGCAATAAACCAAATTCCCGCCTAGAACTCAAACCCTTCTTATTGGTCGAGCCAATGAGAGGTGGGACCTGTTTCCTGAGGGTATAAAATTGCTGCGCCCACTTCCTCGCTCCCTCTTAGCCCTCTTCGCGCTCTTAGCCCTCTCTCCTCTCTCTTGTCTCTTGCTTCCTGCCTCTCTTGCCCTCTGAGCCTTGTGCTCTCTCACTCTCTCGCTGAATGATGCCAAACTAGAAGGCCCCAAGGACTCCCAAGCGTGCGCCAGGCTACGGCCTTGACTTTCCATTCACCAAGATCCTCTGACTCTCACTGGTTCTCTCTCATCAAGACAACATCATCAAAGATCAACTGGAGCCTCAACAAATTGCATCAGGACAGTTTAATTCAAATGGGACATGCAAGTATCAAACTTAGTCTCATTATTTGATACATTAAGTATCCTTAACCCCTTTCTAAAAAGGGCGTGTCAGAACTAATATGATGGTTTGCTCAGGCTGTTGATCTGCTGAACTTCAAACAATGCTATAACTTCTTGCCTTCCTGTATTCTGCTTCAGCCCTCTTTCCCTTGGTAAACTGTATGAATGTATGTATATGTATGTTAGAGTAGTTTAAATGTTTAGTCTAGTTAATAAAGTCTTGTTCATGTCACATGTAAAGTTGTCTGTGTCTCAAGCTCATATCTAAAGTCACTAATCATAGATTTTGACTACTTGCTCTTAATACTTAGTAAGAAAGACATTTCCCTTGCCCCGGAAATGTACATTTCTATTAATTAATTCATTAACAACCAAAATTGAGTGTTCACGGGATGAACCGAGTATTTGGTTGTAATGTTAATGTAGCTACATCAAGTTAACCCGATTAACTGATCCAAATATTCATAATCGATTATAACAAGTTATGACTGATTATTAATATTTCATAGAGCTGATTCGCTACCTAATGGTGGAAGAATGTAGAGCTGATTCGCTACACAAGAACATTTTGTTTGTTTTGAGGCATAACAAAGACATTCTCAATCAATGCATTCTCACACCTCTTAATGATAAACAAAAGCAATTTTGATGTCTGCTTCCACATTACTGATTATAGCTAATGCAGTCAAAGCTATAATTGTATGTTCTAATGGCAATCATGGGGTGTGTGTGTGTTTGGGGTGGGGGTGTGGTAATCGAAGGATTCATTCTCATATGCTACTCAATATTCAAAACTGTATTTAGAAGCAAATGTGTCTTGTGATGGAGCTTTTGAATCTCCTTAAATATTCTAATCATAAAAGCACAAATGTAAACATTTACTTATTACTTCCACTAACTTCTCAAAGATCTGTAGCTTCTGTCGGTCCTCCTATTTGTTGGCAAAAATGACCACTCCCCAAGAGCTAAATGCGAGTAAAAAATTGCTTTAGTGAATAAATAAAGCATAAATAAAGAGTTACTGGCCAACCAGCAGAATTCCAACCAACATTGGACTCAAGATGGCGCCGAGTATGGCTGCTGCGTTGCGATACAACACTGCAGTTTATTGTTTGTTCTGTTTACAGTTCGTTGTTTTTTTTGTCTTGGATGTTGTCTGCCATATTGTTTACGACAGACAAAAGCTTTTGGACATAGGTTCTACAATTACACATCGAAAACCGGACTTCAAATTCCTCAACGCCGACCCGCTGTTTACAAACACGCCGGCGGAACCCTTTGTCTGGGCTGCCCTGCCGCGGAAACGCAGAAGGAAAAGGGGAAAAAGAGCAGGCGTTCTCATCAGAGTAAGACGTCGTGCAAATCAACCCCCACTACCCAGTATACTACTGGCAAATGTTCAGTCTCTGGACAACAAACTCTGCGAGCTGAGAGCGCGGATCTCTTTCCAACGAGAGACGAGGGACTGCTGCGTTATATGCCTTACAGAAACCTGGCTGGCTGCGGAGATTCCAGACTCGGCCATCGAAATCACGGGCTTTTCTGTGCACCGAGCGGACAGAGCAAAAGACCTCTCAGGTAAAAGCAGAGGTGGTGGTGTATGTTTTATGATCAACAAATCATGGTGTGATCAGAGGAACGTACATTTCATCAAGTCTTTCTGCTCTCCTGATCTGGAATATCTCATGCTTCTGTGTCGACCATTCTGGCGGTCATTATCACAGCTGTGTACATCCCCCACAAGCCGACACAGACTGGGCACTCAGGGAAATGTATGGGTGTATAAGTGAGCATGAAACCGCGCACCCTGAGGCTGCGTTCATTGTTGCCGGGGACTTCAACAAAGCTAATTTTAAAACAATAGCACCAAAGTACCACCAACACTTAAACTTCAACACACGAGGGGACCGGGTTTTAGATCACTGTTACTCTCCTTTCTGGTATGGCTACAAATCCCTCCCCCGCCCCCCATTTGGCAAATCGGACCACTCTTCCGTTCTACTTCTACCTGCTTATAGGCAGAAACTGAAACGGGAAGCACCCACCCTCAGAACGATCCAGTGCTGGTCGGACCAATCAGACTCTGCGCTACAAGACTGTTTTGATCACGTGGACTGGGAGATGTTCCGGTCCGCCTCTGATGACGACATCGAGGTTTACACTGATAGCGTAACGTGTTTTATCAGGAAGTGCGTAGAGGATGTTGTTCCAACCAAAACAATACGGATATACCCCAACCAGAAACCATGGGTTAACGGCGAGGTTCGCACGGCACTCAATGCGCGGTCCTCCGCTTTTAATTCTTCTAACACGGAGGAGCGTAAACAAGCCAGTTATGCCCTCCGTAACACCATCAGTGCAGCCAAACGCCAGTACAGGCACAAACTTGAAGGTCAGTTCAACACCACTGACTCTAGAAGTATGTGGCAGGGAATTAATACCATCACGGACTACAAACGGAATAAAGACTCCGCCGTGAACACCGCTGCATCTCTCCCGGACAAACTTAATACATTTTATGCTCGTTTCGAGGGCAACACCACCGCCCTCGCAGAGAGAGCACTCGCGGCTGACGCTACAGAGGTTGATTCACTCTCTGTCTCTGTTGTGGATGTAACCCGATCCTTCCGACGGGTGAACATCCGTAAAGCCGCGGGTCCAGACGGCATTCCGGGCCGCGTCATCAGAGCGTGCGTGAATCAACTGGCTGGTGTTTTTACGGACATTTTCAATCTGTCCCTCTCCCTGTCTGTAGTCCCCACATGCTTTAAAACATCAACCATTGTACCTGTACTGAAGCAAGCCACAATCACTTGCTTAAATGACTGGCGTCCTGTTGCTCTGACCCCCAACATCAGCAAATGCTTTGAGAGGTTACTCAGAGATTACATCTGCTCTGTTCTGCCCCTCTCTTTGGACCCATTGCAGTTTGCCTACCGCAACAACTGCTCCACTGACGATGCCATTGCATCTACACTACACACTGCTCTCTCCCACCTGGAAAAAAGGAACACATATGTGAGAATGCTGTTTGTGGACTACAGCTCAGCATTCAACACCATAGTGCCCTCCAAGCTTGATATGAAACTCCGGGCTCTGGGCTTAAACAGCTCGTTGTGCAGCTGGATCCTGGATTTCCTGTCAGGCAGACGTCAGGTGGTTAGAATGGGCAGCAACATCTCCTAATCACTGACCCTCAACACTGGAGCCCCGCAGGGATGTGTTCTCAGCCCACTCCTGTATTCCCTGTACACACATGACTGTGTGGCAACACATAGCTCCAATGCCATCATTAAGTTTGCTGACGATACGACAGTGGTAGGTCTGATCACTGACAATAATGAAAGAGCCTAGAGAGAGGAGGTGCACACTCTGACACGCTGGTGTCAGGAGCACAACCTCTCCCTCAACGTCAGTAAAACCAAGGAGCTTGTGGTGGACTTCAGGAGGAAAGACGGAGAACACAGCCCCATCACCATCAATGGAGCACCGGTAGAGAGAGTCAGCAGTTTCAAGTTCCTCTGTGTCCACATTACTGAGGAACTCACATGGTCCGTCCACACTGAGGCGTTGTGAAGAAGGCTCACCAGCGCCTCTTCTTCCTGAGACGGCTGAGGAAGTTTGGAATGAACCACCACATCCTCACACGGTTCTACACCAGCACTGTAGAGAGCATCCTGATTGGCTGCATCACCACCTGGTACAGCAATAGCACCGCCCACAACTGCAAAGCCCTGCAAAGGGTGGTGCGAACTGCCAGAAACATCATCGGAGGTGAGCTTCCCTCCCTCCAGGACATATACACCAGGCGGTGTGTGAAAAAAGCTTGGAGGATCATCAGAGACTCCAGCCACCCGAGTCATGGGCTGTTCTCACTGCTACCATCAGGCAGGCAGTATCAAAGCATCAGAACCCGCACCAGCCGACTACATGACAGCTTCTTCCCCCAAGCAGTCAGACTGTTGAACACTTGATCTATCAGGATCAATAATTAGCACTGCACTTTATTCATCTATAATCTCACACTGGACTGTCAACATATTCTCCTCAATATACTACTTCATATATATATATATATATATATATATATATATATATATATATATATATATATATATATATATATATTTCATATACTCCTTACTTATTGTATTGTATATTGTGTGTATTGTTTACTGTACATTGTATATAAATTATTGTGTTGTGTAAGTATGTGTACATTTGATATGTAAATTATGTTGTGTATGTATGTTGTTTACTGTAATTGGTATATGTCTTGTCACTGTCATGACTACTATGTTGCTTGGAACTGCACACAAGAATTTCACCTACTGTTGCACTTGTGTACATGGTAGTGTGACAATAAAGTGATTTGATTTGATTTGAATTCCAATTTAAGAACAAAATAAGTAAATGAATAATAATAAAAATATATATATATATATATATATATATATATATATATATATATATACATATATATATAGCTAGGAATGTTTTTTTATTTTTGTAAATCCTAAAAGAGCAACAAAAGTCAAACATAGCAATGGAGCTAATTAAGGAAATTATGCAAAATAGTGTTTTATTGCTGGTATAAACTATATATATTTTTGGCCTGGTAACATTTCTCTATTTACCTGCCATTGGGAGGTAAGGCAAAAAGTGAATTTCGGACCCTGGTAGTAGGAACTAATGTTGGATGGAGAAGTTGGTATGGAGTGTCTTACCCACTGCTTTGCAGGTCTTGGTAACTGGGTCCATCTCATAACCCTCATAGCATTCACATTTGTAGTCGCCTTTGAGGTTGATGCATATTTGACTGCATGCATCAGGGTTCTCACATTCATCTATGTCTGGAAAAGAACATCAGAAAAGCATTTAATTAACATTTGTCTTACAGTATAACCTTTGGAATTAATAATGAAAAAAAAAACAAAAAAAAACAACACCATTACAATAAAGTTTCAAATTCAACTGCTGAGGGAGTGACATTACAATTGGCCTCTATCTCTCTTCTGATTGCCATAATCCATGGCTCTCTGTGTTTTAGAAAATCATTGAAATATAATAGATTTTGCTGTTGGAGCAAAGGTGATGTACCTCTATAGAAGTTTATCCCACTATAGTTTACTTCCACATTCCAAACTCTGAAATGTGACAATGGTCCATTGTATTGAAAGGTCTGAATCTGTTACTTCTGTATTAGGATTTACCTCCGCAAGTCTTCTTGTCCAGCAGCTTGTAACCTGAGGGGCATTCACACTCATAACCGATCCGCCGGTCCTTACATATATGAGAACAGCCACCATTGTTGTTGGCACATTCATTCAGACCTATGATAGAAAAAAGAAAGGTGGTGTCAAAGGTCAGTATGCTTCGCAGGAATTGGATGGTAAGTGCCCATGGCAACCTGACATCAACTTGACGATTTATTTCTCATTTTCTCAGTTGAGTTTCAGGTTGTGCCAAGAGTTTATGAGAAAGTGATGAGGTGCGTGCAATCTTTCTGACATTCCTTAAAAGCTTGAGAAGAAGCTCAGCCTGTGTTTGTGCGTGTGTATGTGTGTGTGTGTGATGCTTTAAAAAGAGTGACAGAGTAATTTGCTGGAGGTCTTAAAAGTATTCCACTGACCAGTCAAGGGAAATTCCTAATAGAACAGCAAATACATTTGGTGATGACTTATTTCATGTTAAATGACATGGAGAAATAAATATATATCACTCTTTTATATAATCTCTACAGAAAAACAGTATGTCTCTCTCAATGCCAAAACATGAAAATATGGTCATTATCATAATTGCAGTAGGAATATATAACAAAGAAAATAGAAATTGAACATTTGAGGTGCTCATGTAGGTAATTCAAGTTTGAATCCAGTCTGTGACATACCCAGTCATCGTTCCACCTTTCTCTACCCAATTACTATCTGTCACTCTCTGTTGTATTTATCTAATTATGATCAGTCATGTTTCTTAAAGGGTGTTTAATGAGATACATTCTTGCGTTCAAAAAGAACCAGAATGGAGCAGAACACAGGAGAAACATGTTTTTAAAAGGTTTTGTTTTAGATTGACAAGCTGTCTGGAAATTAAATGATTGTGGAAGGAGGCTCAAAAAACAGAATATGACGCAACAACAAAATAATAATTATTTTAACCTAAATGTGTATGGCTGTAGCAGAAATGCTTTAAAATGTATGAATTTAAAGACACAACTTTTCGACAGGGTTTTGCCATGCAATCTGTCTAACAGCTTATGCACCCCTAACAAAAACATAAAAAAATCAAAGATACCTCATCTAAGCAACCAGTTTTTTGTTGGACCTAGTGTGTGTGGATAATGAGTCTTGGTGTGCAACAGCACCCAGAGACACATAAACCAGCCTGACAAAAATAGACTTATCAGGAAGAGTAAGAAAGACAGGAGGAAAAAGAAGAGAGAGTGAGAAGAATAGCTGATGCTAATGCAGAGGAACAGCTGACAGCAGGAGATCAAAGAATACCACAGAAAGTTCAGATGGATGAAAATCCATCCTGCATTCCAGAAGAATGCAGGATGAAAAAGAGAAAGACAAATTCACACTCAAAAAGTGAGTGAGAGGGACTGTGGGCTCTATTTTAAGACCACTACGTCTAACCGTGCGTTCAGACCAGAGGCGTCGAGAGCGTCAAATCGACCGGAAGTCATTCATTTTCTATGACAGCCAGCGTCTATCGGCGGTGAGAAGCGGCGTGGCGAGTCTTGGGCGGTGTGGGCGTCAGAGGAAAGTTCAAGTGCAGCCAGCATTATGGTAATGAGCTTTGACGCGGTTCGGCGGCATACCACTTGGAATACAGAAGTGCTCCGCTCTAGCGAAGTCTAGCGAACACAACCGTGTAAACTTTGGTTCCCACAAACATTAGTTCCGTAGACAAAATGGAAGAGTAACTGATTATTGCCGTGGCGGGTTTTCCCGTAATATTTGATCTGTCCCTGTTTGCTTACAGGCAGGGGCGAAAATTTCATCCTAATTTTGGGGGGACAATAAACATAACAATTCTCAAGAAGGGGACACCAAGGGGCTTTTTGTTGTTGCCCCGTTTGCATTTGTATTATTTTATTTCTCAAACAATTATTTTAAGAATATATCATTATATTATTTACAATACACAAATTTTTATGATATTTTAGGGGGTCCTGACCCCGCGATTTCCGCCTATGCTTACAGGGATATAAATAAAGTAAAAAAACGATGAGTGGACAAAGGTGTCTGAAATTGTTAGTGTGCCAGATCAGTTGATGAAGTGGATATTATGGTTTATATAATATTATATAATAATATATTCAAAGATTTCATGAGGATATACGCTACTTGTGATATGTCGGCAAAAAGATCGACACCGGTCGACATGTCTGGATGTAGTGTGGCCCCTTTAAATATAGATCACAAAACCAAGCATTCTCAACGAACATTGCCACCTATTTCAAATACGTCAGAGCGTCCACAAATTTTCGATAGCGTTGTTGGCAGGGCAGCCAGAGCGAATTTTGACGCTCTCGCCGCCTCTGGTCTGAACGCACAGTAAGTCACAGAGCTATGCGATCCATGCAAGTATATGCTATATCTAGGCATAAGATGGTTGCCGAAATCAAAATCAGTAAATCAAGACAGCCCATTCATAAGAAGTTTGTTAGTGTAAATAGGCCATATGTGTAGCCGCTCACTACAACTGCAGTTTTAGCAAACTCGAATGGAAAGAGTAAAGATGCAGTAATGAAGATACAGTATTGCATAACCACTGTATAAATAGCGACCAATCATACACAAAGCATACAAATACAGAATTTTACACTATGGAAAGCTAAAATCAGAAACATACTGTAGTAACTTTGTCCTTTTTAAATGTCAGGCATACATCTAAAAACACATAGTGCTGTGCCTAACTCTGGTACGAAAACAGAGATTCTGTTTGCCAAGAACAGAAAGCTGAGGCAGCAGTGGGTCTACCATCTGTGTACCACAGCAGAAATTGAGATTTATCAGATTAGGCTATGTTTTTCCAATCTTTATCTGTCCAGTTTTGGCCCACTGCAGTCTCAGCTTTCTGTTCTTGCCAGACAGAAGTGTAACCTGACATGGTCTTCTGCTGTTGTAGCCCATTTGCCTCAAGGTTTGACTTGTTGTGTATTCTGAGATGCTATTCCGATCACTACAATTGTACAGAGGAGTTATCTGAGTTACCGTAGACTTTCTCTCAGCTCGAACCAGTCTGGACATTCTCCATTGACCTCCCTCATCAACAAGGCATTTCCATCTGCAGGATGCTTTTTGTTTTTGGCACCATTCTGGGTAAACTCTAGAGACTGTTGTGTGTGAAAATCCCAGAAGATCAGCAGTTACAGAAATAGTCAAACCAGTCCGTCTGGCATCAAAAATCATTCCAAGGTCGAAATCACTGAGATCACATCTTTTCCCCATTTTGATGGTTGATGTGAATATTAACTGAAGCTCCTTACATTAATCTGCATGATGATATGCATTGCACTGCTGCCACATGATTGGCTTATTAGATAACTTCATGAATAATTAGGTGTACAGGTTTTCCTAATAAAGTGGTCAGTAAGTGTATATTATAAAGGAAACAGTAAAAGTACATTCTTATATATGTAAATTATGCAATTTTAGGACAAGGGCATCTTTTATAATAGCACTGTACTTTTTAACAGCTATAATGAAAAACCACAATGACATTTTAAAAGCGATATTTTTTATAAATACTGGCTATGGTTTAATTTACGGCCTTGTAATTGTGCCGCAGGCAACTTAGTCTTCGATGTCCCAAAATTAGTATATCAAGGCCCTTGCTAGTGCCTGAATTCAAGTTCACGATATTCTGATTCATGTCACTGGGAACTAGGGAGTAGAATGAGAAAGCGCGGGACACTCTCTGGGAATCAAGGCAATTGATTTTCTCCAGGCCACATATGAACCATGTATAACATGTACAGGACATGCCGGTGAATATGATAGAAGAGTAATCCTTGGCATTAGTCCTAGAGATTTAGCATGTGCAGCTGCAGTGGCCCACTTGGAGCAGGTCCAGTGTGAACTGAGCTGAACGGTGGGATGCTGTGCGCCAGGTGCCCGCTCTAATCTCATCCAATCTCACGGCAGCCGCAGGGAAATTAATACCAACCTGAAGAGCCACTGTGGAACTATGTATTTTACATTAAAGATTGATACAAGGGTTAACATAAAGAGGAGGAGAAAGAGAGAAAGGGACAGATGACAAAGAGAGAGAGAGAGGCAGAATCAAAGAAGGGCTCTAGCATTTTCTAAATACCGATCCAATTAACATTCAGCTGCAAGGCGTTAGAAAACTCTGAACATTAAGTAAGTGAGCCATTTGTTTTTTTGGATGCAAAACATCACTTAATGTCTAAATACTCCTTGTAAATGTGGAAGTGTTCTGCCACTATGGACACCAAATGGAAGTGAAAAAATATATATTTTTTTACATGTTCTGAAGGAACTGAGAGTGGTGTCTCGTCTTTGTACATTAAACTGGGATAGGAGAAAGTATTTTAACTTTGAGAAAATTACAGACTTTGACTAAAAGCTATGTATGAGATGCCATCTTCAGCTCTAGCTCATCACTGAAGACAAAGTCCAGTTCTCCGGTGTGATAAAAGACAAGAATAAAGAAGCGTGGATTCTATAGGAACAAGTCTGATCTGTGATAACATGCTGAGAGGTACTGCACGCTGGGAATGTTCTCCTTCAAATCACAGTTTGATCATAATTAGCGCTCTGTGAGTTGTTGGCCCTTGATCAAGTAAATCCCCTAATAAGCCAACACTGCCTATAACCTTAAATGCCCACTAATACTTCTGTGAATGCCCATGTGTTTCCAAATGAGAGCTTATCATAAGTGAGTTAGCATTATATTGCGCCATTATAATCTGACTGATGTGATGACTTATTCCTGCATGGAATATGTACTCATAAAATTCTGCAGAAAGCTCCAAGGACTCAAACGCCAATCATTCACATTGTTTAAACATCCTCTGCCCCGTGCATGTCTGTTCATGTAATATTTTGCCTAATTTGATATTGCTTTCACACATCAATAAGACTGTAGCACTCAAAGCACTGTTCAACACATTTGACCATATTTAAATCCATTGTACCGATATGAAAATGTGTAAAAATTCATTGTGGAGATTAATGTTGGCATTTCGAGCATAATAGTAAAGCGATAACACACAAGCCAACGTAAGTAATATGAAAACGTCACATTAGAACAAGAAATTATGGCTTGGGCTGTTTCTAACAAGTCATTGGAGAAACAAGGATCTGTATGTTTGTGTGTGTTTGAGAGAGAGAGAGAGAGAGAGAGAGAGAGAGAGAGAGAGCTTGTGTGACTACCTGCATCTGTCCTGACTCCAGTCCCAAACAGTAGTGTAGTGTTAGTCAGCTTGCTGAAGATAACAGGAACATTATATTTTCACAGTGTAAAAATAGCTATCTGAGCGGGGGTACTCCCCGAGTATTTCGCGTAGCCAGTTTAAGAGTCATTCACAATAGAAACCGTTCTCTCCTCCACCAGGTTGAATATTTATATCTCATCACAACGAGGAAAATGCGGTAAAAGGTACGTGCCTTGAATATGTTTATGATCACTTTGTCTTTTGTGTCTCTCAGCTGTGATAAGTCTTAATGCTGAAGATGTTAGTTTAACTGTATTTGCCAGCTGTTGTAGTGTAGTAGTAGTCTGAGTGATCATGGAGTGACAGACAATGCCGATGACTTAAAAGAAACCGTTCGCTGGCAGACTCAGAACTCAGAAAAATTGTCATTTGTCACCACCTGCTGGCTAAAAACTTTAATTTCACAGAGAAATAGCTCTTTTACACATCTGTGCTGCTCTTACACTTTAGTGTAGAACTCCACAAACACAAGAGGAGTGATACAAACAGTAAAGCGTCCAAGTGCTGATGTTCTGACAAATCAGTATTCATGTGTCTCGTCCAATCAGATTCAAGGACCAGAAATAACTGTTGTATAACATTTGATATATTTGGGGTAAAGACACTGTAGTAAAGACACCTCCACTTAAATCTCTGCACACTTAAAGGCACCTCCGCTTAACAGATTTGTGAACGAAAGGGGCAGGGGCTTGTGCCCTTGTAGCCCCCGTTCTGTGCATGTCAGTGCAAGTCAGTACTCATTATACAAGTCAAATTTTCCTTTTGCTTTGTTCTGTGTATTGCGTGTCCAAAGACGAGACCCAGACACTTACATTTTATGTGTCTTTCTGTTCTTTACAGTCAGTTGGTGATCAAAAAGAAACATCATTTCTAATGAAAAAGATAAAAAGAAACATCAGTGTATTTGTGTGAATGAGAACTCACCACACTCCTTCACAGGCTCATCGGACCAATCCTTGCAGTCTTTGAGACTGTCGCACACATTACTGCTTTCAATACACTCTCCGCTCTTACACAGGAACTTCAGAGGACCTTCACATTTTGTGGCTGAGAAGGAGACAATGAAGAGGAGTTCTTACACTTCATTCAGGAGCACATAAAAACAACTTACAGAATGTTATAAGGCACAAACTTAAACAGCCAAAACACAGATCTTAAAAAAAATATATAAAATAATAATAATTCTGTAATTATTTACTCAACTCCTAACTAACCCTAAAATCATATGGCACAGATTTACAGATACCAACAAAGGAAGTTGATTCAAAAACAAGTTCCTACTTAAACCCTACTTGCCAGATATTGCCATGGGATAAATACAATTTTGAGGTGAGTTTGATTAAAGGTGCCACATGGGAAGTAGATCATGTGGTATATTGTAGTAGTGCATCTGTTTGGTCTTAGAGTTTTTTTGTGGCTGTTTACTGACAGCATGATTGCATGCACTGCATACTTTCATCTCACCAGTTTCAGTAAAAATGCTGCTGGCAGAGGGGAGAGATGAAGAGACTAATCAAAAGAGAGATTGTGGTTTCTCACATTTGTTGATGCAGCCAGCCTCATCACTGAAATCTGCACAGTCGTGGACTTTGTTGCACTGTTTAGTGCCGTGAATGCAGGAGCCATCGCCACACTGGAACTCGTCAGGACGGCAGGTCAGCAGAGCTGTAAGACAGAGATACAGGTTTCATTTCATTTCACTCGCTCTCCCCGCTGTTTCATGCTGGGATGAAGACAAAATGTCTGTTTGCTCCATAAAGTTTACAAAACTCACTGCAGTAAGCAGAGGCACAAACAACTTCTCAAAAATGGGCAAAAAAAGTTGAGTAATATAATTATTGTTAAATTATGAGATGAGTTGTTAGAGAAATAGTTCACCCAGTAATTAGCAAACATTCTGTCATCATTTACTCATGTTCATGTCATTCCAAATTATTTCTGCGAAACACAGTAGATCCGAGATAGAATGTTCAAACCGCTCTTTTCCCTACAATGAAAGTGGAAATTAATTTACACTGTCAAGCCCCCAAAAAGGAAGTGCACTTTATTTAATATTATATTTTCCTCTGCTGAAACTCCAACATAGACCACTTTAATGATATTTTTTTAGTTTGTTTTGGTCATTTAAAGCTTGGCATTATAACTTTCATTACATGGAAAAGAGCAGCTTGGAGATTCTGCATTTCAGTTCCTTTTGCATTTTATGGAAGATAGAAAATAATGCAGGGTGGAATGACATAAGGGTGAGTAAATTATGAAAAATGTTCATATTTAGGTGAACTATCCATTTTAAGGTGTCAGATAAGAACAAGCATGATAGTAAAGCATCTCACCATCACACAGTTTCATGCTGATCACCCATCTAACCCTTCCATATTGTCTGTGTAAGCTTTAGTTATAGGAGAGAAAATTGTTTTGACTTGTAGCTGCTGTCAGATTTCAAGGGAATCTCTTGTTTGCAATTTTGACCTTACCTTAGTCCAAAACACTCAAAACAATCATTCACCAACTCAAGGGCATAAGGGAACACAATTAAGAAAGAGAAAATGTGCTGGTCAGGCAAAGAAAGTCTTTTAATTTTTCACATTCATCTCTTTAAATCCCTTTAATCTTTCATATGGTGTACTCCAGAAACTACAGAGGGCGAACATACAGCATGATCAATTTCAGCACATCAACTTCTCACACCAGTTTGCTTCTATAATTAAAAAATACAGGCACATACACACAAAGATAGTTTTTTGAGTAATAATAGAGTACATTTATTGCTAATTGCTTTAATATAGCATAAAAATAAAAATCCTAGATTTAATTATTTTCTCCATATTGTCAAATGAAACCAAGAATTCTTTGCAATAAATCTTTTTTTATTGATTTCTTTTTTGCATGCTGACAAAAAAATAACAATTAATGCAGAATCCTAAGGACACTACAGTGAGCAAGCACTCACACACCACTTAAGTTGTGTGTTGCCTAGAAACCAACAAGCAATGCTGGGTAGTAATTTATTACACGTAATCTGGATTATGCAATCAGATTACAAAAATCAATTACCTGTATGCATTTTAAAATACTTGTAATCAGATTAGTTACTTTTTTATGGATTCAAGTATTATAATCAAGCAATGGCAATAAATGTATCATAATTCATTGATACCCCCAACTCTTATTTTTTTCAATCTTTAAAATTGTTTCTGGCAACCTGCCACTGATATACTGTATGTTTGGTAAGTCTTAGAGACCCCGTTTAAACATGGCATTAAGAAGTGTTTCAGGTGATCCAATCACAAGTGTTCAGCGCAAAATACAGGTGTAAATCCACCCCACCTGTCAACCGCTGCACAAAAAAATAAATAAATAGAGTTTTAAACTTTGCTGGTTACGTGCAAGTTTTAAAGGAAATGGTCTGATCTGAAAATGTGAAAAAGTAAATACATATACCTGCATGAGAACTTCATCAGTTTGACTGATATCAACATGCAGGGACACAGATGACAAGCATGCACATCTGAAGGTCAGCTAATACAGGTACTCTGCTAAAATAACAGATCATTCGAAATGTTGAGAGTGTGCTTAGATTAAATTTCAGCCGAATCTGGGATAAACAGTATGTTTACACAATGACAGTGATTGATGTATGTCAGAGACCTACCCCTCGAAATCTGAGCAGCAGTGGTCACAGGGGATGTATTTGAGGGACCAGGTGTAAACAGCCATGTGCATCGTTTGACCACATGCAATCGTTTCACTCAAGATTCATCTTAATATCAGGTGTAAACAGGGTCCGAGTGTTTTCGGAAGACAGGAGGTGGTTGTGGAATTGCATACACAGACCTGATACTACCCAATAGCCAGGGGGGGCTATTATTACACTGATGATGGTGCAGTCTTGCTCAGCATTTGACCACTCGATTTACAAAATCACAGAAACATTACTGTGCAATACAAAACTCTGCCTTACAAAATGTAATATCCTGTCCACTGCAAACTATTCATTTTTACATTGCATATGACTCTGTGTCATTTAAGCATGTGCCGCTATGTCTTTTGAAGGGTTTTGTCTATCAAGCAAATTAAAATGCACGAATATACATTGACACATTTTATTAAAGTAATCCACACATAATTGCCAAACCGAATGCATTAGTCAGTAAAGTTAGTTTTAGTTTTGCGTATTGCTTTTGTACTCTGCTTCAAAGGTGTAAACTAATTAACATTTCATTTTGAGAATGTTTTTGTAATGTTGCTTCACAATATAACTGCTCTGATATGTTAGCACATATGGACGGTTTTTGTAATACTGAAATTGATGGAGTAAAACCATGTTTTTTTAAACTTGTCCTTGTCTATAAGAAATGCATGTTAAACTCAAACATATTTGAGTCTGTCTTTGATGGAGGTTCTATCAGCATCATAGGGGAAAACATGCAAATCCAAATTTTTACACCATATGAATACATTTGCAATCCATGCTTTTCAATTTGTGGACAAAAGCACCACTCAAATTGTTTGACCATGCCTTCTCATAACAAATAAATATCCAAGTTACTAAACACTGCTGATATATAGCTGTGAAATACTGAAACACTAATAGTTGATTCTGGATATCTGGAAGCACTTTTACTTTGAAGTTGCTCTCATGCAGATTCAGTCTGTATCGCCTGCTTGGATTGTCATGAATGTCATGATTTTTGAATCAGAGGAACTTTTGATCCTGATCCTGAAGTTTTGATTCTGGCTGATACGCGCTTCAGAGGATGATATTAGATATTAGCAATCGACGGGAAGAAAACGCAGGATTTTCATAAGGTTTGTGAATTACATCTTTTTAAACTAGATATGCATATTTGCAGACCGTATAATAGAGGCTTTTTTGATATTTGCCTTTTATAATTAGAAAAGTTACAGGGAACAGTTGAGGAGAGGCTGTTAGAATATGTGCTTCAGAGGAAGATTTATGAGCATTCTTCAGGATGCTGGATCTGCTCAAGTTGTGTGAGGTTGGTTTATTACATCTGTCTAAACGAGATATCTGCATATTTGCAGATGGTATATGATATTAGTTTTATTGATATTTGCATTTTCATCATTAAACAAGACAGTTAAATGTTACAGAGAATTGTTGAGGAGAGAGAGGGAGAATGAAACAGGCGAGCACTTTAACATTATTACCTCAAATGCGTCTGCCGCGAGTCTTATATACGGATCATTTAAACGAGACTGTGTTGCACACCAGTCTATTATAGTAGTAACATGAGGGCACGTAACAACAAAATGAACCGTGACTGGTTGTTTACATGTCTTGCTTTACATGCAAGCAGGCGATTTTCGACACTCTCGAGAAACAAATCGGTCAAATGGGATTTGTTTCATGAGATATTTTGAGTTTCTTGACATATAAATGTTTTGTAGTAGTGTTTTTTGTGTTATATCTTATTAAAAGATACTTATTTATTTCTCACTGACAGCAAATAAAAAAAATAAAATTAACAGTAATAATTGTTCATATAGAGAATTTATTTCAATTTACTGATTCAGTTGAAGTATTTCGTATAAATGGACTGTTATTCTATGCCCTAAATATTGCCCCTACATAAAACTGACACTTGTGACACTAGTCATCATCATTAAAAAATATGTTATAGTATTCTTGTACACTTACGACAGTTGGCCTCGTCAGACTTGTCTTTGCAGTCTGCATCTCCGTCACATTTCCAGTTGAGGTGAATGCACTCTCCGCTCCTGCAGCGGAACTCTCCTGCAGGGCATTGGGGCTTCTGAGGTTCCATCCTGCGACTACACCTCTCCAGAGACTCATCCGACTTGTCCCTGCAGTCGGGGTCTCCGTCGCAGCTCCACGGTGCTGGGATACACTCTGAGTCATTGCAGCGGAACTCGTGTGGGCCGCAGGTGCTGGCGGTGGCTGCTGTGCACTTCTCCTCATCGCTGCCATCACCACAGTCATCGTCCCCATCGCAGACAAACGTTGGAGCCAAGCATAGACGGTTACGACACTGGAACTCTTTAGCCGGACAGGCCTTGGCATCTGGAAAGAAGAGGAGGGGAGTTTATTCAAACAGAATCATACACCTTGAAGGCCTTACAAAACTCAGACATACCAATCAATAAAAAATTTAAATTTTAAATTTTTCCAATCAGAGAGAATAAAGCTTCATTCAGTTTGTAGTCTGGAAGAGATTTCAAGCCATTTGGGGTTCCCTCAAAGATTGCAAAAGGGCTTTTAGAATAGCGGTTTTCATTTTATGAGTAAAATAAGGTCTGTGGTAAGAATTACATAAAGAGACTTTCAGGTTTTCTCTACAACATAAATTACACAATGTTACTGTAACAGTATATGCATGGGCAAGGAGGAGGCAGGAACTGGCTGAACAATAACAAAGTTTTAATGAGAAACTAAACTTAAAACAAACTTTAACAAACACAGACACATATGCAATTCAGCCACGTGCATATCTCTAGCTCTACCGAACCAGCGTCTCCGGCTGTCCATTATCCGTCCTCCCTCCCAGGTTTTGGCACCACTGTAACAGTTCATGGACAGGCAAGGAGGAGTTGGATACCGGCTGAACAGTCAACATAAAGGTTTAATGATATAAATGAACTTAAAACAACATACAAGATAAACGAACTGAAACACATGCAGCGCGGGCGCGTGAATCTCTCTCTCTCTCTCTCCAATCGGCATCTCTGGCTGACCCTTATCCTAATCGCCACGCCCTCCTCCTCGTCACAGTTACATCTCCAAAGTGTATTTTGAGCCTGTGGGAAATTTGCTTAATAAGGACTACAACTACCTGTGTCTGTGTTCACATACTTGATGAATCAGACATCTTTTGTAGTCCATATGCAGCAACTTGTTAGCAACTTATGTTCCCTATTGTTATGTTCGAGTCGTTTTGAAGCGCTTAAGAGTAAAAAATTATGAAAAACGAATCTAAATATTGCATTTGGTCAAAATGCCTTAAGATTCTCCACAACAATAAATAAATGAACAAGTAAAAAAATTTATTTTGATATGATCTTTTTTAGGTTTTTTGGGTGATTACAGGGGCATTATAAGGGTATTACAAAATGGTTGCAAGATGGCTGCTTATTAGCCTTACCTGATCCCTAGATATGCATAGGGACCTTTGCAGTGGAAGTCTATGGGATTTTTCGCAAAATTTTCGTCTGCCAGGGAAACGTTTATATTCTGAAATAATATTTTTTTATGTATTTGTATTTGTATCAAACAGATAAACCTTGTAAGTATTCTGATTATCTTTAATTTTTTTACTCAAAATGAAGGTTTTACTACTGTTAAAGTATTGTTACACATTAACAAACATTCTAGGTGGTGCTTTTTCAGATGAAAAGCTATTTTAAAAAAGTTTTTTGTTTGGAAAGCAAACCTACAAAATGGCATTGTTCACGTTTAGAATCAAAAGGGAGGTGCTGTATATCTAGAGTACTCTACCAGGTCTTTTTTGACCCAGAAAAAACAGCTGTTTGTAATTTTTTCTCAAAACAGAAGCGCTACAAGTACAAAACATCACATTTGATGTAGGAATGTGTGCCATTTATGTTGCAGAGCAAACCATCAATAGTATCTTCGAGAAATTTTAACCACAGGCATTATTTTACCAATAAATATAAAACCGCTTTTCTAAAAACCCACAGGAAATTCCAAAGAAAGGATATCATGGTGAATTGGCCTTCCGGGTTGGCCTACAAATTGACTTCATGACTGAACAGCTCTATCACATCTAATTCATCCAAGGAGAAAAAGACAGGAAAATGAGGCATAAGGTAAAATTACAGTAAATTGACTGAATCCGACTTCCAGTAATTCTCATTTGAGGTTTATAGCAAATGTAGCACAGGCACTGAGCCATTCTGTGTTGCTGTCTGCTTAATGACCTCACTGATTCAACTGTTTCAGATCACCTGAGGTTCACACTTAAGCCCCACTATGGCGACAGACACTAAAAGGGCTTAACTGTGCTGTAGCAAGCAGCTGTCCATTCTTTAATGGGGTCACCCACCCTACTGGAATAAGCATCCTGAAGCGCTGTACAGCAACTGGGCATTACATTCATGGGGGCTAGTTTTGTAAAAGGATTTGAAATGGTTTATATGAATGTGAGCATGTTTAAGCAAATAGGAAAAGAGAGGAATTGATCCTAACTGTTGGTGACTTTGTGTCAATATGCAAACTATTTGCAAAGAGCAACTGGGGCTCATAAAACACTTTCACCTTCAAAATGGTAACATTATCAACATTGTATTGCCTGGACTCAAAATCAATGTTATTTGTGCTGTTCACAGAAAGGTCATTCTCATTGTTCATTGCACTTTAGCTGATTTGTATTTCATATTTTTGCCACCTACACGCAGTGCTTTTAAAGCCAATTATAATAATGGACTATGAGATATACTGCCAATTGTATTTTTGGCAAAACTGATTAGCTATCAAGCATCTAATTGGCTAAAATAAACAAATCAACAGGAAAGATTAGGAAAGAACCTCAGTACCTCCTGTCAGCCACTCAAACGTCTCTTCAATGATTATTAAATAGCCATGGTGAAAGGGAAAAATAACATACAGTATCAAGCTGAAAATAGGCTTGTTATCATCTGACAACTTTGACATTGATGTGGAAATTCTTCATCAAATACTGATTGATGTTATCTATGCTACATAATTTCTCTACTCACAAGGTCAAGGAAGACATCAAACGTAGCATGTTTTTAATAGAAGTAGTGATTGGGTCTTGCTTGTGTGTATAGCGTATAGGATGGAAGGTTGTGTTTACTCAAAGCAAGGGGTATTGGATTGGCTGACCCTGCTTTTCTCTAGAGGGACAAGATATGCAGGAATGGATATGCTCATCCCGTGATGTAGACACCAGCTTAAAAAACATACTCTCAAAGACCAACAGAACACATACATGTAAAGCCTTATGATACATCAGTGCACAAAGACAATACTGCCACATTCCAGATAGAATGAAAATCAAACCAATCAGCTCAGAGTCACAAAAGTGTCTTTTTATTGAATGTAATTTCTTAACTCACTGAAAGCTACATATGGCCATACATGTTCTCCGACAAGCCTCGATTGGATAAATACACAATCACACACTTTCACAAGGTAAAGTTAATCCTTGAATCACATCCTAGGGTGTTTTCACTATTATTTCAGAACCTTGTGCATTCTTGGCTTGTTTTGTATACATGAACATGGCAATCTCACTGAGATCCATACCAAAACAATCTGAGACCACCTGGACGGAGAAGAAATTTGTAGGTCAGCTCATCACTGTAATTCATCATCAAAACATGGATATAGCCTTTTTTGTGGCTATATTAGATATAGATCGATCTTCACAATCGCTTCTCTTGTTTTGATAGTGACAAAACAGACACAGGTAGGGTGAAATCAGCAACTTTTTGACAGATAAAAACATAAGGTTATATTGGGAAAGGTGGAAATCCATTTAATTTTATAGAGACGTAAAAGAGCACATTGCAGAAAGAATGTACACGCAGCTCAGAGCCGGACTGACTTTCATCATTCAATGGCTGCTAATATATATCTGTGCTATGTGAATTTTTATGGTATCTCCTGTAAAGGACATGGACGATGGTGAATAGAATTTAAAAGAGCAGAAAAGAAAAGCTCAAAGCAGGTCAATTGAATCCCACAGACCAAATTCAACTACTCATTCCTCAGTCCAACAACAGACAGATAGTAGATAAGGCTTTACATTAACAAGATCTCTGTGACCTTGAACCACACACAGGCAAACAATAGAGAGCAGAAAAAATTCCAATTTGCTGTAACAAAAATCTTCCATTGAAAGTGCCTAACAAACCTAGCCATTTTTTTTAAATAAACGAAGAATGAGTTTACACAATTTTCTATGGTAATCAACATTATGCCAAAAAATGCTGTTGATTGAGCTTAACTCAGAACATTGCTTTAAACTGGGATAGGTGCATTTAACATGAAATAAATACATACAAATTGTACACCTTTAAAAGCAATGTATAAAACAGTTAATACACCCCTTTCCATAGAGGGAACTCCTTCAGCACCATACTTACTCACAAAATATTACACACAATTTCAATGACCACCCCCCATCACTCAGAGCAATCCACCAGGGACAGCTTAAGATCTGAGGCTCATGCTACACCAGGAAAATGCCCTGCAGCACTAAGTCAGCACAGAGTTAATGGTACGTTCATCGTTGTCCGTCCTCCATCAGCTCATAATATAATAGTATCTCTTTTGAGAGAGACTGCTCTCCTCTAGGGAAAGAGGGACTATAACCATTATATACTGAGCTGAGGGGATAAGATGCCACAAAAATACTGAGGCAGCTAAAGACTGCGATGCTTTGGGCTAGTTTCTCATCATAAAACTCTTCCCCAGTGCTGACAACAGTGCCAGCGGGCACAATGTAAGGAAATGAGGATTTAGCATTTTTTAAGAGGACAAGGAGTTAAGTGAATCTCACGAAAACATGTCAGGGTAACATTTCAGTATAAATAATTCACAATTTAAATAATATATCCTTTCTTTCACAGTTACAGTATTTAGAATTATATTTCTTTCTTTGGATTTTGTGGTGAAATATGACATAACTCATTATAGTTCATGGCAGTTATTCTGTATGCCCTTAACATGGTTCATCATGGTTCAGCGTGGGGATTAGAAGGAAAAACACCTTTAATTTTACTTCATGTGATAACATCTAATTGAAATGGTTTTATTCAAGTCAAATAAATAAATAAATATGACTGAAATAACTGAAATAAATAGGCTTACACCAGTGAAGCCTACATATTAAAATAAATAATAATAATAAAAAAATAAATTCACAATGTTTTTTGTTGAAGTGCTTTCAATATAGCACAGGTTGAACAGAATATACAAATCACTCCTTTTTTAAATTAGCATTTTCCATAATGTCCCAACTTTTCCGGAATTGCGGTTGTAATTGTATGGGCCAGATCAGGTAGACTATTTCCTCAAGGTAACAACTACACAGGTTGTCTTTTCACTATGGAAATGACTGACAGACAGTGAGTTGAAATGGTCCAAACAGCTAATATCTAGTAGGGGAAATGATTGACCCCTCTGTGTAACAAATTCATTTAAAGCACTGAACTCTGGACAAGCCCAACTGCAGCATGCCTGCAGCTGTTTGTGGCATTTTCCCACCTGCTGAAGTGCAGCTATAGCTTGATCAGGGACAGCAGCATTATCTCTGGGTGGATTAGCAAATGGCAGTACAGATAAAAGAGAAATATAAGGCTATTGTCAGGGGATATGAGGGGTTCAGCATAACGTCTGGCATTACACAGGTGCAAACAGCTCAGCATATGCAACTGTGTGGTGAGTACAGCCAGTATTCCCATACTGGCTGTGCAGTTTTTCCCACATAACAAACTGACTTGTAAAAAAGGGCAAGAGTGTCACTGTACAGATCGCAAGGCATGTGCATGCAAACTATTCTGTCACAGAATAAAACAATACCACATTAAAGTGGTGTTGAGTTAAGTTCACCCAAAAATGAAAATTCCGTCATCATTTACTTACTGTCATATCATTCCAAATAAAGTTTATATCTTTCATGAAATTCAAAAAGGAGATGTTAGGCATAATGTGGGGACACCCTTCTGACAAGGGACTGACAGCTTCAGACACCCTTCACTTTCATTGTATGGAAAAACATTTTGGGGTGAACAATTCATTGCACATTTTCAACCACTTTTAAATTAACTACTGCAGACTGACCTGAAAGTCTGAAAACTAATAGAATCAAGAAAAATGACAGAAATGATTGTGTTATAATGATAACGGCAAAATGTTTGACAGTGTAATAATGATTAATGAACCACTTGATCTATTTATTTTTACCTAATACCTCTCTTTCAAACCTCACTAGGGAACTTGTAGAGAAGAAACAGAACAAACATTCATTTTGGCATTATCAAAAAGCTACTGATTCAATCTCTAATTTCACTAGGAGTCATGCGATTGCCTCAAAAAGCATCAATTTCCTGTTTGCTTCAATCAAGGGACCTACATGTATCCAACAGCAAGCTGTAAATCTCTGAATTTATTAGTTTCAATATCATCCAGGAAATAAGAGACACAAAGCAGCAACAACATTGCATGATTAAATATCTAAAATACAGGGAAGCTTACACTTTGTGCAACATTGGCCTATCGGAGATGTAATTAAACTTTACATGAAAACAGATGTATTATTTGCTCTAATCACATTAGCTGTCTGTAATAATCCTTTGTATACTGATATAATCAGATAAATAGATATTCTGGTTGAGCAGCATCTAGCGCCTCTGAATATCGCTTGAGGAAATGATGAATTTCTCTAACCAAAATCTAGTGAGCTGCCTATCTAGAGAACATTTAAAGGCATCACAAGCATTCTCCTTACATAATGACTGATACAAAAAGTAGACAATATGCTGCCTTCTAAGTTACCTCATGTATCTTTCATGGAGAAGACTGCCAGTAATACCAGAATGCATTGCGATGAGCTCAGTGAAAAAATCAATCTAAGATGGTGCATGATTTTAAATAAATTGTATTCAATACTTAAAAGCACTGATAAAAATATTCCATATATGAGTTCAATCTCATTAAAAACTGATTATTTGTGAGCTAAGTATTTTAATGCTTTCTAGATTATGGCATTCTAAAGCCCAAAGTATACTTCGTCTGTTCGCGTTCTGTGACTGTCCGCGCACAATCTGCGTGACGTAATTTTCATCATAAGGAATGTCCGTGGACAAACGCACATGCTCAAGGTTGACTGATGAGATAGACGAGTCCACTAGGTGGCAATATGCACAGTTGTGCTGTACTGTCAAGCAGTAGTCGAAGAACATATCCTTCTCTATAATGTTGTTGTTGTTGTTCTTGCTTCCTCTAATGATGGATCCTCAGTTTTTCTTCTTATTTATCCTTCAGAGTAGATGTCCTGAAAACACACGACTCTGTGCTGCCCTCTAACTTCTGGTAGCGTATAACAAAGAAATTTAAGTGAACACTAGAGGTGCTACAACAATTGTGTGTTTTATTCACTTTCACTCAAATCATGACATTAATGGCTGATTATGATTTATAACTTATTTTCTCTCTATTACTCAGACCCTGCTATTTTATGATATCCACACACTTTTACGTATCTATTGAAAAAACAATGCATTTTAATGCTTGTATTACAGACCCACCAACATATGTACACATATTCCTACAAGATAAGCTTAGGTCATTGGACTTCGAGTCAGCGGACCATGTTTCAAGTCCAGCCATAAACTCAAGCTAAAATGTGACATTACAGAGTCACAGAAGCAGCTCGAAATGATGTGGTTGGTTCAGAAAAGTTTATTTTTAATTTAGCTTCTAATCATTAGGTTTAGACACTGATAAGGTATGGGTGTCTTTTTAAATGTCTCATTTATATTTTAAAACACTAATGGTTGGGTTTAGGCAAAAGTTTTAGGTTTGCGAGATATGTTTTAAAAACATCCATCTAAAATTCCCCTTAAAACCTCATCTGAATACGGCACCATTTTACTTTATTTTGGTGCCCCCAGCTGGACATTTCACTGGAAACCTGCAGCCAAACCTGTTATACAGCACGTCAATTTAAAATCGAAAATGTTCACGTAACTTATAATGTCTTAATTCACATTCAATCTTAATTGATTGAATAGGGTCTGGTATGCAGCCAAGCTAGCTACACCAAAGATGAGATTCTAGTCAAGTAGTAGTAGTAAACACCTTCAAGTTTCAGTGCTAGCAGCTATGCACACAGCAAACGTGACCGTCCTCTGAACTTTGCTGAGCCAAGTGTAACTTTAAATTCATGTTTTGGGCCGATGAAAGAATCAGTGAGAGAGTTTAAAGTAGGTCAAATCAGTTGGTATTGAATATTGAGTTGGTAGAATCAGATACATCCAAGTATTAATGCTGCCACTCAAAGTCAGGTGTGGGACAGTCCTACTTGATATATCTGTCTTCTGACAATATAGCACTCTGTTTTCAATCCATGAAGGACTAGAATGGGAATGCTAGCACTTGTCTAGCAGTACATTAATCTCTATAGATGTGCAATGAGTCGCAGAGGTTGGAGGGTGGGTCACAGAACAAGATAGAGAGAGAGAGAGAGAGAGAGAGAGAGAGAGAGAGAGAGAGATAGAGAGAGAGATCAGATTTCTCAAAGGTAATATCACCCACAGCATGACAGAAATCTGACTGTGCTAATTAAACTCCAATTACAATAAAGCACAAAACAAAAACACTGAAATATTTAAAAGATAATAAAAATGAGCTTATGAGCACAAATTTGAGAAAAAATATATATATAAACAATTCACTAATTTCAGAAAAACATGGGCAACAGCCACCATTGGTGATGCAACAAAGTTAAGCAGGGTTTAACGAAACCTGGTCTAATAGAATCATGATACTATAACTAAACCTTTTTCAAATCACGAGCAAAATGCTAGATTAACACTTCATACACACTTCATGCTCTGTTTCCAACACTATCATACTGTATGAATTAAAATAATGCATGATTTCTATACTATAATGCATGATTTCAAAGGCCATGCATTTTAATGCTCGCATTACATAAGCTTTTTCAAGAGCATGTGATCAGAAAGTGTAGAAGTGCCACAAAATTACGTGGTTGCTTCAGCTATTGCATTTTGTTTACCTCATATTTGCTTTCATGACACTATCTTTTAGGTTTAGATGAAGGGTGTACGGTAGGGTCGGTTATGTTTATTAAAAACTAGAAAAATAAGAGATTTTTACGTTTAATGCTGCATCATCTCACATTTGCTTTTTATGACACTATCGGTTAGGTTTCAGTTAAAGGTTAAGGTTATGGAGGCAGGTTTTGGTCATTTAAGACTCTATAGAACATTAATCTTAAAAACCTCCCTTTTTGGGAGAACATTTAACTTGCTTTTACCACCCCTCAGTGGTTATTTCACCAGAGTCATATAACGTTCATGAGATTAGGCTGGTTTAACTTTATCCAATGAGCAGCAATGCAGTAACTACTAGTTCAAGTGCACTGAGTGGAGCTCCCGTGATCTGCCTCTAAGTACAGTTAGATCCAGCATTGATCAGGTGATCATACTGGCAATAAAACTATGTGCGCTCCAACATCTTCACTCTCATTGGCAGTCGCCAAATCATGTCACTGCTCATTTGCAAGTTTAACCATTCTCAAATTTGTCGCATCGCTGGACACACCCAAAATGCATCTCCAATTGTCACTGTTGCTCAAGTCACATTTTAATAATCAACTGTAAATGAAAATGAATGCCTTTTGTTTGCTTTGTTGCTGAAAATCACAGTGTGAATGTCCCAGTGTGACTACATATTTCCTTTTCTAAAAAGCATGCTGTTAGCCAGAAGTCATTGAAATTTAAAAAATTATTGCAATACTTCAATCTGTAAATTCTTGACACATGTGCACAGCTTCTTAGCAAACAAAAATGCACATTTTAAACAAACTCTTCATCTTTGTAAGATTATGAACAATCAGCAATTGAAATTAAATTAGGGGTAAAATGACTTCTTGGATGCTCTCTCTCTCTCTCTCTCTCTCTCTCTATGTGAGCTTCCAAAACATAAACAATTTTACATACATATACACAACTGTAGTTTAGTAAAATATTGAATTCATAGAACTCAAATATTGATTTTATTGTATTTATAATAAAGGAGTCTAAATAGGTTTAATTACATTTAACTGAACACATTTAACATATTTACTTGACATAAAAACTTTTTTACTCTATTCAAAGTAATTTCTTAAAAACTTGTCAAAATAGTGAAACGCAAGCCTTTTACGAATTTTACATACATTTCTAAAACTGGTCAGAACTGAATTAGAAGAAAATGTCAAAATGGTATTGTAGCCCAATAAATAATAATAATAAGGGTATTGAGTGTGCTGCTAGGAAAATATTTAGACATGGTCATCAAACCTGCAAATACCCATTTGCTTAGCTGTATATTTATCACACTGGAAACCATGTTAAAATGCCAAGTTTGCTTTCATCTCTGACCCCTTCAGCAGTACATCAGGAGTTTAAGATAATGCTGTTATGATTATCAACATGGCTCAATCATGGACAAATGGCTTTAAAAGGCCAAGTGTATGACAAATAATCTCTCCATAAGGAAGGTAGTAGGAGAATCAATGCTCCCATAGGTTGCATGTCATCGAGCAAAGCAAAATCAATATTAGTTTATAATTTTAGAGAAAATTGAAATACGTATGTTTGGCAGCCAGATTATTGTATATTTGTGAGTGTTTGTGAGAGAGGGAGGTAGAGAGAAAGGAAAAGACTGTGTGTGTGTGTAAGCAGAATTCCAATATATACAGAGCATTCTACAATATATATCCTTCACATCAGAAAGAAATCATGAAAAGACTGTCACCTAAGGTAACATCAAACATCTTTGTGTTTCATGTGCCTAACACAATCAACTCAACACAAACAAACACAACTACCTACAGTATACCCACCAAGGCTAGGCAATGTACTGTGGCTAAAAAAAATGATATCTTAACAATTATCGGCCTTTGCATGATATTTGATACCTCTAAATGTATGCGTTTATTCTGAAATTGTTTAAAAAATTGTGATTTTGTTCAATAACGTGAACCATCCTTTCAACCAAACAGACATTGTTGCCAATTACATTGGAAATCATTAAAGCAAGACATAAAACACAGTAACGAAAAAGATAAAAATGGTAAAGGGGTTTTAATGCTTTATTATTCAAGTAAGAATGATATTTAATAATGTTCCTTTATGTGCACACATTTAAAAAAATATAGAAATACAGTTTAATTTACTAAATATTTTTATATGTGAAAAATATCACGTTGCTACTTCTTTGAACAATCTTGAGTGATGATGCAAGAAAATTGTTGAATCAGAGTTTTGATTCATGGAAATGAATTGAGAAAAAACAAAAAACAAGTGTAACACTATTTTTGCCATTGAAGTTTAAATAAGAGACACTATTAAAACATTTGTCTTAACACCCTCATACTCACAAATACTCATAATCTTCAGAAAACGTAATGGCCATATAAAAGGCAAAATCATCAGAAATGTATGTATATGTGGGTTATCACCCAGCCTTTAACCTCATCACACTATGTTCACACATATACAGCACTGCATTAGAGTTATTTTTAGCTATTTTCTCTTTGTCTCTTTCAGCTTACCTGCAGCACACTGCTCCTCATCCGCTCCATTTTCACAGTCCCTTTCTCCATCGCAGCGCCATGACAATGACACACACTTGCTTGTTGAGCTACCACAGTCAAACTTCTCTGGTGGGCATGTATGTCGACCTATAAACATAAGTGAAAGAAACAATGACAGATATTTATGGATTAAATTTCAACCAATGCTTAAAACCAATTTATAATATTTTAATTCTGAATGATAACTGGTTAATGCAGTGTTCTAGCAGAAGGATTGCATTTAATTACTTTGCTTAATGAAATAAAGTTTTTGAGAACATTTAGTCAATTTATTTGAATTGTAATGTTAGAAGTACACACATTGTGAAGCCACGAAAACAGACATCTTCTCCAGGCATATTGTTAATCAAAACCGAAGCCCATTGAAACACTTTCAAGTTTTAAATGAGATCACATAGCATTCCCAAGACAGCTCCATAAATTATACATCTTTACATGTCTGGAAACAGAACTACAAATCAATAGTACCCAGACTGATTTCTCTCTCTCTCAGATTCTTCTCAGCCTTTTAAGCAATTTTCTCTGTATAAAAGAAGATTTATGAAGACCTTCTCACCTTCTCTGACACCTAAAATCTATGTCTGCAGCCCATTGTCCCACAAACCCCATCTATAATCATAAGCATGAATGCCACGTCTCATCCTGGATTCTCATATTGTAAAGCCTTTTTGAAGAAATTGAAAAAAAGACAGCTGTGAACCTCATTTGAGATATCTCTACATCAGTAGACGGCCATTGTGGCTCTTCAAATTAAGGCCTGGTTCTCATCTATGGGAGCCATATTGGATCTGAACTCTGGTGTGGGACTGACAGAGAAAAAGTCATATTTAAGGCAAGAGCTTAAGCCAACACTGAAAGGCTTTTTCATGTGTGACTAGGGGAATGTATGTGACAGAACGGGTTTGTTTGAACAGTGTTTGTATATGAGCGTGTAAGCGTGTTTTTGTGGATTTGTCAGCATGTGTGTGTGAATAAACTGAATGACCCATTCTTACTGTCTGGCTGACTGCTCAAGATAGCACAGCCTCCAGGGAAATGCAGTCTCTTATATTCTCTCTCTCCTCCTTGCCCTGCTCTCCTACTTCTAAAAACTACTGTGCCCACAGGGCTTTTCAGGTACTGCCCATTCTCTCCCAGTTCCCTCTTGCCTACACTGCAAAAAGTCGGATTTCTAGTTAATTCCTAATACTACTACATGTTATTCATGTTATGCGATGGTACCACATCCGGAAAGATTAGTACTACATCATAATCAGCTTTCATCAATCAGACAATCAGACTTAAAGCTACTTAACTAGGTACTTAAAACTTGTGGAACGTAAAGGGGAAAATTCCCTAAGGATGCATTGCGGCCACTGATAGTGTTGTTTTTTTGCACATGCTGTCTGCATTATTTTAGCACCCAATTCAACCGAGGAATTATTTAATGATATTTAAAAAACGGTGTTTCCTCCAACTACATGGAATCGTCAGTTCTCATATACTAATTGGTTTTCTCTAAAATGTGTCAACTTCTGCTGGCAAAAAATCTGCTGACTAGAGCCAACGAACACGACTCGGCCTGGCAACAAATCGTTATACAATACAAGTTGTGTAGTATAATATAGCCTTTAGTAGCATGTAAAAATGCTTGTTAATTAATGAGAACTCGATATCAGCATCAGCCAATGAAAAAAAAAGTGATACTACTGTTGCTATTAATTTTTTTTTTTTTACTACCAATCAACCATCTTATCAACCAGCTAGACAAATTACTACCTCTATATCTTTATCTCATAATGTTCTGTAACACTAAGACACAACAGATTAACACCCCCACGCTGTTTTGTTAGATGAAATGTCAGCAGATGTAACTGTATGAAAGTGATGAGCTTATCACTTTTGTTCTGGCAGTGAGAACCACAGGTCAGTTCTGACTGAAAGGATGATGAGGACAGAGACTAATGTTGTGGCCCAAAACTGTTTATTTCTGTATGAAAACAGAATAAGAGAGAGCTCCACCTGCACAGTGTGTGCAGCACAACTCACCCTGACTGCAGTCCAATTCCTCCTGGGAAAATGAAATAATGGAAGAACCATGGGGAGTGGATGAGATTAGATTAACATATTTATCTGATAATGTAAATTATTTTCTTGGTGCTGGTGTAATATTGTGAATCTAAATTGGGGAAATGAAATTTCTCAGATGCACATCAGTAAACCCAAAGAAATAATCATTGGCTTCCCGCAAATCCACATTATATTAGGAAGGCAGTTTCAGCCAATAATGTCAGAGTGATGAGTTTCACAGATAACTAGATTCAGACATCTGTGTGAGTGCTGAGAATAGTGTATGTGTCTAACTGAGCATAAGAATGTCTTCCATCAGTCATCTCTCATTTGCCTAACTGCATCAGAACGAGTATTTGCACAAGTCCCATAAATGTGCCCAAAAGGCAGAGCAATTAGGGCTAACCAGCACAGCCCAATACATCTAGGATCTAAATCTCTCTCGCATCATTCTCTCTGTTACACTAAGCCTCATTTACCCCTTTTTGCAGAAGAAGAACTGCAAACCTCTTTAAAACAGTCCAGTGTTTCCACCGGCCTAACAACGAATAATGATAATACAGATAATTTTAGTACATAACCTGTGCACGAACAAGCATAGTGCATTCTGATCTGTGTTTACAAAGATATATATATATATATAAAATCGTACATACAAAAGCTTGCTTTGACACCATTTAACCACATACTATAATGTAGCTCATTTTTATGCCATCGAAAGCTGCATTTGATTCTATGGTAGTTATTTAGTTTATTTAAATGCATAAATCAAATTTTCTCCTAAATAAAATGTTTTATTATAAAATCAGCAAAAAAGTAACATCCTCTCACTTTCAACTGCTTTTATTTTCACCAAACTTAACATGTGTAAATATTTATGTGAACATAAAAAAACAACTAATACATAAACTGGAAAAGTTTCACAAACATGTTACAAACAGAACTGGAATAATTTGTCCCTGAACAAAGAGTGGGGTCAAAATAAAAGTAACAGTCAGTAACTGGTGTGGCCACCAGCTGCATTAAGTACTGCAGTGCATCTCCTCCTCATGGACTGCACCAGATTTGCCAGTTCTTACTGTGAGATGTTAACCCACTCTTCCACCAAAGCACTTGCAAGTTCCCGGACATTTCTGTTGGGAATGGCCCTAGCCCTCACCCTCCGATCCAACCGGCCCCAGACGTGCTCTATGGGATTGAGATCTGGGCTCTTCGCTGGCCATGGCAGAACACCGACATTCCTGTCTTGCAGGAAATCACGCACAGAACGAACAGTATGGCTAGTGTAATTGTCTTGCTGGAGGGTCATGTCAGGATGAGCCTGCAGGAAGGGTACCACACAGCGTTGAGATTGTCTGCAATGACAACAAGCTCAGTCCAATGATGCTGTGACACACCGCCCCAGAACATGATGGACCCTCTACCTCCAAATCGATCCCACTCCAGAGTACAGGTGAGTCTGACCATCACCCCATGTAAGATAAAACTGCGACTCATCAGTGAAGCAATCTTTTTTTGAAGCAAAGGTGGGATTGTACCCATAGGTGACGTAGTTTCCTGTGATGTCTGGTAAGGACCTGCCTTACTACAGGCCTACAAGCCCTCAGTCCAGCCTCTCTCAGCCTATTGCGGACATTCTGATCACTGATGGAGGGATTGTGCATTCCTGGTGTAACTCGGATAGTTGTTTCCATCCTGTACTTGTCCCGCAGGTTTTATATTCAGATGTACTGATCCTGTGCAGGTATTGTTACACATGGTCTGCCACTGCGAGGATGATCAGCTGTCCTTCATGTCTCCCTGTAGTGCTGTCATAGGCATCTCACAGTATGGACATTGCAATTTATTGCCCTGACCACACCTGCATTCCTCATGCCTCCATGCAGCATGCCTAAGGCATGTCAACGCAGATGAGCATGGACCCTGGGCGTCTTTCTTTTGGTGTTTTTCAGAGTCAGTAGAAAGGTCTCTTTAGTGTCCTAAGTTTTATAACTGTGACCTTAATTACCTACCGTCTGTAAGATTTTAGTGCCTTAATGACTGTTCCACAGGTGCATGTTCATTAATTGTTTATGGTTCATTGAACAAGCATGGAAAACATTGTTTAAACCCCTTACAATAAAGATCTGTAAAGTTATTTGGATTTTTACAAAATTACCTTTAAAATACAGTGTCCTGAAAAAGGGACATTTATTTTTGATGAGTTAAGATGGATGGGGAAAATATAGGGACAAGAACAACTGTTTAGCATGATATACATTGGAACAGGGTGTACGTTAACTAAATGTGTCATATTGCCGCATTGGGCATATACAGTGTAGACAGCTTTGTTGAATAAAATAGAAGGGATCTAGTTTTGTTTTGCATCAGCCTTACCAGAATTAGTTATTGTTTTGAAATATTATGTGGTGGAAGTTATCATGCCCACCATTTATAAAGTTTTTAATTCCAGGTTCGAGACCAGCAGGTTTAAGGGTACAGAGTGGTTTTCCAGCCTTGTCTTCTTTGGAATTACATGGAATGGTTCCAGATTGGCCACTAGTCCAGACAATTGCACCCTCTCTTTGGGCTACTAAGACTTGTGTCTTCAAGGTAAGATCTTGGGTAAGTTAGGTGTGGAAAGTTTTATTAGTCTTTGAGAATGTCATTGTTAATCAGAGTACAAACCTTCAGGACATGGAAATATCTTTAATCGCAAATGCGGAGGGCTGCACTCACACGCTGCCCAATGAAAAGGAACACCACTATTGATGTAATTTCTGGTGAGACCTTTTGATCCACAGATACTACTCTGTTCAGCGAAGCCAGGGCCAGCAGTACTTTGCACCACAATCCTAGAATTTTAGGCTACTTGAATCCATAGAAATAACAGCATTTTCTGCACACTCTCTCAATCACAATGTTTCTCTAGAAAACACAACATTTCTCAAACAAATGCCAAATACTTAAGAACGGACCTTATATCTAACCATTTTTTTTTTTACTTTGTAATGTTCACTTCCATACAAAACGTGTCAAATAAATAATACACAGAAAGTGTTCTCGTATTCAGTCTCTGTTGTTTTTTAGTTGTTGCATAGGTAAACATCTGTTAGATGGATTTCTCATGCCATGAGCACCATGTTTAAAGATGCCATATCAAGGTTTCAAGAGCACTGCATTTTGTTCCATTCTATTGCACTCTGTCACTGTTTTTGAATGCAAGAAAGTGTCTTGTTTGAACGGCTCCACTCATTCTGTGCCACCTGCTCTCGGTAACCAGCTCTTTAATTAAATGCATTATTTTTTAAATTAATGAACTGTAACATGTTAAATTGACAGCCCTATTTTTTACACCAGCACACACAGAGGTAAACAATGGGGTTATACCTCTCTATTGACACTGCCACACTCAAAGATAACTGATCACAGTGGGGAATTGGGGTGGATTTAAATGTCTCACTCCATTGATCCACTTGTCTCTAATCTATTGAAAGCTATTCCAATAGACAAAGGGAAATTATTCTGATTTATGCAACAAAAATGCTTTTTAACAAGTTGACGTGTCTGATTAGATGGGACACTAAGGGTCTGTTCCAAAACCTAGTGAGCTGCCTTGCCTAAATGCTGACCCATAGGCAGCTCACTAGACTTCGGAACAGAGCTATTATCTCAAACAGATGCCAAATACCCAAGCACTGACCTTTTTCATAATTTATAACATTGAAATGCTCACAACATGCATATCAGAATCAGTGCAGGAGATGTATATGTTATAAGCTATACCACTAGCCCACATGGAGATAAACGGAGAGGTGACGGAAACCTCTTGATCGACAGAGCTGCAAACAAAGCCTGAATAACCGATCACAGTGGGGAATCATGGTGGTCTTAATGGTCTCACTCCGTTGATTGACTTGTCTCTATTCCATTTATACTGCCATTCCACTGAACACGGAGACATTATTCCGATTTATGCTACAAAATGCATAACATAACAAGTTGATGTGGCTGATTAGATGGGACACTTGGTCTTGGTCTGTTCGGGTATTATGACCAAATAGGTTTTGACCTGAGTCCATCTAAAGAGCAAACATCTTGATCCCATTAGCAGGAATGCTGGGATCTCTTCATTATTCTCTCCCCATTGCTCCAGTGGGGGTGGGCTACCATAATCTAAGGGTGCCCATACTATATGCTAATGTAATTTTGATTAACTGTCTTGCTAATGCGCCTTTACTGAGTGGGGAGGGGGGGAAACTCACGATTTTATCATGGTGAAACCTCCCAGTCATATTTCGCTTTGTATGGTACGAGGGAGCATGATTAATTCTGATGTCTGAACCTGACAGGAAATTGCTATGCTAATTTGCCTGGTGACTCTTTAACATTTGCAGACAAACTATGTGGGCTGAGGGGAGATGTTTGATTTCTGAAATTTACAAATGACGGTAAGGTTTAGGATTCAGGTTTGGGTGAATGTTTAATATAATATGCATTCCTGTTGACTGTATTAAATAATTTACTCTACAACTAAAAATACAACTAGCTTTTGGCACCACTCTGTGGACATTCCACAGGGAAACTGGAGCTCTCATATGCCTCTATGTTTACATTTACATTACATTTACATTTATGCATTTGGCAGACGCTTTTATCCAAAGTGACTTACAGAGCCCTTATTACAGGGACAGTCCCCCCGGAGCAACCTGGATTTAAGTGCCTTGCTCAAGGACACAATGGTGGTGGCTGTGGGGATCGAACCGACAACCTTCTGCTTAACAATTTAGTGCTTTAGCCCACTACGACACCACCACTCCATGTTCACCGCTCTATGTTCAACAACATTTCCAGCTTCAGCCACGGTGGGCAGGTAGTGTTTCGAGTTTCGGTAGCAGAACTTTCGACCTAAAGATGCTACTCCCAAAAATAGTACAGAGCAGGTGACGTAGCAGTAAATACCTAAATATCTGAGATCTTGATACCTAAAGAACTGAGATTAAACGCTCTGGACACTTTTGTCAATACTGAGTGCAAATGGAAGATAACGGGGTGTAACTTCTCCGGTTAGTTTGATAGAAAGGCTTTGTAATGGCGAAATATGGCAAGAATTTCCTGTTCAATACAAAAACAGGGAGGGGCTCTCTCAGGTGGCCAATGAGCCAAATGTCTGAGAGAGAACACATAATAATAAAACAAACTTTTGGGTAGGCCTAGCCCACCTGTGTCAATTGGCCTATGCCGTTTACTGAAATGTAATCTGGGACGTTTACTATTCTAAATGAAGGACTTCGCTATGCTATCAAATTACTTGAAATAAGAGAGGGGGAGAGATCTATAGGGAGAGACTAGCATTTGGAATACAATTCATTTTAATAACTTTAAAATTAACCTTTCCAATCATCAATAAATGTAATGAAGCCCACCAGCCCACATCGCTCGAAAACCTTTTTATTAAAGAGTCAAAATTAACTAAATCACAAAGATTTTCTGGGAATAAAATACCCAAATACTGAAATTCTCCCCACCTAAAAGCTGTTACCGGGCAGTACGCTGTCAGAGCCAAAGCTTCAGATTTAGACCAATTAACTCTGTATCCTGAGATACAGTTAATAGATAATAAATTATTATTAGATAATAATTCTGTGGAGACAAGGCATAGATATAGTCAGAGACGAATAATAAAATACAATCTGCGTAAAGCAAAAGTTTATGCGCCACACCTCCCGCCATCCCCCCTGGAAAATCATCCTCATTTCTTATTGCGGCTGCTAATGGTTCTAGGGCAAGACAGAACAATAATAGGGAAAGAGGGCAACCCTGCCAGGTGCCCCTATCCATAGTAAAATAATCTGAAATTAATCAATTTGTTTGTACTACCACCGGGTGTCTATAAAGTAACTTAATTCATCCAATAAAGGTATTCCCAAACCAGTACATTTCCAAAATCTTAAAAAGATAATCCCATTCTACCATATCAAACGCATTTTTCAGGATAAGTGAGATGGCAGCGACCAGAGACTGATCATTTGCCATAGACCACATGATATTGATTAAATGCCTATTCTGCCTGCTATCAGAAGAGCCATGGCCCCAAATAAACCACACCTGATCTATATGTATAAGAGATGTCCTAACTTAATCAGTTAGCCACTTTTTTGTTTACAATATTTTAACATCTAACTCATACACTCACTGGCATCTTTGTCCTTTTTAAGAATCAGATTGATTCGGCCTTGCATCATGGTTGGCAGATGCTTTCCATTCTTTAATGATTCTGTACAAACTTCTAGTAAAAGTGGAGCCAATTCTGTAGCAAAGGATAAAAAACTCAGCAGCAAAGCCATCTGGCCCTGGAGCCTTGTCTGTAGGCAAGGCCTTAATTGCCTCGCCAAGTTATATCCGAATCAATCCGATCAGGAGATCTAATGGTTCCACAAAGTTTCTAATATCTTCATTAGTAGACGACGATGTGGAACTATAGAGATCAAGATAGAATTATTTAAAAGCGTGATCTGAGACTAAAATGTTTCCAATTAAGCAATCAACAACAGATGAAATGAGGGACTTAGATATAAAAAATACATACTGTATTCTAGAATAAATGTTATGGACTGATGAAAACATGTATAGTCCCTACCAGATGGGTTAAAAGTCTCCAAATATCAGTAAAACAAAGATTTTTACACATCCTATGAAGCGTTAATGTTGCTCTAGGGGGCTTCACTATGATCATGGCCTGAGTCCATCAAAAGATTAAAGTCTCCTCCCAATATTATGTCATGAGGGGTGCCAGCGGTTTGCAACATCCCTTCAAGATCTATAAGAAATCCCTGATCCTCAATGATAGTTGCATACATATTACCCAAAATAAGACATTGCCCCTGAATTTCTGCTAAAACAATAATGACTCTTCATAATTTATCATGGATCTGTTTGAGATAGTTGAACTGTAGATGCTTACTTATCAGTGTAATGACTCCCCTGCTTTTACTTGAGCCAACACTAAAGAAAACATGTCCACCCCATATCTTCCCAAATTTTTCACCTTTATGCAGGGAAAGATGCATTTCTTGAAGAAACACTATATCATATTGCTTTCATTTAGGAAGAGAAATAACCTTCCTTCTTTTTATGGGATGCCCCAACCCATTCACATTCCATGTAGGGAGAGACAATCCACTCATATTAACATTTGACATTTTGACATAAACAATAGATTGTGTGTCAAAAATAAAATTATAAAGACCACATTCCAACATTAGAGCAACAAACCCCAAACTTCTCCCTGAACCAAATAAACATGCTCTTTAACCCTGCGCACGACAGTGCCAACTGATGTCCATTCCTCAAAACTCAAACATTCTATGTACGCCTATGAGAGCCCCTGTGACAACTTTGCTGTCAGATTACTCAAGTCCGGTGTTTCTATACAAATCTTTTGCGACAGAAGATAATCTATAAAACAAATTCCATCCAATAGATGTAATAAACATATAGAATGTGTAGATTCATCTACACAACTGTCCCCAAGGTGCGTTCCTCCACAAAACAAACTACAGCGGCTAGCGGAACCAGCAAAAAAGCAAAAATCAAATTAATGTTCAGTGAGCCGGCCCATTCGACTGCTACATGAGTGCAACAAATGACCCAATCGCTCCAATGTCCTGCAAGAAATACTCCACAAAACAAACTCCAAACAATAAGAGGTATAAGCACAAAGAATGTGCAGATTCTTCCACAACACTGTTCCAAAGGAATGCTGCTAAACATAGCAACTCCAGCCACCAGGCGGAACCAGCACAAAAAGAAACAAAAAAGGCATTCAGTTTCCTTGTTCAGTGAGTCAGGCTTCACTTGGCTGCAACATGAGTACCACAAAATAACCTACTCAGCCCACTGACTTTATAAAGGACATGGCTTGCTGGGGACATGTAAATATTTTGTGGCCATCCTTAGCATCTATTCTCAATTTAGCCAGGCATATCAGTGCAAAAGCGACCTTCCGTTGATGCAAGAGTTTCTTGCATTCCTTGAATCGATCACGTTTCTCTCTTGTTGAATTCACAAATTTTGGGTACAAAAAGATGCTGTGGTTCTTCCAAGAATGTCTTTCTTTAAAGGATGATCTCAGAAATTTTGCTATAATCGATTAATATAATTGGCTGTCTCCCTCAGAGGATCGCCGAGTTGGATCCCTGTGAGCTCGCTTGATTTCCAGCTTATGGCCTGTTTTGTTGAGCAGACTATTTCACCATATCCTGTCCCTCTTCAGCTTCAGGAATTCTGACGATTCTGATGTTATTCTGCCGGTTATGGTCCTCCAAATCTTCCTGCTTCTCCCAGACACACTCTAAATCTGCCTTGGTTGCTAGTGGATTAGCAGCTAATAACTTTTCAGCATACCCCACTCTTGTAACATCTCAGTGAATTTCGTCTCCATGGCAGTGATCAATCAACATATTACAGCAAGATCCTCCAAATCAGCAATGACCTTCATCAGCATAGCCGACGGGTTAATCAATTCTTGCCGAATTTCTTTAATTTCACTGGCCTGCTGCTCGGAGGCTTCAGCTTGAGCACGTCAGTGTCTTTTAATGTCTCCAGAGCCCGATGATTTTGAATTCTTTGACATATTGTCTTCCTAGAACTGTTGAGAATCAGGGTGTATTGAATCTCACCGGTTTATGACACAAAAAGTATTAAAACTAGCAAATGCATAGATCTCGCCATTCACACGTCCAAACCTTGCATGGCACCAGGCGACTCCCAATGTTTTGCCTTCTTGCAAGAATATGCAGATTTGTTATTGTTTCCATATCGCCACGTGCTTCTCTGTCTTGCGTCACACCCCACCTCCTTGTTTGCTCATTATTGTTTCATTAGTTACACCTGCCCTTTATAACCTGCTTGATTTCTCTCCCTATTTTAGTCTCCTTGTGTTTGCTGTCCAGGGCCAGTTCGTCTTGTTTTCTTGTCGGTCCTGCTTGTGTCTCCCAGTGTTCTTGTCAGACCTTCCTGGTTCCAATTCGGTCTGGTTGGTGCTGTTCCCCATTTCACCTCCGCCCCAGCCTGGATTCCTTTTCCCCCTATGCGGTAGTTTTTGTTGTTTTCCCCCTCGTGGGAGTTTGAGTTTGTAAATAAAGTATTTTTAGTTTTTTAACTCTGCGTTTGGGTCCTCATCTCTGCAACAACCATGACATATAGAGCCATACTGTCTCAGTGGTTCTCAACATGCTGAAATTACTCAAAGGTAACAGATTTGGTTTAGGTGCAATAAAAATGCATTATAGCCTATATCACTTGCTATCACTTCTATATCACAATACTCAATCCAACAATTATGTATCCATCTTTAATAATTCAATGCCCTAATTTAGTATGAGAAATGAAAACAGACAAGGAAACGAGGATCACTAAATTTCGAGATCATAAAAAATGCCATAGCAAGTTATAGGGCAATTTTAAAGCAATGAAAATTTCAGAGAGCATTCTAGTTGTTTTTAAAGCTGTACATATGGACAAAGAGAAAAAAATGTGGTAGGTTTCAATTTGGTTGAAATATAATCCATGGTGATTTGCCAGCAATTAAGCTAATAACACATAATCAATACACACTCAATACTATTTGGGTGAAGGAAAAGACATCTAAAGTCTTTATATCAAGCAAAAGTGTAATGGCAAGGGTCTCAAGGGTTTACAATACAAAACTAAGAACAGTTTATTGATAGTAATAAACCACTAAAACCACTATGTTTCATCCAAACCCAATATGTATTGAAAATGAATGATGACTGAGGGTAACATTCTGCCCAACATCTCCTATTGGGTTCCACGAAAGAAAGAATTTCATATGGGTTTGGGAACAGAATAAGGATTTTCATTTTGGTTGAACTATTCCTTTGTATTGTTAGTGTGTGATTTTTAAATCAGGTAAATTATATAATTAACAGAACAGTTTATCATTCAATTACCTTTTTGACCCAAAGTGATAAGAAGGGCAGTTGGTTAAATGATGTCATCAATTACGTTTGGAATAATATAAAAGTAATAAATTGATGAGAGGTGGCAAATTACAACAATTAAAGACATTTTGGCAGGAGAATAATTTTAAAACTGATGGCAAATCCACTATAAGAATGTTTGTACAAATCATCTACCTACAGTAGTAGTCTCTGCACATTAAAATGGTATTGGACAAAGTATTATCACCTCTTATCACGTGGCTTGTTGTGCATGACACCACAGAGACTCCCAGCATGTTGAGGCTCATGCTACCCTCCACGATCCATGCACAATTTACCACACAACCCATTGAGAGTGAGAACCACTAATCGCGACTATGAGGAGGTTACCCCATGTAACTCTACCCTCCTTAGCTACCGGGCCAATTTGGTTGCTTAGGAGACCTGGCTGGAGTCACTCAGCATACCCTGGATGCAAACTCATGACTCCAGGGGTGGTAGTCAGTCCAATCCCGTATGTCTTTATTTTTTTCATGGAACCCAATAAAGGTTTGATGGTGGGGATGGTGTTCTTGGGGTCATAGGCAGCATTCCTCCTCCTCCAAACACAGCAAGTTGAGTTGATGCCAAAGAGCTCGATTTTGGTCTCATCTGACCACAACACTTTTACCCAGTTCTCCTCTGAATCATTCAGATGTTCATTGGCAAACTTCAGATGGGCATGTACATGTGCTTTCTTGAGCAGGGGGACCTTGTGGGCGCTGCAGAATTTCTGTCCTTCATGGTGTAGTGTGTTTTCAATTGTTTTCTTGGTGACTATGGTCCCAGCAGCCTTGACAAGATCCTCCTGTGTAGTTCTGGGCTGATTCCTCACCGTTCTCATGATCATTGCAACTCCACGGGGTGAGATCTTGCATGGAGCTCCAGACTGAGGGAGATTGACAGATCTTTTGTGTTTCTTCCATTTGCGAATAATCGCACCAACTGTTGTCACCTTCTCAGCAAGCTGCTTGGCAATGGTCTTGTAGCCAATTCCAGCCTTGTGTAGATCTACAATCTTGTCCCTGACATCCTTGGACAGCTCTTTGGTCATGGCCATGGTAGAGAGCTTGGAATCTGATTGATTGATTGCTTCTGTGAACAGGTGTCTTTTCTACAGGTAACAAGCTGAGATTAGGAGCACTCCCTTTAAGAGTATGCTCCTAATCTCAGCTTGTTACCTGTATAAAAGACCTGGGAGCCAGAAATCTCTGATTGAGAGGGGGTCTAATACTTATTTCCCTCATTAAAATGTTGTTATTCTGTCTCTCACTGTTCAAATTAACCTACCAGCAGGGGATCAAATACTTTTTTCCCTCACTGTAAATGAGAGCTGTCATTTATATCAATAAAACTCCCCTGTGTCTCAACTTTAGTTCAGCACTCAACCCATGAGGGAACAAATCTGATTCAAATCCGAGTGAGATGGATAGAGATCAACAGAGCACTGGAGAAAGATGAGGAAATATGGCAAGATGAAGCAATGAAAATGAAGACAACACAACAAAGAGAGTTCAAGCACCACAGACTTACTGTATGACAGCAGGACAATCGGCATGCTTATAGGGTTTAATATATTTTGATGGTAATCTCATGCAATCTGAAATAAACTCAATGAAATGCAATATCACAGCAGAGAATTATATATATATACAAAAATCAAGAAGAATGTTTGAAAATGCTTATTGATATCAATAGAACAGCCGGATAATTGATAAGGGTAATATCGGTGACAAGTTCAAGATGAAAGATGATGAATAGAGAAGCTGGTGAGCATGGGTGTGTCCAGCCAGATGTAACGCAATGGAGTGTGTCACATGCCGTTATTAAGCGTGCTGTTAACAGATGTGCTAATCAAACACAAATGTCACGCAAAACGTAGGAACAGGCTTTTCTCATCACAAGACTTAGCTAGTAGGACTTAAACTCTCCATAAAGCATTGTGTAGTCACATTATATGATGTTTTCCTTTATTGATCCACTAAGCATGCTGAGAATTTGTAAACATTTTTGAAAAGCTAAATTTTGGTTTAATCTTGTTACGGTTGATGTTCAAATATTTTTTACATTGCATAACTTTCAACTGTAATACAGTTAATTGCATTAGAATTTCAATATAATAAAGTAATATAATAAATAGTTTGTTTAAATATGTAAATAATAGTCATGAAATGCATCTAAATTTAAAGAGGTACAATGATACAACAGGCAGGAAAAAAAAAGACATTTGTCCATTTTAATATCATGTATGTCTAAAGGATTGAAGTCTGCCACGCAAAACATGAGCTCATTGATGTCATTCAGTCAGTCGCTTTTGAATTACAACTGTTCCTCCTGGTTCAAGGCTTCTGTAATATTTTATTTATTCATAGATTATGTTTTACCTAAGTTTAATGGTACAAAGCTCAAAGCAGAGTTTAGCCCTGCTCCAAAATGCCTCGCTGGAATCTTCAAGCACTCCTGAAGACCTTGATTAGCTGCTTCAGGTGTGTTTAATTAGGGTTGGGGCTAAATTGTGCTGGACTGTGGCCATCCAGGAACTAAGTTTGACACACCTGTTTAAGATCCTACCAATAGGAGCTTCTTCTTCTTCCCCAGAAGAGGGACAATGGGAGGTGCTGTTGTCTGTGACTGGTCAAAAATGTATGGCGCACAAATTGCAAAGAGAAACATGAAGAGTCGGCAGCTGCCATGAGTAAACAAACTTGTAGCCGCTAGCCTGCTACTCAGAGGATTGCACTTATTTTACAATTCCCTTAACAGAAATAACATAAAACCAAAAAAGAATCCAAAGAGTATCACCTGTTTCACACATTAAGTTTATGATTGGTAAGCAGAGCTGCTGCATGACTTCAACGGGAGACTTTCAGCACATCTGTACTGTTTGTACTATGTGATTATACAGAAAAGAATTCTGGATTAATTCATAACAATTTTTTTCCCAGACTAAAGGACATTAATAACAAGATGTTTATTGTGATTGGGTATTGGCATTTAAACTTAACCATCATCAAAACTAATTTACATGAGGAAAGTGTTGCCAGCCTTTTACTGTGTGATTAAGTTGCATTAAGATGTTTTTTTTTTCTCATTGGGTGTGCCATTCCTCTTAATAGTTCTCCTCCTGAAAGTTACTAAGGGTAAAGTACCAGATCTGTACAGTATGTGTAAAAGGGGCTGAGAGAATTTTTTTGTTTTGACTAGGGTCATGAAGTAACCACCAAGCAACCACCCAGAACACCCTAGCAACCACCCTAGCATCATGCCAGTATTTCATGTGCAAGCACCACTCCCATTTTCTTTACAAAATTTAAAAATAAAGTAGATTTCAGACTGGGTGAATATACAGTATAGCAACCACTTAAGGGTTAAGCTACTGACACACTTAAAACACACTCATCACACACACTGACTGGCAGTGCAGCACAACAGCATGTTGTGACCGGCTACCACTGTCTAGGCGCACACATGAGCACGCCCCTATATTGATGTTTTTGGCACACACATGACAGGAATCCTATAAGTTGTAAATCGATAGTCTCTGCCTTGCTTTAATTACACATTCTCTAGCACTCCAGTGGGTCTCTACAGGTTTGGCCCACTTGAGGTAATCTTGACAAGGAAAGGGGAAATACTGTGGATTATTGCACTGGGTTATGTTGAACAAGCTGAAATTTTAATGATACAATTAAAAGTATATAAAGTACATAACAAATATTCACAGCAGGAAAACAAATCTCATATGAAATAAAAACAGGATTTAAAAATTTGCAAATGAAATATCAGTGTTCTCCATACTGAAAAAAAGACTAAAATTGTTTGCTCGTATTTTACGAGGTTTAAGATGGTCTTAGTCTAGGTGCTCAGTAAGCTGGTGCTCAGTTGGTTTATTTATTCAGTACGCTGGTCTCCCATGCCCCAAACCCCACTAAAACTAGTCAAATGACTTTTCTTACAAGACTGGCAGACCAGCTAACCAATGTAGGCTGAATTTTGCTGATTTGTCTGCAGGGCTACAGAAATATTCAAACATTTATGACAAAATATTGCTTTATTAGAGAAGAAAAAACACATTTTAATATATTCTTAAACTCAAATAAAGGTAATCTGAATGCAAATCTCCTTGGCCTATTTGCTGCAGACTTCAAAATAATTTGTTGATTCTACTGATTTCTACATTCAACAAAAATGTCTAGTTTTAATAATAATAATAAAAATGTACGCTTCTTAAACAACTGTTGCCCTTGGTATGGCCTTGCAAACTGAAGAGACTATTCTGAGTTTGTGATTTCTTTTGCTATAATTCATGGAGACATGCTGTTGCAACCACACACCCAATTTACACTACCCTTCCATGAATGTAACAGGCATGTTTTAAAAGTCAAATGGCATCACTTCAAATGTTTGCCACTCAACTTCTTTTTATAAGGACAGGACACTTCCTCAATATATAGGTCTGCAGTCAGTCTTACTCCTGGTTGCATGCGTGCTAGGGTCAAGCACAGTGGTTCGGTCCCTGATGGCAAGAACACTCAGTTCATCCCCCTCCACATCAAAGCATTCCATGAAACTGAGCCAGACATTGTTGTGATATTCATAGATGATTCCAAACCATTGAAATCACAGCAAATGAACCCTGCATTCCTGTGCCAGTGGGCATGTAAATAAGATTCCTGCCTCAATTGGGATATCTCCAAAGGATTAAGATTTACAGCGTGTAGCTTCGAGAATGTAGAGAGTGGAGCATAAGATGGGGTGGATCTTTGCATTACCAAAGGGTAATTTAGCAATAAATCAATATTTGTTTTATCATTGTTTCTTACAGATGTATAATTAAACAATAAGGCAAGAGAGGCAGTGCTATGTTGCGATAAAGTGAATTGTTAGACATAATGCACAGCAAAATCATGCATGTATTGCAAACTGTAGGTTATATGCACTGCTTTAACGATAAACTTCTTGAATCTAATCACAGCAAATAAATAACACACTTTACTTTTAAAGGGTACAAAACAAATTTACCTGGCCCCAATCTTTCATTGTTCAACAAACAAAGTAGTCCCCAAAAGCTAGTCCCATCCCAATGTTGTGATAACGCCACAAAGCCAAGTTATTTACACTCTGGGAAGCCAAAATACAAAACATCTACCTACCGTAGTTGTCTCTGCACATTAAAATGGTATTGGACAAAGTATTATCACCTCTTATCACGTGGCTTGTTGTGCATGACACCACAGAGACTCCCAGCATGTTGAGGCTCATGCTACCCTCCACGATCCATGCACAATTTACCACACAACCCATTGAGAGTGAGAACCACTAATCGCGACTACGAGGAGGTTACCCCATGTAACTCTACCCTCCTTAGCTACCGGGCCAATTTGGTTGCTTAGGAGACCTGGCTGGAGTCACTCAGCATACCCTGGATGCAAATTAATGACTCCAGGGGTGGTAGTCAGTCCAATCCCGTATGTCTTTATTTTTTTTCATGGAACCCAATAAAGATTGTTTTTAAATCTTCAGAGAGTTTATTTGCCATATAATACAATATGTGCATATAAAACAAGTTGCCAGATGTACACAATGGTATCCACATACTTCTGACCATGTAGTGTATATAACAGTATGAATAATATGGAACCACACACATGGATATGATGTGATTTATGAGAACAAGCTGGTAGTTGATGCCAGGGAAAAACAATCCAAAACAACAAGGGCTATTTATTTCATGCACTGTGTTGTCCATGATCCAAAGAATCAGATTATCCATGCAACAACAGCATTGTCAGCATCACAATCTTGCTAGCGTTTTTTTAACGTGAAATGTTTTCAGATATTATGCCACCTTGTGTGAAATACTTTCATCAGACTAGATCTTTTTCCTACTAAGGTTTCCAAAGAATTTCAGCCACATACATCACACTGACATCACACAATATTGCTGATTTTATTACCATTGTTAAGGCCTAAAGGGACGTGAAATGGTGATCTGGGAGCATTTTAAGTTGGATAGATGTCTTGGACAAATTTTTCTTTGCAGATTATGTCCAATGGGGCAAAGTTGTGCATGCTGTCGATTCATCATTTGGATCAATCCTGAAGCAATTGGTGTTGTCCAAAGGACAAACACTACAGATGTTTATTCTCAAAAGACTTCAAGGAAAGAGCCTTTCTGTTTATTCTGACCTTTATTGGCTTTTGTAAACTTGTAAAGGTGACATTAAACATGTTAAATTATTTATGTGTCCCCACAAAAAGACACACACATACATACACAAACATCTTATCAACCAAACACACTCATGCATTTCAAACTGACCATGCCCTTCAACCCAACATTAAGAATGTAAGTTGAGAGCATAAATTTCAACGTTTCTATGCCTTCAGCCAATTAAATGTGTCTGCAGGGAATAAAAACTCTTGACCTAATCTAACAGTCCTTTGCCCACTATCACATCCTGCGAGTAGCCCACTCTAAACTCCAGTTAATGTCACTTTGACATGGCCTGCTCTTATGAGACACCTCAATCTTTGATAGGTTTAGTTTAACACTATTAAGTCTGACAGTCTGGGAAAATATAAACAATAAAGCTATTTTAATATGTAATTGTGCCTTTGTTTTCACAAATTGGATTTCTAAATTGACTACTAAATTGGTTTATTCACCATAGACTGCATCAATCTGGATCTGGAATCTAAAATCCCATTCATTTTTTTTTCCTTAGGGGAACTGATTTTTAATGATAACGTAAACCTTTAAAGACAGACCTGCCATGAGCTCCGAGTTTGTTAATCAACGGCATATGCTTCTACTGAGGCCTTCAGCCCACAGCATATTGTTTTTTTAAATCCTGTTTAATAGCATTGTTCCTGATGAAGAACTGCACTACACGTGATCATGAGAGGGAAATTCCACTAATCAGAGAATCGCAGCAAACAAATGCAAATTAATAAGAAACGACCGGCCCCACTTCCATGACGCACAGCAAATGACACCATCGAGTCATCTTACAACATTTTTGAACTACTTGTATATATCTGAATATTTTGCAATAAACTTAAAATATATTGTTTATATACTAATATAATCAATAACATTAAATCTATTCACTTTATACCCAGAGAAACTAGCACGCAGCCATCTTGAATATGTTGTCTCTGAACTTCCATTCTAGCGGTTCTATATAGATATCTATGGTGTTTATATCAAAGTCTAATTAGCTAGCAAAGTGGATATACAGGCTATATAGTTGCCAAAAGCTATAATGAGTATTTTAAAGTGTTCAGGGGATGTCATAACAACTGGATGCAGAGCAGGTAGATTTTAAAACAAGAGTACTTCATTCATTAATACACAAGGTCCTACCTTCACACTGTGGATGTATTGATATTCTTCTGAGACTCCAAGAGACAACACAAAGTCAATAAAAATATCTCTGTATGACACCTCTGGCCATCTTTTCATGTCATTCACCCATTCTTGTTATAGTTAAGATGAGCAGATTTTTTGAGTATTAAACCAGGACGGGGGAAGGGGTGCCACTATATTCATACACAGATATACATATACATGTGAAAGTGTATGTTTTATTTTATATTCTATTTACAATATTTTTGATAACATTTAAGCCTCTAAAAATGTAGGGTGAGAAATTAATAAAAAAAAAATACAATTGTAATTTTCTATAATGTTATGATTGTGTAATAATACAAGCTGTCACTTTTGGAAATTTCATGTCAACTACACATTTTAACACAAATTATTAACAAGTTGAAACCTAAAAATTAAGCAGAATTACATGTATAACAATTAAACACTTGCATCATTAAAAAGTGCAGTTCTGAATGTGATCTGCCAGGTCCAATTTGCCCCACAGATCTCGGAAAACAATTAGAGTGACAGAAAAAAACACCTCACGAGCATTTTCACGTAGTAAAGTGGTGCTGTAGACTCACACCATCAACTCTTGGTGAAAAATACTTTGTGCTGCCACATGTAATCCATTTTCACTCACTCTTCTCAGTAGCTTCAATACAAACAGGACGTTAGATGATACAATTCGGAAGAGCGGAGTATATGAATAGCTCTACTGAATATTTTTCCATTGTTTTTAATACGATTACATTATGTGCTGTGCTTCATGGGATTGTGGTTCATGCTCTTATGAAAAACTTTTAGTATCAGTATATTAAGTCCTTTACATTTGTCTTTTTGTTAGATTGTAAATACTTTCGAAATGTTGTGATTCACCTCAGAGCTGGTTGGTTTGGTTCCGAATTCATAGAACTTTTCAATGGAGGACTTTATGAAATCCCTATGAAAAGAATAAATAAATAAATGGGAAAAATACTTCAAGAACAAAGATGGCTGAAAATGTGGACAGGCACTGTAGCGCTCTATACAGCTTGTATGAGCTCATTTATTGATCCTGTTCCTCCATCTTCTCCCCATTTTTTCCTAACCCTAACCCAATCAATAACCCTATCATCCCTACTTGAGTCAAAACAGCAGCAAACGGGTGGCAACGTTTTTCCTGCATTGAAAATTCTCAATAGATTTCAAATAGGTCGTGATATTGAGGAAAGTACTGTTGACGCACATGCTCCAGAGATACACTTGCATGAGTTGTTCTGGGATGTTCTGACACACGAACGTGAAAACCAAGCATCAATTTCACTGCGTAAATACACATTTCAGGCACAACTGAAGCCTGTTTTTTGTGCGAGTATGGTGCGAGCCATCACAAAACCACTTGCGCAAGTGTATCTCTGCAGCACATGCGTCATCAATATTGCTTCCCTCTATATCATGACCCATTTGAAGAATACTAATCTTTTTTTGTTGTTGTTTAAAGCACTGTTAAGGAAGTCAAACCTTTCAAACGGATAGACAGCCTGACATAACAGACGAGGACAGGAAACAACACTGCCATCCACCAAAATAAAGAAAATAAATGCATCACATTTTTACATTAATAACAGTAACTGTGGTGTTTTGACAAAAAAAATATATAGTTTCATATTAAAAAATCCATTAAGTGGAATCTATTAGACATTTTATTACAACTGTGGTAATTTAAAGTTTCTAAATGTGCTTGGGCTTTTTTTAGAAAGACAAGCTACATTGACCAAACTATATTAATGAAAAGCAGTCAATAGTCTAACCTGCAAATATACAAATAAGTACATAAAGGGTTTTAAAGTCTAAACATCCAAAAGTTATGGACAAATCATGGACAAAGTTTTCCTCCTATATAACATATGTTCTCGTCGAATGATGTTTAATATTATGAAAAAATACTGGCTAATAATAATAATAATAAACTCATAATGTGGCATCCCTAGTCACAGTCAGGGTACAGTCGGAATATTATAACTAGTCCTATGTAAAGAAGGTGATAATTACATTACGTTCAGTTTGATATTACATTGCACCTAAAGTAAAAATATTTCTGTGTCAAATTCAAACGGTTCCAGATGCTGAATCCAATGTAAACATGAAATGTAATTAATTAATTAATTATGTTACATATTAATTAGGGCTGTCAATCGCTAAATTTATTTAATCAAATTAATTACATGGTGTCCCGATTAATTAATCGCGATTAATCGCATATACAAATATTTGCAGAGAAAGCCCCTCATATAACAATAACTCAATATATAATGATTATACATATTTATAGCAATATATAATTATACATAGTTATCTTTAAATATAAAAAAATTAAATGTATATATATATTCAGATAATTAAAATGCTTTACATTCCTGTAGCAGAAGAGTTATTCATTGATAAGACAAAACAAAAAGTGGCTTTAGAATACAATGTATTGTTTACTACCATATTATTGATCATAAGACAATCATTGGCATACAGTTCACAGCAATCCATTTCACAAGTGAATTTGTCAATCAGTTCGAGATTTATTATGAGGGCTTGTTCAAGGGCCTGTCAATTTACACCTGCGTCAGGGTGCGTTGTGTCATAAATATAAAATATTTAGGTAACTGTGTCAAGTTAAATATAGTTTAATACTCAATCTTTAAACACATCTTGAGATCCCTTCGATCGCATTTGCGCTCCTTCGAGTTTTTTTGAACGTAACGCATGTTTGTGTTGTTCTGCCTACTGAAGTGTTTTCTTCACTGTATAAACTGCCCGATGCACTTACAGCTGAAATTTCACTTACTGCCCTCTGGAGTAAATAGGTGGTACTACAAGCTTGCATTTCTCAGGAATCTTCCTTATTATATAACCTACTTCGAGCATTTGGATGATTGTAAACATCAGCCACCACCAAAGACCTCATGACACGATACACACTGCATTACATATGTCACAAAACAATACATTGTAATATTTTACTATATAATAATTATATCACAATTGTTACTGCTTAAGACAAATTCAGAAATAATAATTTTAACTTTATTGAAAGGGCAAATATAATGAAACAAATTTTTTTCTGCAAGATAGAATTAAACTATACAAATTATACAAGAGAATGAAATGGCGACAAACGCACAGAAGATGCAGCAGGTTTCCAAGAGAGAATCTGTAGGATCAGTTTTAAACTCTCTCATGCGGTTTCAATCCCACTTTCACAGTTTCAGGTCATTTCGATTATCTTTTTTTTCATAAATTTAACTACACATTATATATATTTTCTATGCACTCAAAAATATGAAATATACAGTACATACAAGAATCTAAAATGTCAATGCAATATCGTGAGAAATACTGTAGCGGTACTGCATGCCAATATATGATTGAATCAGCACAGCCCTACAGCAACACATTTTGCAGTCAGCAGTTGATTCCTGTAGTTTGAGCTCAGTCAGATAGTGAGGAAAATCAACACTGATGGGCGCTAAATTAAAAAGCCGGCACAAACCGTGTGACTAAGAAGCAATCAGGCTGTGCCGATGCCTCAGTTCTGGCAGGCAGGAATGGAGCGCGTGGCCAGGGGAGCAGGGGTTGGGCTGCAGCAGTGCTCCAGGAGTGCCACATGGGAAATTACTTTAGGGAACCACAGCCTGGAGCATGAAATTGAACCCATCCGGTGCATCTGACTGGATCCCTCCATAATATTTAAAATAATTATGTAGCAAAACTCCTGCGCAGGGATATAATAGGCCCAGGCTTTTGTCTTCTGACTCAGCTTGGCTGTGATAAAAGCAAGTAAGCAAAACTGTGAGAGTGATGCAACTGACGTTATATCAAAGATTCAAAGAATTCAAACTAAAACACACACGCTCACACACGCAGACATCCCTCATGCTGGTGCTCCATGGGATCTGTAAATCTCTCTCAGACAGACCCGCATTTGCATTGAATGATGATTTAAATGACTATATTAATACATAACCTGCTCTCAAACAAACATTCCGTATTGTAGTCTAAACAGAGATTCATAAACAGCAACATATTTTTATTAATTTACTTTATCATCTTTATGTCACTATGAGCTGCTTTAGATAGAACTGTCAGAAATTATAATAATAATAATAATAATATATATGTGTAAAAAACTTTATTCATAGTAATCATGCATCTTATCACCACACTGGAGGTTACTATTTGTTGATTATAATGAAAGCATATTAGTTTTGTGCAATAGTTTTGTGTCAGAGTTGATGTTGCTCTGAAAACGTTGCAGATACTAGCCCACCCTATGGTACGAGACCAGTGCGGAGCAGATTTTTTCCCATTTTGCCAATTAAACCGTGCCGATAGTTGCCTTTAGACCTGTGCTGATAGTTGCTGATATATATATATTTTTATTATTCCTCCGTGTTCCTCTGTGGTCGGCATTGGTTGATCCTATCGTTAGAAAAACTTGGTTCTAAAGTATAGACTAACTGAAATAAAAACAATCACTGGCTGACATTATTCATCCATATTTTGATCTTCACTTAAACTGCCATTCAAAAGTTTGGGGTCACTTACTCATTCTTTATTATAATTTTTTCTTCACATTTTAGAATAATAGTTAAGTCATCAAAACTATGGAATAACAGAAATGGAACTATGGGAATTATGTTGTAACAAAAAAAAATCTAAAATAAATAAAAAATTATGTTATATTTTAGCATCTTCAAAGTAGCCACTAGCCATTTGATTAGGCGTTTTCTCAAACAATTTCTTGAGGTATCACACTGGGGTGCTTTTTAATTATATTTTTGTCTACAAACTAATTTCAAACATTTAAGCATGTGCCTTAAGATTAAAAGGATTTTAAGATCATGAGAAACATTTCAGTCAAGTGACTCCAAACTTTTGAACGGTGTATATGAACTTCCAACTTCATATCTTGTAAATAATAATGAAAAACACATCTGATAAAATATACAGTATATACACAAAATATTAAATCTGGTTAATACAGTATATAGGCCATAAAAAGCTTATTTTGGTAACTAGATACACCACTGTCAAGCCCCTGAAGTTTGCAGATGATCGGCCTCATCCCAGATGATGATGAACCTGCATACATGCTCAAAACAGTGGAGATGATTGTGGACTTCAGGAGGAACACCCCAACATTGACCCCGTTCACTATTCTAAACAGCACTGTGGCAGCAGTGGAGTCATTCATGTTCCTGGGTTAAATTCATAGTCCCGCATTACGCTGCTAATCTTTATTTTCTTCCTGGTTAATATTGGGATTTTGGTTGCACAATAAACTGTATCTTGGATTTTATTCATTTGGACTCTTGTAGTCTCTGTGCCCATCTTTGAAAGCAAAGACTGAGAAAGTTTCTTTAACATTCTATTAGGCCTAATCAATAAAAAAAATGTAGTCCAATTTGTCAGTTTTCTGCCTTTTCCTCCACCTTAATTATCGATTTCAGCAAAATCCACTATCTGTCAACCTGTTCTTTATACTTCTTGTCTTTAACATTGCAACACTAATAATATATTTATAACTTTTAACATAAAACATCTGGGACAAGCCAGTGATTACTTATGTGAGGAGAACCTGGAACCTCTAAAGCAGCAATCCTAACTTTCAGCAGGCCAATATTCTGCGTCAGTGAAAAGGACTCACTCAGGGACAGCATAATTGATGCAGAGGTGGAGAACAGATGAAGGGTGAATGAAAGTGTGTCGTTCTCAGTGGACAACTTTATTCTCTCCTCTTTGACAATTTTCAGTGCTGCTCTGACATGAGGAGATCTGTGATTAAACCAATTCGGTCAGCAAAAAACACTTTTTTTTTTACTGGCAATTAAATGCATTTATATGACTGACAATTACTTTAATAGGAACTCACTAAAATGAGATATGTATATGCATTTGTTTTGCAGATTCTCTGACTTGACAGTGCATTCCTGTCTCAGTTTTAAACTTTTTAACTAAAGTGTCTAATGCAAAGTCTACCTTGTTTCTCTTAGTTTAAATCCGGGTGTATTTGGGGAAAACTCAAACAATTTCCAAGAAAAATGCACACTCCAAACAAACTCATCATCTAGGTGATCATTACAAGATGTTCAGAGAGCAACATAAAGGGTGCAAGTTAATTGCAAATAAAACGCAGAACATGAGATGGGGGAGAGGAGGATGGAGCTGACATTACATATAGCAACACATGATGAAATCTTTGAGTGGAACCTAAAGAAAAGTATTGATATAGTGTTTGACCAATATGTTTTGGGAAAATAAGGTTTAGAATTATATTTGTTTGCTGACCTGGAGGCACTTACACTCGATTGTCATGCCTAAGGTAGTTTATCTTTGTGTTTCTCTGGAATCAGTCAATTCAGAATTTGTTTAGCACGCACTTGACGTGGTCCAGTATAGAACCTGCAGTACAATTTGTTTGAATGTCCAAAATGTTTAAATGCACTTATTAAAAACCTTTTGGCATCTTCTTACAAGAGATCAACTGCTAATCGGATTTTCCGATATTTTTCCGATATTCAAGCATTTTTTCTTAATCGGATCCACGATAAGTTGTACCATCTTGTGGGTGTTTCAGAAAATACATGCAACAGTGTCATATAACAGCGAGTATGAGAGGAAACAATGAGTGTTCACAGCAAAAGTATCTTTTGCTTTTGTAATGTATTGCTTAAATTAATAAACACTTTTCAATTTAACAGCCATTCTTGCTTAAGTCAGACGAGTTACATAAATGATTGATTGTAGTTTAAGCTCAACTCTACAAGAAACGGAGACAAACTCACATAGTGTAAGACAGATCTTACAAAGTCCCAAAGATGTACATTACAACAATCAAATGGGAGAGCCTTGGATGAGTGCATGTTGGAAATAAGATGGCTAATTTTTTTTTCACTGTTGCCTGTGCTCTTTTGTCTCAAAGCTGGTGTTCACCAGGTTGATGCTCAGGCATGCACCATTCAAGTTTTGCGTGAATGCATAGAAATTCATAGGGTAAAATACTTATGTCACAATAAAAACTATAAACATGTTCAAATCTCCTTTGTGTCAGGTGACAATGAGAGCGTTGATGAGATTTGCTATAATCTATAAACCAGCGAAACATGATTAATAATTCTGATCCGGATGGACTCATGTAATCGCAACAATGTACTGTATTAACAATTTTTTCACTTAACTGAGAATGTATACTTATTCCAGCTAACTATTTGTCTTTAGCCTAATAAACAACATCTATATATTTTAAATCTGTAGTTTTTAAATGGAAGATTGCATTCATGCAATGTTGGTAGACTAGATGTTGGTGGCTTATTTATGTTCTCCATTTGAAAACAATAGACTTAGTGCTACTTGAGTGCAAGCTCTATTTTCAACTTATGTAATATAAAGATGATTGTTTTTTATTAATTTAAAATCGGTTCTGCATATTGTTATCGGATATGTAAACATTAATAATTAATGACATTAATGTAAACAAATAATCTGTATCGTATCGGTTGTAAAAAATCAAGATCGGTCAATCTCTACTTTCATTGTTAGTGAAACTTTGAGTCACCAACATTCTAGTGCTCTAGCAACAGACATGTAGGTTACATCTCATCTTTTAACTCCTGTAACACGAAGAATATCTGCACAAATCTTGCACTCAGCTTAGAAACACGCATTTATAAACTATTACATTCAGATCAGGCAGGTTTTATCAAAGGTAGAAATTGAAATGGCAACATGCATATATAAACAGGTAAATTATATAACAATCCCATAAAGGTCTTAACTCTGGTCTCAGAGAAGGCGTTTAACAGGGTTATTTGAAACTTGGTCACGATCTCTAGATCTTGATTTAAACAGCCAATTCCAGGCTTCAGTTAGTTTATTAAAATAAAACTCTACACCAAACTCATTACAATCACAAAAGGCTGCATCTAAAGACTCAAACCTGTCAGCAAGGCATCACAGCACAGATCGGTAGTTACATTCAAGCCAACTGGCACTGTCCATTAGTTTATAACTTCTGGAAAACAATCATTTCCACAGTATCAGTGCTCTGTACAACATTACCCATTGTCCCCAACCATGTTTATGAAACAAGTGAAAAACAGTCACAAAACTGGAAAGAAATCACGTATATCAACCCAACACTGGGCCCACTTCATTCATATTATTTGGAGAATGTATCAGTGTATAAGACAGACCATCTTAACACAATGACATGTTGACCCCTATTTTAGGAACTTTAATATAAAATAATCATGCTAATTATCATATTTCATATCTGTAGCATAGAGTCCTTTAAAAGCTGCTTGATGTTTATGTGTATTACAAAATTAAAAGCGCTATACAAATTAAAAATTACATGACTTGAGAGTCACCTCTATCCACTTCCTGTATGCTTTTTTTATATTTATTAGCTGCTGAAATATTAGTGGTGGTTTTGGAACAGCAGATTAGATAGACTGCTATTCTTTCTTTTCACAGACTTTCTTTTCAGGTTTAATTTACTCTTATGTAACATTTTACATATTAATGTATGGCATTAATGTGGGTTTGATTTATTTTTGGTTATTTATGCCAATGGCTTTATTTTAGCATCATGTGTTTTGATGATGATACACAATAACTGGCTCATGATTCACACCTACATTATAAGTGTCAAAATTGAATAAAACCAATATCCACATAGTGTATTTGAACTTTTTATATTATAATTTTTTTATTATTTAAATGAGAATAGCTGTTTGGAAAACATTAAGAAATGGAATTCTGAAACAAAGATATAGACCTTTGATATGATCCATTATTAAGTCACAATCACTCAGTTGAGAAGTTTAGAATGCTGATTTAGAATGTTGGTAGCCTATAAAAGGAGGTGAAATTCCGTATTTGCTCTATTTGACTGCCAAATGGATTTCTCAGCTGTGACAGTTCAAGCGTACAGACAACTACAATGGCTTCTTCTTCTGAACACTCTTCTGGAGGTGATGCTGGTCCAACCAGAGAACAGATGGACCTGGTTGTATGTGGGTGATCTTCACCCAGAAATTACTGAACATCTACTTCTCGCAGAAGACAGGAGAGTATAGGAATAACATGAGTTTAAAGTAAAACATTAGCTTGCAAAGTACCTTTGCAAACAGACTGCCCATGGAATGAGTGACAATGCTTGCGATGAGTCTATGAAACAGACTGCTAATGGAATGGGCGCAATGCTTGCAATGTGTCTTTGAAACAGACTGCCCATGGAATGAGAATAATGCTTGCAAAGTGTGCAAACAGACTGCCAAAGCAATGGGCGACAATGTTTGCGATGTGTCTATGAAACAGACTGCCGATGAAATAGGTAACAATGCTTGCTATGTGTCTATGCAAACAACTGCTAATGGAATAGGTGGCGATGCTTTACAATGTGTCTTAGCAAACATAGTATTCATTTGAAATTATGGCAAGCCATAATATGCCAAATACAATAAATGCAGATTTAGCACATCATATGAAGTCAATCATTTAATTAAGAGCATTATTAGGTACAGTATATGTCATAATGCAAATCCATACACTGATATGATGCCAAAATGACTACTGGAATAAATAAATGGTACATCCTGTTTTGAATTCATTTATTCTTATTTTGGCAGCACTTATGCAAACTGTGTTGTGATTCGTGATTCAGTTATGGTGCTGTGCAGTTGCCTAGCATTAGATGTCAGTAGGCAAGCTGCAACGATAGGGGGCAACCATTTTTTATATTTATCTTATTTAGCACTTTTATTTTAAGTAACATGTTAACATAAAAAAGAAAGCAAAAAAATTAAATATTCAAATGAAATTGTTTTGAGGTCTGGCCATAAGTTTCTTCTTAAGATCTGGTCCACTTTACTTTAAAATAAAAACATAATTATCATTTTAATATATCACGGCTATTTGCAAATTATGAAAATGACGAGGAACATGAAGAACTGCTAAAGCCCATATCTTTGACAATATCGACCCACATAAAAAAATGGCTATCAAATATAGAACTTTTAAGAATAAATGTAAAACTTAAAAAAAAAAAAAAGAATCCCTCTTTATGAGAAATTAGCTTTTCCTTGTCTTTCAGATATTGTTTATTAGCACATAGGAGCCAGTGCAGGAGCCAGATATTTGTGGAGATATGCATTAAATGGAGAACAAACTGATTTGATGATGTTCGGGATTGAGAACGCTGACACACATCTATAAATAGAGCAAAAATGGTTCCTACTTCAGGTTACGACAGGGGCGCATGCGTAAGGGCTGACCCAGACACTGTGTTCGTTTCTGTTTGTTTTGTCTTAAAGCTGTTTTTTTTTATTCTGTTTTTGAAGTTATTTTACTCTCAGATGTTTAGAGATCCATCCATCCATCCATCCATCGTCAACCGCTTATCCTGTGTACAGGGTCGCGGGGGGCTGGAGCCTATCCCAGCTAACATTGGGCGAAAGGCGGGGGACACCCTGGACAGGTCGCCAGTCCATCGCAGGGCCACACATAGACAGACATACACTCACCTCCACATCCACATCCACATCCACACCTAGGGCAATTTTTTTGGAGACACCAATTAACCTAGCCTGCATGTCTTTTGGATGGTGGGAGGAAGACGGAGTACCCGGAGAGAACCCACGCAGACACGGGGAGAACATGCAAACTCTACACAGAAAGGCCGGGGCAACCAGGGTTTGAACCCACGACACTGTGTTCGTTTCTGTTTGTTTTGTCTTAAAGCTGTTTTTTTTTATTCTGTTTTTGAAGTTATTTTACTCTCAGATGTTTAGAGATATGCTTCTTAAATTTTTTTGGTATGGATTTGGAGTTTAAAATGTATCGTCGATTGTGTTCTTGCACTCAAAGCCAAAGCGGAGTTGTGAAGTCTGAGAAATGGCGGAGTTGGGAAGTCTGAGAAATGGCAGACTAATGAATAAGATGATTTACAGCAGTGAGGATTTACTGAGTCTTCGATATAATGTGAAAGTTCTGCTGAGACCTCTTTACGATGTACCTCTCAAAATCATGTATTCTCCACAAACAATGTGCAGGAAAAGGAAAAAGAGAGGTACTAGAGGGGGAACTCAGAATAGACTTAAACGACGTGGCAGCCGTTTTCCTCTGCCCACAATAACCTTAATTAATGCCAGCTCACTTAAGAACAAAATGCTTGAACTCGCAGCATTAATGAAATATAACAAGAGACTTCAAGAGAACGAACCTGTTTTGCATTACTGATTACATGGCTAACGGAGGAGACTAATGATATATACCTTGAGGGATATTCACTAAATTGACTGGACCGCGATAGTCAGAAATCATCCAAAACTATTGGAGGAGGACTATGTATGTTTGTCAACGACAGCTGGGCAACAAACATTATGGTACGTGGAACCTATTGTTCAACCCATTCCGAACTATTATCTGTTTCATTTAGATGACACTATTTGCCCAGAGAGATCGGACAAATCACTGTTATTTTAGTCTATGTACCTGGGCCAAATTTTGCACTTGCAACCGAGGACACTGCTGTCAGCTACAACATGGTGTTGCGCAACTCAGCGGATGATCCAGTGTTTCTTCTTGAAAATTTTAACAACTGTGAAATATACACATTTTTGTCATATCTGGAACAGTATATAACTAAATATAAATGTTTTGGTAATGTGGATGGTGCTTATGTACTATGTTTACCCCACCACTAGGATGCTCATGACCATAACGTCAACCATCTCCTTCCAAAATATAGACAGATGTTAAAAAGGACTAAACCTGTCATCCAGCAGGTTCAGTCATGGACTAAAGACTCAACTGAAAACCTCAGAGACTGTTTTGAGTCTTTAGTTCATGACTAAAATCCGATTGGATTTTTTTTTTTTTTTTTTTATGATTTTAATTGCTGCAGTGATCATGAGTTGTTGAATGATACGATTACAAGTTACATACATATTTGTGCAGAGGTGGTGGTTCAAACAAAACTGTTAGACAGACAACAGAAATGGGAACAACTGTTTGATGATGACCACCAAAGCTTTGTAAATAATTTAAATGTTTTTTATTCACGATTTATATCAAATTATAAAATTATTATAAAAGTGCTCCGTAGAATTAAACCAAATAAGGCTACTGGTCTAGATGGCCTTAAGGGCATTGTTCTAAAAGAGTGTGCAGAACAACTTGGGCATGTATGTATTAGGCTGTTTCAGGTCTTTTTAGATGATGGTTTTGTACCAGTAGCATGGAAAAACACTACTGTTATTTCAGTACCTAAAACACCTCATGCTCTTAAAGACCTTCGCCCAATTGCCCTTACATATGTTCTGTGCAAGTGCAGGGAGCATATATTATGTAAAGAACTGTTAGCACAAATTAATGGCTCTGTAGATCCATTACAATTTGCTTATATGCGCAATCAGAGTGGATGCCTCCCTGACCCTATTACATAAGGCCCAAGACCATTTAGAAAAAACGAAATGGATTTCACATCAGAATTTAATACTGTACAACCGCAAATTTTAAAAGAAAGATTGAATGATTTAGGTTTAAGTAGTTGGTTAATTTTATGGATTGAGATTTTTTTTAAAATAGGCCCCAACGCATCCGTGTAAACAGAATCTCATCTGATTGTATAGTCTTAAATACAGGGTTACCACAGGGATGTGTATTATTGCCTCTGCTTTTTTCTGTTTATATGAATGAACTTCAATGTAATCACACAATAATCAAATACGCTGATAATTTGGTTTTAATTTCTTGCCAATTGGATTCAAATTCAGGTGTAGGCTGCGTATACCACTGGCTAAAAAGAACATATATATATATATATAAAAGATTATTTGTTCCATTAGCGGTAACTGTTTAAAACCAAATTCTTAATTGAGGTAGGTGTGTGCATGTGTGTATGCATATATATATATAGATATATATATATATATTGTATTGTATTCACTAGTTTTATGCATGTTTTTAATGGGGGAAAATGTGTGTTCCATGTGTTTCATTATGTGGTATGTAAGTGGATGTACAGTATTGGCTGATAAGATGTATTTTTTTTTATGCCAGTGTCAAAGATGAATTTCTGTCCAGGAAATCTGTACAGACAATAATGTCAAAACAAACAAACAAACAAACACAGTTAGGATATATACTGTACATGTATGCAGGTTCAGTGGTGCTTCATTAACACTTTTTACAAGCTCTACAGACCATAAACACAAGCCTGTTTAACATGTGAAGCATGAAGAACAAAAGCAATGTTTTCTGTGCATTTTGTTTGAAGGTTTGCTATTCATCATTGATTTCTCTTTTGTTAAATGTGATTGTCCATATAAGCTGACACCACTTGTAACAACTGCTGTGATAATATATATTTTATGTCTATAGCACAGCAGCTAAGTAATATGCCATTTCAAGCCATATGAGCAGCGTCAGGCTGAGCAAAAGGTCAGGTAAAAGAATTTGGAGAAGAGCTGTTACCCAGGGGTTAGTCTGTACGTTTATGATCTTCTGTATAGCTTGAACAGTTGCATGGATTCTTCTCTCAATTTGGAACCGTCACCAGTTCCAAAGTAATGATGACAAATGGATGCAGCCAGGCCTTTGGGTTATTAGCCTTCTCCTCCCTTGAGGCTGCAACCAAGGCTCTGTACACAGTGAATGCTGTATTGTTGGCACCAGGAGAGTTGAATTGTCCAAAAGTGTGGAGAAGAACCCCCAAACTGCCAATGAGGACGGCTCTGAAATGCCTGAAGTTGTGATTGAATGGAACATGGAGGACAACTACAAAATGGCACAGGTTTTTAAACGGATCGAGTATCAGTCCAACGAGCCTGATCCAAATCCAATACTGTGTGTATTCATATTCTTTACTGTCAAGCCCCAAAAATTATATAAAAGAACCAATAAAACACAATTAAAGCAGTTCATATGACTCACATTTTATTCAAAGCCACTTGAAGATGTGCGATAGCTCTGTGAAACATAAAAGGCTATATATAAAATGCACACGCAGCTCCAGTCAGTAGCAGTGAATAACGCTGCTCTGTTTACAACCAATATTTTAGCCTTCACGTGGTGCGCAATATTTGAGCGCTACTCAATTAAACTACTGTGAACTTGCCTACAAATACAGGACTTCCAAGAGAGTTCAGGATGTCAAAATAAAATTGTGAGGGTTTAAAAAGTTAAAGGTGTCACGGAGAGAATCACGGAGGCAGAGATATGAACTCAGTAGCAGGGTTTATTGAACAGATGATTGAAACAGTGATTTAAACATCATGCAAGTAAATCCAGTTGAGCAGAGTAGCAAACAGCAGGTGAGTAATATCCAGACAGGGTATAGACACGATGAACAGATAACTCACAACAGTCTTATGATATTTGCAGGCAATAATGAAGACACAGGCATATTTGACATCGTAGTACAATCAGGAGTCCAGTAGTATCTGGAGTCTCAGAGATACTAGCGAAGAGAACAGACAAAGAATGTGTGTGAAAGTGGGGTATATATATGCAGTCCTTGATTAGCCACTAATGACATGCAGGTGAGTGTAATCAGAACTCAGGGGAGAGTGAGCGCTGCAGTGAGGAAGAAAGAGAGATACCGGTGGATCTGTGACAAAAGGTGCATGATTGAGATATACTACTATATATTACTATTATAATATTTTATTTTTATAATCATTTGTTTACAAATTGTAATAATATTTAAGTTGAATGGGTTCCAAAAAATTACAGTGTGAATGAAAAGTGAGCTGATATCTAACAACTAAATCCAGATACAAGTTGAACATTTTTTATTTTCTTCTGAAGACTTGAAGACTGGAATTTTGCTGCTACATTATCCAGTATACTAGTTAATAACAAAGTATAAAATACATTTATATTCAAATAATGTGTAGTTAGAGGTTTGTGTTTCTTTACATATTAAAGAGTACCCCCAATTAGTTCCACACAATAATGTAAAGATATTCTAAACTGATTATGCATAAAAACAACACTGGTACCGGATCGGGATCGGTATCGGCCGATACTGAGATTTCCAATATCGGAATCATATCGGAAATGAAAAAGTGGTATCGGTGCATCCCTAGCTATAATGGCATGACCGTACTTAAATTCTGCATTAATAAGGGGAGGAAAATGTTTGAGGAGGATTCTGGGAAATTAGGTCTATTTGAGGCAAACAGAGCAGCCTGTGCGAAGAAGCAGAGAATAACTTGTCCATGTGACTCTATTAGCCCTTTTCAACTGAAATTGTGATTGTTCTCGTGCCAAGCCTGTGCTCTGCTGGTTCACATTTTCTTCTGACCTGAGAGCTGAACAGTGATGTAATGGGTTACTGTCTATCTGGTAGTTTCACGTGACTACCTCAAACATTAACAAATATGGCGTGTCACAGTGTGATTGCATACAGCTTTTACTCTTGTTTTTGAGGATGTATTTAAACATTCGGATTAATGCAATCCATCATTATTACATTGCTCAACAAGATTGTCAGAGATGACATCTAAACTAAAGACAACAGGTAATGAAATTACATTATTTTGTATGAACTATGGCTTAACTTGCTAAGTTCTGTAAACTGTACACTAATGGATCAGTTCATGCAGTATCTTCGTAGAGTATACCATATTGCAAGTAGAGCACTCGTTTCGACGTGCTATCTGAATGCCTTTGATGTCTGATAATTTGTGTTTTTTTATTGTTTTAATAGAGCGAAGAATTACTCCTTGAGGCAAACGGTAGCTACTGCTGTTGTTAGGGAAAACTTTACCATGGTGATAAAACATTTTCCCGCCCTCCGTCTCCTGATGTAATCGGTTCCAGTGTAGAGACCAACAAGCTTTTGGGGCCAATTCAGAACCAGGTTTTTGGCCCCGGAACTGCCTTTTCTGCGGTGGAAATGCGCGAAACAGTTCGAGAATTCCAGCCCAGGAACCTGCACCCAAACCATGTCAGTGAAAAAGGGCTATATGTGACTGCTCTGATCAAAGTAGAACCTCTGTTGAGGCCACTGAACAAAGCTAAGAGCAATTCTGAAAAGCAATCTAGCCAAGAAACAGGGAGATTGGAGAATGTATATGGCTACAGCACGTTTTGACGTTGGACTTGGGGGAATAGGTGAGTGTGTGCGCGCGTGTGTGTGTAAGCGTGTCTGTGCATATACTTCATAATTGTAAACCAAACATTTGAAGTTTCTTTACCTCCAAGCATTGTATCAGCATTAGGCATGCAGATGGCAGATTTAAAGGGACCGAGTCAAGCAAGATATTGTTTTTGTAACAAACTATTCAAAAAAGGTGGAATTCATATTCTTAAGGTAGGTATGGACATAATGACATTAGCAATGCATTTTAGGTGGATCAAACTGCTTGACCAATGTATATTAGGATGTGCAGTATTACAGTCCCTACTATAGTGAAAATGCCTATTGGTGATATTACTAGGGGTGGGCATTCATCAATAAATTGGTATTCAAATATTTAAGCTCATAAAAAGGAATATTCTAATATTCTATTATTTATATGAAGGTAATTAATGAGAAAGAGATGTTGTAAAATATTTTTTTAGTCATAAAGGTTGCATCACAATTAAAAAAAAACAAGCTTCTAATTATAATCAAAACAAGCTTATGTCATGTCCTGTGTTGTTTTTTTTACATTTAAACAAGCAATGTGTGAAAACAAAAAACTAATAGAGTGAAAGCATTTAAGCTCAAGCAAAGTGAAGAAAAAGAAACCGATAATGAAGTAGACTGAGGTAGACTAACGTACAGGAGGAGTATAAACACTGAGCATATAAAAGTTATCATGTTTATATTGTATCTCATGTTTTTTGTTGAGAAAACAAGCATATCCACGTGCTCAGTAAACTATACTCATTTATACACACCAGTTTATATGATGGAATGTCCCTTACCTCAGCTAGCATAGTCTTTCTCGGATGCCATGTTTGTTGTTTAAAGAAGCGTCGTGGAGATTACGCTGCAACGGGGATGCTGCTTTCTGATGAGCTGCATATATAGTATAGAGTAAAGTGTACAACGCGTATCCAGTACATTTAAACAGGAACCCAGCTATCTCACAGTAAGCCACATTCTCACAATAACCTACTTTTCTGCAGTGACAGAACCGTTTGCTAAAATTTTTTTTATAACTGCCAGTTTCATTTTGTGTGTTCAGGATTTAACATGCTTCTCACTGTATAGATGGCCAGCAAAGCAAAATTTTGCGAAAATTCGAAAATGTTTACTATTCGAATAATTATTGCAGAACGAATATTTGACTACTCGTGCACATCCCTAGATATTACATAGATATTTTGCATTTTTAATTCACTGTAATGGAAACTGTCTTAACTTTTGGAAGTGCGATCAAAGAATGAATAAAAAAGAGATGCTAAAAATGTTGGCCGCAATTATTTCGTTCATTCATCACACTGCAAATGTAACTTCAAGTTAAGTGCATTGCATTGTGAGATAAAGTATTGTGTGCAATGTGCTCTGTACAATTAATTTATAGTTTGGGTATTTATATAATCGGGTAAAAATGTACATAATGGGCACAATATATTGTATCAATTAATCAACAGTAAGGGTATAATTGTAGTATGAAATGCCAAACATAGCCTAGGTATCCATCATCCCTTCTTGCCCAGCATAACACTGGAATAAAAACTTTGCCAAATCACGGCTGATCAGGTTTTCTTGCAATCATTGAACTGGAATTTCTATTTTCCTTTGATGCTAATGAAGAGATGGGAACACGCTCCTGGCTCACTAATGAAGTAACCTCAGAATCAGAGTGCATAAAATAGGTGCAAATATTAGACAGACAATATCAATAACTTGTACACAAGTTAGTGAATACGGCAATGAAGCGGACATTACTGCTGCCAATTAGCAGCTGGAGATACAAATTCCGCCCACAGCAAAAACGCATCACATGGCTAGAGAGAAAGGCTCAGTTCAGAGCTTAAAATACATTTTTTTTTTATGGAAATACTAACCATGGTTTGCCTAGGGCTGTTTATCAGATAAAATAAAAATAAAAAATAAGCTAAAAGAGAATACTAAAAAGAACTGCATGCATGCAAATAAAAGGCAAAACTCAACTAATTTCATGACATTACTTAAAACTGAGCAATGCATTCCAACACAAGGCAATGTTTACTACAACAAAGAAGATCGGCTAAATAACTGGATATGCAGTTATATAGCTGCAGGTAGGACCCTATAGGGCAAATTCCAAATGGCACTTTAACACCCTTGAAGGATACTGTGGGGTACACACACATGTGACAAGACGTACTGGCCTGCACCCTTTAGAGTACTCACTTCAAGAGATCTGCCCTCCAGATCTTACCCTGATGATGTTCACTTTCGAATGGCCTGTTGATTTCCATTCTTTTTTTTTTTTTTAAATACAAATGATCAAAGTCAGTCAGGACTATAACACTAACACACACTCTTTGGTTACTTACTGCAAGTTGATTCTGCTTCATCTGACCCATCTGGACACTCAGGTTCTCCGTCACACCTCCAGCGGGCTGGTACGCACTGCCCATTCTTACATGCAAAGTCTGTCGTGGCGCATGTCTTTTTTGCTGTTAAAAGAAAGAGTGGAAGATAAGAACATAATAATAATTTAGCAGTAAGCCACTAAAGTTACTGTGATTGTTCCACGGGTAAGGAGTGTTCTTTGAAAAATCATGCATGGATTTCAGTAGTTAACTGCTTTTATAAAACGGTGGCAACAGTACTAATTTAGAAGACACAGTTATATTTAAATCGGTTACATTTAAATCAATACAGTTAAATGTATTCTTAATAGACTTATTGGGTAATATATTACTATATAAATATAGTAATTTAAAACAGAATGTGCAGTCACTTTAGCCTTAAATGTGGCTCATCCAATCAGAATGCACTGTAGAGTTTCTTTAAACAACATAGTACAACTAAAACCAAACACTGGTCAATTAAGCCAACACACTTTAAAATGTATTCTGCAAGAGGCAGACACCATGACAAAACTGTATCACTTCACAGACATACTACCGACATAAAACACTTGACAACAAATTTTCATGTAGAATGACAGAGACTACATGAACAGCAAAAGTCTCATGCTTTTGTTTAAAAGAAAAATGGCAAACACTATACAGCTAAGTGGACAATGTTTCTCTGTAGTTTCTTGTCATAATTTGTACTTTAATTGGGATGAGTGTTTGAATGAAATGAAGAAACAGCTCTATTGGGAGCAATAACAAAGTCTCATGTGAACATCATTGTAAAAACTAATTGTACCCTTGCTTTTGTTTCTGTATGTGTGTTAATAAAAGAAGGCTTGCTTTAAGTCTAGTAAATATGAGGCTAGGGTAAAACAGCCTGAAGGGAGAATGACTAATGAACCAGTATCAGCTATTTCAGAGGGAAGACCAATAAGAGGTTTATCAGGCATAGAAGACACAAGGTTTAATAATGTTCACACTTTCCACATTATATCATGTGCATCATTTGACACATGCAATGCATGGATGGGCTTTTTTCCTCTCTCCAAGAACATATATTATTTCTGCCACAGCACTTTTTCAACATGCAAAAGTATTGGCAACATGCACTGGTGAATCATGCACAATAAGACCAGAAGAAACAAAAATGGATTTACAAAATATATAGGGTCAATTTTTATGTCATGTTGAATATATCAGCAAATTCACCTAATTTTGGACAAACCTACAAAAGTAAATCTAGAAAATCAAATCTCTAAAATGGAAGTATAAAATGGAAGACATAGTATATGCTCCCCCATAAAAATCTAATGCAAACCTTTAATTAATGATACAAGTAGAAAAATCGAACAGATAAGAGTGAAAATCATAGACCAAATAGACTGTCAAACAGCAACTGAGTTGCTACAGACCAGGCAGAAAAAGCTATTCTGTGAAATTTGTCTCTGGAACAGTAAGCAAATCCCAGGCCCTTTGCCTCCCATCAGAACAAGAGGATTTCATTTAAGTCTCCGCTATCTCCCCGGCCAAGCAACCTTATACTGAAACAAGCCTAGAGATTTACTAACTCATACATCACAGAGATCATGTTCCCCAGCCCTTCATCTTCCTCTGAAACCTGGACCAGTAGGTTATGGGTTGAATGCTCCCAAAGACTACAGAAAGAGGTGTCATTCAGGTTCACTCTGAATCACCCCTTCATTCTGAACCGCACACAGACTATTTTCTCATTTAATTGGGCTGCCCTGAAGGATTGGTAAATCAGTACAACCCCAATTCTGAAAAAGTTGGGACAGTATGAAAAATGCTAATAAAACAAAAAAAGAGTGATTTGTTAATTATATTCACCCTTTGCTATATTGAAAGCACTACAAATAAACATGATATTATGTTTTTACCTTGTGAATGTTTTTTTTATTTTTTAAATGTACAGTAATTTCAAATCAGATGATTGCAACACGCTCCAATTTAAGACTAATAACAATTTGACAAGTTAAAATAACAAGACAATGTGAAACAGGAGCTATTAAACAGGAGAGACGATCATGTCATTGTATAGAAGGAGCCTATAAAAACAGCCTAGTCCTTTATGAGCAAGAATCATTCAAGACTAGTCAATTTGCCAATAGATGCTTCAGCAAATAATCCAGCACTTTGAAAACAATGCTCCCCAAAGACAAACTGGAAGGATTTTTGTCATTTCAGCCTCTACAGTGCACAATATTATTAAAAGATTCAAGAAATGTGGTCAAATCTCAGTGCATAAAGGGCAAGACGAAAACCACTTCTGAATGTGCGTGATATCTGATCCCTCAGACATCATTGTCTTAAAAAACATCATTCAATAATGGATATCATGAACATGTGTTAGGGATAACTTTAGTAAACCTGATTTAGTCAACGCCCTTAGCTGCTGTATCCACAGTTGTAAGTTAAGACTTTACTATGCAAAGCAGAACCCCTATATCAACACTGTCCAGAAGTGCTACCGACTTCTCTGGGCTCAGTCTCATCTTAGATGGAAAGTAGAACAGCGGAACCGTGATTTTGGTCTGATGAGTCCATATTTCAAATAGATTTTGAAAAACACAGCCATCATTTTCTCAGGGCCAAAGAGGAAAAGGACCACCCGAGCTGTTATTAGCATCATGTCCTAGAGCCAGTGTCTGTATGGGCCAGGGGTGTATCAGTGCCCATGGCATGGGTAACTTGCACATCTGTGAGGGCACCATTAATGCAGACATATATGTAAATATTTTGGAGCAGCATATACTGCCATCCAGCACCGTCTTTTCCAGGGACATCCAGAAATTTTCAGCAGGACAACTTCAAACCACATACTGGCTGAATAAGCAGAAAGTGCGGGTGCTAGATTGGCCTGCCTGCTGTCCTGACCATCTCCAATTGAGAATGTGTGGGGCATTATGAAGTGCACAATACGGCAACGAAGCCCCCGTACAATTGTGAAGCTCAAGACCTACATAATGAATGAATGGGGAAAATTCCACTTTTTAAAGTTGTGTCTTCAATGCCTAAATACTTAGTGTTAAAAGAATAAATTGATATATATATATATATATATATATATATATATATATATATATATATATATATATATATATATATATATATATTAGGGCTGTCAATCGATTATTTTTTTTAATCAAATTAATTACATGGTGTCCCGATTAATTAATCGTGATTAATCATAATTATTTAATCGCATATACAAATATTTGCTGAGAAAGCCCCTCATATAACAATAATTCAATATTTAATGATGAAATAATTATACATAGTTATCTTTAAATATAAACAAATATATAAAAAAAATATTTATATAAAATATTCAGATAACTAAAATGCATTACATTCTTGTGGCAGAAGAGTTAATAATTTATAAGACAATACAAAAAGCGGTTTTACAATACAATGTATTGTTTACTACCATATTATTGAACATAAGTCAATCATTGGCATACAGTTCACAGCAATCCATTTCACAAGTGAGTTTGTCAATCAGTTCGAGATTTATTATGAGGGCTTGTTTAAGGACCAGTCAATGTACACCTGCGTCAGACAAGCTTGTGTAGCTTCTTGGGTGCATTGCGTCATAAACGTACGTTTTTAGGTCACTGTGTCAAGTTAAATATAGCTTAATACTTAGAACACATCTTGATATCTCTTAGTTCGGATTTGCACTCCATCAAATGTTTTGAACGCAAGAACGGAACGCATGTTTGTGTTGTGTTGTCTGCCAGATGCTTGTTTTCTTCACTGTATAAACTGCGCGTTACCACACAGCTGAAGTTTCACTTACTGCCCTCTGGAGTAAACAGGTGATACTACAAGCTTGCATTTCTCAGGAATCTTCCTTATTACGGTTCGGGGGCATTGCGATTAATTGCATAAATTTTTTTTAACACGTTATTTTTTATAAAATGAATTGCACTGAATTAATTAATTAATTAAATCGACAGCCCAATATATATATATATTTCTGTGCACATGGTATTATAAAAATCATTGTTTCCAAACTTTTTTCCCCATCAAACAGATAGTCCTGCCCTTTATGTATATATTATCAGCAAAATCATCGCAATTAAAGCCAGCATTCAATACATCGCCCAGACCTACTCACCAGCATACATAAAGAAAATACTTTATTAACAGCCCAGAAGTATGTACTTCATCAATACAGTACATACTCCATATGCGATTAAGGTGCAACTAGTTACTCTGGTACTTATAAAACATTGCCCTGTTTAAGCACTTTGATGTTAACTTGGCTCAACAAATGGCGTGTGTTTGGGGCAGGACTATCTGTTAGATGGGGATATCTAATATTATGTGCCTATTTTACACAATCAATTAATTTGTTTTGCCCTCGAATGCAAACAAAATATAGGAGAGTTAAGAAAAAAGTTTGGAAACAATGATTTTTGTACCATTTGGTGCCACTTGCCACAGAAATTACATACTTCACCTCTAAGAAATTACTTCTATCCCACATGCTGGCTCATTGTATTATGCTTTTAATTAATCACAGCAGCAAACATTATAGCTTAAAGTACTGACAGATGTTACTGACTTGAAAAGCGCAAAGAGGCTGGTGAGACTTGGGGAGTTGGCTGTTAATGTATGTTGTGCGGGTTTGAGAAAACACAGGCAAGCAGCGTAAGTGCTGGTTTTACTTATTTTCTTCTAGGAACTCCAATGCAGGCTGGCAGCTTCAAGCACCTGGTACATGGTATGCATTACAAGCAGCATATACATTATGCAGAGACTCACACTAGGCACACATACATAAAGATTGTACAAAATCACAAATATATATACACACTATATATACTGTATACACACACACACAAATCGATCAGCCACAAGAATAGAACCACCTGCCAAATATTGTGCAGGTCCCCCTTGTGCCACCAAAACAGCTCAAACCTCCATCTCAGAATGCTATTTTGAGATGCTATTCTGCTCTCCATAAGCGGTTATCTGAGTTACCGTAGACTTTGTCAGTTTGAACAAGTCTGGCCATTCTCTGTGGACCTCTCTCATCAACAAGGCGTATCCATCTGCATAACTGCCACTTACTGGATGTTAATGGCACCATTTGGAGTCAATTCTAGAGAATATTGTGTGTGAAAAATCCCAGAAGATCAGCAGATAAAGAAATACTCAAACCAGCCCACCTGGCACCAACAATTATGCAATCCAGTCCAAATCACGGAGATCAGAATTTTTCCTCATTCTCTTGGCTAATGTGAACATTAACTAAATTTCTTGACCTGTATCTGCATGAATTTATGCACTGCACTGCTCCCAAATGATTGGCTGATTAGATAATTGCATGGATGATTGTTTTAGTATTTATGTAACTGCTGATCACCTGGGATCTTCATACACAACAGTCTCTAGAATTTACTCCGAATGGTGTCAAAAACAAAAACATCCAGTGAGCGGCAGTTCTGCGGATGGAAACGCCTTGTTGATGAGAGAGGACAACATTTACATTTATGCATTTGGGAGACGCTTTTATCCAAAGCGACTTACAGTGCTCTTATTACAGGGACAATCCCCCCGGAGCAACCTGGACTTAAGTACCTTGATCAAGGACAAAATGGTGGTGGCTGTGGGGCTCGAACCAGCAACCTTCTGATTAACAGTTATGTGCTTTAGCCCACTATGCCACCACCACTCCTATATATAACAGAGAACTACGGTCTACGGTAACTCAGAATATCACTCTGAACAATTGTGGTGAGAAGAATATAATCTCAGAATGCTTTTCTGAGATGCGGGTTGCCGCTGTTTATATATACACTCACCTAAAGGATTATTAGGAACACCATACTAATACTGTGTTTGACCCCCTTTCACCTTCAGAACTGCCTTAATTCTACGTGGAATTGATTCAACAAGGTGCTGAAAGCATTCTTTAGAAATGTTGGCCCATATTGATAGAATAGCATCTTGCAGTTGATGGAGATTTGTGGGATGCACATCCAGGGCACGAAGCTCCCGTTCCACCACATCCCAAAGATGCTCTATTGGGTTGAGATCTGGTGACTGTGGGGGCCATTTTAGTACAGTGAACTCATTGTCATGTTCAAGAAACCAATTTGAAATGATTCGAGCTTTGTGACATGGTGCATTATCCTGCTGGAAGTAGCCATCAGAGGATGGGTACATGGTGGCCATAAAGGGATGGACATGGTCAGAAACAATGCTCAGGTAGGCCGTGGCATTTAAACAATGCCCAATTGGCACTAAGGGGCCTAAAGTGTGCCAAGAAAACATCCCCCACACTATTACACCACCACCACCAGCCTGCACAGTGGTAACCAGGCATGATGGATCCATGTTCTCATTCTGTTTATGCCAAATTCGGACTCTACCATCTGAATGTCTCAACAGAAATCGAGACTCATCAGACCAGGCAACATTTTTCCAGTCTTCAACTGTCCAATTTTGGTGAGCTCTTGCAAATTGTAGCCTCTTTTTCCTATTTGTAGTGGAGATGATTGGTACCCGGTGGGGTCTTCTGCTGTTGTAGCCCATCCGCCTCAAGGTTGTGCGTGTTGTGGCTTCACAAATGCTTTGCTGCATACCTCGGTTGTAACGAGTGGTTATTTCAGGCAAAGTTGCTCTTCTATCAGCTTGAATCAGTCAGCCCATTCTCCTCTGACCTCTAGCATCAACAAGGCATTTTCGCCCACAGGACAGCCGCATACTGGATGTTTTTCCCTTTTCACACCATTCTTTGTAAACCCTAGAAATGGTTGTGCGTGAAAATCTCAGTAACTGCAGATTGTGAAATACTCAGACCGGCCCGTCTGGCACCAACAACCATGCCACGCTCAAAATTGCTTAAATCACCTTTCTTTCCCATTCTGACATTCAGTTTGGAGTTCAGGAGATTGTCTTGACCAGGACCACACCCCTAAATGCATTGAAGCAACTGCCATGTGATTGGTTGATTAGATAATTGCATTAATGAGAAATTGAACAGGTGTTCCTAATAATACTTTAGGTGAGTGTACATATACATATATATATATATACATATATATATATATATATATATATATATATATATATATATATATATATATATATATGCACTGGCGCCAAAAGTTTGGAATAATGTACAGAAGTTGCTCTTATGGAAAGAAATTGGTACTTTTATTTACCAACCCAGATAGCAAAAAATATCCGCACGGCTTCTTTTTGCCGCCGTCCCTAAGCTGTCGGCTATAGGTGCGTCACCACTGGCGGGGATGAAGCGTTTGCCGCCGAATTCGTCACGCCCATTTCCCAGATAGAAAAAAATATCCGCGACGGCTTCTTTTTGCCGCCGTCCCTAAGCTGTCGGCTATAGGTGCGTCACCACTGGCGGGATGAAGCGTTTGCCGCCGAATTCGTCACGCCCATTTCCCAGATAGAAAAAAATATCCGCACGGCTTCTTTTTGCCGCCGTCCCTAAGCTGTCAGCTATAGGTGCGTCCCACTGGCGGGGATGAAGCGTTTGCCGCCGAATTCGTCACGGCCATTTCCCAGATAGAAAAAAATATCCGCACGGCTTCTTTTTGCCGCCGTCCCTAAGCTGTCGGCTATAGGTGCGTCCCACTGGCGGGGATGAAGCGTTTGCCGCCGAATTCGTCACTCCCATTTCTTGCGACATGCGGGCCACCCGCTTCATTTTCTCTGGCGTTTGCCTCCGGTTGATCGACGGCGGGCGGCTGGCGGCAAGCCGCTTTGAAATGCAAGGATTTCTACTCTCAAAATCGACCAGCCATGTTGGCTATTATTATTTTTTGCTCCAAACCCATTAGGGTTTATAACGGAGGCTTGACTCTTGATTCCATGATAAGGTAAGGTTTAGGAAATGACATTTAAATTACTTTGAAACTCTGAAGCGATTATACAGTAATATTTGTAAAATATATTGAATTATTTTATGCACTTGAAAATTGTTTACATTTCTTTGATTGCTGCGCATTTGAGACATGCACCAATAAACCAAAAATAATTCTTAAAACTTAAAGTAAAACTTGGCAATAAATATCTTTATGATTCTGATTAGGTTTTAAAATAGATATTTAATTCATGGTATGAACAATTTAGCAGAATAAATTGATGAAGTTAGACTTTTCACGAATGCCTGACTATCAGTGAACAGTGAAAGACATCTGCAACATGGCCAAAATATCGGGTATACTTTAATTTTTTTTATTAATTTGCAACCATGGTGATATCTATCATAACCATGAAAATCCCTGTTTTGACGTGAAGGATAAACTCAATGAAAAAGCGAAATTATCCTCTGGTTTCACAGTTGCGCAGAAATTTTGTTTATGTCTACATTTTTTTGTTATTTTACCTTTTACAGGTTTTGCAATTATGACCTGTACAAATGTTTAAGAAAGTGTTAAAGTCCCTGTAAAGGCAATACAAAAAATCTAAACGCATTATAAATGTTAAAAATGTATTGCTAAAACACATGGCAAAAACTGAACAGTGAAGTTCTGCTGTCGCCATATCTGTTTCCGGCTTACTTGCGCGTCGCCCAAAATGTCGGTTTTTACTCGATGTCTCCAGAATCTTCCGAAAATACGCGTCGGCGGTGTTCATCGCATTGTTGATGCCTGATCCCCTGCTCTGACAAGCAAGAGGAAAAGGGCTTTAAACTCTACATATCGAGTTATCTGCACAACTACAAGGGTAAGTATTTTAATCTAATGTGATGTGCCGGCATATAGCGGCTAAGCTAGTTCGCCACGTGTTCATTTTTAATGTAACGTTAGTATAGAAGCTTGTTTTTTCTTAGTTTTAAAGCAGACTGTTTGTTAATTTTTGTGATAATTGTGATATCAATTATATTAACTTGGTCTCCTCTCAGTTTCTAATAAAGATCAGGACACCGGTGAAGTCACTGTCAGGGCACTGTGCTTCAGGTCCATAAGGAAAGCAGATAAACCTCACAGTTTGAGTGTATGGTGAAGCTAGAATTAATAAGACCACAGTTATAGGCTTGTTACTTTAATAGCCCGATGTTCCTGGGGACTCGGCTAAGGTTATTCATGATTAATGTAACTCAAATGAAAACAGTTATTGTAGGCAGGTAAGTTTCCCTAGCTGGTCCCCTCTGTGTAAAATGCGTTCTTATTCAAGTTTTCAACTCAGTCATTGTGTTATAAGTATTAGGCTATCATGATTATACAGTGAGCAAGCTATATAAATAAGTATTTAATATAATAAAAGTGTAGAGCAACAACCGAGGGTGTAAGGTAAAGGCTGAATATTGTAGATTTATTACAATATGTTGCATGTTTGAATTAAAATACCTGTGGATATGCAGGAGCACACACTCTACAAAGGCCTGACTGGAGATTTGCCTGATCTATCCGTCCTTCAGGTGAGTAGGGATATAACAATAGCACATTTCACTGTACAGTATGATATATCAACCAAAATCTGTATACCAAAATTTCTTTATTTTCTTTTTCCTCCCTTTTACAAACAAATATTCTGCTTCAAAGAAAAAAATGAAATTGATGTTATCATAAGGGTTCTTCATTATGAACTTGTATGCCATGCATAACATACTGTGGATAGAAATTACAGGGAAAGTTACTGGTATGATAATTGTGGTTATATTATATTACTATTATATTTAGTGTATTGCTAATCAATATATTGTTACTTCCCAGGTGACAGCGGCTCACTTCAAGAGCAGGTGAAGCAAGTTAGGACAATGTTGAAGACATTTGCTCGCACTGGGCAATCAGGTACAACATGCAAACAACACCTGTGGTTGTTGGTTTAATTCCCACTGGGGCCACCTGTACATGTAGTAGACCTAGATATAAATGTCATAGTTTAGTAGTTGAAGGACCAGGACTGACTACTTTATTGTTTTAGTCTGGGAACCCCTGTAGGTGCAGATCAAACCCTAATGCTGCGACGTCTTGGAATTTGGCGATGTTGTGCGTAGCATGGATGACAAAATGCTATGCTGCAACGTTTCAGTGCCAATGTGTCGGTTGGAGAGTTATCCCTGCCAGGGGATCTGTTACTCCCCCCTAGACACCCAGGAAGATTTGGCGTTGCTTGACAACAGTTTGAGGCAGGATAAAGAGCTCCAGCAACGATTTGTAAGTGTGCCGATTTCGTTTATAACGGTATAGGGTAATCTAAAATTTTAAATTAAGATCGTACACTGCATATTCTACAGTCTGAATCCACAGCCTGTCACATTTTAAATTTATGAGACGCTTCAGAGAAATGTAATTTGTAACATGTTTTTTTGTATTTTCAGCTTCGGTTTTTGGCAATCAAATGTGGGAGGGACCTAAAGACAACCGTGTGTGAATGCTTCAGAGTATCTTCTCTAATCACCTTTCCATCAATACAACCTGGACTGGTGTAGGGGATAAAGCATGTTTTAGAGACATGTTCCTGAAGACCATTGTTCAAAGTAAGTTGGATATTTTTTTGATATTTAAGTACATGTGTATGACCTTATGCCATTCAAATGGAATGACAGATCTTTATTTTCTACAGGAGCCATCCGGAAGAACCCGGCAACCCAGGATGCCACTGATGAGGCGATCCAGGTTAACGTTACGCGTTACCTGAAAGGAGCATCTGAACATGAAGGTGGAAAAAGGCGCAGAACAGCTGAGAGGGACCCACAGCCGACCCCTTAAACCTAGGCTGACTACTGACACCCCAGCATCACTGACAACTGGAACCCTTTCTTTATCCTGCAGTCAGTAACATCAAGACCCCTAAAAAAGCCTGCTAAAAGTGTCAGACTACACTCACCCAATCCACACTGTTCACTGTGGAAATGTTTTTTATTTTTTTTTTTTTTCTCTCGTGACCCTGCTTTGAGGGCAGCTCCTTGGATGAATATGGGACGGTTTGTCCTTTTATACAGGCGCACGAGGAATCACTGAAGATATGCCAATTTGCACTGCCTCATTCTGGAGGTCGGGGAAAACCGGTGATTCTTAGCCCACTACGCCACACAGTCCCCAAATTCTGATTGGCTGTGTTCTCTACAGCCAGATTTTCTGCTGTTAATTATATTTATTCCCACTTGTTGTCATGTGTAAGTTGAATGTCAAAATGTATATTATACCTGTTATCCTGCACATTCCTTGATACCAAAGATCTCAATTATTTCATATACAATTTGCTGCTTATTTCATTGTTACAGTGCTTAACTATTCTATTTTTAAATATAGCTTGTAAATCCTAGATTATACATCTAATACTTGATATTTGCACATTATCTGGTATCAAATATTCTACTTACCGTGACTTTAGTACTGGCTTATTTCATTCTGTCAGTGCTTAACGATTCTATTATAGTTTGTAAATCCTATTTCATACCTCTGATACTTCATATTGCACATTAACTAGTACCAAAAATTCTACTTTCATTCCGTCACAGTGCTTAACTGTTATTCTATTGTTAAATATAGCTTGTAAATCCTTGTGCCACAGGTCAGCATTGCAGTTATAATGGTATATTCTACTCCAGAGTTTTACTCTAAATTATTACCACTTAACCTATTGTTAGAAATGACTTGTAAATATGATGTTATACCTCAATTTATTTGGTATCCTGCACTTTATTTGGTACCAAATATCCTCATTGCTTGTGATTACTGGTAATTCTTTTCATCCCAGAGCTGACCTCTTTATATTATTAACAATTATTGTGTTACAATAGTGTTTTTTTTAAAAAAAAAAGAAATTGGAAACCTGCATGTTCTTTTGTGTGTGTGTGTGTGTGTGTGTGTGTATATATAATGTTTGTATTTTTCTGTTATTTATATTTCAGTGATCTGACATCTTGTTTCATTGACAGTTACTGTACTTTGAAATGTGGAATTAAAACGCCAAATGGAAATTTGTCTGGTTTGATCAATCATTATTCTTGATAAACTGCATGCTATAAATATAAATATATATATATATATATACACAATAAGCGGCGGCAGATCGCTCGAAAAAAGCGTTTGCCTCCGACGGTCCACCTTCGATATAACGGCGGTGGAGTGGCGGCTGGCCAGCGGGCCGTCCGCGGAACGAAGGCGGTAGGAAGGCGGCTGCCGCCGGGGACCGCCGTCAAACGTGTTTGCGATATCGCCATTCTGCCGCTTCTACTGCCGCCACCGCCAGCGGACCGCCGACTTATTGCTATCTGGGAAAGTAGCATTCGACTGATCACAATGTATAGTCAGTACATTAGTAACGTCAAAAATGACAAATTGAAAAAAAATAAAAAAGAAATTAGACTACTTCAAGTGTTCTCATCAACAAAACCCCCATGTGCGGCAATGACAGCTTTGCAAATCCATGGCAATCTAGCTGTCAGTTTGTCCAGATACTCAGGTGACACTTCACCCCACACTTTCTGTAGCACTTGCCATAGATGTGGATGTTTTGTCGGGCACTTCTCACGCACCATACAGTCTAGCTGATCCAACAAAAGCTCAATCAAAACACTCTTTTCCAATTATCTGTTGTCCAATGTCTCGGTTTCTTTGCCCACTCTACCCTTTTCTTTTTGTTTTGTTTTTTCTGTTTCAAAAGTGGCTTTTTCTCTGCAATTTTTCCCATAAGGCCTGCACTCCTTAGTCTTCTCTTTACTGTTGTCCATGCAACTGTCAGCTGAGGACATGTGAGGAAAACAAGAGTCTCTGATGTACTTATCCTCTTGTTTAGTTGTACATCTGGGCCTTCCACATCTCTTTCTGTCCTTGTTAGAGCCAGTTGTCCTTTGTCTTTGAAGACTGTAGTGTACACCTTTATATGAAATCTTGTATAGCATTGTATAGCATTCATTCCTCAAAACAATTATTGATTGATGAGATCTAGGAAAAGCTGTTTCTTTTTTGCCGTTTTTGACCTAATACTGACCTTAAGACATGCCAGTCTATTGCATACTGTGGCAACCCAAAAACAATGTTAAGCTTCAATTAACGAAACAAATAGCTTTCAGCTGTGTTTGATATAATGGCAAGTGATTTTCTAGTACCAAATGAACAATTTAGCATGATTACTCAAGGTGTTGAAGTGATGGTTGCTGGAAATGCAGCCTGTCAAGATTTAAGTGTAAAAATTCAAGATTGTAAAGATTTAACTTTTTTCAAAGTGATGGTGCTGTTTTTTTTACATCAGTAATGTCCTGACTATAATTTGTGATCAGTTGAATGCCACATTGGTGAATTAAAGTAGCAATTTCCATCCGAAACAGCTAAATCTGTCCATTATTCCAAACTTTTGGCCGCCAGTGTGTACACACACACACACACACACACACACACACACACACACACCCACTTATAATGTCTCTGCTGGTGTTAGTTATTGACATTCCCAAGGTTCAATGCTTCTGAGACCACAATGATTACTGAAAGACTGCTGGCCTATGATATTTAGCTAGCAGTATGTGCCCTCTTTGTGTCTGTTGCCACGTTTCAAAGAGCGGTGGTCTGGACAGGACACAAGCGTTGCTCAAGGTCCTTCAATTTCACAAACCATTTACTCTAAGACTTCACAGAGAAGGTCAGGCTACAATCTAAACACGCTTGACATGTTCAGCTTCCCCAAAACTGCCAAACACACCTGAATGTGTTAAGCATTGGGATGTTTAACAGATTTTAGAAAACAGTAGTCATTTGTAAGGTTTTAGTCACTTTATGCTGGTCTAATGCTCGTTAAATCTGATGTAAAATTCAATAGTCCACTCCACTCATGTTATCGCGAGAAATAAATCTTTTAGCCTATACCAGATCAGAGGTCTGTAGTGTACTGTTTGGGGAGGTGCTGTGATTGACTGACTGTGGTTTATGTGACTCTGAATGCTCATTCGAGATAAGAGAGCCCACCTCTTATAGGATAAGGCAATCATGGTGCCATCTTGAGTAGGGCTATAAACACGGACAGGTCATAACCGTAAATGGACTCTCTGAATAGAGCCACCTCACCGGGTCAATTTTTTGCCTTTTCTTTTTAACATATCTGTGCCACTTTGACTTTTCAATATTTTACATTTAAAATCCTATATTAACCGCAATGAATGACATTATATTATTGTATATTTGCTGTGATTATGTTGGCAACATAAAATCAAACAACATCATGATGAATGCCACATAGATCTTAAAGAGCTTTTTATTTGGACTTTAAGCTTCCTAAAGACCACCCTGATGGTCTAGTTTTGTGTATTCTCCTTGTATTATGATTTGCTAGCATAAAGTACTAAAGTAGATAAATATTGATGTTTATAACTATGCATTGTTATTTTGGAACAAAAAAAAAAAACAACAAACATCATTCTTCCTTATTAACCTAGTAAAAAACAACTTGTGGTTAGGGGTTTAAATCGGATCTTATATCGATTCTGTTGGCCTGCGCTCCGATATTTGCCAATACTTCAATGTCTGCCACAATACAATTTTGATTTGATTCACTTCAGGGCCCTGCGATCGATATTCCAATATTATGTGCCTATTTTACACAATCAATTAATTTGTTTTGCCCTCAAATGCAAACAAAATATAATTTGAATATTTTATTGAGCTCTCTGAAAAGTGCAAATTTTGTATCCTCATTGGAACATCCACAACAAAATTAGGTACATCAGATGTTGAAAAGAGTTACACAGATAATAATTTTAAAAATAACGTCACACATAAGAGATCATCAATCATTTGATTACATCTGATTCAAATTACTTACATACCCATGAATTGTTTCCAACTATCCGTGCTATCTGCGGTTTTCTTGGCTACAACTTCCAAAGTTTAAATGAAAAATTCTGTTACATGGTATAAATGTTAGTAATGGTGTTGATGTGTAGATGTGTAAGTCATATAACTGATGCTGGAGCTAAGCAGGTGTTTTCTCTTTCCCTCTTTAGTGCTGTTCAGAATGTCAGCGTTGTCAAGATGTTTCACATGATAGTTAAACTGCTCCATGGTACTTTTAAATGGCAAATTCTCATGAAAAATTAAAATGGGTCACATGCGCAACGATATGGATGGAAGCCAGAATTAATTGCGAATGTGAGCAGCTCTAAATTTGTCACGAGAGCTCACATTTTAAGGAGTGCCTGGTTGAAGTGCTCACACTGATCCTGCCACTGGAGCTCATGCTTCACGGGAAGCCCGGTTGATGCGTGCGCACACCGCACAGATAGCAGAGCACAATTTGGCTTCAAAGACCCCACGCACGTCCGTGTCCCAAAAGCATATTTAGAAAAGCATATTTAGCATTACATTTAAAAAACGAATTACCCCAAACATTTTTTTATATTCTTTAGACCTATATATGCCTTTTCTTTTCTCAAACATAAATTAGCTTTACCCTGTTCTGTAGATGAATACAGTCGGCTGAATGACATTCTCAGAATGTTCTGCAAGACTATAAACTATCAGAACTATTTGTTCACTTTCAGAAAACGAACTTTTGAACATTTTAAAACGTTTAAACACTTTAAATCTAGCCATCTTTACCTCAGATCGCATTTACGGCTTCTTCAGAAAATATTATTTTGCATTATGAAGCTAAAATAAATTTTAGATGATTATCAAGTTCAGTTGGTCATTAAAAGTTGCTGGAGAAATATGCAGGACATAATGCAGTTGTGATGACGATGCTTTTGATTAGATGATTGTATCATATGTAAACCCTGATATTTTTTCTTTAATAGCTGTGCACACAGTATATACACATCGATTGATGGTCCTTATACTGAGACAGAAAATTTCCGCCACTACTTTTGCCGGCAGGTTTCCAGCTTGAACAGGGCCATGACGATCCGCTTTTGGGTCGGAACCCGTGGCATCCTGCAATATGCGCAACATCAGGACCAATATTACAGTCCTATCAGAAGGGCAACTGTACCGTTTTGATTGCAATTCCTCCTCTTCTGATTGATTTTATTTGTGAAAATAAATGACAATAAACTGGCTAATTTTAATAAAATTGTCTCAATACTCTCCCCATTTTCGAAGGAAAAAAATTAGGGACATCTGGGAGGCGAATTAGCGATAAACACACATTTCTGAATGGAAACGGCACACCCTTTTTATCGATTAAAGGCCATTTGAATGGAAACGGGCAGAAGGCGGCAAATGTCGCAATGTTTTTTTTTTGTATTTTCATTTTGTCGATAACAAAATAGTGCGAAAGGTGGATGGAAACTAGGCTTTTGACAAATAGCACAGATGGATGCAAAAACATTTTCATTGTGAATGGCCACTTTGGATAAAGTATTTCTACAGTATTGTAAGGTAGAACATCACATTACTTATATAATATTTATGTTTTTTCTCATCTGTAGTGTACATGTGCATAGAAAATGTTATCTCCAACTCTCTGGGTTCAAAGATGACAAAAAGAAAAAAGCTGGAAGAAAATAAGAAATAATAATCTTACAAACGGCAAAGGTGACAACAAGATTAAGCCTGAAACCCAGGTGGATTTCAAAGGCAAAACTGAACTCCTTTGAGGAAGTGAGAAAATAAAGCCCTTTGTGAACAGCTTTACACTGTCGCTTTACAGCTGAATAACACACTAATCTGCATCTACTGCCTGTGTATCAGACACCTCATTTACCTTTTTGTTTAACACATCAAGGAGTTTGAGTGCCTTTGTGATGAGGGAAGACGTCGTTTGCAAAAAGGAAGGCAGCTATGAGCAAACACACACTAAAGCCAGAAAACTCCTAAGCTTTAAAAGCTTAAATTGAGCATTTTGTCAGTTTGGAGTTTGTTCAGGAATAACAAAGCCTTCTTAAGGAAAAAAGTTAAAGGTAGTGTGAAACTAGGTCCATTTAAAAGATCAAGTGGCACAGGGGCAACCCGCTGAATGGAGCATTAGGGAGCTGGAGGTAAGATGCAGACTAGTGCTGGTGTCAGCAACTTGGCTGGGAATGAAAGTTTTCTAAAGTGCTGACCCAAGACCAACTTCTTACAAATATAGTAAATCCATGCAGGAATATGCAAACCTGGATTTAAAGGTGGTGCACAATTACAACAGTAGTTTAGGAATAAGCATGTGCACAACAGTGTAATCACTCTCATGCTGTTCCAAACATTCCTTATTCAATAGAACACAAATGGAGTTGTTTCGCTGAACATTAGCCTCAGGCACCATTCACTTTTATTGCGTTTTCCCCAACAATGAATGTGAATGGTGACTGAGGCCAAAATGACTTCCACAGAACTCGCATCGGGGGGGGGGTCAACGCACAACTCAATGCCAGTGCCAAGCAACTCCACATGAAAAGCACTGCAGAGAATGTATTATTTAAATGTTTGCACTAGCAGCACAAATTATATATCATCTGAATTGCCCAGTAATTATTGGCTGCTTTTTCGAAAGGTCAGCAGAAACTAGGTCAAATTTGAAATAGTTTGAACATACAATTACTTGTGATTTGTGATTGTGGGTTGAAATTAACATACACATTTTTTTTTTTTAAGTAATTCCATTATACAACATTTTAAATAACTTAAAATGTTCATTATATATATTTACACTTAATGGAATCAAGGCAATTTTTTTTTGCTTTCCAAATTATTTCTTGAATCGCCTTGCGGGCCAGGTAAAATGGTCTTGCGGGCCTTAGACGTTCACCGCCCCTTCCCTGAAGTATCATTTCAAGTGTGTCCTAAATACAGAAGTCAATTCTGAAACTGAATGACTGGTATGACTGGCAATGTTGAGGCAACATATTCACAACTGTAAACAAGAAGAATGAATACCAATTCTTTAACCCGATTGGTGTTAGTTATTTTTTACCAAAGTGATATTAGTGACCCTGGTAAATGGTATGCACTTATATAGTGCCTTTTAACCTTAACGGTATTCAAAGCACTTTACACTGTAACTCATTCACCCATTCACACACATATTCATACACCAATGATGGCAGAGCTGCCATGCAAGGTGCTAGCCTGCCATTGGGAGCAACTTGGGGTTCAGTGTCTTGCCCAAGGACACTTCGGCATGTGGAGACGTGTGGGCCAGGAATTGAACCCTGCGATTAGTGGACAACCCGCTCTACCACCTGAGCCACAGCCACCCCATAGGCAAAATTCAGTTTTTTCCCCATAGGCAAAAACCAGATAGGCTAAAGTCTGTCTATTTCAATAAACCGTCACCAAGAGACATACCATTCTTTTTTTTATGGCTTTAATGTAAATACTGTTGTCAAAACATTTTTTGCACATAAACCCATTTGTAGAATGTGGTTGTCTACTATATATAACTGAACTCTCTATGCAGAGAATAAGATTAGGCATTTAGAATAGGAGTGATAACTATATATAGCTGCAGTGTGCACTGCATGTGACCAGAGAGAGAGACATTTTTGGGAATTAGAGAGTGAACAAGGTCAAAAAGTATGAGGTTCCTAATTAGCACGTTATATCTTTATACTGTATGTTCCTCTGCAGCTATCCAATATTTCTCGATCTGTTTATATCTACTGATTTCTGCACTGTTGATGTTTCTCCTCAAATAAATAAGAGCATTAAAATGTTATCACGCAGCAACCATTAGTGCACAAATATTTACACTGACAATTGGATGTCGGCCATCTGGGCGTCAGCCTCAGACTGGGCGTACCAACCCGAAGGCGGCAGTCCAGTCGAGTCTTCCGCGTCAGATGCCGGAACGCTCTCCAATGCAGCAGCGAACTCATCATCCATCTCGGGGGCTCAAAGGAGTAAACAGACCGGTTGTGAGGTGAGCCGCTCTCACCTTGAGCTCGAACGGAAGTCAACGAGTGTGAGTGGGATCTACCAGGCGAAACAGAGTAAGCTGCCATCCCCAAATCGCCTCCATCGCCTTCCGGGTCATCCTCAATCCCATGGGAAGATTGAGAGAAGCGGGGGGGCGGCTGGAGTGTCGTTCCTCTTTAAGATGGACAGCCGCGACCACAACGTTGCCATGGTACGGTTCTCGCAGTGAGAACACGAACCATCTACAAACGCCCAGAGGGGAGCCTGCCCAAACACACGAGGCAGCGCCTGTGACCGTCAGGAGCGGAGAGAAATCAACCGCATCCAGGAACTACACAGGGTCGGAAGGGCATCTTTATAAAGAAGAGTCCTGAAAAGGACGTTCAACGCCAGCTGTGTATTGCTCTTTTAGAGAAAATAAACTCTTTTAGGAGGAAAATACTGTTTTAGCAGCGCTGTCGAAGTGCCCAAACTGCACTGCCGTGCAGAGAAGGAGAAAGCCGCTGATATGTGCTGTAGATCCAACAGCATAAGCTCTGCAGAGATGAGTGGAACAGTAAGTGATCTCAGCTCGCTGATCGCACAACTGCTCAGACAGAAGCATGATTCCCTCCTTCAATACCCGTATGTCCAGGGGAGGGACATGCAAATTCTGTCTGCCAATTTCTCATTGGCTTTTCTCAAGTTCAGAGGTAACTGAGGCCTTCAAAGAAGTCCCCTAGTGTCGCTTAACTTGACACAACGTCGAAGTGAGCGACAGACGGGGAACTATACTTAAATGAAATCATTAATAGGATGGAAAGTGTGGATTAGAAGAGCAACAATGTAACCAATGTCATTCTTGGTTCTTTGGAGCCCATCAACTGATTGCATGTGTTTGATGCAAACACTGAGCATTGTTGTTATTTTTGGCTTTGAGGTGAGCTAAATGCAATCACACAGATCACGTCAGGGTCTGTCAAAGCAAAAGCACCTTACTGTCGGTCAGTTTCATTAAAAGAAAGAAAGAGATGAGAATGAGAGTGAGGGATTAGGAAAGTGATGTTGAGGCATGAGGGGAATGATGACACTGTAATTCAGCTCTATTATTGGAATCCAATGAAATAGCTTTTTTTTAATCAACATCAAGACATTAGGTTAAAAAAAAAATGGTATAAGGTAAAGTGTATATTTTAAGTGCTGTGAATAGTCACCATTCCCTTTCCTTCAAATATTTCATGAAGTTTCACAATTAATATGATATCACAAAAACTGAGTGCGAAATAAACTATTAAAGAATGAGCAAAATTTTGTTCTCAATAGTTTTAGATGGAGAATACCACAAATTTCTAGAACTATTTAATTTCAACTACCCAAATAATCACTTTCAATTGGACCAGAGAACTTATCTTTCAATTAAATCAGTACCTTACATGAAACAGAAAGTGATGAATGATTCGGGTAAAAGATTTTAGAATAGTCTGAATATCTATTGTTCAACCAATTCTACACATCACGGATCCTTTGTGTTTGCTTTTAAAGAAAACATTTGGGTTATTTTATAGTCCTTTGAGCTTCCAAACTTAGCCTACTCTCAAATATGATTAACTTATTTGTATCATTTTTTAAATATTTGGCAGAATTCTGCAGATTTCTGCAGATCAAAAACGATGTCATGTGGGTTAGTTTGAGTATAATAGCAGTATGTGAAAACAGTGTCATGTTGTGTACCGTTTAATTACTATGGACTCACACATTATAAAGTGCCTTTTAAGGTTTTAAGTGCCTAGTTAGACTAAAAGGAGATGTGTCTTTGAGGTGTTTAACTGGTGTTGTAGTACAAGTGTAAAGCCGTTTAACGTGTGGTCAAATTGCACACAGGTGTTTGAACGTGTAATGGAGCAGGTGTGTGAGAGCGCTATTTATGAGGATGATAAACAATTAGAGGCCATACCCTCAATGCCAAATACCCTCATTAAAGACTGCACACATACTTACATAGAGCTGTGGGACCTCCCATAGCAGTGAGACCTTCCCTCCCTTGTTCACTTATTTCTAAAATAGAGGTCAGAATCTCCTTCAACACACATACATATGGCATGAACAAATGTGCTGCCTTCTCCCCTAGTCTCAGTCTCCTTAGTGGTCAATGTTTTAATCAAATCCATCAACCTCTCCAACTTTGTCCACTTCTGCCCCCCTTTAACTTCTGCATAGTGTTTGTGGTTAAATAATGTGGTAATTAAAAAATTATCTCATCATTTACTCACCCTCATACCATCCCAGGTGTGAATGACTTTCTTCTGCAGAACACAAATTATGATTTTTAGAAGAACATCTCAGTTCTGTAGGTCCATTCTGTAGGGCAAGTGCATGGGCACCAAAATTGTTATTCTCCAAAAAGCACATGAAGACATCATAAAAGTAATCTATACAACTTCAGTGTTTTAATCCATATTTTCAGAAGTAATATGATAGGTGTGGGTGAAAAACAGATTTGTACGTCCTTTTTTGCATGAAATTCTTCTCCCAGCCCAGAAGGGGGCGATATGCATGAAGAATGTGAATCTCCAAAAAACACAATTTAAAGAATGTAAAAGTGATCTGTTTCTCACCCACACCTATCATATCACTTCTGGAGACATTGATTTAACCACTGGAGTCTTATGGTTTACTTTTATGCTGATGTATGTTATTTTTGGAGCTTCAAAATTTTGGCACCCATTCACTTGAATTGTATGGACCTACAGACCTGAGATATACTTCTAAAATCATCATTTGAGTTCAGCAGATGAAAGAAAGTCATACAAATCTGGGATGGCACAAGGGTGAGTAAATGATGAGGGAATTTTCATTTTTGGGTGAACTATTCCTTTAACAGCTATGAAACATGGCAATTAATGCATCCAGTGTAGATGCACTTTGACAGGAGAGACACATTCTGTCAGTGGTGGATCCTGCAACTCTGCAGATGATTCTAGGGTGAGGGTCACATACAAAACAGTGAACTGTCGCACACACAACATGTTAAAGAGCAGCATGATACAGTAATATCACAAACATACACAGCTGCAGCTTTTGGTTTAAGACATGTTATGCATACTGCAGCATGAAAACAGAACCCCGGTGATGAAAATGGTGGTCACGGGCACATTTGGTGCTCACTACTTACTGAATTCTGTATGATTGTCCACTGCTGTAATTCAACCTCTTATTTCACAACTAATTGTGTTTACAACAGCAAGAACAGTTATCTATTGAAAAACATAATATGTCAACATTTTTAAAAAGCTTACTTTTCTTCAGCCAAAATAACATTTCCAATCCCTTATGTTTGAGGGCTAAAACAAAAGCTTAATGGAAGGAGTACAGACAGCAAATTAGTGTGCTTGCTGCAGCCACTTAAAGCCTGCCCAAAAAAATCTGTGAATAAATTAATCATAACATGGCAGAGATGATTATAAACTTGTTTTGATTGATGCACTCAACAGGGGTTTACACTACAGCAATAAAACCATACTTGAGACGACATGCTGATAAACTACATCCGATCTCATTGTGACACCTGTGCACATTTGTTCTTGTCTGAGTGTGAGTTGTACGCTGCCTCATCTGGTTCAGTGCCCAATCAAATCCTATCATCAGAGTGTGTGCTCAACCACAGAAAACACTGTCATTTCCTTTATTAATCCAAATGTATGTATGTTCATCTGTGTGTGTTTGGAAGACGGGGGGGGGGGGGCTTCACAAAGCGGCAAGCCCCAAGTCAAAAGATATGGGCAAATCTGCCCTGCTGACATGGAAGAATTCATTTAAATTACAAATGTCCTCCATCGCTTGGCAAAGACGAAACGCAACAGCCACCAACCAAATGGAGCATTGAGGAAAGGAAGCAGGGTTCAGTAACATAAAGAGAACAAGACAAGAACAACATCCTGCTGCTTTGATTTGCGCTAATGATGACATGAGATTATTTCCTTTGTGACAGAGGATTTTCCCTAACAACGGTTTGCTGCATGCAATGAAAATCCAAAGTGTGTCTTTCATCCTCCCAAGACACACCTTTGTCTTTATATCAATACACTGAGTGAACCTCATGAAAATATGTACAGGTTATATTGCACCAAAAAATAAAGAGACCTACACACATAAATAAATAATTAAAAAGGCAGCAAAAAAGCTACAAAAGAAAAAATTATATTTAAAAATATGTTTACATGTCATTAAGGGGGTGCAAATTGACCAGCCTGCGATGGACTGGCGACCTGTCCAGGGTGTCCCCCGCCTTTCGCCCAATGTTAGCTGGGAGAGGCTCCAGCCCCCCGCGACCCTGTACACAGGATAAGCGGTTGACGATGGATGGATGGATGGATGGAAATTGACCAGTGACGTGCTCTTGACTCTTTGTGAGATTCATCCCACTATACTATTTATCATTAACAGGCGTTAGTCTTTGTAAACCTTCCTTTTTATTGTTTTGTATATTTTTTCCTTTGTTGACTGTTTATATGTAAATCATATGTAACATTCTGTCTGAAATGGTCAGTGTCAGGTGGTTCTTGTGTTTTCATTTGCTCTCCACTACTTGCAATGTACTGTAGCCTCTCTCTCTCCCTCTCTCCCTTGTTGCTTATTCCTTTGTGAATGCTTGTCTCAGCCCTGCTTTTCTGCAGCGAACACAATATTGTGGCCCCACCATCACTCATTGCCAGGCAGTGTGTGTGTGTGTGTGTGTGTGTGTGGGCATGTTTATGTGGTTTACAAGGACAATGTTTTAGGTTTCAAACTGGTATTATGCTATAAATGTGGTTTATGAGGACATTTCTAGTGTCGTTAAATGATGTTTCATTGAAAATGTAAAAATGCAGAAAGCTTTTTGTGAGGGTTAGGTCTAGGGGTTGTGTTAGGTTTAGGGGATAGAATCTTTAGTTTGAACAGTATAAAAATCATTATGTCTATGGAAAGTCCTCAAAATGATAGGTAGACCAATATGTGTGTTGAAAATGTAAAAATGCAGATTATTTTTTTGTGAGGGTTAGGTTTAGGGTTAGGAGATATACAGTAATCTATAGTTCATACAGTATAAAAATAATTATGTCTATGGAGAGTCCTCATAAGGAGAGCCGCACCAACATGTGCGCGCGCGTGTGTGTGTGTGTGTGTGTGTGTGTGTGTGTGTGTGCCAGTGTTTGTTTTTGGGGTAGAGCTGGTCTCTCATGTGAATGCAGAGATTGTGGTGGGGATGGGATGATTTTCCTACATCATACAAGCCAGACACACCCACATGTATAGTCCACAATCAAGTCATCTCATTTATGAAAACCCTAATCAAACTCAGCGTAGGTCAATATTGCATCTGTTCATTGTTCCAAACAATGCTGATAGCGCTGCTCGATGATGAGAAGTACATATTTTTTTTAAAAAAATACAATATTAGCTATTATACCCAACAATCATCTCCTCACCAGCACTCCAGACTGACTTTTAATATCTCACATTAGAGCTCTAATTAGCAGCATATGCTCCGGCATCATAGCAGAGGGGGTAAATGGACTGGGCTTTAACAAAGCCTTAGACTCAAACTCTATCTTGACTCATTATTATTCAAAATACCTAAGATACACATGATCCTTCAACAGCACTATTACTAGATGCCTTTATTTGTGGATACTAGGTGTCAACCGATATGTTTTTTTTTTTTTCAAGGCCTATACGATATCGATAATTAGTAATCAAGGAGACGGATAGATCCAATATTTGGGGATGATATACATTTACAGTAAAAATGAAAAGTTTAGTGTCAAAATGTACACAATCTCCAACACAAAGAGTTTTTTTAATGCCTATGAACATGTGTTTAATAAAATATTATCTATATTTAATCAAATTACATAAATATTATCTTTTGAAAAATACTGGGAAACAATTTCAACATACTTAAAAAAAAGAATTAAGTAAAGGGAGATCCAAGCAGTTTACAAATACTGTTTGCTACAGTTAAGTACTGTATAAATGGGCTGACTATCAAATAATGGAAATGCATTTCATCATAAGCAGAGAACTCGCAATTTCAATATTTCTGTTGTCTTTTTTACCATCCATGCCAGAGATGATGTTATCTCTGGCTCTGATTCATTTTCACAACATTTAAACAAAACTATATTTGTTTATTATCAATAGGCTCAAAACATGTTGATTAATAAAGCTAATTTTAGACTGAAAAAAAATTGTTTATAGTCTAAAGGTGCTCTGGAACCACGATAAATCGTCCTGTCACACACCTTGCTTAGCTGAACTGTTGGAGTCTTATCAGACACATGAAGATTGTTTCACTTTGATTCGTTCTTGTTTTCTGCAGTGTATTTTAGTGAAAGATGCCAGTATCCATCTATATTGCTGCTCACTGTATTTCTCCGCTGTGGTCTACTGTTGTTAAAATAACCACGTCTGCAGCTCTAATATACAGCGCCTCTTGTTGCTGGCTGGGGAGAGAGGCAACGTGTGCGGAGCACGAAAGGGCACAAATGAATTGTGTGTTTGGTGCTACAGAAAAATATTCAATGATACAGCGCTGAAAGATCAGTGCTTTCTACGCCCCAGAACACGTGTGGTATACACAGCTTAATTGTTTTTTTGCGCTGCTAACTTAAAATGTAGAAATGGTGAGTGGGGACAACCGTTGATATGATGTCTCGGGGTCCGGACCTGGACTGTAGTCCGCTAATTGCTGACCACTGACATAGAGTATTGTGATATTTATTGCATCTTCAATATCTGCATTTTCACCTTTGAATACAGCGTGTCCTCTCATGCATTTTCTCTCCTCTTTTCCACCTCTCCCTCATGAATATGGAGTTCAGTGTTGATTAGCCGTTTACTTGTGACATACCAATCCGATAATATTGTGGGTGGGACATTGAGCCAGACTTTTGAGACTATAAGCAGCACCCTTTCAAAGAGAGGCAGTGAGCATCTGAGCTAACGAAGCACATTTTAAAATGTATTTATTAAATCAGCAATCACATCAGACAAAATAACGATTCTGATTATCTGCCAGGCCAATAATCGATTGACCCTTAGTGGACACAGGCTTTACACATACAGATTTACAGATCTTCACAAATGCCTTTTTCACAGATCCTCTCGCTGTCATAATAATCACATTTCTTTAGCTAATCTCTCTCATGCTTTGATGAAAATCATTATGCCGTGTGGGAGGTATTCGCACAATGACTAAGCTGCCCTGTTATATTACAAATTTGCTTGATTTGTGTGAAAGAGAGAAAGTGAGGCTGACATGGATTTTTGTTGAAGCCTCTGAATTATAAAAAGCAACGGTGTGATCCATCAACATATGAAGGCAAAAAATAACAGCAACATATAACATTAACAAGTCTTTAAATTGCAAACAATGCTAAATCATAGTGATGCACCAATATATCAGCTAATCATCAGTACAATTAGATTCTGAATTTATGCAATTCTGTTTAAAAACAGTCAATGATCTGGGACGATTATTTCCTGTCAATCAAAAGAGGGCAGAGAAAAAGTGACTGCCAGTCAGCATTTGCAGTACATCATATCATGGGCTTGTGCAATACTCAGTGCAATGATGCAAGGATGTTCTGAATGGTTGCTAGACAGTAGTGAAAATTCTAAAACTAAATCGCTTTCAAGCAACAGCACACCTCTTTTCAACATGCTGCACAATTTGAGTTATCATTCATGTCCAAACAGTGTGGGAAGAGTTCACACCTAGGTTTAGGGGTTTGTTCAAATCCCTAACCAGGATTTTTTTTTTTATGGATTTCTGCAGTACATTACCCATCATTTATTTTTACAACATGGTAAAATATTGATGAAATTCAATATGTGAAAGAATATGTTGATTTCATGTTAAACTATTCAAAATAACTTACTATGGAGTAAAATAGTAGTGTTGAGAGCTAGTGAGCCCCTCGTTTCTATTTATTGCACCAGAGTCAATTCTATCAGCCCCTCTTTGATGTTTTGTGTATCACCAACAGCTCAGAGCTATTTGACATGGAGCTATAGAGCAGGATATTTAGCCATATGTGGGGAGTGGAGTTTTTCCTGTTGCTGAATGTCTCACACAAAGTAGATAATCAGGCTCCATTGAGCCTGTGACAAAATTAATTCCAGTCTACAAAGGAAAAACTTTGAAAGTCCATGGGAAATATACATGTTTGCTTTTTGAAGTCCAGCCCACCCTTTTTAATCTGCAGGGATAACCGAGAGTTACCTCCAATTGTGAGAGTGATTTTAATCCGCACAGTTATGCAACCACACTTACCAAATCCAAGTCCACTCACTTCCTCTTGTTGAATGTTTTCCAGTCACCTAAGCGTATCCAGGGCTACCCCCTCCCCCAATTAGAATATAAATGAATTCCATGCCCCACCGCTGTGGTTGTAACAATGTCACCCACCACCCTATACCCACTGACTTCTCCTATGGTTTTAGGGCTGACTGACATGTGGGTAAACATGGTGCTGGTCTGAAATAGTTGGAGAGAGAACTCCTGATGGGATGATGTTCTAAAGGCCCATGTGTGCCGTTTTCTAGGTGAACAGAGGGATACGTGTTCAGCACTGTTTCATTCTTTAGGGAGCTATGAAAGAGTGAGCTTCGGATAACCCTTTTAACATGACAGGGCCAGGGAAAAGGACATAGCCCAGCGGTGGGGTGAGGGTGGAGTCTGGAGGTTTGACGGGTACAAAAGACATCTCTTCTTAGACTTCGGAATTGTGTGGAAAGTTTCATGGCTGAAAACAGATGAATGGGGCAAAATAAGTTTGCTTGGTGATCTCACATTTTTTCATTTGCTTAAAAAAAGCATAAAAAACTTTAACACATAGGCACACCAAAGTAACCCAAAGCACTTTTGACATTGGGGCTGGACTACATAGAAAAAAAACAATATGTTGTTGTAGTCTTTTGACGATATACTGTATATACACTCACTGGCCACTTTTTTAGGTACACCTGTACATCTACTTATTCATGCAATTTTCAAATCAGCCAATCTTGTGGCAGCAGTATAATGTATAAAACCAAGCAGATATAGGTCAGAAGCTTTAGTTAATGTTCACGTCAACCATCACTATGGGCAAAAAAATTTTGATCTCAATGATTTAGACCATGGCATGATTGTAGGTGTCAGATGGGCTGGTTTGAGTATTTCTGTAACTGCTGATTTCCTGGGATTTTCACATGCAACAGTCTCTAGAGTGTATAGAGAATGGTGTGAAAAACAAAAAACAACCAGTGAGCGGCAGTTCTCTGGACAAAAACGTCAGAGGTAAACGGAGAATGGCCAGACTTGTTCGAGCTAACAGAAAGGCTACGGTAACTCAGATAACCCCTCTGTAAAATTGTAGTGAGCGGAATAGCATATTAGAACCTTGAGGCAGAAGGGCTACAACAGCAGAAGACCATGTCGGGTTTCACTTCTGTCAGCCAAGAACAGAAAACCGAGGCACTGTTGCAACATGTGTTTCTTTGGGTTACTGTCACCTTCCTGTCAGCTTGGACCAGTCTGCCCATTCTCCATTGACCTCTGTCATCAACAAGGCGCTTTCATCCACAGAGGTTGGTTGTTTTACGCACCATACTCTATACACTCTAGAGCAGGGTTTCCATTAGCCGGTAATTACTGGCTTTTGACAGTTAAAATGTCCTAATGTCCAACAAATTGAAACATGGTGGACACAATGTCCAGTAAAAATATTTACACGATACGTCAGCAGCAACCCCGTTAGTTGATACCACAAGAACACAGCGTGAGGCACAGCATGCCAATGATAACAGCGATTCATTGCCACAGAAGTTTAAATTATAAACTATAACGACATAACTAGGGGTGGGCGATATGACCAAAATCTTACATCACGATGTGAGTTATATTATATCACAATAACGATATAGTGTATATCACAATATAGTCAAAAACTGGTTTCTTTATTAAATAACCATAATGCATATTTTTGGGGGGATAATCTAGTTAGTGAATTAAATACTTCCTCTTACATAATTTCTCTTTATTTGGAACTTGACAATAGTCAAAATACCAAAAAAAAAAGAAAGAAATAACACTCAACTTGGTTTTAAATCATAACCATAATGGTTAATTTTATATTATGCCACATTTCAGGCCGATATGTTGTTGACCATTATTATTATTTTCATTATTATAAACTTTCCTAAAGAATTTAAAGATCTTCCCAAAGCAATGCAACAAAGAAAATAATAGGCTATAGGAACTACAAGAGAACTTACATAGGCTATAAGAAAATAAAATAAAATTAATAATAATGTTGAGCGTATCTTTTGGCTCCCTTAATATTCTTTGTCATGCTTCATTTTGAGGAGATAAAACAGACTGAACCCACACCAGATGTCCCACCTGTTTTAATAACAAGCTCCTCTTAATTCTCTTGACTTGTCTGTGAGTCGTCCTGTTCTGTGGAGATTTCTTTCTCTTCAGGGTTCTCCCTGGGTCTGAAATGATTGAGTAGCAGGGGGCCTGGCTAGCTCAGCGAGTATTGACGCTGACTACCATACCCTGGAGTCACGAGTTTGAATCCAGAGTGTGCTGAGTGACTCCTGCCAGGTCTCCTAAGCAACCAAATTGGGCCGGTTGCTAGGGAGGGTAGAGTCACATGGGGTAACCTCCTCATGGTCTCAATGGGGCACATGGTAAGTTGTGTGTGGATCGCGGATAATAGCATGAGCCTACACATGCACAGTGTCGATGTCATGCACAGTGAGCCATGTGACATGATGCGTGGGCTAATAAGTGGCAAATTTAGTTTAGTTCCCCATTCTGATTGTTGATGTGAACAATAACCAAAGCTCCTGACACATATCAGCCTGATTTTATAAATTACACTGCTGCCACATGATTGATTAGATAATAGCATGAATAAGTAGGTCTACAGGTGTACCTAATAAAGTGGCTGGTAAGTATATATATATATATACATGGCTTTTTCTTTCTCCAGAGTATCAATTATTTTTACCAAACAATCATTGTAGCCAAATTGATACAAAATGTTTGATGCAAGAAATAAAACACAGTAAAGTTTTCCATATTGTTTTTCTCTATATGAACAGAATGAGGAATGTTTAAAAATTGGTATGTCTATGTATAACAATATATAGGCCCTACTATTCAACAGCAATATTTTCCAACTTAAAGAGTAGGATTTCTTCACAGATTTTGGAACTGTGCAAAAAGTTTCACTACAGAGGCAGATGAGTAATGACAAAATTATACTTAGTAATATTAGTTTTACTCAGTTTACTTTGTGATCAAACAAATAAAAAGCATCTGATCACTAAAAAGCTAAAAACATAATAACACACATACATCAAATGTAATCCAAAGCACATGATCACACACAAACATTGCCCACACAATTTAAAACCTTATCACACCCACAAACCCCCACACCTTTGAACTTCTGGCAGTGAGTGTAAGAGTGTTTGATGCTGTAGACCAGCATGGATCTGGCTGAATTGGACTGAGTATCTATCAAAGGTGTCCAGCATTGGGAGGGAATCTCTCTGATCAATGGCTGCCCATGGCTGGTGAGCCATCTTTAATATTTCAACTGTCTGGGCCTTGCAGCTCTGTTGAGGCAATTTAGCAGATTCTAGACCCTGCAACAATCCAATAATCTGCTGTATGTATCCAGATGTTTTAAAACATTTATCTAAAAGAAAGTAATTTGATTTTAACGCCCACCTACCCACGTCTGACTTTTACACCAAACCATTCCACTGATGCTATGAGAAATCAGCTGAAATGAATGAGTATTTAACAATAATATGCTTAATTGGTCATTCACTTGTAAAAAATGTACTTGTCCGGAGACAAAGGAAAAAAAAGATAGAAAGACAGATAAGACTCTATTGTCATCATTAACAATTAATAGGGACTAAGAACAAAGTGCTGAAAGATGATAACTCATTACTCACCCTAAAAGGCTGTATGCATTTATCTCTTCTGAGGAAAACAAAATTAGTTTTTTAGCAGAATGATAGTCACAGGCACCATTCACTGTCACTGCATCTTTTTTTCTTCCATAAAATAAAAGTGAATTGAGACTGAAACTAACATTCTCCCTAACATCTCCTTTTGAGTTCCACAGAATAGAAAGTCAGACAGAACAACATGAAGGCGAGTAATTATGACAGAATTGTTGGTAACACTTTACAATAAGGTTCCATTCATTAACATTAGATAATGCATTAGCGTTAATGAACTAACAATGAACACAATTTTACAGCATTTATCAATCTTAGTTAATGTTAGTTCCCCGTCTGTCACTCACTCTTCGTTGTGTCAATGAGTTGACACTAGGGGTCGCTCCTGAGGAGCCCAGAAATCTCTGATTTTGAGAAAAGGCCAATGAGAATTGTCGTGTGGAATTTGCATGCCACTCCGCTGGACATACGGGTATAAAAGGAGTGACGCTGAAAATAAACATCAGATATCTTCTTCGAATCCGAGAGAGCAGTCACAGAGCTGAATTCCTCTGCCATTCATTCATCTCTACAAGCTGTTGATTTTACCGCACTTTCCAGCGGCCATCTCCCCCTCGCATACTACGTTGTGCTGAGCACAAACCCCTGGGCGCTTCAGCAGCTGAAAAAGAGCTCACATGTGAATTGAATAACTTCATTTATATATATATATATATATATATATATATATATATATATAAAAACACCAATAAAAGAGTATATTTCTCTAAAAGAGTGGTGCAAACAGTGAAGCATCTTTTTCAAGATATCTTTCCGCTTGTGTGTATTTCCTGGTTGCGGTCGTTCTCTCTCCCTGTCTGATGGCCATGATCGCTGCCTCTTGTGTCTGGGTTCTACCCACGCAGAGTCAGCGATTGTGGATGGTTCATGCCCTCACTGTGAGAGCATGGCCATGGTTACATTGCGGTCGCGGCTCGCACTCGTAAGAACGCGAGCCACCCCAGCCGCTCCCCGACTCGGTCCTTTTACCTATGGGTATGAGGCAGTGTCGGCTAGCGCCGGTGGCGATATGGGGACCTCAGTGGGAGCCTCTCCGCCGGGTACAACCCCACGGACCTCTACTCCCAGCCACGCTCGTATGCTCCAACCGAGCGCTGGGGCGCGGTTGCCGGTTTGCTTCACAGCGGTCCCGCGATCTCGTTGGGAGTGCCTGACGACGGTAAGATCTCGATAGCGGCATCGGAGAGCGGATTCATCATGTCTGCCGCTGAGGACTCGGCTGAACTCCCACCCTTGGGTGCGGTGGCTCAGTCGCAGGCTGACGCAGAGCTGACAGCCATGCTTGCCCGGGCAGCCACAAGTGTCGGGCTGGAGTGGAACCCTCGCGTCTCAACGATTGGTTCCTGGGGCCACAGCGCCGCTTACGGCTACGCTCCGCCCCCATTCCTTTCTTCTCGGAGGTGCATGAGGAGCTTACACGCTCGCGGCAGGCACCTTTTACTGTGTGCTGGTGAGCTCCTCCGCTATCACTACCCTCGACGGCGGGGCAGCATGGGGCTACACAGCGATTCCCCAGGTGGACCAAGCGGTTGCGGTGCACTTATGCCCGCAAAACACCTCCACCTGGCGGAACCGCCCGAGGCTTCTGTCCAGGGCCTGTAGGCTGACGTCGTCTCTGATGGCTAAAGCCTACAGCGCCGCTGGGCACGCCGCCTCCACCTTGCATGCCATGGCACTCCTGCAGGTGCACCAAGCCAAGGCACTTAGAGAACTACATGAGGGTAGTCCTGACCCGGGTCTAATGCAGGAGCTGCATTCGGCGACCGACTTCGCCCTCCGGGCAACGAAGGTCATGGCGCGGGCTCTCGGGCAGGCGATGTCCACCTTGGTGGTCGAGTCGTGAGAGGCTGACAAGGTACGTTTCCTTGACTTCGCCCGGCAGTTCTCAACGGTGAGGAGGCAGACGGAGGCTATACAGCACATCCTGCCCAGGCGGAGCTACAGACCCCGCACCCCGTCTGCTCGTCGCCCAGCGCGTCCCCCTGCGGTACCAACACCAGCACCGCCACGGCCCGCCCCTCGGGGCCGGCCCCGACACGGAGCTGCCTGCAGGACGGCGACGCCCCCTTGCCAAGAACCCTAAGAAGATTTCGAAGCACCCCTGAGATGGGCAGCCCTGGGACTCAGGAAACTGCACTTTGGGAGCTGGTAAGCAGACCACTCCCTCCCCCGCTGGAGGCGCGGGTGGAGAATCCTTATTTCCTTTTGAAATGTATTTTGCCGCACGCCCAATGGGCTGCAGTACCCACATTTAAATAAAAAGTGCAGTTTCCTCAGCCCCTGGGCTCTAGTTCCGGTATCCCCTCCTCCTTGCCCATCCTTAACTGTGTTACATCGGTGCCGAAATCCCAGGAAGGAGGAGGGATGCCCGTTGCACAGTCCTCGACACTGCCATCCACCCAGGGGAGCGCCGCTGCCATCTGCCAGGTGACGGAGTAGCCCGACCACCCGGATGCGGGGAATGGCCGCTGTCCACGGGGCAAGTGGGGACTGGATACCCCGACCGCCTGGAGCGAGGGAGCCGCTGCCGGGGGCGGAGGACTGCCCTGCTGTCTCCAGAGACGTGGAGAGGTCGAGGGAGACTGCCGTCCGTGAGGGGAGGAGGGAAAAAAACTCTCCGACCGCCCGGAGCGGAGGAGTGTCCCCATTTGTTGCCAGAAAAGCGGAGGGGTGTTCTGCCCGCTGGGGGTCGAAGGTTTGACTCCGGTTCGCCCGGGGTTGGAGCGGCTGTCGTCCGCCTGAGTGTGGAGGAGTGTTTGAGGACCACGCAACGGTACATCAGAGAACTGGTGAGTGAGCTTTTTCTCTCTCTCCTCTCTCTCTCCCTTTCGCACCATGTTGGCCTTTTCCCTCGCCGAGCGCGCACAGTCAATGCTGAGCTGTCTGCAAAAGTTCATGGAACACGTTGGTCCCACTGAAACCCTGACCCAACCGCTGAAAGCGCCGAGTCTTTGGCTCGGCTCCTCAGTGCGATACTGATGTGTATTTGCAGTGTTACTCCTTTTATACCAGTATGTCCGGGGGAGTGGCATGCAAATTCCACACGCCAATTCTCATTGGCCTTTTCTTAAAATCAGAGATGTATGGGCTCCGCGAGGCGACCCCTAGTGTCAACTCATCGACACAACGTCTCGTTCCCTCCATCAGGGAACAGAGGTTACGTCAGCTAAAAATGTTTACCTTTTGTAAAGGTTAGCTAATTTCATTTTTGTGTAAATTATCTCGAGAGTATACACCATTTCTCACCAGTTGCATTAAAATCGGCTGTTTCATGTACAAAATGCATTGAAAATGTTAACAGATAAAATCCTGAGAGAACCTTGCTGCTAAATCAATTATGATGTATATTCAAAACATATATGTATATTAAAAATAGATCATGTTTTTATTTTGTTTAATTTATTAATGTTATAGTATAATTATATAGTGTATTGTTATACTTATTAAAATTGACTGATTCAAATGGCAGAGAAAATACCATGGATACATACATCAGATGGAGCTCTAGAAAGACGAGAGATGTAACAGGTCTTCAGGATGATGCATAAGTCTGTGGGAGAGTGGGCGATGCGAAAGAGGGAATTCCCCGCATTTTGAAAGTGAAACATTCGGAAATGATAAAAATGTTCTCAATCCCGCACTATTGAGCTAATATTTGTTTTTGAGGTTTTAATCAGGCTACTTTTTCCGGTAGGGCAAGTACAATTCTCTTTAACTTGCCCGTTCAAAATTCTACTTGTGCCTGACAAGCATTAATGTCAAGCCTTGCAATATCTATTCTCTTAATTACATGGTCCATTTATCATATAAAGGAATATTCCTTTTTGTGGATGCATTTGTGGCATAATGTTGAATATCACATAAATTAATTTCGTAAATGCCAAAATCTTGGTTACAGTGAGGCATTTACAATGGAAGAGAATGAAGCCAATCTGTACATATTAAAATACTCAATGTTTCAAAAGCATTACCATAAAAATTAAACCATGTGTGTTCACATGAGTATAGCGTGATAACATATCTCAGAATATTCCCTTGATGTTGTTGTTGTGAATATCAGTGATGATAAAATCTTCAAAAGAGGATAATTACAAGAACATTGTAAGGTGAGAGACAGGTAACATCACAGTAAAAATGTGACCTCATAAAACCAACCAAACAAAGATCACATGCTAATCACTGTTTGGCAGCATCACATGCTGCAGTGTTAACATCCAACACAGAAGAATCTTCTTGCATTGTTCCCCCATGGAATTCCTAAAGAATATGTTGGTTTCATTAGTATTCCTTTGAGCTAATGCTGTTTCCCCTCAGTGGGCCCAGAGTGCAAGGTTAACAAAAAAGAAGGAAAGCATTCAAAAGAGGGAAAACAAAACCCTGCCACTTGTGATATGAATGTGCACCACTCCTAACTTCATAAAATCAGCACTTAACATAGCAGTTCTAGGGTTTTTTTGTCTTTAAACCTTTAAGATCTTGTGAGGAACAGTTACAAAGCTACTTCCTTTTAGATTTTATCACAGTGAATTGAACATTGTGCACAAAGAAATGCCTAAATCTCTCAGAAATACTCTGAGCAGCTAGTGTTGTCCCACTGAGCTCTAACAACAGGCACCAGAGAAAGAAATTAGAGGAGCAGTGAAGCTCTATGGAGAAAAGAGAAATTAAAAGGCAGGAGAGGGTGAGAATTAGACAGCAGAGATGAGCAGACCCCATCCTAAACAATGCTGTCAGTCTGGGCCCAGGTCCCAGGCTCGAGATGGGAACACAGCGTGTCTGTGTTTGGCTCTGACATCCGGTGAATAAGAACGAGCATTCTGGAGCAAGATGTTAACAGAACATTTGCTAACAGTTCGCTCATGTCTTTGACGTATTCTTTTTCTTCACTGATGGATAACGCATCCCATTAAAAAAACACTGATTTGATGAAAGCTGGGTAGGAAGACGTAGAATGTCACACTGCTGGCTTCAGTGCGCTGAAGGAATACATTCATAGTATGATACTGTTAACTCAATTAATGCGAAAATTCTCTCCTCTCCTCCTCTTCTCTAACTCTGCTGCTTATCACAACCACTTTTGCGAGTGTTTTTCAAAACTGTGTTGAGAACGGAACTGTGCTGAAACAGGGGGTGACCTGTCATGACACTTTTAAGTCCTGTTAACATCCCATCCGACCTAAAAAGAAAATGTAATCACTATTAAATTAAAAGTGATAACAACATCAGGTATGATCCACACTTTAACAAATTAAGAAAGGTACCGCCCACAGTTGGCGAAGTGATCCTCCCGCTTAGCTTAGATCCACCCTCATTAAAACCTGAGCAAGCAGCACACAGTCCGCAATAATTACTTCCTCGCTAGAGCTGCTTGTGCTAACTACTGCTTGTCATCAACGATGGTCAACACAAGGCTGGATTTGCTTCAAATCTTCAGATCAAGGATGGATCGATACCAACTCTGCATGACCCAACTTTAGATTTGCAAGTCTGAAATAAGTTTCGCACTTTAGACTTTTTTTAATATTTGCAATTTGGTTTTCTGAATTTGCGAAAAAGCTTGTTGTGAAAACATTGTGCTTTATGTAGCAACTAGTCCCTAACTACTTTATTATTAGTTTATTATTATTATTATTATTATTACTAGTCCCTAACAACCCGATCTGTGAGGTATTTTGTCCCCAATATGTCCCCTTTAATTAATTCCCTCATTTATATGCATTATATATGTGTGTATATTTTAGGTCTGTCAATCGATTAAAATTTTTAATCGAATTAATTACATGGTGTCCCGATTAATTAATCGAGAATAATCGCAATAATTCAATATATAATGATGAAATAATTATACATAGTTATCTTTAAATATAAAAAAATTATATATATAAAATTAAAAAAAAATATATAAAATGCATTACATTCTTGTGGCAGAAGAGTTCATCCTTGATAAGTTCAAACAAAAAGCGGCTTTAGAATACAATGTATTGTTTACTACCATATTATTGATCATAAGACAATCATTGGCATACAGTTCACAGCAATCCATTTCACAAGTGAATTTGTCAATCAGTTTGAGATTTATTATGAGGGCTTGTTTAAGGACCCGTCAATGTACACCTGCGACAGACATTTTTTTGTTAAAAGTTAAAATAGAGGTACGTACAAACAAACAATATTTTCTCCAAAATACTACAGCGTGGACACATTCCCAAAAAGGGTGAGGGGCAGATTCATCTACAGCATTACAGAAGGAGCAAAGTGGATCTATTTCAGGGAGCATGTTTCTTAAATGAAGATTGACTGGGTAAAAATGGTGTAAAAGTTTAAAGGACACCTCCTTAACCTTGTTGGTAATTAAATATTTGTGAGGTAAACACCATTCGACCTGCGTCAGACATGCTTGTGTCGCGTCTCGGGTGTGTTGCATCATAAAAGTAAAATGTTTAGGTCACTGTGTCAAGTTAAATATAGTTTAATACTCAATCTTTAAACACATCCTGAGATCCATTGGTTCGCAATTGCGCTCCTTCAAGTGTTTTGAACGCAAGAACGTAACGCATGTTTGTGTTGTGTGTCCGCTGAAGAGTTGTTAATGTTTTGTTCACTGTAATAAACTGTGTGTTGATCACAAAGCACTGAAATTTCACTTACTGCCCTCTGGAGTAAACAGGTGGTAGTACAAGCTTGAATTTCTCAGGAAAGCATTGTGATTAAATGCGTAAAAATTTTTTTACACATAATTTTTTGTAAAATGAATCACACGTTATTAACGCGTTAAATCGACAGCCCTAATATATATTAGGGCTGTCGATTTAACGCGTTATACATATACACACACATATTCACATACATACAGTAATTCTAATTTATTTCAACAAATTTTGCATCAAGAGCACGACCTCCTGTAACACCAATATCCAGACAATAGACACTAATAATGCACTAAATATGTAGATCCCAATACATTTATAAGCCCACATGTATTCCCTGTCCTTTGTCTACAATTATTTGGTGTAAAGTTATACTTTTGGTGAATCCATGAGTTTCTTGATTACGTTGTATTGATTTAATAAAGCTCTATAATTGGGTCCCTACGCTCCTTTCACCAAGTGTTGTATGTTATAGAATGCTAGACAAAGAACAGGAGAACATGAGGGCTACAAATACACAGGGCACTAATTAGCTAACAAGAGACATCTGGAAATAATTAAGGATGGAAGAGGAAACAAGACGAGAACTAGGGGTAAATTCCTCATTCCTGCGCCCTAATCACTTTGAAGGGCAGAACCATTGCAGTGGGTACTCTGAATAGATCATGGCATTACTGTATGAATGTACCCTTCGCTAACAGTCTTGTTGAAGTGCCCTTTGTGAAAAGATTAATTATCTCACTTTTGTTTGGATTGATCCTTCAAGTAGAGTCTCGTTCCCTCAGTGCCTTTTAAGGCGCAAACAAATTCCATTTGTAATTCACAAAGAAAAAGGAATTAAGAAAAACAAATTAAAAAGAAATATCCTAACAATAACCAATAGACAGGAAACAAAGCAATAAAACATTACAGTTACCTTAAGGAGAAACCTCTACCTGACCTGACCCTTAAAATGACTCCAATCATTGAGGTAACCACAATACTTTTAGATTCACAATACAACTTGAATAAAACTTGAATACAGTGTAGATCTAAATCATTTCCAGAAAACCAGAAATCCAGGAGGTTTTATAAACAATAAAGAGATAATTTAAGACTGCTCTTAATGAGGGTATCATTAGAGATCATTTATGACCATCGATGTGGCATAAGAAATAAAAAAGAAGGAAAGAGTACATAGAAACATTACCCTTCAAAGTAAAGTGAGTGAATGAAAGTAAGAGTGAATGAAAGACAGAAAAATAATGAATCTGTCAAACAGAGGGCCAGTGAGAGAGAGAACAAATATATCAAGTTGAATAAAAGGAAATGATATTGAAAACTTGTGTTGCTAATTAAATGTTAAAATGATATGGGAGAGCAGTGAAATTCCACACTAAATCAGTTGTTGCAAATAATGAGGGACGTACATAAGTTACCTTGTACAGTAAGTGCTGTGATTACCTGTGGCGAGTCACTTCTGTGCTGATATTTACAAACATTTTGCTTGTGTGATATTGCTTAAATCAGTGTTTATCTGATCAAATAAATGACTAACTAAAATGTTCATTGACTGGGGATCTCATTGACTAGCATATAATAATTTTTTATTTGGAAAGTTCCTTCTAAAAAGTAGCTAATACTCAAATGAAGAAATGTTTTGAAATGTTTAAATATTTAATAAAAATTTGGTCTGTTACTGTTTGAAACACGGTTTTATCATTGTGCATGTTATCATCAAATAAAATATTATTTTCATTGATTAAAATGATATGCCACTTCAGCCAGAGTAAAACTAATAAAAAAATGTATTAACATGACATGACGAAACATTTACTACATTTAAAGGATATTTTGGTCAAAAGACAAACTCTGACTAAAATAAATAAAAATAAAAAATGGTAAAAATTAACACTGGCTTAAAGTCGGAAGTAAATAAAAATTGACCACATTTATTTTAATAAAGAGCACCTATTGTGGTTCCCCTTCTGTCGCTCTCTCCACGTTGTGTCGGAGAAGCGACACTAGGGGTCTCTCGAGCGCCGATATCCACCTCTGATCTATGAAAAAAGGCCAATGAGAGTTGGCAGCCAGTATTTGCATGTCCCGCCCCCGGACATACGGGTATTTAAGCGGCGCAAATACGGGAGTTCATTCAGAAAATTTCTTCGGGAGCCGATGGTCTGTCTGCAGTTTGCTGCGAGTTTACACACCACTACGTTCCTGTTTCCTCTGACGATCTGCATGCTGTTGGATTTGACGGCGCACAACAGCGGCTTTCTCCTACTTGCACGGCGTGCATTGTTGCCCCTGAGCGCTTCGACAGCGCAGACACACACACACACACATACAGTGTATTAAAAGAGTTATTTCCCTTAAAAGAGTGAATTTCTCTAAAAGAGCAAAACACAGCGGCATTGAACGTCCTTTTCAGGACGCGTCTTTTTCAAGATGCCCTTCCGCCCCTGTGTTGTTCCTGGATGCGGTAGAAGCCTCTCTGCTTCAGACGGCCACAGGCGCTGCCTCACGGCCTGGCCGTCTATCCTCCAGAGTCCGAAGCAGATGAGCTCGCCGCTGCATCGGAGAGTGCGGTGTCTGATGCCGAGGACTCCCCTGGACTGCCGCCTTCAGGCTGATGCCGACGCTCAGATGTCCGACATGCTTTTCCCGCATCCCCCCGGTCCTGTTTTTCCCAGAGGTGCATGATGAGCTGACGTCTACGTGGAGAGCCCCGCTCTCCGCTCGTCTAGGTGCCACCCGCTCCACTCTCTCCACCCTCGGCGGCGAGAGCGCCACGGATACTGGCGATTCCCCAGGTCGATAGGGCAGTTGCGCACCATCTATGCCCGGTAGCCCTACCTCCTGGCGCGGTCGCCCGTACTCCCATCCAAGCCCTGTAGGACAACATCCTCGCTCAACGCGAGAGCCTACAGTGCGGCTGGACGCGCTGCCTCCGCCCTGCATGCGATGGCCCTCCTGCAAGTCCACCAGGCCAAAGCTCTCAGAAGCATGCACGGGGGTGGACCTGATCCTGATGTGCTGCAGGAACTGCGCTCAGCGACCGACCTCACCCTGAGAGCGATGAAGGCCACAGCGCAGGCACTCGGACAGACAATGGCCACCCTAGTGGTCCAGGAACGCCATCTTTGGCTCAATCTGGTCGAGATGCGTGAGGCCGACAAGAACCGCTTCCTGGACGCACCTGTCTCCCAGATTGGCCTTTTCGGCGACACCGTCGAGGACTTCGCCCAAGAGTTCTCCGTGGTGAAGAAGCAGACGGAGGCCATCTCCCATATCATGCCCCGCCGCAGACCTGCCACTACGGGCCCTGCCCCGTCTGCCTGCCGAGGGCGTCCCCCTGCAAAGAAACCAGCTCCTGCTCCGCCTCAACCCCGGCCCAGCTCTTAGCCACAGCGTCGAGCACCCCGCAGGCGGCGCACGCCCCCTGTCTCACGAACCCCCTGTAGGACCCGGAAAGCTCCCAAGCGTTCCTGAGACAGCCGACCCAGAGCCCAAGACGTTAGCTCCGGAGGTGGTAAGACCGCTCCGTCCCCCGGTGGAGGGCCGGGAGGAGAATCCTTTGTTTTTTCATTTGCCACACCCCCTGACGGGGGCTGTGGTACCCACATTCTCAATAAAAGAGCTATTTCCTTTGCCTCTGGGTCACCTGGCCCGCAAATGCCGTTCTCACGGCAATCTGCTTTCTGATTACGACAGTCCCGGTACACCGGACGCGGCGATCCCGCCTTCCGCCTGCCTACGACTGCCCCCCGGCTGGCCGGTTCAGACGAGTCCAGAGGTCCACTCACATCCCCGACCACGATCCTGTAGACGGCAAGTCTTTGGGTAAGCACGACCTGATCCTCAGGTTCCGGAGAGGCGCCCGGAGGTTGAATCCCTCCCAGCCAGGCCTAGTTCCCTCCTGGGATCTCTCGGTAGTCTTGGCAGGACTCCAGAGACCTCCCTTCGAGCCGCTTGAATCAATTGGACTCAGGGCCCTCTCTCTTAAGACGGCCCTGCTGATCGCGCTCGCCTCTATCAAGAGGGTCGGGGAACTGCAAGCGTTCTCTGTCAGCGACACTTGCCTGGAGTTCGGTCCGGCGGATACGTCTGTGATCCTAAGACCGCGACCGGGCTATGTGCCCAAGGTTCCTACCACACCATTCCGAGATCAGGTAGTGAACCTGTAAGCGCTGCCCCGGGAGGAGGCAGACCCTGCCCTTTCGTTGCTATGTCCAGTGCGCACCCTGCGCATTTACCTGGACCGCACACAGAGCACCAGACGCTCTGAGCAGCTCTTTGTCTGCTTTGGGGACGGCAGAAAGGGAATGCCATCTCCAAATAGAGGCTCGCCCACTGGGTTGTTGACGCCATCACACTGGCTTATCACACCCAGGCCGTGCCCCTACCCTTGCGGGTCCGAGCTCACTCAACAAGGGGTGTTGCGTCCTCATGGGCACTGGCCAAGGGCACCTCCCTAGCAGACATCTGTAGAGCCGCAGGTTGGGCAACACCCAACACCTTCGCAAGGTTTTACAACCTCCGCGTTGAGTCGGTTGCGTCTCGTGTTTTGTCAGGTCCGAGCCCGTAGAACTCGGTAACACGCAGACCGACCCAAGCCACTGCGGGTACCCTGATGGCTACCCTGTACTGGTATAGGTGCTCCACAGGTAAGGCCTCCTGCTCGGACTCCCCCTGTGTGTAATTCCACGGTTCTGTCCCCTTACGAGCGGACCCCCGTGTCTCCCTTAGGCAGTTACAGCTGCCCCGGTCGCCGTGCTGTAGCAACTCCCCCCTTGCGAGGCTGGATCTACCACTGCACCATACTTTCCACACGAGCCCCAAGACGGCCGTGTGACGTGTCTACCACTTTTCCTCCCCAAGAAAAAGGGCAGGTGTGGTCTCCGCAGGGTCTGGGTAAGACCCCCTTCCCTATATGCCGTGATTGCTCTATGCGAGAAACATAAGACAGAAAAGAGGCCCAGCCAGGCTGGCCCGTTCCCATGTTGGCAAACATCGCCTTGTTCCCTCCCAGGGTAACTAGAAGGATCCTGATGTTCTTATGGGGCATTGGGGAAGGGTACGTGCAGCCAGGTACAGACGATGCACGGCACTGGATGAAATCCCTGCCCGCCTCTGTATCGGCGGTTCACGTACATGGTTCAGCGCATGGCAAGATTGGAATGGGTCCCCTAGTGTCGCTTCTCCGACACAACGTGGAGAGAGCGACAGAAGGGGAATGTTTGGTTACGTATGTAACCTCCGTTCCCCGAGGGAGGGAACGACACGTTGTGTCTTTCCTCCGCCATGTCGCTGAACCGAGCCACTGTTGTGGCCGGACCATTTCCGGCTCCTCAGAAAAATCCTGAATGAACTCCCGTATTTGCGCCGCTTAAATACCCGTATGTCCGGGGGCGGGACATGCAAATACTGGCTGCCAACTCTCATTGGCCTTTTTTCATAGATCAGAGGTGGATATCGGCGCTCAAGAGAGACCCCTAGTGTCGCTTCTCCGACACAACGTGTCGTTCCCTCCCTCGGGGAACGGAGGTTACATACGTAACCAAATGTTTTTACATGTGCCTAATTTTGTTTTAAAGGTCTCACACAATAGATTACATGCATCTAAGGTAAATAAAAAAACACTTTAATTTGCTCATAATTTAAACTGCAGCATTAACTTTTTTCCCAGTGAAAACGACTCATTCAAAGATCCGTTCTAAAGGGTTCATTCTAAACTCCTCCTTTCAGAGAGCCTACTCTGCTCTGATTGGTCAAATGTCCCAGACTGCTGTGATTGGTCTACTGCTTACAGCGTGGGTCAAAGCAGTTTGCGAGCAGCCAATGAAGACCAGAGGCAGGTTTTCTGATTCCAAATAATGAAGGTTAGTACAGGAAGTATGTCTGGAATTACCAACGACTCATTTCAGGTGTTCAGAATCGGTTCTTTCTTTTGGGAGTCAATAACTCCATTTGTTGTGCACTTTGATTTTTGAAACTTTGCCGAATTAAAAAATTCACAAACAGCTATGTAACACACTACATGAAAAGTAATATTTGAAAAACCATAATAGGTGCTCTGTAATGCCTGTTACTAGTCTTATTGTGAATGATTCATCCATGCATATTTGCAATAATATAAATGGCCTCTTAATCTTTAATGTAAATGGCATAACTTGCTATCCGATGATATGACTGAATCTTCTCTGCTGAAAAAGAAAATAAACTAAAAAGTTTTATTCAGTTTAAACTCTGCCCCTTTATGAGCCTGCCATGTAAACAAACCCAATTCAGTTAATGCAGAGTTGAAAAAGTGTATTTTTGGCTGTATCTATCCCAAAACCATGTTCCACAAAGTAAATTGGTTACGGAGCTCAATGGCATGAATTTATATTTCCAAGGAGGAGGAGGAGGAATAACAGCAAATTTGTGGTTGTGTTTGAGATATTACATGCTTGAATGCTTCCAAAGGTGATCACTTCTGATGTGAGTCAGATGTGTCTGGAGTTTATTCATACTGTATTTTTTTATGAAAGTATCTTGGGATGTACAGCACAAGTAAGTGTTCTTTCTTCCATTGATAACTTGCATTCAGGTCTGCCTCCATTCCAGTATCCACGGCCACATTTTACACTCTAATCAACAAACCGACGGATAAACTCACATTTTAATCTGAAATACGTCACAACACGTCGGTCACAATTTCCAATTCAAGCCGACTTCAAATCATTAAAGCTATTAAGATTTGTTGCTCTTTTTCTCTGTGGAAATAGTGAGATGAAGCTAGTGCATGTTCTTGGTGACCTTAAAATGATCTACAATTCTAACAAGGTAAGTGCTCCGTGGGTCTCCACATAAGAAAAACTCCTTCTCTCCATCTCATGAACAGAGTTTCACAATAGCCTAATATCTTTTCAATTACACAAACCTCTGCTGCTCAAATGTGTGCTCTGTTCCTTGCACTTCTGCTTATACCTCATGCTGCTAGCACTGCTGTGAAAGCTCATTGTGGCAACTGAATTGATAGTAATGAGGACTGCATTTCTCTGACTGTTCAGAAACAACAACAACAAAAGGTTTTGAACCACTTGACTAGCATACAATTGGCTACCCAAGAAAGAATATTAAAAGTCACTTAAGGTAACCATGCACTGCAGTTTAACATTAGTCAGTTCTACACACTCAAGTGAACACTTTATATGATCAGTTGGGTCACATTATTTTAGCAAATATTGAAAATAGAAAACATAGTCACTAACCACCTGCAATGATATTTAACCTGTGCTAAGTTTGCGGTTAATGTGTTCAGGGCATATCCCTTCTTTCTAAGTAATCTAGGCTTAGTATATGGTGCAATTTTTCCACAAAACTCAGAGCTTTTAGTCTTCACAATTAACATTGCGATATTACTGAACAACCACTGAGCACTCCAAACCGACCTGCAAGATCGGGAATTTTGCAGTGCAAATTGTGTCCAATTTGCGCTATTACCTGATTTGCATAATCTCTTTCTTTATTGGTCTCTCAAACAATGCAGACAGTATGTGCAATTCATTCTTAATTAATTCTGAATTACAGTAATAACAGGTGGTGCACTTCACTGGCAACTCTCTTCATTCCAAACTGCACATAGGCATACAGAGCTGCCTGAAGGACTGCGAAGGGTCTGGCACCCTGACATTCCCGACAACATTCAATTTGGAACAAAGAGCAGACGGCTTTCCCTCCCTCTGGGAGTTGTGGAACAATTCCCGTCTTTCTAGCCCTTTATTTGGGGCTGAAACTTATGAATCTTAATTGTATTACTCTGATCCGTATGGAGGGACTGGAGAGGAGGAGTGGGAAAGCAGAATAGAAATGGAATTTTGATTAAATGAAAGAGAGTGTAATCCCAAAGCTCTTTGGAGATAATTTGCTTTAAGAGTGAACATTATGCCAGTCCGTGGCTAAGAGGATCACGCCTGTTACATAGAGGGGAGAGAGGGAAAGGGTCAGTTATGAAGGAGAGGGGAAAGATGAGAGGAATGGAAGATGAAATGGAAGGATGAGTGTAGAGATAAAGTTGTTACAGAGAGTGATGGCTGAAAGGGTGTTAAAGAATATGAGAATTAAAATGGGGAAAGAATTTGAAGAGGCTGAATGGAGAAGAAAAATAAATAAGTTTCAAAAGAATACAAGTAAACAGCTCTCCAATCCAATACTTTGTAAATGAATAAACCATTCAAATCTGAATGTTGTGGCCCCTTTCTGCTCTAACTAGATCAATGTCATTTTACTATAACATATTTCTGTTACTTTAAATTGCATAACCAGTCTCGGCCATTGTTTAACAGCTGAACAAAGACTTGTTCATTGGAAAGTGAACAATGTTCTCTTATTTTTTTAAGGATTTCAGTGCTCAGAAAATTTAACCTCGACCCTTTAAGCCCATGAACCTTAATGTTTAGAGAGTGATACTGGAGAGCTTTTGTTCCACAGAGCTCCTGGTGAATTTCTTCAGATAAGATACTTAAACTAAAGCAGTGCTTTACTTTTTCCTCCAATGGACCCCATAAAGGGTCAAGAGCAACTCTTGTGACCTACATATGATTTCAGAAACATGAGACATCATCAATACAAGCTACAGGTTTAATATTAGGTTATTATACACCATTTTAACATTAGTATGAACACAGCCAATACAATTTAAACTGACAGTATAATCCTCCACCCACATTAATGGGACACCTTATGTTGTTGGGATTTAGAACAAACCAAAAAAATTAAAAATATAATTTAGGGGGTTGGATATGGAAATCAAATATGGCATTTTAAGATAAAATGATAGATAGGGGTAGGAGAAAAAACAGATTCAATGATGCATTGTGATTCTTTCTTCAATGATTCTAAATCGATTCTCAAAAATTTCAACCGTGGGAGCGCTTATGTTTATGCCAGAGACAGAGTGAGCATAAACTAAAGCTAAGCATACACTACAGGACTAATCGCAGACAGGCAGGGTTGGAGGGTTACTTTTGAAATGTATTCCACTACAGATTACAGAATACATGCTATAAAATGTAATTTGTAATGTATTTCATTAGATTACTCAAGGTCAGTAATGTATTCTAAATACTTTGGATTACTTCTTCAACACTTGTTTTGATTTTTTCAATTGTTTAGACTATAAAAACTGTACCAGTACAGTAAGACAAAATACACCTAATCAAATTGATCTTGTTTTAAGGATATTTAAATACAAAATTATAATAAAGAATATGATTTTTGCAAGTAATCTCTTCAGTAATCAAAATACGTTTTGAATGTAACTGTATTCTAATTATCACTGTAGTGAAATCCAGTTACCTATATGTTGTATTATAAATACGTATTCCATTACTCCCAACCCTGCAGACAGGTTGTGTCAATCACACAACCATAGTCCCCGACTGAAACTTCGATCCCAAAATGTATTAAAAAATGTACGCACATAGCAACAGGAAAGTGTATTCGTGAGCAACAGGAAAGTGTATTCGTGATAACAGTTCAACAAACAACATGCTTGTGCATGTTATTGCGCTGCTTTGCATAGAGAACAGTAAAAAAACAGCTGAAACAATAATTAGACAGTGATTCAGGAGACGTGGGTGAAGTTTTTATTTTCAAAAAAATATCCTCCTGCTTCCTTTTATTCCTGCTTCCCAATGCCTTTCTTTCCAATTGCGCTCTCTGAAATGTTTTTCATTGTCGGTCTCTCGCTCTTCTGAATGTTGCACATAAGAGATGCTTGATTGATTTCTTAAGCAGCAACCCGCTATTTGTGTCACTTTACAATCCCTAAGATAGAGCATCGTGATGCATCGAAAAACTTTTTGTAATCGAATAGTTACACTTTTAATGGTAATCGAATCGAATCGTGTGGCCAGTGAAGATATACACCTCTAATGATAGAAATAGGAAAGTGTACAGATAAAATAAATCAATTAAAAGACAAGAAGGCAATCAAGAAAGAAAAGAGGGCCATCAAGGAATAAGTCAGCACGTAGGATAAGTGTAAAGCATTCCTTAGACCAGCAATGGCTCAACTCTGAACTTGCTCACCCCATTGAAACACAGTCACATTATGCAAGGGACCATAGTGCAAAACTCTGTTGGTCCCTTTAGGGAAAGAGGTGACAACTATAGTCTCGAAAACTAAGATTAATGCTTCCCTGTGTCTAAATACCAAACCCACACTCCATAAAGTCCTCCCCTTCACTTAACTAACAGCCTTCTATTCCTCGCTCTGTCTTTGGCATGGCATTCACTGTGCCTTTTGCATCATTACTCAGGCTACGGGTAATTCCACCAATGTGTTAAAGGCAATAACCCCATTCAGCACTCAGTGTGTTTGGAAACAGTGTCTCTCTTGAGTACACAAGTAAAGCCAACAGAAAAGTTTGTAGAATATATCTTATATACTGTATATTGGTATATTCCAATAAATGTAAATTAATTATGCTGATTCATTACATTAACTATGATCTTCCAGATGAACTCCAACTGCAGCAACTTTTCTTTCAATATCACCAAAGTACTGTGTCATAACATAAGTTTAACCACATAAGAGTTGTTACATGTACGTATGATGATGCATTATTTTTTACCCATTTTATTTAATGAAATTATTTTTCGTTCACTTACACCACTACCTAAAACAGTACTAAAAAGTACCAAATTTGTTTGAAAACGGTACAATGACAAAACCATATTGTATTCCTTAAAACATACTATGACACTGAACGATTACCTTATTCAATTAACCATGGTACTTCAAAGTACCACAATAGTACTGTCTACATCATGGTACTGCCACAGTACATTCATGTAAGGGAAGAATGGAAATATAAGAAAACAGGGAGAAGAAAAATAAATGACAAAGAAGCAGCAATCCAGAAAAGACACAGTGAAAATTTACTTGATAACAAATATCCATGACTGTGACCAATTTAAAAGTCTGTTACTTTCCATTAATGATTAATGATCTACACCACATAGTAACTGCTAATATCAGCCTGAAAATTATGTGAAATGATACAACTAGAGCCTGTCCTTATCGTAATTTGCTTTCTCATTTAAAAGGCAAAAATTTTTAGAAGGCAAAAAGCAGTCTCCTGTTCTGTACAGAAGTGTTTGGAATCAATCTTTCTTGACTGCCATTTATTTTCATCTGGGCAAGACCAGCCAAGCAAACAACACTTCAACCTATTCTGATACTCAAGTTCCAAGTCTAGCTTGCCCTCTTCTGATATTTTGAGCTTTCTGAGCACAACACGGCAAGTAATATATAACATTTTGCACTCTAAAACATCCACCAGAGAGTTTGCAAAGTACCTATGGACAAGTTTGTACTTTTGAAAGGTATTAAAGACATTATGGCCCTCTCTGATATATAAGCGACTCTGGGTGGTTAGGCCCTTGAAGAGAGCCTTCTCTTGTGCCACAAGACGGATGGTCTCATTAGTCTCATAGTTTATATGCAACAATATAAAAAGTGACATGTGTCCCTTTAGGGAAACAAAACAAGCAGTGACAGACTCTCCATTCCCCAAATAGCCCTGCTTTGTGCTGTAGATTATTATCACTGAAACATATATATGCAATTATGACGAATGTTAAGCTTGTTGTAACATTTCTCATGTTCTTGCAAATATCTGAACTCTAGCCTCAGTTTGTGTAGGCAGACAGAGAGTTATTTGGCTAACTGCACTTGGAGATTATTGTAGACCCAGATTGCAGAGGCCAGATGGGGGTGGCTGGGTTTAGGGATGGAGCTCTGTGTTGGGGAGTACTAGTGGATCTCCAATGGTCTAAGGGGGTAAAGAAGCAGCCTGCCTGTCACCCAAGGATCCAATATTTCCACAGCCTACCCTATAAGCACTGGTTCATCACCCAAAAAACATCAAAGTCCTTTCTTTTCTGCATGCTATACAAGGAAACGCTACTTGCCAACCCCATTGTCAATAAAACATCAAGAACTTAAATGAGTCTGTAGAGCTGAACAGTTAGAAATGACTGTTAATTAAATATTTGTTTCAGCACATCTTTATTTGGTGTGGATTTCAGCTCTTAGACTTTTAATCAGAGTAGCTTTTCTTTAACAATTACTGCTTAAAAACTGTGCAAAAAAAGTTATTTGAACTTTAGCTATTGTCAAAGGTAAATATGGACCAAATAATATGAATTCACTCTCAAAGCATCACCCATATGAAAGACAACAGCCCAAGGGGTATGTGTTTGAAGATGGTATTCTTGAAAAGCTCTGAGTTGATTCTATTGTATATTTCATGCCAGGCCAGTTTTGGTCTTTGGAGTAAGCGTTTGATGATGTACACAGCTTGTTCAAAGTGGCATTAATATTTATTGATGGTTTGCCAATCTCTTCTCTCATTAGCAAGCTCTCCCCCAGGCCACGATTGGTTCCTCCATGGACCGGTCCATATACTGTAGGCTAATTCACACTAGTCAGGTATGAACAGAACTTGCTTTCAAAGAGAAGAGACTAAAAATTATAATGTAATCATTGAAGTGAATCATTGATTAAAAAAAAAAAAAAAAAAAAGGAATAGTTCACCCCAATATTAAAAGTCTGTCATTATTTACTCTCATGTTGCTTCAAACTCCAATGACTCTCTTTCTTTACTGTAAAATAAAAAGGTGCTGGTCCATGAATCAGTCTAAATGGTTTGTTAAATTTTGTGTTATACAGAAGAAAGTCTTACAGGTTTGGAATAAACTGAGGGAATGACCTTTCATTAGTAGGAGATCTATTTCTTAACCATGGCCTTTACTTCATTCACTTTTATTAATGTGTAAAGAAATACATTGGAAATCTGAAATATAAATGAACATTGACACAACTGCAAGAAAGTGCAGTGTGAAAAGAAAATGTAATATGGGTCAGTGCCTGTCAAGCACTTTTAAACATGCAGATTATCCAAAACATGTTGCTCTTGTGTGCTAATAGCAGTTTAGCAGTAACTCTTTAATGCATAAATATGTAGAAAACATCATTTTGCAACAAATAAATGTCAAAATCTGATTGTGATTATGAGCTGTAACTCCCTGAGCCTCATTATCATGTTCCGGGTATGAGGAGAGCAGTGAAGAGGCATCTGGGTGAAAAAATCAGCAGGGTGGCAGAAAACAGCAGGACACTGCTCTCTCACCGCTGCCCTCTAAATGCATGATACTGATTCACTGTGGCAGCAAGGCAAGGACAAATGGCGGGCAAGGAAAAACCCAGATGCAATGGCTGAACCCAGACCTGAAGTACTGAAACGTCAAATGGGAAATAGAGGTAAACATTTGTAAACAGTTATAGGTACACACAAACAAAAACTTCTCCAAACAGACCATGAAACAAAGAGCACATTGCACAGACGAGAACAGCCTAAACAAGTGGTCAACAGGTATAACTAATAACGCTGATGTATTTCTGTGTAATAGGCTATAAGAATTTAAAGCAATTGAGATCAAAACATATACACAGAAGTTTTACGTTACTAACGTTAATTAACTAACTGTTAGTCAGCACGGTTCATTAATGCCGATAACCTCTAAATGGCAAAATATTTTCCGATTTAGCAGCATAGCTGATGTATTAATCTATCAATAGTCTAAACAGATGCTATCCTCCGTTGTCTGTAACTACACAAAAAACATGAACAACTATTGCTTGACTAAAGGCAATTGTTGACTAGGGCTGCAACTAACAATTATTTTGATAATCGACTAATCTAACGATTATTCGACAATTAGGGTGATTATTGCAACAATTAATCATTAGCTTTTAAGCAATTATTCAGCTTGTGCCCAGAGTTAAAAGGTTGTATTAAACATGCTTACTAACAATAGAGGACAACTAATCTTTTAAAAATACCTCTAAATGATACTTTCATAAAGTTTAATTCAGTAAATATTCACTGCAAAAAATCCTTTTGTTTGTTATCAAGTGTTTTTGTCTTGTTTTCCATTTGAAAATATCTAAAAATCCTTAAACAATACTTAAGCAACATACATATAAGATGTTGTGAATTGCTTTCAGAGAATGTATCTTACTTATCAAAACTGTATTTTGTATAAGTGTACTTTTTCAATTGTTCATACTTCTGCCAGTGCAGTAAAGACAAAATATACTTGTATTCAAGATATATTATCTGAAAGCAAGCCTAAATATCTTTTATGATGCATCTCAGGTGAATGCATCTTTTTGTAAGGATTTTTAGATATTTACAAATATTTGCATTTTTTATATTATATTCAACATTTTCAGATAACAAATGTTTTCTTCTGCAGTATAGCTCCCAAAGTAAATGTACATTGTTTTAAAAAGGATTTCGATATTTATATTGAAAAACAAGCCAAAAACAAAAACAAATCAAATAAAAATGTAGGTGCCGTGTATAATGATGTGAAGACTACCCTCTTCACCTTTAGTTCACCTTGATCCATCTTTAACTCACACAAACACACACACACACAAAAAAAACACTCTTCTTAATATAGCTGCTTAATTTTGATTTTCTTTATGATAAGATACACACCTTGACAAATATATTATGATTCAATATGTCGCGAGCAATCATGTTATAATCCAACTGCAGCAAGTGCGCATGAGGGATGAGCGTCCCTGCGCCAGAGTGTACATCAGCCGGGTGCAGTTCCAATCTCTCCCCCTTAGATTGGGTTTCTTCACGTGACTCATAGAAGCGGCGCTGACCGCACAGACAAATGCCAGTTTCGGAGTTTGTACTGATTTGATGACCTGCTTCCTTATTATTTGAAGTTTAATAAAAACTTACTTGCCAATCGACTGTTCGACAACCAAATTATTTGTCAACAAATTTTTATTTTCGACGTTATCGATAACATAATCATTTCAGCCCTATTGTTGGGCTTCTTTTTTTTTTGTCTAAAGAAACATGGGGCTTTGAATTTTTTTTAGAGGGCACTCAAATCTGTGCTTCCAATCACATATCAACAGGACTTCTCAAAAGAGACAGCTGGGTCTTTGAAGTCAAACATGGCTTTTGGCAGAGCCCAGTGATTATATTATATGATGGTAAAGGATTCACTTTTTTACGTTTCTTTATCATTTGCTGTGAAGATTTATCAGAGTATAAAATAATTTATTTCCATAAATAAATCATGCTTTTAACACCACACAGTAATATTACTGTGTGGAGTTAAAAGCATGATGAAATTATTTCATAATTTCATTTTCGGTTTTTACCCCTCTGGGGTCTGAGGGTGTTTTGGGCCCTGGAGAAGTTTTGACATGCCTTGACATTTGTGCTTTTTTCAGTTGCTTAAAAACATATTAATGGCTAAAGTCTGATAACACTGTATTCAGCACAAACTGGGCTACAATAATATGTGTGTACATGTTTTTATTTTTGAGAAAATAATGTTTATGCATGGTTTTTGAAAAAACAAACATTTTAAGTAATTGAAATAAAAGCCATATAACACATACTAAATATTTGTCCACAAGCCTTTTGAGAACTGCATCTTGTAGCCTAGAGTTTTTGCTACAAAATGATGTGAAAACCATCCTGATCACTCATTCATACAAAACAATATACTAATTTAACTTTTGTAAGACAAATTTAGTGTTAAAAGTTAATATGCGAGAAGGCGTGAATTATCATGAATATTGAGGTAATTTACACCTGAGGACACAAAAGACCCCTCCCCCTGGGCCATCAATGAGGAATGTGACAGAAAGAGAATGAATGTGAGGAGACTTAATGATCAAAATCAAGTTTTAAATTAAAAGAAGTAATCTGACTATACATTTTCTTTACATAAAGACTTTACTTAATTTTCGACCTACACTACCGTTTAAAAGAAGTCTCCTCTGCTCACCAAGACTGCATTTATTTGATCCAAAATACAGTAAAAACAGTGATATTGTGAACCATATTTACAATTTAAAAGAACAGTTTTTTATTTAAATATATTGTAAAATGCAATTTGTGATCAAAGCTGAATTTTCAGCATCATTACTGCAGTCTTCAGTGTCACATGATCCTTCAGAAATCATTATCATATGCTGATTTTCTAATATGGGAATATTTAAAGTGTATTTTACACATTTACACCTGAACAGATATTTGCAAGCGCAAGCATTGATAATAATGAGGCAGCATAAACACTAGATAAAATATATTCTAAACATTCATATTATTTTTATATCATATTTATATCATACAGCATACAATTTAAATACCTACTTTAGCCGAAACAGCATTTAAATGTAACTAAAACTTGCTGATTAGGAGTCATATTTCAAATGTCAATACTCTGAATCCTGGCTGGCAAGTCTGGAAACAGTCCCACTAGTAAAATATGTTAATATATAAAATGTATTTATTTATATATTATATTAAATAGCACGTCAACTAATGAAAACTAAATGACTTGTCCGAAAATTGTATCCTCGGCTGGATCAAGTCTCTCTTCAAAATACAAACGTTCATCGGAGTCCCCTTCTTATTCTGAGGAAAATGTTAACTCTTCCTTACTATCCAGGAGATTCATTGCCTGTGTATCGTTACAAACGAGCAGTAAACTGAATGAATTGTTTACATCAAATCTCACTGTCAGGGGCGTTCACCATTTGCCTTGATGGTGGGTGTGATCACATTAGCTATAATTAGATGAACCGATAAAAACCGTACATTGCTTTTTTTCATACAGATTACATTGCAGGAGAATATTAGTTTTAAATTTGAATGGTTTTATTTAAAAGTATACATTTTAAGCTTTCTTTAGACACACGTTTCATGTTTTTGTGATAAGTATTCGATGAGTTTCAGTTCATTTTTGTGACGTGTTTCAGAAATATGCTCGTGAACACAGAGACTGCTGAAAGCTCACCCTTTTTATTTTCTTTATTTTACAAAAGCACAAGGTTTTGTTGTTATTGTGAGTGTACACAAATAAAAGTAGACCCTTTATAGTCTCTAATGATGTCTTACACTTATCTGTATGCCCCAAAATGACGGAGTATTTTAAGTTGTTTCCGCTTTAATGACGAAAATATCCGGCAGGACACGCTGGGGTGTCCGTCGACCCCAGAGGGTTAAGGTGATATAAGATAAAGGATTTAATGAGTAAAATGTATGTCCCTAACTTAAAACTTTATGCTAAACCTAACACAGTGATCCTACAGACATCCTTGCCTTAAAACAACACCTAAACCTAAACGATACTAGTGTCCTTAAATCAAGTGACATGAAAAGCACATTTTCTGAAGAAATCACATAATTTTGTGTCACTTCTTTGACACTTTCGTCTCATGTTACCTGCTGCTAGGCTCGAACCACGGCCTTGCAAATTCTAAGTCCAACACTATATGAAGTGAACTCCCAGCGAAACTATTTACATTGGAATAAGTGTGTAAATGTAGGTGTGTCTGTAATACAAGCGTTAAATATATCATTTTAGAAAAGTGTTTCGAAATCATAACATAGCGCTGTGTGAGTAATAGTGCAAAATTGGTCAATTATAATCAGCCATAGTATTCTTGATTTGTGTGAAAGTGAATAAAACGCACAGATGTTATAGTGCCTCTAGTAGGCGTGTCACGAGAATTACGTTATTGACATATTGTACAATATATGGGCATGACCTCGATCATTTTTGCTGACCTCCATATTGCCCATTGTGTTTAAATGTGTGTTTGTTTACATAAGACTGAATGTCACCAACATTTTAGCCAGTCACGCAGCGTCTGTGCTCTCGTCCGCTCTATGTCAGAGGCGGGGCTCAGGCAGTTATACACACACACACACACACACACACACACACACACACACACACACACACACACAATACACACACAGGACAGCAACATGTGAAGATTAAGTGTTACTCGACACTATTGGCTATTGGGTGTTTTAATAGGTGTCTTTTCTGATGACTGCACAAATCCAACCAGAAAGTTTGGAAGAATAAGTCCAAATGGACTTTGTTCCAAAGCTCCGGTGTGGGAACATTTTGGCTTTAAGCCGAATGAGAGAGGAGAGCCCATTAACGTGAACGAGCCGGTATGTCGACTTTGTTTAAAAACAGTGACAGCGAAAAGTGGCAATACAATTCAGTGCTTGACATTAACACTTGTCCGGGACCAGTGGATTTTTGCAATGGCAAGTCAAAGTGAATTTTACTTACCCGACCAGAGAAGTTGCCTGATTGAAACCTTAATAATGATCTAATTGTTTTTGTTATTTGTGATTTAGCGTATGCCTGCATCACTTATTTAAAAGAATAATAATAATATTCTGCTGTTGAAAATAATCTACAGTGTCTAAAATACAGTGTCTGAGTTTTGTCTTTGCATTAATTCCAGAATCTGTAAGAATAAAGGAAATCCACTTTTGTGTAAAGCTACCTGCTGCAGGATGAAGAGAAACGTTTAAACACCTGTTACATCTCTCGTCTTCATCTCTCTAGAGCTTTTTCTGACCTATATAGGTATTCTCTGCCATGTGAATCTGTCAATTTTAATATGTAATAATATACTAACATAAAAATAAAATGGTAATATAAACACTAAAATGTAAAAAATATACATAAAATGAAAATACACTCACCTAAAGGATTATTAGGAACACCTGTTCAATTTCTCATTAATGCAATTATCTAATCAACCAATCACATGGCAGTTGCTTCAATGCATTTAGGGGTGTGGTCCTGGTCAAGACAATCTCCTGAACTCCAAACTGAATGTCAGAATGGGAAAGAAAGGTGATTTAAGCAATTTTGAGCGTGGCATGGTTGTTGGTGCCAGGCGGGCGGTCTGAGTATTTCACAATCTGCTCAGTTACTGGGATTTTCACGCACAACCATTTCTAGGGTTTACAAAGAATGGTGTGAAAAGGGAAAAACATCCAGTATGCGGCAGTCTTGTGGGCGAAATGCCTTGTTGATGCTAGAGGTCAGAGGAGAATGGGCCGACTGATTCAAGCTGATAGAAGAGCAACTTTGCCTGAAATAACTACTCGTTACAACCGAGGTATGCAGCAAAGCATTTGTGAAGCCACAAAACGTACAACCTTGAGGCGGATGGGCTACAACAGCAGAAGACCCCACCGGGTACCACTCATCTCCACTACAAATAGGAAAAAGAGGCTACAATTTGCAAGAGCTCACCAAAATTGGACAGTTGAAGACTTGAAAAATGTTGCCTGGTCTGATCAGTCTTGATTTCTGTTGAGACATTCAGATGGTAGAGTCAGAATTTGGCGTAAACAGAATGAGAACATGGATCCATCATGCCTTGTTACCACTGTGCAGGCTGGTGGTGGTGGTGTAATGGTGTGGGGGATGTTTTCTTGGCACACTTTAGGCCCCTTAGTGCCAATTGGGCATCGTTTAAATGCCACGGCCTACCTGAGCATTGTTTCTGACCATGTCCATCCCTTTATGGCCACCATGTACCCATCCTCTATTGGCTACTTCCAGCAGGATAATGCACCATGTCACAAAGCTCGAATCATTTCAAATTGGTTTCTTGAACATGACAATGAGTTCACTGTACTAAAATGGCCCCCACAGTCACCAGATCTCAACCCAATAGAGCATCTTTGGGATGTGGTGGAACGGGAGCTTCGTGCCCTGGATGTGCATCCCACAAATCTCCATCAACTGCAAGTTGCTATCCTATCAATATGGGCCAACATTTCTAAAGAATGCTTTCAGCACCTTGTTGAATCAATGCCACGTAGAATTAAGGCAGTTCTGAAGGCGAAAGGGGGTCAAACACAGTATTAGTATGGTGTTCCTAATAATCCTTTAGGTGAGTGTATATGATCTGTCTTTAAAATACATGGGTCAGTCAAAAATAAGGTTCTCCATATTGAAAATGGAAAATCTACATAAACTGTAATACTACATTATATTTATGTTTGTTTCATGTTGTTTTGAACATACCAAAACCTTTTAAACACATTTTTTTATTTATTTAATAATTAAAATGCCAGGTCGTACAACCATCAAGTAAAAAGTAGTATCATATTTTCCTTACACCTGATTAATATTTTATTTAATTATTTAAATATAACAATTATTCATGGAGGTAAAAAGTAATTTTAACAAATACTAGTTATTGGTATGTCATGAATATTGTGAATGTTGTTCCATCTGACATTTGATATCCTGCTGGGACATGCCAAATGTCTCTATGTTTTTTCAGGGATGTAAGACATGTTTCTAGAGAGGACATGCTAAGTGTGAAGGTGAGGGGTTGTTGATGAATTTTCAATCTTGATAATTTCATAGTTTTGTTATTTGTCAGGACACAAATAACAGGGAACTTTTGCAGGATTCGTTAGAATTTTAATGCATTTTGTTAACATTAAACAGCCATTTTTACTGCTAATTTTAGAAAACACAACAGCAAAATAATAAAATATATATATATATATTTTTTCTTTCTGGATAAGTACAATTTTTACTCGGTCAAGTGAATGACCGAAGGACAAACACATCACAATACTTAATTTTGAGCCCTGTATTCTAAAATCTCATCTATAACATAACTATTCCATCCAGTTTTCTGAGCTGGGAACAAGAAACACAGTTGAGATGAAGAGGGGCCTTCTCGACTAATTTATTTTTGACATTCCGATTCTAATGTCTGAATATTCTTAAGTATTAAAAGTTCATAACTCTTTGAAAGGGTGTACTTGCATTATTATGCTATTATATTATCATTATATCAGTGGCATAATTGGTCTTAATTAATATAGTTTATCGCAATTATTTCTGGGACAATATATTGTCCACCATAAATTCACTAGTGGTAATTTTACCAGGAAACTGTGGAAAAACATAGAACTTGGCACAAAAATCGCAGTTTGCAAAAATGTTGTTATCATAACGTTCCTTCTATGAGACTAGGTTAATCATTTCACGTGAAGATAACAGTGTTTATATGTACTGTATATTAAAAGTTGTTTCTAAACCACTTGCAGGCACAAATTAAAAGAAAAGCTTTTCAACAATTAATTAATTTAATCACTGACAAACAAATCAATTCCACAGATATTAAAATCTTGCCACTTCTGTATTCTGTAAGTGGCTTAATCAATGCTCAAGGACTTAAAATGAGCCGGTATCCCAAATAAAGATTTGTCAAAATTGTCAAATCAACGGATGTTCAGTTGACCCAGACCACCTCAAGAGTGATTTCCATGAGGTAGAATTAATGAATTCTTATGGGTTGTTCAACTTCAGAGCACATTACAGATCAAAGGCTTCCCCACAAACACATGTAAACAGTTTTACTAAGCTAATCACCGTTTTCATGCCTTTAGCATCTCGCTTTAATTGCATAATTTTTCCTGTATCACTGCTTTGCAGCACTCCTAGCTCTGCCTCATTGATCAGTCCCTCTGATTGTAAGAAAGGGTGAGGGACAACACTAGGGAAAGATGCTGTTCTTTAGGCTGAGCGGTCAAACAAAGATCGTCCTGAAATCTCATTTCACGACTCACTGCTGTGTTTGCAAAGCCTGAGGCAATGGTGCATCACGGGGAGCGCTCCAGCTTTTGAGACGCAAGCAGGTTGTCCTGGTGAACGTCAAAATGAGGGGAGATAAGAATGTTAACAAATTACACCAGGGGCTAAGGTCACAATACACGGGGCTCAAGCTTCCCAGGTCTGCTTATTTGGGTGCTAATGTCTTATTGATCGGGAGCACTTTTCCCAAAAGCATTGGTGCTTAAACCCCAGTGCTCAGACACAGTTGTTCCTTCCAGTACATGTTGTAGGATGTCGATCAATATGGCTCCTTAACCACTTTCAAACACTCATACATCTCATTTTGGGTTGAAAGCCATAAAGAAACCACACAAAAACTACACTCTTCATGTCTGGGTTGTGCGAGCAGCGAAGATCGAGTAGCATGTCAGACTAAAGAGTTTTTCAAAGACTTAAATGTCAGCATTAAAGAGCAAACAGGTTATTTGTTCATTCTTTTTGGTTTGGATGATATATATCCAAATTCTTATTTCGTGGTATAAGTCATTTTACATGATGGTAATGACATATATTAGAATATAGATACTTTTGCTGAAAAATACACAAATAAACAAATGGTTTAAATTTTAGGGCTGGGTAAAATATGAACTTTCCAATTAATCATGGTTTTCATTTGAAAACCATGATTAATCCCAATTTTTTTTTAAGTTAACTTCAGTTTTGGTTGTGTTGATTATTGATTAATGATCTGTTAAATAAATAGCATATTTTGAGTTCTTTTGCTAATTTGTAAAATTAATATTTTTAAAATGTATTAAGGTTTCCTGTATAATTTACAACATTAGCTGACAGAGGATATTTCATATGCAAGCAAAATGGACATTATAACTGAAATAACCCTAAATGAATCAGAACTGAATCAAAACATCGAAATCTAATTGAGAGCTTGTGAATCAGGAAATCTGTATCGATAAACACAAACCCTATTACATATGAAATGCCCATGTAGTAATGCCTTTTACTGGATAATCCAATAATACTTTAATAATAACACTTTACAAAGGAAAGGTCCTCATTTACATATCATCTCTTTATTTGAAACTTGATGGATGCAAACCATTAAATACAATTATTCTTCACAAATAAATGTTAAGTCTGCCATCACTGCAAAGTTAGAACTGTTTCATGTCACTCTCATGCCTCCAGACCTAACCTGCAGTCTAATAGTCAGAGCAACTCTTGTCACTAAACCTTCACCGCGAGTATAAACTCTAGCTGCATCAAGCAGATTTATAGTTCTCAAATCTGTTCCATAGAACCAATAATACAAAAGTCACTAAATTGAACTGAGCAACAACTGGCATTATTACCCCAAAGTTAATTGCTCATTACATCATCAGAATTGTATCCCTGCCAGGAAAATATCATACTGACAGAAAGCCATGTGATGGTGGGTTGATTTACCAAGTCCCTTGTCGCTGGCTTTCGATTTTACACTGCTCACTCTTTTTTGTAAAGAGATAGTTAACCCAAAAATGAAAATTCTCCCATCATTTACTCTCCCTCATGCCACGCCAGATGTGCATGACTTTTTCTTATGCTGAACACAAATTAAGATTTTTTGAAAAATATTTCAGCTCTGTTGGTCCATTAAATGCAAGCGATATGATAGGTGTGGCTGTTTTTTTTTTTTTCTTCAAATCTCCACCTTTGATTAGCCATGACCAGTAGGTGGTGATATGCACGAAGAATGCGAAATGCCAAAAATCAGAAGAAGATGAAGATTGTAAAAGTGAAAGTGGAGATTTATGGGGGGTATATCCTAAATATATACATTTAACCACTGGATTCTTATGGATTACTTTTATGCTGATTTATGTGATTTTTGGAGAGCTAAATTCTGGTCACCATTCACTTGCATTGTATGGACCTACAGATCTGAGATTTTCTTCTAAAAATCTTCAATTGTGTTCGGCAGATGAAAGAAAATTCATACACATCTGGTATGGCATGAGGCTGAGTAAATGATGAGAGAATTTTCATTTTTGGGTGATCTATCCCTTTAATGGCCATGAAATGCCATTTGTAATTGCTCCTTTTTTTCTTTGCTTTATGGTCTCTTTATGGTGAGATCACTGCTATTGTAATTTGTTTTTGAAAGCACCCAGCATTCTTGCATTAAAGCCTTTTTCTTTGCAGTATGGATACAATGCTGAAACAGGCGAGGAACATGAGGATTCTTTTTATGCACAACCATTTCATTGCCTCAATAAAGGGACAGTTAAGCTAAAAAATTGTTTCATAATTTACTCATTCTTATGTTGTTCCAATCCAAACCTGTATGACTTTTCATTGAATGCATATTTAGTTGTTAGGGTGATTGACAGCCTCACTTTTATAGTGAATGAGGTTATTATTCTGCCCAACATTCTCCTTTTCTGTTCCATGTAGTCACACAGGATTTGAACAATAAATTTTTTTGTGAACCATCCCTTCAAGAAAATTATTATTTGCATTTTTATTTTATCAAGGATATAATGCATACTGCCTCTCTGAACACTTAAGTTATGCCATTTATCTGCAAAATGCTTTATGATTTCTTTGGCTGTTTACAATAGTCAATACAAATGCGACCCAAATGTATTATGTGTATGTAAAGTGCACACAATAAGCACCATATTGCAGCTATGGGAGGCAGGATAGGAGGAAATGAATAGGCAAGATGTTATCGAGTGCCTCCATCCAATAACAAATTGCTTGTGCACACATTTTATTTCTCTCTCCATATTTGTTGCAGAGGTGGGCGAGGTGCGCCCCGCTAGAGTGGGCTTCCTGGTGTCTACCATTTGCTCACTGATTACACTGGTGGAGGAGGGTGGGAGGGGGACAATCTGTGCACAAATCTCGACACTGCCAAAAAATGCGACACCGGTGGAATGAAGTCTATTCACGTGGCCATCCCTCTCCTTTCATCCCCTCCTGGTACTCAGCAGGTGATATCTCTGGCAACAATAGCTGAGATACTGATGTTGTAAATGGAGCTTTGAATGTTCTGAACACTGTTTAACTTTAATTTATGCCAAAACATTTGCATTGAGGAAAAGTAGATTTTGGCATTTTTCTGAAGAAAATGTGAGTGGCGCTTGCCCATGCAAAACTATACATCACAATGCAAGGGTGCTCCCAGGACGTTGCAGTCTTGTTGCTAAGGTGTTCTAGATGATTTTAGCTAATTGCTTTGCAGTTGCTAGGACTTTAGTGTGCAGTTGCTTTCTAAACAAATGTCAAAAGAGCCCACCCCCAAGTCTAAAGACTTTATAGTCCCTAGATATGGGACATTTGCTCGTCTTCACCCATTTCATCGGCACCAGGTGACAATCGTAAGCCTGATCACTTTGAAGAGTAATAGCACACCTCTTCTCAACAAGCCACACAATTTAAGTTATCATTCGTGTCTATAGCTCAAACAAGGGAGGGACAGGTAACAGTCCATAGGTTAAATATTCAGAATAAACCCCTAAACACTGAGTGTACAATAATAATAATAATGATACCTTAGCAAGCACCACTAACTATATCCATGCTGACACATAAGCTACATTATAGCTAATGAGCACCTGATAGAACTTACACATTTCAGATCAGATGACATTTTCCATTGGGGTTTAGCCAGACATTAATCTCTACCATGTCTCTCTGTTTGTCCATATTTTAGGATTGCTATGCCCCACTAAGCTCCTGTATTTCAGTGGGGTGTTAATCCTCTGATGGATGAATGGTGGGTAATTTATTTAAATCGGGCTGGATCCAGTAGTTAAGCCCAAGTAACTAAGCAACAATGACTGAACTGCTCTTTAAGGACACATATTTCTGGAGCACATGGTTGGTGGTCCAGTCTGACAGTGGTTATTTGAAAAGGGTTCAAATATAATGGGATCCTAAAGGGTCCTTCAAATGCAGTCAAAGTCAAGTGGCGCATCTTGAAAGCAGTAGAAAAGGTGGTGAGAATCTGCAGAGGATTTGATGAAGGATAAAGCCACAGCACATGATTCAAGTGACAGAGATGGGGGAAAAATCCTGCACATCATCCAGCCCTGATTCGTGGACATTCTGTCTTTGGTACCACAATAGTGTATTTTGTTTATTTCAATATGCCCAAGAATGATAGCTTACTGAAATTTTGCAATGGCTTCTATTCCTAAACATTGAGATAATTTGTTGTTTCAGTGGCTGAATGATGTATCTAAGATTATTTTACATTTTCTCACTCACTGCCACGATGCCAGGTTGTTGTGGCTGGTTACCAGGGCATTGCTATGTGCATGCTAAGGTGTTATGGGTGTTTTTAGCATATTTCTATGCAGTTGCTAAGGTGTTCTAAGTGGTTATGTGATTGCTTGCTTTCCCAATTCAAAAGAGCCCACACTTAAAAGTCTATGATTTTTGTCCTTCAATGTATGTCAATGAGATTTTATTTAATTTTATTTATTATTTTATAATTTGTCAGACCAAAATTTGAGGTATCATTGATGTCCATAGCACAAATGGTTCATGCCAAAGTTTAATACTTGTGGTTATTTTGGTTGTCTAAAATCCTTACTCTAAGTATGATTAATAGTAATGAATATTGCCTTAGCAAGTACCACTGAGCTTTGCAGCAAATTTTAATAATTAGAGCTGCTGGTACAGATTTAAAACTTCTGTCAGATTTGTTAAGAATTTTGAGATTTCTTCAAATGCTCCTTTTCATCACAGCTTCATAGAGGCCTGTGAGCTCTCTATTCCCTCTGGCCAACTCATGCTCCTGGCTACCCAGTCACATGCTTCATGTCATGACTGCAAACAGAATTGCTGGGTGCTGGGTGGCCCAGCCAGGCTGTTGAGCCCAGACTGAAAAGGTCTTTGAACTTTGCACTCCCAGGGGCTTCTGGCAAATGAAAGCCATCTCATTCATATAAGTGCTTCTGCAACTTTCATTCCAAGCACTGCCATCATGTCCACTATATCCAAGCACTGCTGTCCCAATAGAGCATGTCATCAAATAGACAGGCCTATCTGACCGCCTATTTATAGGAATGTTCCAGGTTCAATTCATGTTAACCTCAAATCGACAGTATTGTAGCATAAAGTTGATTATAACAAAAATTACTTCAACTCGTCTCTATTTAAAAAAAAAAGAAGAAGAAGAAAAAAAAGAAAAACAGTGAGGCATATACAATGGAAGTGAATAGGGACAATGAAAGTGAATTTGGCCAATTTTTGCAGGGTTTAAACACAGAAATGTGAAGCTTATAATTTTATAAAAGCACTTGCATTAATTCTTCTGTTAAAACTTGTGTATTATTTCAGCTATAATGTTGAATCATTTGTAAGTATTAGTAATTTTAGGGTCAAAGTTGTAAAATTGGCTTCAACTTTGCACAGAAAAGGTTAGTAGGCGGTTTTATCACACTAAAATCATGTTTACACACATATCCTTTATGTCTTGAGACTATACTTTGGAAACAGTGAGTATGTTAATGTTTAAAAATTGGCTCCATTCACTTAAATTGTAAGTGCCTCACTGTAACCTCGATCTTTGTTTTCTTTAAAGTAAAGGAGGGACGAGTCTAAATAAATCTCTGTGGTAATCAACATTTTGTCACAAATGCTGTCGATTGAGCTTAACTTGTATTGAACCCAGATTATTCATTTATTACACAACCCAGTGAAAATGTTTAATCTAAAAGACGTGAACTTTACTTTACTATCAGTCGAATCTCAAACTATCTTTTCAAAACAGTGAAAATAAATGACAGTTCTTTGGCTATGGTCAGACTTTTTTTGTGTAAGCAGCATCAAAGCATCGCAAGCTTAAATTGATCATAGAGACCAAATTGGTTTCTACGATCTACTTCGTGGTTTTGGGAAACACAGCCCAGATCCGATTTATGTGTCCCGTGGCTATCTTAATTTTCTGGCATATCTGCATTAGTTGCTATAGCAACGAGGCTTTGGCAGTGTACAAAAAAACATGGAGGTGAACGAAATATAATTTGTTTTCTGGTCTGGTGGACCCGTGTGGTAGCCACCTGTGATGAAACAATGTGGCTGTCGAAATTCAGAATGCGTGCGGGAAGATTCCATTAATAATATTCTCAGCTAAACCTGCACTCCGCTACCACAGAGCTTATTTCCGCCACCATTTGCAGCATGTTTCCTGCAACAATATGTGATGTATAACATATCTTTACGTAGTGTGAAAAAGTGACATATAGAAAAAAGCAACTTGATATTTGATCAGAGAGGTCAGACTGAAACGTATTTCCAGAAATATAATTTGAATAGTATTTCAAACATATTAAATGTAGCTTGAAGCAGATTTGTTTATTTCATGTGATTCTTTGCAGTTTAGACTTGGTAAATATGATCAGATTCCAATCGGATATGTTTAGAAATCTGATTTTGTCTGAACATAGCCTTTGTTGGCTTTGGCTGATGATAAAACAACTCTCCAAAAAATATGACTCCACACCACTGACACTTACGTACTCACATACTAAGTCCTTAACATTCTGCAGTGGGCACTTTTCGATCGGTGCCATCACCTTTACATTTTTATTTGTGTCTAAATTTATCTCCCATGTCTAGTGTTCTAGTTGGCAAGCACAGTACCCTGGATGTCACAGAAAACCATCTAATTCTGCTTTTATTAAAGAAAGACATAAAAGAAGCCATTTTAAAACCAGTCAAGCCATTGTGACAGAAGAGGATTTCATCATTCACTATTATATGAAGCCATGATTTTCCCAGAAATATATATGAGGTGCTCTCATGGCTCAGGTTCATCCAAAGCACTGCAAGAGACTTGAGACTTTGACTATAGATATACAAATATACACTTTCTCATCTTATACACATCTTTATCATTCAATAACCCACTTACACATTCACGCACACACAGCAGATGACTTAAAAGCAACCTTTCATCGCTGTAGTCTGAGAGCCTTGGAGACGGCAAACATGTGATAGGGGGAGGCACAGAGGAAGCACATTTCTGACTGGGACTTAAAAACATAACAAAAAAACCCCATCTGCAAACAGAATGCACAAAACTGCTCAAACTCTCTAGGCTATTTCCCAAAAATAAAACCCTTCAAAAAAACAATGCCCTATCTAGCCAGTTACAACCACAAGCATCATTAGAGTATTACAGAACAGCAATAATTCTGCAGTCAGCAGACTTACACAGTGTTATGTCTTTAGCATGCAAATATTAAAAGTTTATGAACTTCAACGGAGTATATATTGCTAAAGGGGGTTTCAACCAGGGCGCCATACAAGCTAGAACTGCTACTTGTCACAATGTTCCACTAGTTGTCCAACAACCAACCAGTTGATAAGTAAGCTCTGGTAGATTATAAGAAGTAATTATTCTTCTGTTTACATTTTAGTAGCGTAGCGTGCCAACAGCATGCAGTGCCATAGTTGTTAGTTTAGATAGTTTGTAAGGTTGAACTCTCTCGTAAAAAGGTACAGTACGTCTGTAAATTCAGCCATACAAATGCAGACATACTGTACATCATTGGTCAGTGTGTTGTGTCTTGTGTGTGTGTGTTATTTTTTTGTTGTTGAGCGTCCTATACTTTGCGTTTTTAAGATGTCGCATTTTTTAAGGCATCTCCTGTCTCCTCAGCGTCACGATCCTCTGTCGGCGATGAGGGCTCTCCTACGGCGCGTCTTCCTCCAGTCCCGGGTTTAGGAACCAGTGTGACAATTCGAGGAATTCATGGGAACAGACGAAGCTGGGGCCGGCTTGACACACATGTAGACATTTATTTCTTTAAATCAAATCATAAAACAACTTCACTTGCCGCTTCCCCACAGACACAGCGAACACACATATACACACAACTCTGTGTGTCTCTCTCTCTCCCAGTTTGCCGCGGTCTCCTCTCCTTAAATACTCCCACTGGGGGATAGAGAGAGAGAGAAGAAAGCAGAGAGAAGAGAGACGGTCCACAGCCACTCCTCCGTTTCAATTATTCTTATTTTTTATTTTTTTTATTCTTATTTTAATTTCTTCTATGTAAAGCACTTTGAATTACCATTGTGTATGAAATGTGCTATATAAATAAACTTGCCTTGCCTTTTAAAGTTAGAGCAGCTGAAGTTTATAGTAATGGAAATATTTAGTGATGAACATATTTTTATAATCTAGAAAAACAATAATAAAAGTGCAAAGACAACCCAGACATGTTCTCACAGCCACAAGTCTAAAGAAGTTATGTTTCAAATTTGAAGATGATCTAACAAAAAAATGAGGTTCCTGCAAGCTTTTTTCTGTAAAATCGCTGGAAGCCTACAGAGTATGATTCGCTGCTGAGGAATTGATCTGCAAATGTTGATATTTTTCTTATCATCTTCATCATATATTTATAAAGGTTAAGCATAATTATAAATTATTTTATCATCTCTACTTTCCTTGTAATTTATTATTCCAATTAACACACTCTCTACATCAGGGGTCGGTATTAATTAAAACAAACAATATTTTTTAAAAGTATTATTATTCAAAATGTCACTGTTTTATTCTATTACATGAATGCTTTTAAAGCTACTCAAGTTATTCAGCCAAAAGCAGAGAGTGGTTTTCTAATTTCCTTGTTAATGTTGCTTGATTAATGGCCTTTATATGACATAGCCTACTAGACAGTGCTCAATTCGGTTACATGTACACTTCAAGTCCAACATTTTGATGCAAATAGGCTTTTTGTCCCACTGTTTAAGTTCACTTTAGGCATAAACGACTGCATTTACATTAAATACTCACCAAAATGGGCATTGGCAGAATTATAATGTGTATTTGATCATTTAGGTGCGAACACACTCAAACATTAGCTGCCTGTCAATCAAACAGCACGCAGCTACAGATGTCAAATAAAAAAGTAAATCTTTTATATTTCATTTAGATCAGCCAACAAGTAGTGCTCTTGCTATTACGATTGATTTAATTAACACCCCTGGTCTGGATGTAGGACATTTATCCTATGTCCCCATTGATAACGTTGCATTAATCTCTCACAGCAGCCCAATAATCTCAGTGATAGAGAGTTAAATTACAGGCTATATTATAGACACACAGAATCTAGGAAGCAGAAATATGAATTTTACCTCAACATGTTTTTTTCAAATTAGAGGCAGGATTAATGCTGATATATGGCTTGAGCAAGTTAAACTCACATGACACGATCAAGAAATTGTCCTTGTCCACTGCGAAAAGCCCTTTTAATTGTGGCCTGTTATGTTCAGCTGTAAACTGTGCTTGAGGAATTCTCCACAGTTGGCGCCAGATCTGCAGCTGCCCTTCATGTTTTTCACGTGTGATTTGATGGGAGTCACAAGACTCTCCCTAGCCAATCATGTTGATAGATAAAAATAAAATCAGGACAGGGAAGTAGCGAACATAGACGGTGGGAAAATAGCACAGTAAAAATACAGTTACAGCACTTAAAATGTACTCAAATAAAAGTATAAATTTAAAAGTATAAATTACTTTAAAAAGTATAATTCTTGGGAAAAAGTAGTTAATTACAGTAACATGAGTATTTGTAATTTGTTACTTTACACCCCTGCCCACTACCTTTTTGCATATAAATGTATATATCAGATTTGTATTTAGATTTGCACAATGTATGTGTATAATATATATATATATATATATATATATATATATATATATATATATATATATATATATATATATATATATATATATTAGTTATATACCACTAATCTGAATATTGGGCAAGTTACAGTATGTATCCTTCTATTTCTATGGTGGTTACTGCCCTGTCCTGTCCTTTCCTCCTGTCTATACAATTTTAAAAACAAGTGTGAAAAGTGAGTTTTTCTTTTACTGTAACTGTCTTTGAAAAATGTTTCTATGCATAACAGTATGTATCATTACATGGAATTGTCTGTACCATAGCTGAACACAATCCTTAAACAAACTGTTAAAGACAGATTTCAAAATAAAAGCAACCATCATTGATGTAACATCATTGCTCGAATTCCAATGAGTTATATTAAATGACAGCAGCCCACCAAACCAGAGCTTAAGAGCTCAGATGCCTCCATAATTGATAACCCTGTACCTCAAATACTCTAGACTCCCTAGTTATTGACTCCATGCTAGTCAACCATCTCTATATCATGCAACCATCTCTACAAGTCTGTTTTAATCTCAGTGTCTGTATTTCTAAAGATGAGGCAGTGTTTTGCATTAGGCTTTCATTTCCCCTCATCCAATTACAATATAAAATATAGAACCACTAGGTACATATATGATATCATTAAACATGAATGACGAACGACCTTAAGGGCTATCAGACAGAAAGGTGCATTACAAAATACTTTAAAATATTCGTAATTGGACATCAGTTACTTTTTTATGGATCACATTGTAATGTAATGGCAGTAAGTTGTTTAAAATGTATTGATAATAAATAAATAAATTTTATTTATTGACCGTAATTTTCTCATTTTTAAATCTTTTACATTTTTCAGTCTAAATCAGCATCAAATGCATCAAAATGCCCAAATATATGTAATTTCACAAAGTAATCCAATTGCATTAGTGCCATAACATGAGTTTTAGTTTCATTAATTGCTTTTGTACTCACCCTCAAAATATAAAATGAATGCACTTTTGCTTTAATGATTACTTTGAGGCTGTTTTTTGTGACGTGGAGTCTCAAATATTACTGGTCTGATTTCTAACCACACGAAGGCTTTTGTAACATGACGAAATTGCACGACCACATTTGTGAAATGAACCCAAGGAACGTGTCTATATTTCTTGAAATGCTCATAAGAAATGCAAGTGAAATAAAATATAAGAGTTTGGTTGGAAGTAATCCAAAAGTAATCCCAAAGTAATTGAATTATATTACCACAAAAATGTAATCTGTGGAATTACATTACAGATTTAACTTTGTCATGTTATTTTTAATCAGTAACAGATTACAATTCATAAGTAATCTACCCAGCACTGAACATAAACACCACATATTGTTTTGTGCCTTGAGTCATATACAACACTCTTTGGCCATGTATATGGCTTTTACCCCAATCACCAACTCAGGAAGTCTGCTTCCAACAAAATTCAGATCAACTATTTGAAAGCATGTTTAACATGTGCCTGAGGATGGATGAGAATCCCTAAACTGTTGTATTGGGTTCAGCTAAAACAACTATGAAGATTGTTATGAAGACCTGTGGTCCAAGGAAAGTAAGGCAAATAGGATTGGGCAATGCAGCCAGGCAGTAAGCTATCAGATCAGATAAGAGAAACCGGTATTATCTGCACAAGCTGTCAGGTGAACTAAAGCAACAGACAAACATCTGTCACGTGCCACAATTCCGTCTCTCCTTTTGTCTGTGGTCCACTTGAGATGTCCAACATCCAGAAAGCAAATATTATGGAGCGGTTGGAGATTTAACAACACGTTTCATTTACACCTCACCCCTCCCCCACCTTCCCAATCCTTCATGTCGTAGGCAATAACTCATTATGGCAGTGTGCACTCCCATAATTGGAGCAGAAATAGAAGAACTGGGGGTATGACACTTCATTTGACCTGCTTTGTACTTTCCCCATATACACAGATTCTGCATAGCTTCATAATGGGCGCATAGAGGAGATTATTACAGATCTTCAGCTGTCAGGTTAAGGTGACCAACAGAGAGAAGGTTTTTGTACCTTTAATGTGTCCTTTGGAGCGTGTTCACTCCAGTTGGATGTTCTGTTAACTCTGGGATTTATGCATCCTGTTTTAAAGGCAGAGTTCACACAAAAATCTTTCAAACCAATTGTTTTTTGGTGAAACTCAAGAGGAGTTGTTCAGCAGAATGACAGTCTCAGCAAACATTCAGTTTCATTGTATGGGTAAAAGATGCAATGAAAGTGAATGGTGACTGAAGTGAACTATCCCTTTAAGCTAAAAGCCACAAAGCTGGCTCTACGCAAATAGCTATGCCAGGTTTGTTCACATAGAATACTATTCATGTGAGCCAGTCATGATGTCATTGGGTCACAATCAGTAATGGAACATGTTGATTTGGCCATTTTATACAAATCGCTACAATTTTAAGCTAGTTCAGGTCCTCTGATCTGATTGGACATGCATTGTTCTAAGATTGCTGATATTTCATATAACAGCACTGGGATGCTTCACTAAATGTATCGCTCTGCGTATATGTGTTCACTAGCTTTCAGTGGTGTGTTCCATTGCAACATGCAACAGTATTCCTGTCTTGGCTTCTTTTGGAGCTATTTTCATTGGCAGAGCAAACTATATGCAATAGTGTCTCAAATGTAAGTTCACCAATATTATCTTAGTCTTCATAAATATATTTTATAAAACTAATATATATATATATATATATATATATATATATATATATATATATATATATATATATATATTACAATCGCAATTGTGCTGATTGCAGGTGTGCTTAAGTACAGCGCAGGAAGCAGTCAAAAAAGAAACCAAAAAAATTGCAGCGCTTGCACTGTATAAACAAACCATGATATGAAAGGAAATCAAAGCAAACAAAGCAGGAGAAGTAAAAATGGAGAAGGAAGACAGAGCTTGTGCCTTCTCCACTGGCAGTGACACTTGTATGCCAGTTGGATGCCGGTTGGTTGGGGGTCTGACAATGAGACAGCTGGTGAAGTCCCACATAATGACATTTCCGCAGAGAGACACATGTCACTCCAGCATGTTCCTGTTCCTTTGAGCCCTGCAAAAAGTAATAGCTGGCTGCTCACTAATAGGGCTGAAAGGATTAGTCGTCGTTATCGACAATAAAAAATTGACGACAAAAATGTATGTTGTCCAATAGTTGTTTGATCTCATTTAACATACTACACTATAGCACTACAGTTCGCGCATGACTGAGGAGAGGAAGTATTACACAGTTCACAGTCCTGATGCACTCTAAACTTTCCAAACAGCTTCAAGTGATGTAGATTGAAAAGTATGAGGGAATTATACTGCAAAAATACAAAATAAGTAAATGCAGAAGCACTCTCATTGTGGAATAAGAGGAGCTGGATCTGCCGCTCCGCTGAGGCAAAATTTGGTGTCGAGCGTCACCCCGGCGTTACATCATTAATGCAGTTATATTTAATGCGTTACAGCTTTATTAAAGTTCAAATAATAGGGAAGCAGATCACGTAAATAACTACAAACTCCAAAACTGGCATGTCTCTGTGTGGTCAGCGCCTCTTCTATGAGTTGCAAAAATGTCCCAATCTGAGGGGGAGAGATTGAAACTGCATCTGGCTGATGCACACAGTCACTGGGACACTCATCCCTTGAGCACGTGCACTTGCTGCAGCTAAATTATAACATGATTGCTCACAACTTTGAATCATAATATAGGTCACTATGCATTTCTTATCATGAAGAAAATGTGCAATATGCAACTTTATAAAAAAAAATAAAAAATGTCCTGAGTTAAAGGTGGGGTATGTGATTTGCAAAACGGCCGGCAGATTTTGAAAATACACAACTCTAAGGTCCTACCTTCTCTCCTCCAACGCTGGCCCTGACTCCACCCATTCGAAAAACATGGACGCCGCAATCATGCACGGCGAAAACTCAGATGCGCAGTGTTCTAGCAGTGTTCTAGACTCACTAGTCAAACAGTGCATTCACCTGTCAGACAATTTTTCAGAGCAAATTGTTGACACAGCAGGAGGAGGGGTCGCATACCACTCTTGAAAGGTGTAGAGCTGATTTTCTCATAACTGTAAAAAAAGAACATCGCCAGCCCTGGCGTCTGTACAGCGGTCTTCTATTCAAAACAGGATTCATAGAAATGTGGAACAACACCACTAGCACTATAAAAGCTCTATTCTCCATACATAAATACAATCGCTTCCTGTTACTGGGTCAAGAGCTTTGAGTATGCGCATCGAACAGGACACGCGCGCCAGGGTGGTGGGGGAGGGGGCATGGTACGACCGTTTGATTGACACATTTTCTGTCCAATGATTCTAGATGGTCTTGAAAATGATTGGCTGGAGTTTTTCGAGTCCTGCCCGTTCCACAGATGATTAAATTGCTTAATTTTCATTTCAGTGCTTCTAATTTACAGCCAGTAAGTGGGTTAGGAATAGGATTTCAAGTTATTTTGAAAAAATGGTCAAAAAAGAAAATCACATACCCCACCTTTAAAGATGAAACAGAAAGTGAACAGAAAGTTGAGTGAGGTTGTCTTCGCCCAATTATACACTGCAACAAAATACGTTTTTGATTTGTCTTGGCTTGTTTTCAAATATAAATATCTAAAACTCCTTTTCAAACAAAATTTTATTTAGCAGCCATACTGCAGAAGAAAAAATTTGTTATCTCAGAATGTTGAATATAATATAAAAAATACTAATATTTAAAAATATTTAAAACTCCTTTAAAAAAAGATGCATTCACCTGAGAAGCAGCATAAGATATTTAGACTTGCTTATAGAGAATAGATCTTGAATATAAGTATACTTTGTCTTTACTGCACTCACAGAAGTAAAATTATGTGGAAAAAATACACTTATATTTAAGATACATTCTCTTAAAGAGAGTCTTAAATAGCTAATATGTTACTTTGCAAGTGAATATATCTTGTTTTAAGGATTTTTAGACAATTTTAAAATGGAAAACAAGTCAAAAACACTTGATAACAATATTAAACTTAATAAAAAGTAGTTTTCCCTTAATTTCAGTCAATGTCATTAAGAGGTATTTTTTTTTTTATTATGATTTTGTCCTTTTTATTGTTAATAAGCATGTTTAATACAACCTTTTAAGTCGGGCTCAAGATGAATAATCGGTTAAGAGATAATGATTAATCATTGCAATGGTCGCTGAATAGTCAAATAATCGGTCTAATAAACGTTATATTAATCGATTATCAAAATAATCATTAGTTGCAGCCCTACTATTAAACAGGGAAAAAGACAATATAAAGATAAAATTGAAAGACATCTTCAGGAAAATAATTCACGTATGGCATGGAGGGGCATAAAAACTATTATAGGTCAAAATCAACACACTAATAGTATGGTACATACAGTTGAGCAAGCAAATGCCATGAATGAACACTTTGCGAGATGGGAGAACGATATGCCAGCTAATCCAATCAGCTTTGAAGGAAGAGCAAGTGCCTCAATCAGGGTAAGCTGTGAGGAAGTGGGGTGGATTTTCTCCCATGTAAAGACTCGGAAAGATGCCGGCCCGGATATGCTGGAAGGCACCATCCTTAAGAGCTGCAAAGAACAACTGAGCCCGGTGTTCAGAGGGTTGTATCAGAAATCAATCGACACACACAAAGTCCCAAAGATATGGAAAACTGCAGAAATTGTACCATTTCCTAAGAAACACAAACCAGATGGACTGAATGATTTTAGACCAGTAGCACTCACTTCAGTTGCTATGAAATGTTTTGAGCGGATCATTTTAACTCATCTTAAAAAACAAACCAAAAAACACATGGATACATTACAGTTTGCCTATAAAGAGAAAAGAGGTGTGGAAGATGTAACAACCCTCCTGAATGGAATTTATAGACATCTTGAAACTCCTGCCTCTTATGTTCGCATCCTATTTGCAGACTTTTCCTCAGCTTTTAACACTGTTCAGCCACACATGTTATTAGAGAAGCTGACACTTATGGGTGTAAAACTTAATCTGGTAAAGTGGATTCAGGACTTTTTAAACAGGCAGACTACAATTTGTGAGAGCGGGCCATAGTCAGTCAAAAATCATTATGACAAACACAGGAGTACCACAAGGATGTGTTTTATCACCGTTGTTATTTATTCTGTATACAAATGATTGTGTCAGCCATCATTCCAAATGTTCATTGATTAAGTTTGCAGACGATGCTGCCTTGGTTGGGCTTTTAACAGATAATGAACAGGACTACAGAACTGAGGTTGACCACTTTTATGAATGGTGTAGTGAAAACTCACTAATTTTAAACATTTCAAAAACAAAAGAAATGGTCATTGACTTTAGAAAAAAGCCCCCTCCATTGCAACCGGTTACTATTAATGAGACAGTTATTGAGATTGTGGAAGAGTATAAGTACTTGGGTACTATTATTGATCATAAAATCACTTGGTCAGCCAACACATTAGCAAGATACTCAAAAGCACAGCAACGGCTCTTTTTTTTAAGAAAATTGTGCAGCTTTAATGCAGAGACTAGCACCCTGACATTGTTTTATTTAACTTTTATTCAGAGTGTGGTGATTTTTGCCATCCAGTGTTGGGGGGTCTTTCTATCCAGAACAGGAACATGCTGGACAAGGTGACAAAAATGGGTAGGAAAATTACTGGATCAGATGTGAAAAGCATCACAAATCTTACTGACCAGCATACCCTCAATTTGGCACTGAGGATACTGGAGGATCCATTGCACCCACTTTGCACAGAATATTCCCTCCTCCCCTCTGGATGTAGATTTAGAATGCCCCGAACAAAAACTAAACGACATATTACATCATTTGTGCCGAGGAGCATTCAATTATTAAATGGATCATCTATGGGCACATAGATTTATTTTAAATGTGCATTATTGAATATATATATATATATATATTTATTGATTCTTTAAGCTGTTGAACATTTTAGATGCGTATTATTGAATATATATCTATCTGTTGATTCCTTAAGTTGTCGAATTGATAATCTTATGTCACTATTTGCTGTGTTATTGTTGTTCTATGTTTGTTGTGGTTATGTTTATTGTGGTTCCCATGAGTGTAAAACAAATTCCCCATGGGGCAATAAATGTTTTCATTTCATTTCATTTCATTTCATTTCATTTCATTTACTCACCAACCAAAACTCTTCCTCTAATCTTTCCTTCTTTTTCCACCTCTAAAACACCCACATATCTGATTGAACCTTGACAGAAGTTTCACCACAGATAGTGTTGCTGAGGTCACTATGATGTCAAGAGGAAGCTAGGGTGGCACATAGGAGGCTGACAGGCTGCCAATCTCATCTGCAAGCAACATGCTGCTCAGCACGCAATATTACCCCAGGGAAAAGATTGCCAAACTAATCTGAGTCACATAGCTTTACTTGCATATTCTCTTTACATGGCACTACACTGCAAAAGTAATGTCAAACCAAAGTAAGCTTTGACTAAGACATTTGAAATGTAATTTCTAATTTACAAACTAGACCAATCACAGCTCACATAATCAAGTCCAAGTAAGGAGTAGCCCAGCAACAAATATAAGTGTAAAATAACCATTTTAATATAGTATCTGATAAGTTTTTTAAATTTTTTGAAGAAATTGTGAGTGGCTTTTGCCTGTGACAGACAGAGGGGAAGTTTACCAGTGAGAAACTGCTTAAATACGACTGTTCCTCATACAAGGCTATCTCATCGCTTCAACTGACTTGGAATATTGTGCACACATCATATGGACTTCAACGATACATACCGTTTTGATATTTGTTTCGTGATGTATTATAATTTTTGGAGTTTGGCATAATAAATATAAAATAATTTTGTTGTATAGTAAATAGTATCTACATTTATTTTTTCACAATGAAAGAACATAATTAAAAGGGTTAAAACGACAAAAATGTGATCAATGACAAAAACCTTTTGTTTTTGTGAAGTATTCCTTTAGAATGAGTAACAATATAGCAATACATTTCATTATTCACAAGAAAATTAAAACTAGAGATCATAAGGTTCTGAAGTACTGAAATCAAACTACATTAATGAGTAGCACAAAAAGCGCCACATATTTTCCAGGATTACGGTACGGAAATACAGAGAACTTTGGTCAAACGAGTATAAAGGCCTCCACTTGACAGTGACTGGCATGTAAATTAGCAACAAAAGGTAAAAGGATTTAGGAGCTGGTCTTTCTTTGCTGTTGTTTCTTTGAAGTCCTTTGTACCAGTCCTCACATAAAGAGACAACCTAAAACTTTAATGAAGAGACATAAGGGATAGTCTGTAAATGTGATCTAGAGTTAATTAAAAGATCCACTGCTCTGAGCTGATGGTCAGTATATAACTGCACTTGTATTCTTGTCCTTCTTCCTTTGACATTTGAGTAAACTCCTTCATGGACCAAGAGCTCAGTGAAATAATGTTGTCTCTCCTTTTCAGCTCATTCATCACAGATTCTAATAATTTGCTGTCCTGTGGCCCACAACTAATAAGACCTAATGGTGGTGCGGTGTGTGTGTGTGTGTGTGTGTGTGTGTATGTGTGTGTGTGTGTATGTGTGTATTAGGATGCAGGAGGAACTCCTCTGTTTTAGTTTTTGAATAATCACTCTCTGTGGTGCAACAAAGGGCTGTGGCTCTTCTGGAAGAACAAATAGCCCTCATCAAAAACCAGACAGAGGGCTTCTAAGGCACCAGGACAAGCATGTGAATAGATACATTGTCAAAGGATAAGCACAGAATATGAAGTGGCTCATAAAGCCTGCTTAGTTGAACTCTTATGTAGGTATTTAGAGCTTCAGAAATGGGCCCATGTGTACTGAAGTAGAAAATGCTTTTTAAAGTCAAAATTAAATGCCCATTTTATTTCCATATTATGACATAACTCAGATTTAAACAGAATAACAAATATATAGTGCAGGATGGGACTTCCATCTGGAATTGATCGGATTGTGAAAAGTGAGGGTTGCAAACCAGAATGGAGCCAGGTAGTTGAAGGGGGGAGATTGAAAAAGTAAAAGGGATTCTTGACATCAGCTGAAAAGGGAAGTCATTTCAGAAGTGGATAGAAAGTCATACAGTTTGAAATGAAAGGGTGCGTAAAAGTTTTTTAAAGTTTCAATAAGAATTGAAGGCACAACATCTGCTGATTCATATGACGTGTCAGCCTTGCATAGGGGTTGAACTGGCTAAAACGACTGTGACCTTTTTCTACAAGCACCATAAGCTTCAGATATCAGTTATCTATAATTAGAAAGGCTGGCCATAAATCTGGGGTTTCAAAGGCGAAATGAGAGTGCAGTGGTCCAACAATGGAAAACCAGTGGGTGATACACAGATAGAGAAACTAGCATATTGCCCATCAGAGCCCTCGAATAAAGTGATCAACATTCAACGTGAATTGTACAGAACTCGTGCTGGCAGTTTCTCAGCAGTTTCTCAGTAACTGCTTCCTTTGGTTAAAAGGGGGGCACCACACGATATCAGATTGTAGAAGTCTAATCTCATACTATATCCCTGTTGTCAAGTCACGACATATCCTTTAAGTCAGGATATCCTTCATGTTGTAAAAAGGCTTGAGATTCAAAATACCTATTTTGATTGTCTATTTAGATGATATTGGTATTGAGTGTTCAGTTTTATTGTCAAATTGGCTGTGCTAATAAATATTTTGCTAGTCAAATGAGGTTAATAAATACTTAACCAGTGTAACAGACAAGCCTATCGTTCATCGGGTAAGAAGAAGTGGGAACCAGATTAACAATTAATGAGACTTTAATTCCAACACAGAATGCTGAACTGAAACAAAACAACACACGTCGACACACACACACACAGCTCCTTTCCATGTGTGGTACTTCCCAGTTTGTAAGTCCATGTGATGTGTTCTCCACATGTTATCCTCCATTCGGGCAGGATATGGTCTCTGCGATGTCCTTTTCTCCATGGGGAAAAGAACACCTTCTCCGGCATGTATATATCTTGGTCCCAGCTAAGTTAATTTTCATTTTTTTTAAAGAGAGAGAGAAAAGGTCGGAACAGCTGATGCAACCTATTAAGCCACAACACTGAACTACCCGCTGAAATGGGCGGATCTCTGTCTCGGCTCCTCAGCACAAACCTGAATGAGTGAATGCAAGCTGGCTCCTTTTATACCCGTATTTTATTCCACTCGCCAAATTTCATTGGCCTTTTCTCAAATATCAGAGGTGATTGGGGCTCCCAAGTTCAACCCCTAGTGTCACTACATCGACAAAACGTCTCATTCCCTCCATCAGGGAACAGAGATTACAACAGTAACCAAGACATTCTGAGTGGAGCATGGGGCACACCAATTGAGACTTCAGAGCTCCGACTACCAGATTGGCATTTGTTCAAGTGTACTTAGAGTGTACATGCTTGATATGGAATTTCCGTTTAGGACAACATGAAGTTCATTCACCAAGCCTAAATAGGGTGCAGTCTAAACCTCTGGTTATTGTAATATTTTTCTAGCTAAGTGTGCATAGGAAACTATGGCATGATTTTATAAAGTTATTTTTAACTTTGGTATTGTTGGTCTATCTTTGTAAATTTGAGTTGTCATGACTTCTGGGTAGAAATAATGTTACTCTAATGAAGTGTTTACTATCTACAAAATAATTTGAGATAAAAGGTTAAGCATGAGCACCCATTTAATTAGTATTTAGTCAATTACCTCTGTTTAATGACCAATATAATATCAGATACTGGCTAATTTGTGACCGTGAGATCCACGTACACGGCCAGTGCAAGACTCCAAAAGACATATGAATCCGAATGAATGAGTACAATATAAAATAGAGTAACATTTGATAATCATATTTAAAACCAAATTTAATAATAATAATAAAGATTAAATAACTTTAATAATTGGAGTCAGATCAACTAAACAGGGATCATAAAATGAATAATATAGTTATTTAATCGGAACTAAATAACAAACTTAATGTGCACATTAAGACAGAACGCACAGTAGACCTTCAGCCATGCCATTGGATAGTGTCCTTGGGCAGCCTCCCACTGACAACCACTTCAATCAGAGAATATGTCTTATTATTCATATTTCATAATAATACACACAAAAAACACTGGGGAAAACATTCAAATAATGAATACAAAATATATATAAATACAATTTATGGGCCACTAGCTTCTACAGATTTACAGCTCTCCCAAACGCTCACAAAATACCCTAACTAGAAGATACTTACAAAAATTATTATTATTTACCCTTAAGCCATCTTCTGGTCTATCATTAGCTTTTTCATTATCATTATCCTTTCACTGTTTAGTCATGCAAAATAAATATGCCAGAGTAGCTATCCTTTAATAATGTGTCATAACAAAACATGAAATTGAAAGTGGCTGCCCTCGGGAGTTAATGGCGAGGCCTAAACTGTGCTCTATCCAAATAGGCATTAAGCCGCTTTGCTAACCATACTAACACATCTTTGCTCTCATAGAGGGCATGCCATTTATAGCTGGCTGGCTGGAATAGATTAGATAGACAATCACATGCAAACTCACATCATAAAGAAATAAATTAACCTTAAAGACTAGGGACGTTCATTATCTCCTGATTCATTCGGCTGATGACAAGGGCGCAGTGGAGACATAATAAGGCCGTCCGTGACACATCGATCGAACACAATGAGGCAAGGATGGCACAAAGGAGCCACAGCAAGATAGGACATAATGAGTGAGTAATCAAACTGACAGAGGAAAGTCAGAGTGAGAAGGATAGCAGCTGAGGTGGTACGGAAGGCTGGGTGTTTGTCTTGTCTGGTTATGGTAACATGCATGGATGACTCAAACACAGTGTTCTAAGTGAAGCAGGCACAGGTTCAGCCTCCGCTTTGTCTGCCACTGTCCACACCTACAGTTGCCAAGCACTGGAATGAGAGAGAGATAACATTAGAAGAAGTGGTGAACTGCAAGGATGTGGGCTGGAATGCAAACTGGACCTTAGAGACCCTTTGGAAGTGGTGGATGTTAGAGACCTTGTGCTCCTCCACCTTACCCCACAGATGCTCAATAGGGTTTAGGTCTGGAGACATGCTTGGCCAGTCCATCACCTTCACCCTCAGCTTCTTTAGCAAGGCAGTGGTCATCTTGGAGGTGTGTTTGGGGTCGTTATCATGCTGGAATACTGCCCTGCGGCCCAGTCTCCGAAGGGAGGGGATCCAAGGTTGGCATTCATGGTTCCCTCAATGAACTGTAGCTCCCCAGTGCCGGCAGCACTCATGCAGCCCCAGACCATGACACTCCCACCACCATGCTTGACTGTAGGCAAGACACACTTATCTTTGTACTCATTAACTGGTTTCTGCCACACACGCTTGACACCATCTGAACCAAATAAGTTTATCTTGGTCTCATCAGACCACAGGACATGGTTCCAGTAATCCATGTTCTTAGTCTGCTTGTCTTAAGCAAACTGTTTGTGGGCTTTCTTGTGCATCATCTTTAGAAGAGGCTTACTTCTGGGATGACAGCCATGCAGACCAATTTGATGCAGTGTGCGACGTATGGTCTGAGCACTGACAGGCTGACCCCCCCTTCAACCTCTGCAGCAATGCTGGCAGCACTCATACGTCTATTTCCCAAAGACAACCTTATGACGCTGAGCATGTGCACTCAACTTCTTTGGTCGACCATGGCGAGGCCTGTTCTGAGTGGAACCTGTCCTGTTAAACCGCTGTATGGTCTTGGCCACCATGCTGCAGCTCAGTGTCAGGGTCTTGGCAATCTTCTTATAGCCTAGGCCATTTTTATGCAGAGCAACAATTCTTTTTTTCAGATCCTCAGAGAGTTCTTTGCCACGAGGTGCCATGTTGAACTTCCAGTGACCAGTATGAGGGATTGTGAGTGATGACACCAAATTTAACACACCTGCTCCCCATTCACACCTGAGACCTTGTAACACTAACGAGTCACATGACACCGGGGAGGGAAAATGGCTAATTGGGCCCAATTTGGACATTTTCATTTAGGGGTGTACTCACTTTTGTTGCCAGCGTTTTAGACATTAATGGCTGTGTGTGGAGTAATTTTGAGGGGAAAGCAAATTTACACTGTTATACAAGCTGTACACTCACTACTTTACATTGCAGCAAAGTGTCATTTCTTCAGTGTTGTCACATGAAAAGATATAAAATATTTACAAAAATGTGACGGGTGTACTCACTTTTGTGAGATACTGTATCAAGGTACTTTTGGCGTGTTGCTTGTAGTGTAACATGCTACTTGCTCTGAAGTGTACAGTAGTTTTGGCTTATCTTAACATATGATTCTTTTGAGTAGTTGGTAGCTTAGCAAGCAAATTTTTTTGTGTAGCTTGCCTAACACTGTAAGCCATACACTAGCACAGATGCAGACCATTTAAAAATACCAATATCTGCAAATGTATTGGCCTCTGCAAAGTATCTACTGACCACTAAGCACAACACCGAGGCAAATTGTGGTCCAATAAACATGTATTTATGCTGTTCGAGGCCAAGCTACAATTGCATTATCTAGATCTGTTAATCTAATTTAGCAAAAACTGGACTAGTACAATTTCAGTCAGACTAAAGCATAATTTCAAAAAATGACTATTAGTCAGACTGAAATCAAACTTTTAAAGCACATGTATACATATGGACTATATACTCTTTTGGAAGTCTCTATATTATGTCAATGCTCATTTACATAAAGTTAACTCACATTAAAAGTAAATAACTTTCAGTAAATCTATGGCTACAACTCAGTGTGATCGGCCCTTTAGGGCACCCACACAATAGAGAAAGCTCTGATGGAGCTTTTGACGGTTAAGGATGCCTAAGCTCTATTTCGAGAATGTATAAACCCATCAGGTTTTAAAACCAATCTGGATATAAAAGACATGTATTAGCTCTCTGAAATTCTCATTGATCAATGAATGCCTATGTCAGAGTGTGTTGCAGCAAAAGTTTAAATGGACAGTGTCACTTTGGCAAAATATTTTGTTATTCCTGTACATCCTTCTGATGCATCAATCCCCTTAAAATAAATGGATTCACAGCATTCTCTGACACAGCATAAACTCTAGATCATAGGTTCCCTTACAATGACATTTAAACAGCCTTGCCCCATAAATACACATTACCTTCAGTGCTGAGTGGCCACATGCAGACAAATTAATGTTGGTGGGGAAAAACAAAACAAAAGTGTGAATCATTACAAAACAAACCAGGTTGAGTTCATACTGTATGTATATGTTTGCATACTTGATGCATGTGTGTGTGTTAACAGTTTGCATTGGTGTCAGTGGAGGGTGTGGCATGGCTGCTATATGGAATCGCTGCCTAATCATTTGCATTCTTCTCCTTCATGTTAAACCCTGGGCACCTACCCAGAGTCTTGTCCTCCTTTACAGGCTTTGTCCACAGAAGAAACAGCAGCCAAAATGATCAACTAATACACTCTATCCTCCAATGGAGACAAGAGCATAAATGGGTAATTGGGCACTGATCACTATGGAACTGTGATTACATGGCATTACATGTTGGACACAAGTCTTTGTTTTTTGTGTGGGGACAGTTGCACAATTGCCAAATCTACATTTATAGAGTGTTCGTATACCTGCATCATTTTATACATCAATGTAGAGTACGTTTTGGTGTCCATGTGTTTATTCATGATAGACTGATCAGGATTTGGGATTTAATGTATCCATGTGTATGTTAATTTACTTGTGTGGGTGTGTGCACATTTTACTAATATTATTACTCCTGTGGAATGTCTATGGTGACAAAATAGCCATGTTTTTCACTTGTTTGATGGATCACAACAATTCAGCCCACTCTAACGTCTTCATCATTATTACAGCATTAGGAAATGTATAGAACTAGGACACTGGAATTACTAGTAGTTTAATATTTTTCCCTATTAAACTGTTCCCTACACAATTGACGTTGTGTCAAAGAAGCTACACTAGGGGTCTCTCTTGAGCACCAAATATACCTCTGAGCTATGAAAAAAGGTCAATTAGAAGTTGGCAGACAGAATTTGCATGTCCCGCCCTGGACATACAAGTATAAAGGTGGGGAAATAAATCTGTTTCATTCAGAAATTTTCTTCAGAGCTGAGTCACACACACCTGTTCCTCTTACCTCTGAGCGATCTACTGTTGGATCTACGGCGCACTTCAGTGACTTTCTCCTTCTCTGCACGGCAGTGCAGTTTGCCCCTGGGCGCTTCGACAGCGCAAACTAAAAGAGTCTTTTTAAAAGAGTGATTTTCTCTAAAAGTATTTTCCTCTAAAAGAGCAATACACAGCGGCATTGAACGTGCTTTTCAGGACGCGTCTTTATAAAGATGCCTTTCTGCCCCTGTGTAGTTCCTGGATGCGGTAGAGTGCTCTCCGCTTCAGACAGCCACAGGCGCTGTAACTGGGCTGCGATCACAACGAGGCAGCGTTTGTGGATGGTTCATGTTCTCACTGCGATAACATGACCATGGCAACATTGCGGTCGCGGCTTTTCCTTTTCCTTCAGCCCGGCTAGGCTCGGCCCATTCCCAGGTTGGCAAGCGTGGCCTTGTTCCCCTGTCAAGGGTAACTATAAGGATTCCGACGATTTTATGGGGCATTGGGGGAAGGGTACGTGCAGTCTGATACAGCTGGTCAGTTTGGTATGTGAAGTACCTGCCTGCTCCTGTGTCAGCAGTACACGTACATGGCTCAGTGCATGGGGTGATTTAAATTGGACCCCTAGTGTCGCTTCTTCGACTTGGCTTCGTCTAGGTTACGGATGTAACCTCCGTTCCCTGATGGAGGGAGCGAGACGTTGTGTCCTCCCAGCCACGTCGCTGAGCCGAGCCACTGTTGTGGCCGGACCATTTCCAGCTCCTCAGAAAAATCCTGAATGAAACAGACGTATTTCCCCACCTTTATACCCGTATGTCCGGGGGCAGGAACTTCTCATTGGCCTTTTTTCATAGATCAGAGGTATATTCGGCGCTCAAGAGACCCCTAGTGTCAATTCTTCGACACAACGTCTCGTTCCCTCCATCAGGGAATGGAGGTTACATCCGTAACCTAGACGTTTTTAAACATTTGCGTTTGGATTTAGATTTTTACAGAGACTGCATTTAAATTATTGTCACATTAATGTAACAAATGTAAAAAAATTATGAATAATACAAATATTATAAAAAAAAAGAAAAAAAAAAAAAAAGGACGACATACAGAGCAGATATATAGTTTAATTTCACCACAGGCTGCATGCGCTTCTTATCTCTCTCACTCGTGGCACGCAATGGAAAATGTCCTCTCGCTAGACAAGTAAACTCAGCAAAGTAGCAATGAAATCATTTCGCTGGTGGTGCGGGAAGTTGATTTCCAAAATGTTGGCTTAAAAGTCAGATGTTTTCACATTTGAGTCTTAAACTGGTGTGTGCTTTTCCAGCTGAACAGGCTTTTTCAAGCACAGGATAGTCACCTAAAGTGAGTCAATTACCGTATTTCATCAGACCATGATGACGTGTTAATTTTGCTCATCAAAACTTTATAATTTTGAGTAAGAAGCCTAGAAAATGACTGTTTTAGGCAAGGAATGCCATTTTTTAATCTGCTGATTAAAAAGGTTATTTTCAACAATGTACCAGCTGCTTAAACTCACTTTTATTCTGTGTGCACGTCATGTTTAGAATACATTAGATTTATTGTAGGCTAAATCACATGCCTATTTTTTCTATCCTATGGTTATTTTTCTTTTCAATAGTAACTGTTATTGGTTACCATAACAGCTGTCATATTAGATTAATGGCTAATGCATGCAATGTTGCAACTTTTCAACCAACTTTGTTTCTCTTGTAGATTTGGCTTAGCCTACCTGTTAATTATTTTCAACAATGTCCTGACTGTTTTAATGTGTTTAGTAACTTGTCCTGGGTGAATTCCATTTAGAACAGGCTATGAAGTATGGGCTATTGGTCCTGCATTATTCATTCAATTGTTTTTAATAAATAAAGCTTTACTCACTAAAGGTGAATTCGTGTCATGTTCTATAACTAATGTTCAATGATCACAATGCAAGGCAAGCACGTTGCCGATAAATGCCCCTTTTCAGCAGAATTTAGCATCGGATTTGGAATAGATAAGTATTTATATGGGTCGCATAAACAAAATCTGTGATTGTTTTCTGAAGGTTAGTTTCTTTTTAGACTAGTCAACATAATGTATGATTGTGCATTTGAATATTTATGTATTTACACATTTACTACACTTACATTACTACATTTTGTTACATGTTTGTTTATATGCACATATATGATTTAAATTGAGTTTACATTGATATGTATAACAAGCATTAAATTGGTACTGTCTCTTTAAGAGAACAGCAGCTCCACCAACAAATGTTTACAGTTGACTGAGTGCTGTGAGGGAAGTTGCACAGTGTTTTTTTCCCTCATCCATTCAATGCAAAATTAGAATGAATGTTTCTTTTTGTCTTTTTGATCACCACTGACTGTAAATAACAGAAAGAATATTAAAAGAGACATAAAATTAAAATGGAGTGTGAATCTCGTCTTTGGACACACAACGCAATACATGGAACGAAGCAAAAGGGAACTTGTCTTATTTGCATAATGTGTATGACTTGCTCGTACAAATATTAATTGCAAACATTCTCAAATTGAATAGTATGGGTTTTGATTGGCATGGGGGTGAGCAAATGATGACAAAATGTTCATTTTTGGGTGAACTATTCATTTAAATTATATTACGCATAGGATATATCAGCTACTTTACCTTGCTCTCTAGATTCTGGCATTGGCCATTAAACAGAATTATAACACAAGACTCAGTATAAGGCCTTAAGTCTGTATAATAGGATGGGCTGTAAATATGTAAAAAGCCTTGCATTACTTTACTTATATAGTGAAGCAAAGCTACATTTCTATGTTGAGGTGGGCACTCTTGCACACAGAGACATACAAGCCCCTGAGGTAAGGAAATAGCTGAGTAAACCAACTGAGTACTGAAGTTGAATCGTTGTCACTTCTTCACAGTGCAAAAGAAGGGACAGTGAAGAAAGAAGAGAGATGGTGTGGAATGTGCATGAGCAAAAGTCTCAGTACAGCATGCCAAAAACTCGCTGTGTCAGCCTATCTCAAAATACATGTTACATTTATTTTAGTGAGTTGCATTAAAAAAAGGAAACAAAATGAAAATCTAAAACAATGCAAGTACATTGCAAAAACTGTGAAAAAATGTATTTGTGTATATCATCCTTCCCATGAAGCTGGATATCACCTATGTACATTTTCCTTAAAGTAATAATTCGGGATTAATACAAATTAAGCTTATTTGACATAATTTGTGACATAATGCCGATTACAACAAAAAAAAAATATTTTGACTCGTATCTCTTTATCTTCTAAAAATCTAGCTTACAGTGAGGCAGTGAATGGGGCCAATTTTTGGAGGGTTGAAATGGTGGAAATGTGAAGCATATAACAATAATAAAAAAAAAGCACTTACATTTATTCTTATGATAAAACTAATATACTATTTGAGCAAAAAAAAAAAATGTAAACCGTTGTTTTTGTGGCAGACTAATATGACTATCGAAGTTGTAAACTGGAACCAACTTTACACAGAAAATATTAGTAAGCAAGTTTATCCCAAAAACATGTCATTTACATTTTGTGGCTATAATTTTTAAACAGTAAGTATTTCATAACCCAGACCTTTTGCTTCTTTTTTGTTTTTAAAGAAAAGGACAAGTCAAAATTTTAATGTTGTTGTAATCAGAATTATGCCAAGAAATGCTGTCGATTGATCTTAAATTATTAATTAAAACTGGAATATATTCCTTTATACCATGCAGTGGCCATTTTATAAGTGCTCTATCAAGGTAAACTTTTTTTCTGGTAACATTTAAATTTAATATAAAGTACATTTAATAGAAAGAATAAGGGTAGTGGGCATGAATTACTTTTGGGAAGCTGACATATCCTGTGGTGTAACACGTTATAAATCCAATTTTAATGATCATATATTTATTGACAAACTATGCAGGATATTTGTCATTTAAAAAAAATTATTTATCAAATGGCAGGGCCATTTAAAATACAAAGGTGCTTCAAAATGGTGAAAAGAAATGGTGACCAGTTACAGCATCTAAAAAAAATGCACTTTCCCTTATGTATCAATTTTAACCTTGACATTAATGAAAACAAACAACTTATCGACACCTCAACAACTCATTATTAATGTAATGTAATTCAATTAATTAAATAAAACACACTAACCGGCAGCTAAGAGAAATACTTGAAAAACACTCACACACATCAGAATGAAACAGATGGAAAGACAGAAGGTACGGATGAGAGTAGGCTTTCCCATGTTCCAGGCATTTGCATACAAGCGGGTGTATGTGGGCAAAAACTTTCAAAATATTTTAGTTCAGTGTTGCATCTGCATTGGTGAAAGAAATGTTAATGGCACGAACATCATGAAAATAATTTAGTTCCAGAATTTATTTATTTTTTTAATTGAAACCAGCTGCAAAAGTGAAACCAGAAACAAAGGGTTTGATTCCAAAATCTAAAAAAATTTCCTTTTCTTTGCTTTGACTGGCTGAGGCTCCCAGTGTTTGGCAGGTGGTAGTTTTGGAAAGTGGGATGGCGAGAAAGTGTATCTGGGTCACTAGAAGCCATGCATCCCAAGTCTGCCACCAGCAAAGAAAAAAAAATCCTTTTCTTTTTCCTCTTTCTTTTAATCCGCCATCTTCTCCCACACACACTCCCTTACTTGATAGGAGCATCAGAATTTGGCTGCTCGCTCTCAGACTGCAGCATAAGCTATTAGTGAGAGAGGCTATTGCGGCAGGTGGAATGGGAGGAAGTAAAAGAGAAAGAGAGAGGAAAAGAAGAACTTATGCGGGAATAGGGCTAGAAGAACACGTCAATGTTACCAGGAAGCAGAGAAGTATTCCCTCAACGAAGATCTTCCACTGCTTGTCACTTGTGCTTGTCATATTTTCCAAGATGCTCCTCTCGCCCCCCTCCTTTCCTCTCTTTTTAACTCTTCTTGTCTTCTCTCTGTACCAGGTGTGTTATGTCGATGCATGAGTAAGCATCATACAAGCCCTCCGAGCTATCTGCACTAAAGCGTTTAAAATAGCTCTTCCAGAAAAGCACAGGCACACTTAAAACATTCTACACAAAACCGCACCTGCACCTCCAACGAGCGACCCCAATTTATTTCTACTCTCAACCCTCCTCCTCCTGCACATTTGCCCCTTTTTACATGCTGTTCTTTTTTGGTCCCTCTCCTTCATTTAAAGCTACTGATTTATGTGGGAACTGATGAGGAAAGCAGAAAGTGAGAAAGAAGTAGAGAGAGATACCACTATAAATGTTCATACTGTGAATACTGACACAAGTCTGCAGCAAAGTGAATCGAATTATCTTTAAGTTACTCCCCCATTTAAAACTCCTGCTTTTAAAAGCCACCCATTATCTCTCATTTTTCTCTCCCTTCATCCATCCCTAACGAGTCTCAGAGGGCTCATTATTATTGAGTTTACTGCATATGTATAGTATTACTGTAGTCAAATACACACCCACACAATCACATGCACTTTATTATACACACATGCATAAACATCCACTTGCTGACGCAGGTATATGTTAGAGGGATTCTCTATGCGTTTTTGATCCAAGTAGGTCTTAGTCATGCTCTGTAAAGAGGGAAAACCATTTTCTCTCTCATGGGTGCCAACAAGTTCTGTTGAAACACTGAAAACTGAACTTGTACTTTTTTCAGGCACATTATTTTATTATATCTTATATCTCACAGCAGCTGTAGGTTTCTCTCAGAGTTGGAAGTACAATGTAGGATACATCTAACATTACAGTTGTCATCTTGCGGAAAATCAGGATACAATTATTAATTAGTTCATTTCTGTCTTTGTTGATGGTTGTTCAGATGTGTTTAAGGGGGGCTGGGTAGCTCAGTGAGTAAAGATGCTGACTAACACCCCGGGAGTCACGAGTTTGAAGTTGCATGCTGAGTGACTCCAGCCAGGTCTCATAAGCAACCAAATTGGCCCATTTGCAAGGGAGTAGTCACATGGGGTAACCTCAACGTGGTCGCTATAATGTGGTTCGCACTTGGTGGATGCCGCAGAGAATAGCATGAAGCATCCACACGCGCTATGTCTCCGCGGTAACGTGCTCAACAAACCATGTGATAAGATGCGTAGGTTGACTATCTTAGAATATTTCTAATATTCTCTGGAGGCAACTGAGATTCATCCTCCGCCACCCGGATTGAGGAGAGTCACTACACCACCACATCTTAGAGCGCATTGGGAATTGGACATTCCAAACTGGGGAGAAGAAAGGAGGAAATAAAAAAAAAAGTGGTGTTTAAAAAGGCACACACAGTCTAGAAAAAGAAAAATCATACTTGACATGCACCTTAGACCTCCATCTGATGTGTTCCACTCACAAAGATGTCTAAAATTCCCCCCCCCATCTCGGCTGGCTTCCTTCTACACTGGCATTCTCACTCTATATGTCTATTGGATGTGACGAACCATCACATACAATAAACCAGTCATTCAACCTGCGATTTCTAAAATAGCTTACACAAACACTGCTGCTTGTTTTACCATAGCAATGCAACGATTTCAACACACCCCCTCACTCTTCTAACACACCCCCTCACTCTTCTAACACACACACACACACACACACACACACACACACACACACACACACACACACACACACACACACACACACACACACACACACACACACACACACACACACACACACACACACACACACACACACACACACACACAAAAGTTAAACTCACCATATAGAAATTTCAGACGAACCTCCAAATTGTAAGAAACGGCGCTAACTGTAGACTAAAACAGGTAAACAATTCTATTCAACCTACCAGCCATCGTTGGTATTGGGGCCCGAGTTTTCCATGAGGCACAGGGCCAATTCACTCTTTAATGGTGGTTGTTCGGATGGGGTGTAAGGTGTATCTTTACATAAATTCAGAAGGAATGCCTACTAACAACCAAAAGTTCAGTGACTTGGATCACAGACAGTCAACCACATTGCCTTTCAATGTATACTTTTTGGCCGAGAGCGAATACGAGCATGTTAGATACAAGCGGAGTATGACTGCTTTGTGACACTCTTTTATTAGTCAATTGCAGGCTCATGTGCCGATGAAGCGCACAGATGAAAAATCTGGGCCGCACGTGTACATTCCACACAGACTCTGCTGACGATAAAATTTTAGTAACGCATTCTGTGTACAGAGCGACCAGCAACACTTTCAGCAGATTTAATCACTGTTAGTGTGAACGGAACTTTCACAGCATCCTGACTGAACTGGAATCTATTAATGAAGCAACTGATTTGAAATGCTCTACATAGTCGGCAACTCTCTGAACGATCATTCATGTCACACACCTGAAGGAACGGTTTACCCCAAAATAATAATTTGTAATAATTTTCTTAATGCAGTCTCAATATCGTATGTCTTTCTTCTGCTTAACACAATGGAGATTTGCCATGTTCCTTTATTCTATTCCTTTATCACTCCTCTATTCCTTTATCACTCCTCTTTTGTGAAGCACAAAGTAGACTTCCCTCAAAATTGATTCTAATGGAGTGTGACGTTAGCATGTTGCTAACCTAACACAACCAAAAATACTTTACACAAATATTGGGTAGTCAATTTTTATTGACACTTTTTTGGCATTGAAAGAAATCAAAGTATAATCAACATTTGTTGCAATGCATTCTTGGATTGCTTCCTCTGCAAAAGTATTTTGCGATGCTGCCTTAAAATTCAGAAGAAAATAGATATTTTGAAAGGCAGCGTAATTATGTTGCCTAGCTTTAGGAAAAGCCAAACTCTCACATTGAGGGAGTAACTTTGATGTTGCCTTAAAATTATTTAAGTAGATAGTCCCCCAGCTGACTCATAACTGTGTGAGAGTGGATACGTGTGATATTACCCACCATTACCACCTCAGCTGAAGACCCTTTCGCAACTAGCTCAGTATGGTGAAGAGTTGAAGTTACACATAGCAGGAGGTCTAAGATAATGATGAGGACATCCAGAATCCTCCGATAGCCTCACCACGACCCTTCCAGACTGTTTCTTCATAGTCTCCAATCAATGATGTATTGAGGCACTGCACTGAAGTATAGGGCTCTCCTGATTCATCTCCGTAAGGTCACTGCCTTTGAGAGCCCCACTGAGAACAACTGGAAAATTGTTGACTGAATCATATTCTCTCACTTAAAGGGCCGTTTGCTAATTTACTTAGTCTCATGGCTACTCTGCTGATGTCTCCCTCTCGAGCGCTTTAAGCTTATTCTTCTTCTTCTTTCTGAAGAACTGACTTGCACTTCTGTCATAAAATCACACACACACACAATTGGACACATGCACAGCACTACCCTGCCTCATGCACCCAAAAGGCACATTTGACAGTTTAATATGTCAAAAGAAAGAGCCTTTCCTGACCCGTGACTGTGATTTCTCACAAAGCATATTCATTCAAGCTCTCACATTCAGAACATTTTATTCCCACATTGTTCCAAACCCCTTTCTTGCCTTGATATCTTTCCATCCCAGTCTCGCTCTCTCTCTCTCTCTCTCTCTCTCTCTCTCCCCCTCTTTTTTTCCTTTGTCCTTCAAGTGTCCTGCAAATATTTACAAAAAAGCACCACATGCCATTGTTGCGTAAATATTAACTTTTAATTATACAATCAGGCTTCTTTTTTTTTGTTTAGTGTGTATATATATACATATATATATATATATCTGACACCAACAAAAAAAAGTTTAAAAGCCTATTTTATGTGTAGCCCATACCATGGCAATACTATTTTCTTTTATGTAGCCTACTTAACAGCACGGTATAAATATATGGCAATCATCCGGAACCATGGTATGTAGTTGAAATTAAATACTTTTGGAAAGTTGACATGTGCTGTGGTCTCAAATTCTACACTCCATTTTAAAAATAATTTTGCTAATTGTTGTCCTTTTAAAAGATCAATAAAATAAACTAAAAAGGAAGAAAAAAAAATAATATTTTTTAAACCTCAACATGATGTTGTTGGTCACACAAGACTGATATGAATAAACTATCCATTTATCAAAATAAAATGGGGTTACCATATGATACCATCACTGTACCATGGTTCTGCCAGAGTAGCCTATGTTTCTGTTAGCAAAATGAAAACAGAACTATGCCTTTTACCTCACAACTATCATTTAAAACTGAAGCACTTTCAAGGTATTCCCCTATTATTCAATTTAAAAGACTTTTACTCACACCCGGTTTGCTCAAATACGCATACGTCCACAAACACACATACAATGCGTATACATGCGTATACATATTATGTGTGCGTGTTTACCATCTGGGTGGAGATAGTAAAGAGGATCGATCTCATAAAAAAAAAAAAGAAAGAGCACTGACAGCACAGATAGCAGAACAGTAGGGCCATCATGAATACAGCTTTCCCAGTAAATAATTCAGTAAGTGGTTTGTAAGCCCCTGCATTAATTGAATTCAATTAGCCCACTTTGTCTCATGATATCTCTGGTTCCATTTTGCATCGAGATATTGACCATCAGGCATCGCTTTGGGTCCTCTGTATCATTTTATTATGTAAAACCCATGGCTACAACAACCCTAACTGTAGATGTTCTATAGATATACTATAGATATAGATGTGTTAAATTTGGAAAGTCCACATTCCACTCTGTAAACTTCCCTATTAAGCATTTAGGTCGTAAGTCCACATCACTAAGGCAGGATTCAAGCTTCACCCATCCTCTATTTACTTCGTTTGCTCCAATTTGTGGTCAGTTTCATCCGTCATATGCTTCATCACCCACCAAACGAGGAGTACTCAATTCACTTGGGACCGAAGTGAATCAATCTGGTTGATAAACCAGCAAATACACTCATCTGATGGAAAGATGAAAGACGCTCTTTTTAGAAGGTTCATTAAACTCATTTTCTGAAATTAACTTCACTTTTCAAGCAGACTTTTGGCACATTTCTGCAGAGAGATGAAGGCCTTGCCTCAGTCCATTCATTCGCTTTCTGAACATCAGCCTTGTCTGTTGGCTCTCTATCGCGCCCTATTCTTCCTGCTCTGTTCTTTCTCTCGTTCTCTTTCCTCAAACTACAAAGTAAGGTGCTGAGGCGTTTGTGGAAATGATGCACAGAAGGTGAGCATAACTGACAAAAGGGCAAAACTAGTTTTAGAAAAAGTAGTCTCTGCCTGCATATTGCACACAAAAATGGAAAATGCTTTCTCAGTCTGGCAAGCTCCTATCTGATTAGCGGACTTTACACAACTTCGGAGTAATGGCACAGGTTTTTTTTTATTTTATTTAAAATGTTTGTAATCAGTCCACCATAAAGGAACCATAAAGTTGTGTGAAAGTACCAAATTGACGCAATGAGTGAAATAAACTTTCAGACATTTTCAGACTTTTATGTTGTGCACTAAGTCCTCGTGGTGGCGTAGTGACTTGCCTCAATCCGGGTGGAGGAGGATGAAACTCTGTTGCCTCCGCGTCAGAGACCGTCAATCTGCGCATCTAATCACGTGGCTTGTTGAGCATGTTAATGTGGAGGCTTCACTCAATTCTCCACGCACAACTCGCCATGTGCCCCACTGAGAGCGAGAACCACACATTATAGCGACTACGAGAAGGTTACCCCATGTGACTCTACCCTTCCTAGCAACTGGGCCAATTTGGTTGCTTAGGAGACCTGGCTGAACTTTTTGTTTGTGTCATCTTGGACTTACAGTGACACCAAGTGGTGTGGATGTAGCATCATTCAAAATGAATAGTTTTCAATTACATATGCTATTGTAGAAATTAGAGGTCGACCGATTAATCGGCCGATTTTTTGCATTTTTTTACATAATCGGCATCGGCCAATATCCACGCATATCAAGCCGATTATTAGGCAGGCACATCTGTGGGCAGCCTAGTGTTGTTGTGGAACACGTGTTCGACGCACACTGCCCCTAGAGTCATTTTCCAGCAGAGTGAGCAGACCTCATCCAGTGCCTAAGGAAGGAGCTAAATTCCTTGGAGAAAACAGTAAGGATTAAATTTGTATAACTTCTTTAGATTTAATTAAAAACTTTTGATATGTTACTGCCAACTTCAAGAAAAAACATCAACAAAATATATAACAAAGATATAACAAAAAGAACCGTTAAGAATACCGTTAAAGTACCGGATCGATAAGCAGTATCGGTAAGATTGTAATACCATTAAAACCTTAACGATACCCATCCCTAGTTATGCCTGTGCTTCTCTTGGATGCTCTGAATATTGGATTACGTGTCTGGATTGCCCCTTAATTAAAGCTGCATTTGGATCTCAACCTTCGTGTCTCGGAGCAGTTCGTAACACCTGCTTTGTTTATTTAATATATTTGTTATACATTATTTATACAATATGTTTTTACATTATACATTTTTAATTTTAAGTGTACAAGTGCAGATTGGTCAAGTGTTCAATAAATGTATTTGTTGAGAAATGTTGTCTATCTTAAGTAATTATTTGTGTTACATTTTATCTTTCAAATAAAAGGTTCAAATAAGAGGTTAAAAACCAGCACATCGGCCAAAATAAATCAGCAGCATTAATCGGCCATCGGCCGACCCGGATTTCAAAAGATCGGCATCGGCCTGAAAAAACCAATATCGGTCGACCTCTAGTAGAAATTCACCATTCACAATCAGACATGACTAAATTAATCCAAGAGGGAGTGTCCAATGACAAGACGGTTACTGAGATGAAGTTAGAAGTATTCAGCTGGTCATGTATTTCTAAAATGGCAGCCCCCATGAGGGCAGCCCTGCCACATGTGGAATAAAACATTTTTATAAGGTTACTGATGACTGCAGTCCTCATCTCATGTGTGTGGTCTTGATATTATACATCGTTTTCAAAACTAGCAATCGTTTTTTAGGAGTAAACCTTTTTTTTATTGGGGGAAAAATTACAGAGCACATTGCAGCTGCATATTTTGCTTTTCTTTTCTTATTATCTTATATCTGTGGAATAGTGTAATTATGTATTTTGTACAGGCAGAAATTCAAATAAGAGAGTCTTTAGACATTTTTCAATATTTTATTTCTTTGAAAACATTTATAGAGACTGCCATGGCATCATTTTTAAAATGATCTTTTTCAGCCTATTATTGTAGTATTATCTACAGTTATTACATATAAACCCATCCCAAAATGGCACGTAAAAACAAAACAAACTAGCCTATAGTTGGTTGCCTTACATGTTGTTTAAACAGATTTTTTACTGTCTAAGTGGGTGGTTTTAGCGAGAATAAAATACAAAACGGACTAAATACATTTGGTCAGATATCTGGCTATGTGAGACTATGGGGAAAGTTAATAGCAACTTACAAAGCCAAACATCTCCAAAATAGAAGAGAGAAACACAGGACCAGACAAAGTGAATTCAACTTTTTAAGACTGTTTAGTCTCTGACAGGAAGATATCCTGCAATTGTTAATATTTATGAGCAGCAGAGGAAGCAAAAGTGAAAATAATTAATCAGGAAACAGAGATGAATGTAAATTACTGCAGAAAGTCTATATCTATGCAAAATGGAAGAACAAACAGGTAAATGGTAAAGAAAATGACAATTAGTCCAAACCTCAGCACATAACCCTTTGTGTTAATGTTCACACTGCTGCAGGCTCTGAAAAAAGTGCCGAAAGTGTTAAGCTACACAGAAGAAAAAACAAGACCCACTGATGGTAAAGCACTATCTGCCCTTACATATACATATCTATTCTTTGAACTCACATAGCAGCCACACAAGTGTGCATTCACATCAACAAAGATCAGACAGACTGTAATCTAATTACCGAAGCAGTGCATCCTATATTATGGACTAGCTAGAGCTGTGAAGTTTGTTCTGTGGAAATGCTGACATGTCCTGCTGGAGTGGACAGACCTGTTTTGGACTCATTAAAGCTACTAAGCACCACCTGGTCTCTCCTCTCAAAGCTCACTGAACTGGACATGCAATTAAAAGGAATAGTTCATCCAAAAAGGGAAATTATGTCATCATTTATTTACCCTCATGTCCTACCTTTTTTTCCCTCAGAATGCCTAAGGTTCTTTTTTCCTTATAATGAAAAAGTATGGGGACAGTGGCTGTCAAACTCTGTCAAACAAAGTGCAAATGAGGGCTGCCTGAATAATGTCTTGGTAGTGAGATATTCTTCATTGCTCTATCCACCTTACTTCTTACACATAACCGAATATGAGGCGATCAGATGATGTTAAATGGTGCTTACTGGCTCGGTGCATGGTTCTGTGACATCAACAAAGACGTGGATGAACTTGCCCTATTCCCCGGTGTGACGCAGATGTGCTCAAAGCTCACACACACAAAGACTGACTCACCTCAAACACACTATTTGCAAACATTCACATTTAAATCTTCTAAATCTCATGAAAAAATAATGGATGAATGGTATATCTAAATATGAATACTAAGCTAAAACACAACACATGTCCATAAACAATGATTAGTCACCCAAATACATCAGTAATGTTGAAACGTATGTGGGTTGACACAAAGTGTCCATGGTCTTTTTTTTTATTATTATCAACAACAACAAGATTTTCGGTTAAAATGTATATCAATAAATAAAAAGGAAAGTATATGTATATTCTTAAAAACAAATCAGGTCTCCACCTAGTTTTTCCATAATTTGGAAAATCACCTTCTTGCCTCAACTCTTTTACTTTAGATGGTGCTGTGTGGTGACAAATTAATTTCTACAAATATTAGGTTTACAAAGAGTTCATATTGTCTCTTAATATGTGATCATAAAGGCTGGATGCATATAAAAATAAAATGAAACTGCTTCTAGTGGTTCAAAAGGTGTTGTTTCAGTTAGGATACACCTGTATAAAGACTGATTCTATAGGCAAACTGTAACAGCCAGCTTAGCTTTCTGAAAGGACATACAGTGCGGTTTAAACGGATCAACAACTATGTAAATCTTTCATTTAGGTTGTCAAAAGTGATTTCCACCATGAAGAAACAACCACCTCTGTGTGGGTGCATTGTGCAAGACTAAATATTAGAAAACATATCACAGTAAAAACAATATTATGCATGCAAACACTGAGCTAAGACACAAACACACACACACACAATGAATTGCATTGGTGTGGCCTGTGTTGGAGACTTGGGACCTCGCACTAATCTTGCATGAAGACAGGGCTATTGAGGAAGTGTCAGGGTGCTTGCAAACAGGAGAAACTCTTACACGGACATGAAAATAAAGAAAAGACGGAGGTCCCACCGATTACACATGCTAGAGGCGAGAGAGAGAGAGAGAGAGAAACATGAAGAGAATTGAGCACAAGCTCCTGGAAGTACTGGAGAGAAAAAAAAATGAGTGAAGGAAATAAAGAGACAGTGAGGAGGGACTGAGGGCATTGAAAAGGGGAAGGGTAAAAAAGGGAGCAAGATGGATACAGAGAGAGAAAAAGTCTTTAATAAGTCCCTAATCTTCCTTAAAAGCAAATTGGCTAGGCATATTGCACACCTCATTTTATAGTAAATATAATAGGGCTGCACAATTATAACATTATAATTGATGATTATTTCCCTTGGTATTTGTAAAGCGGGTTAAGGGAAAGGAGAAAAAGCACTGCAAAAACATACATTTAATAAAACATTTTAGGAAAAATATTGACGCAACATAAGACCTACATGGACTGCTAGAATTGACACTTTTGGTTAATTGTGGCAGCTGTAATTGTAATATCGATTTACTCAATTAACTGTACAGCCCTACCATATAATGTCTATGCTTAATAAATCTGAATGAAAACTTTTTCTGTGCTTACTTTACACCTCTGTATATCTCAAAATCTGGTAATTTCTTCATACGGTTACTTTCTCGGTTCTCTTATCTCCTACAAACCACAGCATAACTTCCCTATTTTCCTACCAGTTAGTGTGTGTGTGTGTGTGTGTGTGTGTGTGTGTGTGTGTGTGTGTGTGTGTGTGTGTGTGTGTGTGTGTGTGTGTGTGCACGCGCGCAGTTTAATTGCTCCCTGCAATTCCATGACAATCAAGAAATGCATTAAAGAAGACACCACGCTGTGCCACATCAAACATAGAAAAACACACTGACATGCACAAAAACAAACAAATCTAAATGAGAGGACTCAGAAATATGCACATAACAAGTGAAATATGTTGTTTTAGACCCATGGTTATTATTGTTAATGAAAACTATTACAAAGATGAAAACATGTTAATTAAAAAGAAAAGACAAACCATAAACCATACAAATGAAGACTAAATCTAAATACAGATAAAATTACTTGAATTTTCATATTTTTACCATCTGTGTGTATTCTATCAAAAAGAACCACCAGCAATGGCCGTCTAATCAAGACAATGTTCCGGTATAGGGCTGGGTAAAAATATTGATTTTCCGATTTACCGTGATTTAAATTTATAAAACCTCAAGAATGATTCTTTGCAACTTCTAGTTTAAAGTTCCACTTCTATTTTGGTTGTGTTGATGTTTGTTTGTTAAATACCAGTTAAAATGTATAGTTTGGGCCTGTTAGGTTTTAAAGGTTCCTAGTATAATTTACATTAGAAAACAAAATTTAAATCTCATCAGATCAGAAATGAATCAAGAACTTGTGAATCAGAATCAAACCAAATCAGGAAATCTAGATACCCAGCCTTATTCCTGAATCATAAATGCCCAGAGTGACAGTAGGTACAATTTACTGATAAATGTTGTTGTGCATTTGACTAAGAAAATTTGAACTTGAACTTTGGTAAATTATAATTATTTTAACATGTTGATATGCACCCCCTTTTTGAGCACAAACCATGAAAATGACATACCTGAACTTAAATGGTTGTATTTACAGGACCCTTTGGAGTATGGACACAGTTGTAATATCTTTTGAAAGAAGACACTTAGAATTAGAATCAGATTTAATATATGTTGTTATTTTTAAAGTTACAGAAGCTGAAGTTTATAGTAATGGAAATATTTTGTGCTGAACGCGTTTTTCTAATCTAAATAATAAAAGTGCAAAGTCAACCCAGAAATACAATGTTCTCAAAGCCACAAGTCTAAAGAAGTTATGTTTCAAATTTGAAGATGATCTAACAAAAAAAATTACAGAGTAAAATTAAGGCTCCACCTTTCAAGACAACACAAAATTTGACAGCACTGCTTGGCTATTATGAATAAAACGTCACCACATTTAAAAAATAAAAATAGACTTGAGACACGCTCATTTGTTTATGAGACTCTAATATATAAGATAATATACAGTTTTACAACATGAATGCTGCTCAGATTGCATAGTTTGTTGAAGAATGATGACGAAGGGTAAACTTTTCAGGGGAGATCTCATGTAAACAATGGAGAATATATCAATATTTCTCAGATGTATCACTTTTATGGACAAAAAGTGCTATTGGATGTTTTTTAATGAACGCTTGACATGGACAATTGACCCAAGTGTGGCGAATTGGATTCATCTGGCGATCACATTTTCATAACAAAGGTATGAAGTTCCATTTTGATATTGCATGTTTTCATTTGTACTCCTGGCACTAGGGTTGCAGCAGTATACCGGTTTCACGGTATACCACGGTTTGAAAATTGACGGTTATCATACAGTGTACATTTGCTTATCTACAGTATTGAGAAAAAAATGCAACTGGACGGAGATTCTCACATGCGCGTGCGCATCTCCTTTCCTTCTCGACTGTCTATCAGACTCGTCAACTTGCACCACACATGTAGCAGATGTCAGAGAGAAGCGAGGCGAGGGGGTCTGATATGAGTGTGTGTGTGTGTGAGTTAAAGCAGTATTTCTCAACTGGTCTATTCGGACTGGGTCGCGGACAGCAGGGAAATAACAATGCCATGGTAACTTCTCCCATTGAAGATATTTTGATGGCCGCCCAAGTGATCGAGTATTTACATGCCGAGGCAGATTTAATGTTAATCTCGCAAACAGCTAAAGACTTCTCATCTGCACTTTCGCGAAAGTAACGAGCTCGCGCTAATGATCTGATCTTCTCTCTGGCGCGCACGTTCAACTACTGGGCTTCCCTCGATATTGTGGAGCGCATACATCAAATCTGTGACCAATTTCAATTCTAGCGAGACTTTTCTAGTTTAAAGTCTTACGGAGATTGTCAATTCGAACCTCTCAAACAGTAGCAGCCCTGACAAGCCAAACAGCACTGAGGAAAAGAGCACCACTGTGCTATGCACCAAAAAAATAAATATAAAAAAAAGATTACACACCAACACCTTTACAAATTTGTTTCAGGATTTTACATGAGTAAAAGTAACGGTTATATTTTGACAAAATGTTTCAGTTTCATATGAAATAATCTAAAAAGGTAGAATCTATTAGACCTCATTTTATATCAACAGTGGCAGTTTTGGTTAAAGTTTCAAGATGTGTTTCAGCTAGTATTTAATTTTCATAAATACATTAATTTATTATTATTATTATTATTATTATTATGACTATTATTTAAGACTAGCACACTGACCTAACCATGGTAATGAGGAGACTTTCCTTCTGTGTAATATGTGTATAAATATTTAATATTAGGTAACAAACAGGATAATAATGGTCCCATAAAAGTAAATATGCTCTTCAATTTTTTAAAGGGGGAGAGAAAACTTCCTGTAGATTTTGACATCAACCACAAAAATAATGTCACATGATGCATGTCCTTGTACTGGAAAACCATGAACAAAACTATACTAAATACAGGTTTTGTTTAATCTATGGCATGTCGACACTTGATTTCCAATGTAAAATCTGTCCTGAAGCAAAACCAGTTGAGAACCACTGAGTTAAAGGTACAGACATGAGCAGTCTATGTTAATTATTTATAATCATAGGACATTATTTTAAAGCTCACACAGCTGATGTTATTTTTCATTTAGTAGTTCATTTAACATGCTATGATAACATGTGAACTAACATGCTTTAGTTATATAACATGTTATAGTTCATGCTATTTTTTATCATGTTTATAATTCTGTTTATCATAATTCTGTTAGCTTTCTTATTATTTCTATTTATTTTATTTTCACAAGGGAGACTTTTTTTTTTTTTTACACATACCATTTATAAAATAAATGGTTTCAAGTTTCAATTATAATAAAGTGTTTGCTCAAATAAATAGATAAATAAAATAACCCTGTTTTCACTGATAATAGTAATTGTGTAATACCGTATACTGTGATACCGTGATATTTTCTGAGACGGTTATCATACCGTATCGTGAAAATCTCATACCGTTGCAACCCTACCTGGCACAAATAATTAAATCGCTGGTTCTGGAGCATTGCTATTGTGAAACAGAGATCGGATATAAATGTTGAACCCTAATACATTTGAAAAGATGTATAATTTGTTAACATTAATTACATTTATAGATGGTAAATTATATATTAAATGTAAACAGAGTGAAGTCACTCCCGAGTGCGGTGAAATTGTGTATCAACAGGTTAAGCATAAAGTGGCATATGTTGTCATTATAGGCTCATTTTCTCATTGTCATGTTCAAGAAACCAATTTGAAATGATTCGAGCTTTGTGACATGGTGCATTATCCTGCTGGAAGTAGCCATCAGAGGATGGGTACATGGTGGCCACAAAGGGATGGACATGGTCAGAAACAATGCTCAGGTAGGCCGTGGCATTTAAACGATGCCCAATTGGCACTAAGGGGCCTAAAGTGTGCCAAGAAAACATCCCCCACACCATTACACCACCACCACCAGCCTGCACAGTGGTAACAAGGCATGATGGATCCATGTTCTCATTCTGTTTACGCCAAATTCTGACTCTACCATCTGAATGTCTCTACAGAAATCAAGACTGATCAGACCAGGCAACATTTTTCCAGTCTTCAACTGTCCAATTTTGGTGAGCTCTTGCAAATTGTAGCCTCTTTTTCCTATTTGTAGTGGAGATGAGTGGTACCCGGTGGGGTCTTCTGCTGTTGTAGCCCATCCACCACAAGGTTGTGCGTGTTGTGGCTTCACAAATGCTTTGCTGCATACCTCGGTTGTAACGAGTGGTTATTTCAGGCAAAGTTGCTCTTCTATCAGCTTGAATCAGTCAGCCCATTCTCCTCTGACCTCTAGCATCAAGGCATTTTCGCCCACAGGACTGCCACATACTGGATGTTTTTCCCTTTTCACACCATTCTTTGTAAACCCTAGAAATGCTTGTGCGTGAAAATCCCAGTAACTGAGCAGATTGTGAATTACTCAGACCGGCCCGTCTGGCACCAACAACCATGCCACACTCAAAATTGCTTAAATCACCTTTCTTTCCCATTCTGATATTCAGTTTGGAGTTCAGGAGATTGTCTTGACCAGGACCACACCCCTAAATGCATTGAAGCAACTGCCATGTGATTGGTTGATTAGATAATTGCATTAATGAGAAATTGAACAGGTGTTCCTAATAATCCTTTAGGTGAGTGTAATTATATATATATGTACAGCAATCAGAACGCAGACAATGAACGCATCATTGTCTGCTTTCTGATTGTTGTTTGCCAGACTGCAAGCGTTCCTGAGCACCATTGAAAGCTCAAGTTAGGTCAAGAGAGTTCTCCGACTTCTTTCTCTCCCTCTCTCTTTATGTCACTCAAAAGCACAGAAATATCACACCTTCAAAAGATCTTCTTCCTTCAGCAAGGAGAACACCATAAAATACACCCATCAACCATCCACATTGTGAATTCAACTCTGGTATTTATTTATCGTCCTCATCTCAACTGTGGATCATAGCTGCAGAGCAGATACCACTCACCATTGCAATGCAGTGATATAGTTTTTAGCTCGATTTTCCACAGCTGACAGAATACAGAAAGGTAAGCACTTGTTATATATGAGAGCTGTGAGAAAAGTTGAGACAAATAAAGTGAAAAGTCTGCCCAAGTCATTGACAACCACAAAATAATAATAATCTCTGAGGCACACATACAATTTTATATGAGCTTACACACATTAAGAGTGTCTGTCAGTGCACGGATGGGTATTAGCCAAATCATTTATTCATGAATAACAGGTATTGAAATATTCTCCAGCTTCCATTGCAAGTCAAAAATGGGAAACAGACTAGCGTGCATAAGAGCATGAATTAGAGAAATGTAAATAAAGCAGAGTTGTGACAGGATATCAGCACAACTGCAAACAAATATAGATAATTTAGTTGTGATCTTGTGAATTATGTGTGAAGAGACAGAAAGCCTGCACCACAATACAATATTGTCACATAAAGACATCTTTCCAATGCTATGTCCTTGCTGACTACATGCAACAATGAATCATTGGATTGGTGCAGTACATTTAAATTAATCAGGATTAGTTCATGAATCAGTTGAGAGGATTTGCGAATCAGTCTGAAAAGAACTCAAGATCAGGATTCAACAGTTTGAATTATGGACTGAATCAGTCACAGACTGATTTCACAGAGAAACCCAAAACAGTAGGTCAACTATTCTTCTAAATTTGAAGTCTGTGCAAAAGAATGCCCCCAGTGGCCACTGTTGCTAGGTGTATGGGCATGTATGAGCTCCATTTTCAGGGTGAAATCCCCATGGAGGGGCACCATAAGAGAGTTGTTTTCAGCTGTATAGTAAAAACTTTGTTAGAGAAAAAAAAAAACTCAAACTCTGAATCATGTTTGCCATTGATTATGCAAAACGCAATAACTTTGTTTTAATACAGTTTTTAACACTTGGGTCTCCCACACTACTGACGCAACATACTTCCAGTCGCACCACAGGGTAATGTCAACAACCTGGGGCCGCTACAAACAAGTTAGAAAAGGAGAGGGCGCTGACCAGAGGAAAAATTATTTTGTTTCTAGGACTTAAGTTCTAGACTGAAATTTAAGTGAAATTTTGAACTGTTGGTGGTGCAAGAGGGTGTGAGTGAGAGGCCCCAAATTTGGGTCAGTCTCTATCCTTGTGCCAAATTTCATAACTTTCCTATGTAAAGTTCTAAGGGCTCCCATAGACTTTCGTCAAAATAATATTAATAAAAAGGACACTAACAGATACAATAGGGGCTTTGCAAATGGCCCCAAATAAATATATCTTGGGACGGAGATTCTGTGCAAAAACAAAAACCCATTGAAAACACTGCCATAGTATACATATATATATATATATATATATATACACATACACACACCACCAGAGTCTTACATTAGTACTCTGTAACCACATTAGAGAAGAAGCATTCCTATATGCTTTCTACATTCTGCCACCCTGCCAAATGAATCATTGGCCTGTGGCTGATTGTGCTGCACACCTTGATGAGCACAGACCACCTGGATCCTGCCAACAATCAGAATAAAAGTGTGGAAAAATAGATAAATGCAACAAAAAGCATCCAAAGGCTACCGAGTGTGCTGGAGGCAGTGTCTTTGTTCACCTCTCCCTTTTCTCTCTTGCTCTCTTTCCCCACCCCCACTCCCCAAGAACAAACAGAGACCCAAGAGAGTTCATATCAGGAAGTAGCTTTTGAAATTCACATGAAAAGCTTTATTCAATATATTCAGGCAATATGCACTATATCTAGGCAAAAACATGTACGTCAGTCTTTGTTTCTGTCAGTCTCTCTCTCCTTGGCTCTCTATCACTCTGCCTTAATGAATAAATTCTCACAATATTAGCATTAGAGGAAATACAAGCTAAACAGAGTCACATGTTGCCAAAGTTTTTTTTTTTTTTTTTTTTTTAGAATGTGTATGTGTGGTAATGAAACGAGGTAACGAAAGTGTTGAAGGTATGGCAGTTTTGAGAGGTTCGATTTTTGTCCCCCTGAGAGGTTAAAATAACTGGTTGGTATTTCTTGCAAGTTTTGTCTTTTTGCACTAGCTTAAAGGGACAGTTCACATGCAAATGTATATTTTGTCATAATTTTTTTACTCTCATGTCATTCAAAACTGTATGACCTGTAGGCACAATGTTACAAACTAACAGCCTTTCACTTTTATTGAATGGAAAAAAGATAAAATGTAAGTTAATGGTGACTGAGAATTACATTCTGTCTTAAATTTCCTTTTCTGTTCCAAGGAAAAAAGTCATATAGTTTTGGAATTAAATGTGAGTGGTGGTGGTGTAGTGGGCTAAAGCACATAACTGTTAATCAGAAGGATGCTGGTTCGAGCCCCACAGCCACCACCATTGTGTCCTTGAGCAAGGCACTTAACTCCTGGTTGCTCCGGGGGGGATTGTCCCTGTAATAACGGCTCTGTTAGTCGCTTTGGATAAAAGCATCTGCCAAATGCATAAATGTAAATGTAAATGAGGGTGAGTAAACAGACCAATCTCACAGTGAAATCGGAAACAGTAGGTTGACTTTTGTATAGTTAAAACCGGTCTCTGCTTACTGAAATTTAAAACACTGCCCCCAGTGGCCAAAGACATAAGTGTTGTTGGCCATTTGGATGTGCGTGAGCTCCATTGTCCATGTGAAATGTCCACAGAGAAGCACCAAAATTGGTTGTAAAGCTAATTGTCTTCATCTGCACAGGATGTAAGTGAAGCGGAATACATATTTTATAAACTGTTGTCAAGTCTTTAGATAATTAGCTACTGATAAGCTAAATGGCTAATTGGAGACAATTGGAGGTGTATCTGTTGATGTCTTTTAAGGCCTACCTTCAAACTCAGTGCCTCTTTGCTTGGCATCATGGGAAAATTAAAATAAATTAGCCAAGAACTCAGAACAAATTGTGGACCTCCACAAGTCTGGTTCATCCTTGGGAGCAATTTCCAAACACCTGAAGGCATCACATTCATTCATAAAAATGCAAGTTGCAAGTATAAACCCCATGAGATCACGCAGCCACCATACCGCTCAGGAAGGAGATGCATTCTGTCTCTAAGAGATTAATGTAGTTTGGCGCAAAAAGTGTAAATCACTCCCAGAACTCAAAGGACCTTGTGAAGATGCTTGAGAAAACAGGTAGACAAGTATCTATATCTGCACTAAACGTGTCCAATATCAACATAACCTGAAAGGCTGCTCAGCAAGGAAGAAGCCACTGCTCCATAACTGCCATAAAAACCAGACTACAGTTTGCAACTGCACATGGGGGACAAACATTTTACTTTTTGGCCATAATGACCATCGTTATGTTTGGAAGAAAAGGGGGAGGCTTGCAAGCCGAAGAACACCATCCCAACTGTGAATCATGGGGGTTGCAGCACCATGTTGTGGGCGTGCTTTGCTGCAGGATGGACATCGAGGAAGGAAAATTATTTGGATATATTGAAGCAACATCTCAAGACATTAGCCAAGAAGTTAAAGCTTGGTCACAAATGGGTCTTCCAAATGGACAATGACCCAAGCATACCTCCAAGGATGTGGCAAAATGGCTTAAGGACAACAAAGTCAAGGTATTGGAGTGATCATCACAAAGCCCTGACCTCAATCCGATAGAAGATTTGTGGCAGAACTGAAAAAGTGCGGGCAAGAAGGCCTAAATACCTGACTCAGTTACACCAGTTCAGTCTGGAGGAATGGGCCAAATTTCCAGCAACTTATTGAGAAGGCTACCCAAAAGGTTTGACCCAATTTAAACAATTTAAAGCCAATGCTACCAAATACTAACAAAGTGTATGTAAACTTCTGCCCCACTGGGAATGTGATGAAAGAAATAAATCATTCTCTCTAATATTATTCTGGCAATGGAACTGGACTATGCCTCCTGGCGGATGGCAGCGGACTCCTCCGCCTCCTGGGGGACCGCTCCAGTACCAGTGGATTGTGCATCCTCGCCGTTGCAATCCTTAATCAGCCGGGTTTCGGCACCACTGTGGCAGACAAGCCATCACTCTCTCCCACTGATTGGCACGGAGTTGCCCCAGGTGTGCATCCTCGCAGCCCGGCCACACCCTCCTCCTCGTCACACCTGTTTTTACACCTCACCTTAGCCTTAGGTATTTTGGACTCAAGATGGCGCCGAGTATGGCTGCTGCGTTGCGAGCTCCGTTACAACACTGCGGTTTATTGTTTGTTTTGTTTACAGTTCTTTGTTTTTTTGTCTTGGATGTTGTCTGCCTTATTGTTTACGACAGACAAACGCTTTTGGACATTAGTTCTACAATCACACATCGAAAACCGGACTTCAAATTCCTTAATGCCGACCCGCTGTTTACAAACACGCCGGCGGAGCCCTTTGTCTGTGCTGCTCGGCCGCGGAAACGCAGAAGGAAAAGAGGAAAACGAGCCGGCGTTCTCATCAGAGTAAGACGTCGTGCAAATCGACCCCGCTACCCAGTATACTACTGGCAAATGTTCAGTCTCTGGACAACAAACTCTGCGAGCTGAGAGCGCGGATCTCTTTCCAACGAGAGACGAGGGACTGCTGCGTTATGTGCCTTACAGAAACCTGGCTGTCTACGGAGATTCCAGACTCGGCCATCGAAATCACGGGCTTTTCCGTGCACCGAGCGGACAGAGCGAAAGACCTCTCTGGTAAAAGCAGAGGTGGTGGTGTATGTTTTATGATCAACAAATCATGGTGTGATCAGAGGAACGTACATTTCATCAAGTCTTTTTGCTCTCCTGATCTGGAATATCTCATGCTTCTGTGTCGACCATTCTGGCTGCCGAGGGAATTCACAGCGGTTATCATCACAGCTGTGTACATCCCCCAGCAAGCCGACACAGACCGGGCACTCAGGGAACTGTATGGGTGTATAAGTGAGCAGGAAACCGCGCACCCTGAGGCTGCGTTCATTGTTGCCGGGGACTTTAACAAAGCCAACTTCAAAGCAATCGCCCCAAAATACCACCAACACATAAAGTTCAACACACGAGGGGACCGGGTTTTGGATCATTGTTACTCTCCCTTCCGGGAAGGCTACAAATCCCTCCCCGCCCCCATTTGGCAAATCGGACCATTCTTCCGTTCTGCTTCTGCCCGCTTACAGGCAGAAACTGAAACAGGAAGCACCCACCCTCAGAACGATCCAGTGCTGGTCGGACCAATCAGACTCTGCGCTACAAGACTGTTTTGATCACGCGGACTGGGAGATGTTCCGGTCCGCCTCTGATGACGACATCGAGGTTTACGCTGACAGCGTAACGTGTTTCATCAGGAAGTGCGTAGAGGACGTTGTTCCGACCAAAACTATACGGATATACCCCAACCAGAAACCATGGGTTAACGGCGATGTTCGCGCGGCACTCACTGCGCGGACCTCCGCTTTAATTCTCCTAACACGGAGGAGCGTAAACAAGCCAGTTATGCCCTCCGTAACACTATCAGTGCAGCTAAACGCCAGTACAGGCACAAGCTTGAAGGCCAGTTCAACACCACTGACTCTAGAAGTATGTGGCAGGGAATTAACACAATCACGGACTACAAGCGGAATAAAGTCTCCGCCATGAACACCGCTGCATCTCTCCCGGACGAACTTAATACATTTTATGCTCGTTTTGAGGACAGTAACACCGCCCTCGCGGAGAGAGCACTCGCTGCTGACGCTACAGAGGTTGATTCACTCTCCGTCTCTGTTGTGGATGTAACCCGATCATTCCGACGGGTGAACATCCGTAAAGCCGCGGGTCCAGACGGCATTCCGGGCCGCGTCATCAGAGCGTGCGCGAATCAACTGGCTGGTGTTTTTACGGACATTTTCAATCTGTCCCTCTCCCTGTCTGTAGTCCCCACATGCTTCAAAACATCAACCATTGTGCCTGTACCGAAGCAAGCTATAATCACATGCTTAAATGACTGGCGTCCTGTTGCTCTGACCCCCATCATCAGCAAATGCTTCGAGAGGTTAATCAGAGATCACATCTGCTCTGTTCTGCCCCCTCTTTGGACCCATTGCAGTTTGCCTACCGCAACAACCGCTCCACTGATGATGCCATTGCATCTACAATACACACTGCTCTCTCCCACCTGGAAAAAAGGAACACATATGTGAGAATGCTGTTTGTAGACTACAGCTCAGCATTCAACACCATAGTGCCCTCCAAGCTTGATGAGAAACTCCGGGCTCTGGGCTTAAACAGCTCGCTGTGCAGCTGGATCCTGGATTTCCTGTCAGGCAGACGTCAGGTGGTTAGAATGGGCAGCAACACCTCCTCATCACTGACCCTCAACACTGGAGCCCCGCAGGGCTGTGTTCTCAGCCCACTCCTGTATTCCCTGTACACACATGACTGTGTGGCAACACATAGCTCCAATGCCATCATTAAGTTTGCTGACGATACGACGGTGGTAGGTCTGATCACTGACAATGATGAAAGAGCCTACAGAGAGGAGGTGCACACTCTGACACGCTGGTGTCAGGAGCACAACCTCTCCCTCAACGTCAGTAAAACCAAGGAGCTTGTTGTGGACTTCAGGAAGAAAGACGGAGAACACAGCCCCATCACCATCAATGGAGCACCGGTGGAGAGAGTCAGCAGCTTCAAGTTCCTCGGTGTCCACATTACTGAGGAACTCACATGGTCCGTCCACACTGAGGCCGTTGTGAAGAAGGCTCACCAGCGCCTCTTCTTCCTGAGACGGCTGAGGAAGTTTGGAATGAACCACCACATCCTCACACGGTTCTACACCAGCACTGTAGAGAGCATCCTGACTGGCTGCATCACCGCCTGGTACGGCAATAGCACCGCGTACAACTGCAAAGCCCTGCAAAGGGTGGTGCGAACTGCCAGGAACATCATCGGAGGTGAGCTTCCCTCCCTCCAGGACATATACACCAGGCGGTGTGTGAAAAAGCTCGGAGGATCATCAGAGACTCCAGTCACCCAAGTCATGGGCTGTTCTCACTGCTACCATCAGGCAGGCGGTATCGCAGCATCAGGACCCGCACCAGCCGACTACATGATAGCTTTTTCCCCAAGCAATCAGACTGTTGAACTCTTGATCTATCAGGATCAATAATTAGCACTGCACTTTATTAATCTATAATCTCACACTGGACTGTCAACATATTCTCCTCAATACAACTGCTATATATATATATATACACATATATATTTCATATACTCCCACTTATTGTATTGTATTGTATATTCTGTTCTATATTCTGCATTGTATATAATTATTGTGTTGTGTAAGTATGTGTACATCTGATTTGTAAATTGTTTTGTGTAAGTATGTGTACATTTGATATGTAAATTGTTTTGTGTAAGTATGTTGTTTATTGTAATTGGTATATGTCTCGTCACTGTCATGACTGCTATGTTGCTCGGAACTGCACACAAGAATTTCACCTACTGTTGCACTTGTGTACATGGTAGTGTGACAATAAAGTGATTTGATTTGATTTGATTTGATTTGATAAAACACAGACAACTTTATACCAAGAGAACTCACTATCTGCCAGTTTGATGGAGTATTATTAAAGTATAGCAAAGGTCTTAAAGTGGAAATGTAGGAAATACAAATTTGCCAATCCTGCTTGACAACAAATATCCAAAAATCATTGTTGTATTTTCTTCCTTTTTCACCAGAAATTATTCACAGACCAAATAAATTTACTACAATTTCACCAGAAAAGGAAAAGTATTATAAAAAAGGTGAATCAAAGTGAGAGAAATGGTGTATCGTTTGACTTGTGTTCTGCATTGTAATTACTGCATGTGTGAAGACATGAATCACCCATCATTGGTATGTGGTTTTAAGTATATTTTACCAATACAAGCACATCCCCATCTTACATATATGTATATGGAACTTTACAGGACCTGTAAACTATCACCATTTCACCCATTTTAATCACATTTTTATCTTCACAAGTTCAATTTAAAAAGTCCTGAGGGATAAATTAATTTTTAAAAGTAAAAATATTCCATGTAGTTTCTCAATTTATATAAGGTCATTAAACTGCATGTTTAATAATTATAGAAACAATGGAGGGAAGAAAAAATGTAAAATTGTTGAATTTATCACGACACTGATTTTTCGGTAAAATACCCCTTTTTCCTGTTGAAAGACACTTGCACAACATGAAATGAGGTGTTCATAAACACAGTATATTGAGATTGAATCAGAAATGACTGCATTTCAATACATAGCACAGTATCTCTATGGGTGTAATAGCACATGTTAATACATTAATGTGCTGCCAACACAGAATAGATATGTTGGTTGTAACCTTTCAAAATGACTTCATATACAAAAGAGATGTTATTCCCACTGGCCCCAGTCATGCCTGCGAAACATGCCATGCCTTTGATACAGGCAGTTAGTTTCATTATCTCAACAGATTCAATATACATTCTACTCTAGACTGGATAACTAATTACGTCTCTGACCTATTTGATTATTTTTAAGAGGTTGGAAGAAAGCTCCTGTTTAAGAAACACAACTTGATTGTGTGTTTACTGTGTGTGGGGGGGGGGGATTACATGGCCATTTTAGTTTACAAACTGGTAATTACAAGGGTATTATGCTATAAATGGAGTTTGAGGACATTCATAGTGTACCCATAATTCAAATCACGTAATTTTTTTTTTTTAAAACACGTGGGTTTTTTTTTAGGGTTAGGTTTAGGGATAGGGTATAGAATATATAGTTCGTACAGTATAAAATTAATTATGTCTATGGAAAGACCTCATAATGATAGCCGCACCAACATACGTATGCGTGTGGGTGTGTCTCTGTGTGTGTGTTAGAGAGAAAGATGGGCAGCCAGACATTTCAGCTACAGCCCCTCATTACATTTGTGGTGCCGGTGTGGGAAGCATAGGATTCTGAAAAAAAGCCATGAAATGTTCTGTGATGCCACATGTCAGGGAGGCAGCTCAAATACAATACTTACAGTATATCTGCAGCACAAATCAGAAAAGATAAAGCCTTTCTGTCAAACACCTTGTGACAAAATGTTAGTTTTTCTCAGGGGGTAACTTGTCTTTCTTCAAAGACGATAAAACGAATCAGTTAACATAAAATAAATTATACAACAACTTTAGCAGGGCTCATAAATATTATTCAATAAATATTTTTTTTCTGTTGACCAGATAGTTCAGATATGTATGTGCATCAAAAATTAAATATAGGGTGTTCCTCAAAGCTAAGAATGCAAAGAACAAACTTGCTTTCTTGTGAATCTGCCTTGCCTAACAACCTTCAAAGAGCGAACTCAGTAGGAAGGAGGATGTAGAACACATATGCGAGTTTTGAGATGTGCTGCAAAATGAGGATTCAACAATCCCAAAACTATTTTCTTTTTATATCGAACAAATCCACATGAACGCAAGAATGCATAAGAACTCAAATTTAGAGACAACCATAGAACGATTCATTGGCAAGTATATAAAAAGATTATTTTTTTTTATTTATAATTTATCTTGTAAATAACTGAAATGTATGTTTACAACTTACAACGAACATTTTACAAGGGTTTGGTATCAGTACAGATTTCTCAATTTGGCTTGATTTCCAATTCACAAGATCTTGATTCAGTTCTGATTTCAATAAGATTTGATTCAATTCTGATTCATTATCAAAATATAGTATGTTCCAATAATGATGTCCATTTTGGTCACATATAAAATACATTAACTTACAGCTTAGTCTGTCATCTACATAGAGAACCTTCTAACTTGGTTAGAATTTTTTTTATATATAATTAACAACAGGTCCTAAACTATACAGCTAAATTGAAATACATTTAACAAATGTAATAATCAAAACAACCAAAACTGAAGTCAACATTAAAATAAGATTAAAAGATCGATATTGAGATTTAAAGAATGGATAATTAAAATGAAGATTGCAATTAATCAGATAAATCAATATTTTTACCCAGCCCTACAATTGACAATAATTTATTAGGTTTTTAAACAATAATAGCTTTAATTTTATACCGCTATAATGTAGCTCCATAACAGCTTTAACTTAAACACACTTTGGTGACAATAAGTCAACAATGGTCAATACATCATAAAAAAATAAATAACTATATTTAAGGTTGCAAGGCATAAAACATGCACGTTCATTCCATTATTCAATTACAAACCTTCAACTGCCTAAAACATCTGCCAAAAAGAATACATCTACTCTGTAAAGATGGAAGATCAGGGAGGCTTTCAGTCCCGAATTATCAATCATTATTTTCAAATAGTTTTGGCAATTTTTTGGTTATTATAACACTCATTGTCTTACTGTTTTCATATAATTTGATAAACTACTTTTAACAGCCACACGATTTTCTCTCTCTCTCACACTCACACACTCACACAAGGGGAATACATTAGCATCAAGTCCCTAAACTAACGGTAAGTAAACAAATTATTATCCGCCACATGACTGCTTTATCACAGGTCATATTTACCCTGGTAAAAGCTCTTTGTAGTTTGGGATCTTTTGAACTACTGCTGTAAAAAGTGCTATCACTTCTTAATAAAAGAATCTCCATATGACAAATGTATCCACTAAAAAGACTGAGAAGGCCATCCTGAGACACATAAATAGTCTCCAGCCACTAAGCTAATGTCTACCAAAGAGTCCACTTCATCTTCAGACATAAAGGTCTGTGATTAAAACTTGAACTGAAAAACAGAGATAGAGGGACAGGGAGCAAAGTGCGTCATAAAGTGTTGCTATTACCGCCTGTGTCTGGGAGGGGAGCACAAAGCACAATCCTAAAGGTATTATTATAATTGAATAACTGTCAATGTCTGCGGGAAAATATCCAGTAGAGAGAGGGGAGCTTTCCTCACACTGACAGCCCAAGAGAGTGCTTCTACCTGGGAAGAAACCACACAGACACCCTTCCTGCTGGAAATACCATGGGTAACTGGGCATCTTAGCATTGATCCAATTAAACTGGCATAGTCATTGCCAAAAACACACTTGGTGCAGGCAACAAACCTGAATCTCAAGGGCATGACAGCTGGCAGTGTCACATAAATTATAGAGCATAATAATTATATTATTTCCTTCAAATCAAACTGAAACAAATTAAAAACAAAAACATAACCCAAACAGATTTAATACATAAATAAATAATAAAAAGAGAGGAGTGAACAAGTTCCTCAAATGGGGAGAGCATTAGAGGATTAGATGAAAAGACTGAATTAGTGGGTTAACAAGATAAGCAAAGATCCAACAAAGCCACAGAAACATTAGCCCATGCTGCCTTTCAAAGGCATAAATGTACTCAAAATTTACTTACAACCAAAAATTGTGTCTCTTATATTATGATCCATCCAGTGACAAACTATTAAGCCATTTTCACTGTTGCAATGTTGTTATAGTTACTGTGTTTGCCTTTGCAGAGCTGCATACACTCTCCTCCTTTTGGGTTTTTCAAATGTACATTCTGTTGTGTTGTTTGTGCGCAGAACAGGTGGGCTGCTGATGACTGTTTGTAATGTGTAGGAAGTGTGTCACAGCCCAAGCGGCACTAATGCAGCAAGTGAATCCAGCCATGTGTACGTCTACGCTATTTGGGACAAGTGTGCAGGCGTCTAATTCTCTTTCTTGAAAAATGCAGCCTACCACTCCTGCCCCACAAACTCAGTTTAAGAAGTAAAGATGAAAAAGCTTAAGCAGGAAGCAAAAAGCATCCCTTGCAAAAACAGAACAAGGGTGAGTAATAGAAGTAGGTCTATGACCTTTATAATCCTACATTACATGACAAGATGTAATGACTATTTACGACATGAACTTAAAGTAACTGTTGGATAAATGTAATTTAATCAGTTTTAGAGGAATTTAATTGCTATGCGAGGAAGTGCAAGCATTCCCTACACTAAGCCTCCTCTACTTTACCACATTAATCAACTAACCAGAATAATTACCTCACTTCCAATTAATACTGTTACCAATACAACAGGATAATTACATTTTGTGGGAGCTTCGCCTTTCTCCCCTCAGTGGAGCCATACATCTCAGTTAAGTTATTCGACTTGCTGATTACGCTTTTAATGTTTGTCTTTCATTAGCGAGTCCTGCAAGAATCAATCTTGGCTATGTCAATCTTCTTGTAGATTCTTCCTGCAAAGTTACCACTTCTAACCAAAATTCTGTGTCAAATAATGCTAAAAATATGCCCAATTAAAATGTCAGAGCAATATATACTTGCACTTTACATTGCAGTGTCAATGTTACACATATCATGTGTCACTACATTGAAACCATAATAAGTTGACTACACAATTAATTGAGTAAGCTCATTCCTTCAAATAAACTGAGTAATGGCATTTCCAAAACTTGTGTAGTTAAATTAACTTAGCTTGGTGTTTATATAAAATTAACTTTACTACTTCTACTACTACTTTTCAACTTTAAGCTAGGGTAACTAGATGCAAGCTAGTTTAACTCAAATCATGCTATTTTAACTTAATAATTTAATTTGAATGGACTCAAATTAAAGTCATACAAAAGCACAGCTTAAATAATGAAGATTATAACGGATTCCGGATTAAACATAAAATAAACACATTTATCCATAGTAAAGCTTAGACAGTACTTATGTACTTCAGTTGCGCATGCACAAGGATAACAAGATAGTAATAACAGGGTCCAACTTGACCAAAGGGGACGCAGATCACCCTGGTGACATCACACTAAACAACTATTTCCAACAAAACATAAATAATACTACAAAGAGCTAAAACCTTTATGGATTCTTAATAACAACTATTTAAATGCCCCTATTTGTTCCTTTTGACCAAGAAAAGTGCAAGGCATAGTGCATATTCCAAGAGTTATCAACACTTAAAATCTTAAGTCTATGGAACTTTAGATATTTGAGTTATTACTGCAAAACTTGATATTTAAAGTAATGTTGAATTAAGACAACATGATTTCCCCCATAATGACAACATTAGTGTTTCCAGTGTATAATTACAAGAACAATGTACATACAAGTTCATTGTTGTTCTTTACCATTACTGTGTTTTAGGTAACATGAACACTAACGTAAGCTTGCATGTTTACTATATGAAATGTCAACCTTTTTACACAATTAAAGTAAAACGTTAAAATAGGAAGTAAAACTTGTGAAATAACCAATGTTACCCAAAACCATAGGCTACCCCATTGACAGTTACAGACATAGTCTGGGGTCTTACTAAAAGAGACGCATAAAGTCTCTGCCTGTGTTTCAAAACCTAATAAGCTGCCTCCTTAGGGGCCATTCACACAAAAGTGTAGCGCTACATGGACTTCTTTGACTGCAGAGCCGTTTTTTAGTCGCCGTGTCAAGTATAAAAGACGCGTCTCGAGAGACACCTGCGTTATGTTATATTCGGGAGAGAAAAAAAAACAACAACAAGACAGCGGTCAACGATGTGTCTAGCTCAGACGGACGCAAAAATACGTTCAGTGTGAACGGCCCCTTAGACAGTATTGTTTGGCATCACACGCGCGTTTAGAGCGCGCGTTCCCTATTACTTCCCTGTTACTAATTTCCTAAAATGCTAGCTTTTGAGACTAGAATGTATTCCGACCAGATTCGGAACAAAGAGGGCACCAGCATGACTAAGACAACTGTTAAATAAAGGTGAATATACTCACGGCAGTTCTCCTCATCGCTGTTGTCCGAGCAGTCGTCATCATCGTCACATCTCCACGGAGTCGGAATACACCTGCCGTTCCTGCACTGAAACTGACCGCTTTCACAGTCCGGTGTAGTACCTGTCATGTAACAAGTCATGCTTAAATGCATAGCACTAGAAAACGTTTAATAAGTTACGAAGCTGCACAGTAGCCTACCATGTCAAAATGTGGCCACGTGTAAGATGACAGGCTGCAATAAAGCATTAACCTATAGCACAAGCCACAAACTATATGGTCTATAAGACATGACGCATTGGTGCGCAGAAACGATAAATGCTTAACTTGTTTTATAGTTGCTCTTTACTTTTAAACACAAGCCGATGACATACGCTCATACAACTCGTCATCGAAAGTGAATGAGCGCCTCGGCGCCGGTGTTTCTCCACCAACATCGCTTCACAACATTCACACCTGTGTATGTCATCGTGCAGCAGACACTTACCGTCCACCAACAGAAATCTCAAGGGTATCATGTGTAAAAGCAGCAGCTTCCCTATTACCGTCCACATTTTCACAGATCAATGCGTCGTGCTCATAGGAAATATAAAAAAGCTGTGATGTACAGTCTCTGCCTCCAGTCGCCGTGCAGCCAGCGCTCTCTACCTCTACGCACGCTCCACTCTGCTTCAGATATAAGTTTGAATTAATGACGACGTCGCTGGAGGGCGGAGTTATATGTGCTGGAATACGCGTATGGGCGGGCTTTATGTTTGCCATTATAATAAGCCCTGACACACCATCAATCTACGCAGTAGGAGAAATGAACCGTTTCATGAAAATGTCAGGGTAGAAATATATTTATAGAGGGTGTCAGTAAGGAGTAAGCACGAGAAAGCCTAATATCTGGAGTGACAAATAATAATAATAATTAAAAAAAATGCCATTATTTGGACTGTTTCTGAAAAATAAACAGGTGATCCATTTATTTCTGATTTAATTTGTCGATAGTGAGTGACCCATAATTATAAAAACAATAACACACATACACAATGTGTATGGGTGAATGAGGAAGCCAAATTAGTGTTTTGGTGTAAAAATTCTACAGTTAAAACCTAAATTGTTTATATTTCATAAAAAAGTTATGTTTCTTCTTATTTAACAATAAAGTGAATTGGAGTGGTTTGTAATATTTTATGTTATTTAGTTTAACTTTATTGAATTGTTTTAGAGTTGTGTGTTACCAATGCTATTTTGTCTATTGCCGCATCCGAATTTGCGTACTGTAAGAATATGTAGGCTACTGTTTTTGATGAAGACCATACTTCTTGGCCATTAAAAAAGTATTCCCTTTTGGTAGCAATGCCAGCAGCTAATGACTACCGTTCTCAGACATCCGACTTACATGTTTTCATATGGCACACTAATGTACCAGTTGTTATTACAGTGATTTACAATGATTTTGACTTCACCAAAATGAACTTACAGTCAGACTGCCCTCTGCCAGCATCATCTCAGTTGGACTACACTACCTTAAAATGGAATACATATTGTAAACAATAAATTAATGCCAATTGCCAACTAAAGTCTTCATCTGACAAATAACAAGGCCACTGCCTCTACGTGCACTTCCACAGTTAATTCAGGATGAACTTCAAAGACATTTAGTCATTAATTAACCCGACACTGTAAAAACGTCCGTAATTATAATGGTAAAAGACTGTAACAAAATTACAGTAAAATTCATACATACAGTCAGGTCCATAAATATTGGAACATCGACACAATTCTAATCTTTTTAGCTCTATACACCACCACAATGGATTTGAAATGAAACTAACAAGATGTGATTTAACTGCAGACTTTCAGCTTTAATTTGAGGGTATTTACACCAAATCAGGTGAACGGTGTAGGAATTACAACGGTTTGTATATGTGCCTCCCACTTTTTAAGGGACCAAAAGTAATGGGACAGATTAACAATCATAAATCAAACTTTCACTTTTAATACTTGGTTGCAAATCCTTTGCAGTCAATTACAGCCTGAAGTCTGGAACGCACAGACATCACCAGACGCTGGGTTTCATCCCTGGTGATGCTCTGCCAGGCCTCTACTGCAACTGTCTTCAGTTCCTGCTTGTTCTTGGGGCATTTTCCCTTCAGTTTTGTCTTCAGCAAGTGAAATGCATGCTCAATCGGATTCAGGTCAGGTGATTGACTTGGCCATTGCATAACATTCCACTTCTTTCCCTTAAAAAACTCTTTGGTTGCTTTCGCAGTATGCTTAGGGTCATTGTCCATCTGTACTGTGGAGCGCCGTCCAATGAGTTCTGAAGCATTTGGCTGAATATGAGCAGATTTCATCCTGCTGCTTTTGTCAGGAGTCACATCATCAGTAAATACAAGAGAACCAGTTCCATTGGCAGCCATACATGCCCACGCCATGACACTACCAACACCATGCTTCACTGATGAGGTGGTATGCTTTGGATCATGACCAGTTCTTTTCCTTCTCCATACTCTTCTCTTCCCATCACTCTGGTGCAAGTTGGTACAAGACTCATCTGTCCATAGGATGTTGTTCCAGAACTGTGAAGGCTTTTTTAGATGTTGTTTGGCAAACTCTAATCTGGCCTTCCTGTTTTTGAGGCTCACCAATGGTTTACATCTTGTGGTGAACCCTCTGTATTCACTCTGGTGAAGTCTTCTCTTGATTGTTGACTTTGACACACATACACCTACCTCCTGGAGAGTGTTCTTGATCTGGCCGAGTGTTGTGAACGGTGTTTTCTTCACCAGGGAAAGAATTCTTCGGTCATCCACCACAGTTGTTTTCCATGATCTTCCAGGTCTTTTGGTGTTGCTGAGCTCACCGGTGCGTTCTTTCTTTTTAAGAATGTTCCAAACAGTTGATTTGGCCACACCTAATATTTTTGCTATCTCTCTGATGGGTTTGTTTTGATTTTTCAGCCTAATGATGGCTTGCTTCACTGATAGTGACAGCTCTTTGGATCTCATATTGAGAGTTGACAGCAACAGATTCCAAATGCAAATAGCACACTTGAAATGAACTCTGGACCTTTTATCTGCTCCTTGTAAATGGGATAATGAGGGAATAACACACACCTGGCCATGGAACAGCTGAGCAGCCAATTGTCCCATTACTTTTGGTCCCTTAAAAAGTGGGAGGCACATATACAAACTGTTGTAATTCCTACACCGTTCACCTGATTTTGATGTAAATACCCTCAAATTAAAGCTGAAAGTCTGCAGTTAAAGGACATCTTGTTTGTTTAATTTCAAATCCATTGTGGTGGTGTATAGAGCCAAAAAGATTAGAATTGTGTCAATGTCCCAATATTTATGGACCTGACTGTAGCTCATACATGTAAACTGTTGTAAAACTATGTTCCCCGTCTACCGCTCACTTCGACATTGTGTCTAAGAAGCGACACTAGGGGTCTCTCTTGAGCGCTCAATATGCCTCTGATCTATGAAAAAAGGCCAATGAGAATTAGGTAGACAGAACATACAGGTATAAAAGCGGGGAAACATGTCGAGTGGTGGCCAGATCATTTCCAGCTCCTCAGAAAACTCCTGAATGAACTTGACGTATTTCCCCGCTTTTATACCCGTATGTCTGGGGGCGAGGTATGCAAATTTTGTCTGCCTAATTCTCATTGGCCTTTTTTCATAGATCAGAGGCATATTCGGCGCTCAAGAGAGACCCCTATTGTTGCTTCTTCAACACAACGTCTCGTTCCCTCCATCAGGGAATGGAGGTTACATACGTAACCTACACATTTTTTTAGATGTACAAATTTTAAGTTTACCATATAATTAATGGTAAAAATATATATTGTGTTTAACAAGAGAGTGCATGTATTTTTACAGTGAATTATTGTTAAAAATAAGGTAAAAGTTTTTTTAAAATAATAATCGGGCGTTCTCAGAATTCCCTGCGTGACACATCACATTTCAGTATGTTTTATGGAAATAGTTATATTTCTTATTTTTAATGTGTTACCCTGATGGTGGTTTGTTAGTTGTGTTTACAACCTGTTGTGTCTTCACATGTTAATTGGTCATTGCTCTTGGAAGGGCCACTATTGATGAACTTTATGTCATCATGTGCCTTTCTGTACAGTGAATAACTATACATTATAAAGTGAAAAGCACATCTTTATAGTTCCAGAATTGTAGTATATTGAGTTTATATTGTTTAATAATAACAAATGGTGATCTGTAAAATATACAGGCATCAAAATGACATCCTGTAAAGCCTGAAACATGGTCACTGTAAGTTGCCAAACATTTCTAAGGTAAATGTTTGGCAACCACAGCTGCTGTAAATGTACCATATATTTTACTGATTTTCTTTATTGCAGTGTACAATTCACACAAGGAAAATTTTGCATAAAGGTGCAGTATGTAAGATTCAGAAACCCTTGTTATTAATGAAACTTGTGGCCATTAAGTGAACTGCAGGCAGCTGCCTGTTGCTCATGCTCGCTCACGTACACAGACTCCATAGGGACGCGAGCAAGCATCCAAAACAATGACATAACGTACAAAGAGACTGAATGTGATTCACTAGCATCATGCTGACAAAATTACACAGTTATGATTGTTTTACCATAAATTTTGAGACTGCATATTATATTTGATTAAAACAAAGTAGACTAGTGTTGGCGTTAGCTAGCTAGCCAGCTTTATCAATAGCTGTTAGCTAAATTTGGGGGATGGTGACAGTAGCTGTTTATAAAATAGACTGTACATAATAAATATGTTGACACAATTTAGTATCGATGTGATTCCATCATAACTGTCATTTTGATATATCGATGTGCTATTGTTTTATAATAATAGAATGTATATATTTTCTGCATAACCAAGTTATGTTACACTAATGAATGGAGCCTTTTGCATTATCTTGAACATTGTCTAGCATTTATTTCATGTATTATTGTTGTTTACCTTGCTGAATAATTACAGATTAACATTGACATTAACCTGACTTTTAGTATAAAGAGAAGATCGTTGAAATTATTTGAAAGTTATGAAACAATGTAGCTTGCAATTCGTCAGCGTTAGCGGGTAGGATCAAGTTAGCTAAAATTACACAGATCAGTCCTTATGGCACTATATTTCACATGCTTTGCAGTTATGTAAATTTACCAGTCCAATAAGTAGAATGCCAATTCAGGGTCGGTTTTGATCCCCAAAACCGAACGAAGGTTCCTCCAGGAATCAAATGCCCTAACGATGTTCACTCTAGTTCACTTTAAGATCTCGACCACTATCACATTTCTGCTTAGCCAGATGGGATTCAGTAGATAAATATATATTTTTCTTTTTCTTTTTTGGCTTACTCTGAGTTTGTGTAGGAGTCGGTGTTGTACAGGGAGCTGGAGGTTTGCTGGATTCCATCTCTAAAATAACATTATCTAGTGTTGCAGACTGTCTGTTGATGCTGTTGAATAGCGGAAGCACTGAGGGAAGGCTCTCGGGAGCGCACATAAATGTCACATCCTTTGGATATTCCTGGCAAAAGCGAACCGCTCCCTTCACATGAAAATCAGTCTACAGGCTTTAATTGGCAACCTAAGAAATTCTGGTAGGGCTCATATTTTATGTTGCATTACAATCCGTTCACACGTTGGCAAAAAAAGGGCAAATATTACATTAATTTTTTTTTACAAATTGCACCTTTGACCAATGAACATCTGCTATCACAGCATAATTTTCTGTAAAGCTGCTTTGAAAGGATGTGTGTTGTGAAAAGTGTTATTCAAATAAAATGACTTGATTATCAGTTACATAAACATAGTTCAGATGGTTAGGTCTTTTTCTACATTATTTCATGTTATGATACTGTATAAAGTAAATGTAAAAACAAACTACAGTGTAACAGCTTCACATAAAGGACATAAATATATGCAAACATGGATGCATAAACACATACAAAACTGACCCCTACAGTTGTGTGTTGAGTGGGAGATCTGGTGTAGGTACAGTAGCCGAAGGAAGCCATAGGAATTGTAGAGCTATGATAAATGCCCCTCAGTTTTCCCTCAGTTGAGAAGGATTCACCATCAGTCAGTTTTTCTCAAATGCACTCAATTAACTCTGAAAAACAACTTCCTCTGCTTGGGTACTTTCTGAGAGATTACTTGCACTGTTTATCTAGCATCTGTATCTGCAGCATGAACCACCATTTTAACCATAATAAGAAAATAAAAAGCTCAGCGGTTCAATTTCTTTTGGGTAACTAACCATCAACAGTATGTTAAAGGGATTCATTCACCCAAAAATTCTCTCGTCATTTAGTCACCCTCATGCCATCCCAGATGTGTATTATATTCTTATGATGAACACAAACTAAGATTTTTAGAAGAATATTTCAGCTCTATAGGTCCATACAATGCAAGTAGGGGAACCAAAATTTTCCAAAAGTTCCAAAATGCACGTAAAAAATCATAAAAGTTACCCATAAGACTTCATTATTAATCCATATCTTCAGAAGTGATAAGACAGGTGAGGGAGAGAAACAGTCCAATATTTAAGTCATTTTTATTATCACTCTCCACTTTCACTTTTACATTATTTTTATTTTGTTTTCGGTGATTCACATTATTCATGCATATCACCACCTACTGGGCAGGAAGGAGATTGTATGGACCTACAGAGCTATCTTTGTTTGTGTTTTGCAGAAGAAAGAAAGACATACACATCTGGGCTGGCATGAGTGTGACTAAATGATGAGAGAATTTTCATTTTTGGGTGAACTATCCCTCTAAATATGTTTATGACCTACATCATTTTCTTATACCTATATACACACAGTGCAGATGTCCAAATTATATACTTTGATTCTCTTGAATTTTAGACCACAAATAAAATCAAATTTGAAGTTTGGTCATTTTTAGACCATCTCTATGCTTGTGTACACCTAAGTTGACAAAACATACCTTTAAGCAGATATGCATTTACAATTTACAGCCTCTCTCTTCCAAGACAATGGACCAAAAATATTGATGACTCATCTTGCACTACACAGATTTCTGTCCAATCAAATGCACTCTAGAATGAGAGTGACCCTCCCCTGCAAGTGACTAGAAAGTAGCATATCATGTGATATGTTTGGAATAGCATACTACAGTACACTTTAAATACTAATATCTTAAATTATAAAAAAAAAAAAAAAAAAAAAAAAAATTTACTCAATTATTTTAGTTAAATTTGATTATTTAACGTCATCTTAAGGTTTTACTATTCTTACCAGTTTTAATTAAGTTAACTTTACTCTCTAATCCTTTGTCATTAATAAAAAAAGTTAAGTGGTCCTAATTAAACTACTTGAAATGTCACATTTTGGAATCGTAACACATAAGTTCTTTAAACTTTGTATTCGAGTACAACTAACTAAAAATGACCAAGTACAAAATTGCGGTTGTGTGGAATACCAAAAAACCCTTGTGCTTGAATTGTTTGTTTGGTCAAAAAGGGAACTTATGTTGTAAAATAATAGTTTTTTATTTAAAATATTAATTTAGTTTGAATTCTTATGACTTCAGTTTACTTGAGCCAAGTAAGTATATATACTTAGAAATAGCTTGCAAACCAATTGCCATGAAAAATATAAGTAAGGTCAACTAATTCGATTTTACAGTGTACGATTTTACTATTTCTGCAGTGCATAGGTAAAAATAATAAGTATATGGTTTTGTGCTATTTCACACTTAGCCATAGTTCATGGCTATTATGTAACTAAAGCCTACTGGCTATACATATACATATATATACATTATATATATATTTATAAAAAAAAAAACATTTTTTTCTTTTAAGGGAAGTACCCTTCATTGTTCCACCCAAACTTTCTGTTTTAATATGAAATAAATCAACACAGGACATAAAAATGTGCTCTTGAAGCCTTTTCATGTGGTCTTTAAATGCGGCATAAATTATTTCCCAATATCACACGTCATTTGGATTTTGGTGACACTGCTGAATATTTAACTGGTCTTTGAGTCATTTCTGTGAAAGATTAAGAAAAAAGTAAAACTGAACAATTCAAAGTTGTGTGAAAGAATCAGAACATTGGAACAGGAGGTCAGTTGATCACCATTCTCTCTTTTTCTAATTCAGAGGCAAACCCAGCCTAAACTGCCAGAACTGCTGTCTGCCGAGCTGCTGACCCAAAAACAGAGGAATATTTAGTCAATAACTGGCCAGGCGCCCACCAGCTATTGAGGTGAGAAAGAGGATTTAAACATCAGTGCATGAGAAAATATGACAGGGGAGGGCAAATATGCTGCAGTAGCTTGCATGAGAAATGACCGGACATGCCTGAACATACATTCCCTTCCATCATCAAAAACATATCCTCCTTATCGATCCTTAATAGAAACCCATTATTTATGGAAGAGCATGGCTGTTAATGCAGTGTGCTTATCTTGTATATTTTGATGTGGTTTTGAGACTAGATTCAAGTCACCGATGTCTGAATAGTCTGTGATTTGGGGGGCATTTAGGCATTTTACACAATTGACTTCACAGGGTTAGAGATTGTAAAAGGGGGACCATAAAAATATGCATGAATTAATCTCTTTTGCCAATCAGACTGGAAAGTGTGAGTGACTTTTCTACCCCTAAGACCCTAATTGTTGTTGTTTTATTTTTTATTTTTCTGCCTCTATAATTTCCTGCTATCACTCAAGCATGAGGATGTTGTGTTTTATCAGACATAGTGAATCAGCGGTTCTGTATATTTGAGGAATATTCTTCTCAGTGAGCGAATTATTCTGTGACTTTCAGGAGGGTCAGATATTTTTCGGGGCACAATCTGTTGAGGTTTGTCTCCTGTAACCCAGACTGTCTTTCAGCACCCCTTGCATCGTTAACTAACTGTCAACTATCTTGAAAAAAAAAAAAAACACTGTTGTTATACTTAAGCTACCAATACCGCGTCGAACAAAAAAAGTGATCAGGCAGCTGTTGCCACGTTTACCTCCTATACCTCATACAACTTTCTTTTTGCAAGCATCTATTTAGAGCAGTCTGACTAACTTTTAAAAGGATAGTCCATCCAAAAATGAAACTTCGCTCATCATTCACTCACCCTCTATACCTTCAGAAGTTATATAATAGGTGTGGGTGAGAAACAGATCAAAATCAAAAGTCCTTTTTTTCCTAAACATTTTCACTTTCACTTTTACATCTGAAAGACACATTAGGTGCCTGTTTAGTTTCACTTTCACGTCTGAAAACAGTAAAACAGGACTTAAATATTGTTCTGTTACTCACCCACTTATATCACTTCTGAAGACATGGATTTAAACACTGGTGTCATAGAGATTGCTTTTATGTTTCCTTTATGTGATTTTTTTGAGCTACAAATGTCTGATCACCATTTACTTGCATTGTATGAACCTACAGAGCTGAGATATTCTTCTAAAAATCTTTGTTTCTGTTCTGCTGAAGAAAGAGTCATACACATCTGGGATGGCATAAGGGTGAGTAAATGATAAAATCATTTTCATTTTTGGGTGAACTATCTCTTTGAACTTCCTTTTGGGAATAACCACACCCAAATTGCCTCCCACCCCCGGAAAACCAGCACCCTGAACTTAGGCCCTATTAAAGTTGCCTTCAGTACATAACTGTAAACACGGTTTATATTCACTATTCAAGACTAAGGGAGGAGTCAAAATAATTTTCTGGGGTAACCAAAAAGCATGCTACAGGTGTTGATCATAATATGTTGAGTAACCTGCAATATGTTTTTAAATACCTGTAATTCCACACAAATAAAAATATTTTTTTTTATTCTCTTTTGGAACATAAAAAGGGAAGTCTGAAATCATTGTAACCCTCACTGCAGTGGTTCAAGCTCAGCTTCATAAGAATTAAACGTGGCACAGAAAATGTTAGCATAATATGCAGATATAATATGCCTAAAAAATCATAACTCATCTAAATATACTGTAATAGCACTCTGTTACATAGTCTTGATGATTTATTAAACTTCCCTCACATCTTCTGTCTGTGTCCATGTAATTAATTCACTTGTAAAAGGGAATAATCTCAGAGGTGGGTAGCTACTTTTGCTGCATTATAAACTACAACTGTGAAATTATCATTGTGATGTTTTTAAACATGTGCCCATCCCCTACAATTTCCTTGTGACTGAAGCTTTGATATGCAGTATAGTATAACGAAATACAGTCGAGGCTAATGCAAAATTAAAACACAAACAGGGCATTAGCCTACCCACATGCCTCAACACATACTTATTACATGCTTATATCATTCACAGCACCCTATGCACTTATGTACTTGCTCAAACCACTCAAAGTATCTTATGCATTTAACACATGCTTAAACACCCAAAGCATTTTATGCATTGCTAACCAGGCTTTAAGGACATAGTATTCTCATTACAAATGTTTTTAAATATTACAGTTATAACATCGAGGGTTACTTTTTTAATGTAATCTGTTACAGATTATTTATTACCTAACAATAAATGTAATTGATAATTTAATTCAATTACAGCAATATTAAAGTAATGTAATCATATTACTTTTCATTACTTTGAATTACCACAAGGGCACATATGTAAATAAAGTCAAAATAAAATCAGTATGATCTCTAAAACTTTAAATTATGCCTTGAATGCAAACAGAACATGTTTGAGTAATATTATGAGTACTGTTGTAGCTATTATTATATCTAAGGAAAAGAAACATGGACACCTCACCTTACCAAGAAATCAGAAAATGGGCTGTTAATATAGAACAACTTAGTATTTTAAGTATTTACTAAGTACTTGATCAACCCACTCAAAGCATCTTATCCATTTAATACATGCTTAAATCACTTACAGTATTTTATGCATTTAACACATTCTTAAATCACTCAAAGCATTTTATGCATTTCTAACCAGGCTTTAAGGACATGTGTTGCAGTTTAAAACACTACAATTCTCATAACACACATTTTCACATATAACACATATTATTCTTATTCACTAAACTGGAAATCACTCTGGGCTATAAATCATTAAATAAGATATTATTAATTCTAAATGTATACCCAGTCCTCACATGTGTAACATGTGGTCAATCTCCACACATGCAATCCATATGCATCCTTCAAAAATGATCCATTACAAACACAAAATTTGAACATACAACTTTTCTGAACACATATTTAATTCAATTTCTAAACCTTTTTAATTGACATTTACCCAAGAATTGTCAACCGATGAAAAAACCGGGAGCTCTCTTGCACAATAGAAGTTCTCACGTTTTTAACACCAGAGAGTGCTGGAAAGCGGGTGTCACAAAACTCTTAAAGGGGCCAAATCCAATTTATGGCAAGATTTAAGTTACATGAAATTTCTCCACTTGGATACATACAGTACATAGCATGCATCATTTATATGTCAAAAGAGTACACTTACACTAATTTTAACCCAAAAACTCAATGGCATTTCTTGAATTAATACATTATTAATTCATTCTTTTGTTTCTTCAGTTCCTTTTCAGTTACTACAATTAATAATTGTCTTTTTAACAGTTATTACTATTTTTGTCCATGGTTCCTTCACCTTCTATTTGTGTATGTATTTCTCTGTTTGCACAAACATATGTAAATGGAGACTTGTGTCAATATGACATTTGAAAAATAAATAATCGTTATATTCATGCACTCGTTCTATTACACATATACTCATACCAATACCTATACATACAGTAAACTATTAAAAATGAGTATGCTGTCTATTCTTACAGTATCTGTTCTATCATGACAAGGATGCATAATAATAATCAGCTCGTCTAAATGCAAATCATACGTCATATTTCGTTGATTTCTGAAGCATATGGGATCTAATTTCCCATCATTCTTGTGACTGCTCAAGGTTTAACTGTTCAGGCGATAAGATCCTTATATATTCAGCTAAAGGAATAAAACCAGAGTACTGAATGGTGCAATAACCATGGAAAATGGAAAATGTACAACCCTATTTCTCCACTAACACAGATGGAATTTGCAAAACTAGCAAGGTGGTTTAAAGACATTAAAACCATGAAGATTTAAATCTGTGACTGTTCTAAATCTCCGATCAAACAAACATTGACTTAAAAGGAGGCAGATACACTTTCCCTGCATGGCTGGTATTGTATATTTTAAGCACCCCTTACTGAGATGTTAGATTCAGTTTAGTATAACTGAAAAGCAAGAAGTGTACAGCAGATAGAGCCAAAAAGGGCTGTCTGACCCCAGCTGCTCGAACTTGTGTAATGATTCATTTACATTCCCAGTGAGACAAGAAATCAAACTTAACAAAGAAGCAACTTAGAGGGATTGGGAGGAAGATAACTGTTTACCCGCAATGTAAAAATGGATAATGTTTTATTGAACTGCTCATTTGGAATAAGGTCTCTAGGTGAGTGCTGAAGAAAGAAATTGAGGTTAGAGATGAATGTGTGGTGATGGGATGACATTTCAGAGGCCATCATGTTGTGTGCTGAGGGTTACAGGCAGAACGGTAGGAGATATACCGAGATGTGGACAAACAGAGGATCAAGAGGGAGTCAAAGAAAGAAAGAAAAGATGCAGTGTAATTTGAATTACATGAATTTAGGGGCTCAGGGACTGAAACAGAGCAAATTGTTGTTTGATTTCCTGCTTACTAATGTTTAATGAAAGGAGTTTAAATTAAACACTTAAAATTAGATCATCAAACCATGCAATAAGTAATCAAAAAATTGTAATCTAACAGAGTACTTTACATATTACCTTATTAGTTCTGCAATTTTAAATTAGGGAAGCCCATGCCCCCCAAAATAGGATATTTTGTTCGCTGTTTAATCGTCTGTCAGGCGAAAATAACACACAATGAAAAGTAATAGCACACCTTTCCTCAGTAAAGTCATTTCAAGGCATCATTCATGTCTGTTACATAAATGTGTTACATCCTTAAGTTTAGAGTTAGGGGTTTGTACAGATTGCTACATCTAAGTCTGAGCAATAATTATAGTGATGCTTACATTGCAGACACCACTAAAATCAAAATAGAGGGAATGGGGGGAGAAGGAAGGGGAAAGGGGTGTTTGTCTTTGGTTGAGGAACTCTGTAATATTGCATCAAAAAAGAAATGGATATGTTTCCAGCTTAGAAATAGAGAGGGTTCTATTAAATATCCCAACCCTGCCATGTTAAGATGGCTAACACATTGCACAGAATGGGGATCAAGACATTGAAATTGGGGTCAGGAGAGCCTTGTCACTGAAATGACTTCTTGGGGCATGTAAACACCATGTAAGAGCATTAACAAAGACATTTAGGAAGATGAAAATAGTTGTTTACAAGAAAAAATGTGTGTTCTGTGTTTCTCTCTCTCTCACTCTGTGTGTGTGTGTGTGTGTATGTGTGTGTGTGTGCGTGTGTATGTGTGTGTGTTTGTGGCGGGGTGGGTTTAGGTGTTTTTTTAGGTTACAAACTTATAATTACAAGGATATTATGCTATAAATGTGGTTTATGAGGACATTACTAGTGTCCCCATAATTCTTATCGCTTAAAAAACATACAAAACAAGTTTAGTTCATACAGTATAAAACTCATTATGTTTATGGGGAATCCTCATAGGATAGCCGCACCAACATGTGTGTGTGTGTGTGTGTGTTTGCGTGTGCTTTCATTTCTGACATCATTAATGTCAAGCTGCTATTGGAAACTTCCTCATAACTGGTGAAAACTAAGATGTATTGTGAAATGTTTTTAAGGATTATACACTTAATAATAACCTGAGACGATATGTTGAATAAAACAGTAATAGGTACATACATTGGGGTTACATTGCAAATTAAAGGTATGTCCCACAACTCTTGTTTTGCTCATGCTCCACATTTAAAAATTACATTATAAACCACAGAAAGGTTTCCACATTTCACTTTTATTTTTACATAAAAAAAAAAAAAATTTCCATTGCAGCGGGACATTTTTAAATAAATATAATATATTATATTGACAAGAAATGAAAAAAACACAGAACTTTCTGGCACTTTTTTGTTGTTTCACTGCTTTAGTGAAATGGAAATAAATTCAATATCTTGCCCAGTGTGGTCTGTATTGAACATGAACCTAAGATATTACAAACACTTTGTAGTCATCATGTTAGTTTACAATATCAACTTTTTAAAGCAGATTTAAAACACATCATCCAGAGTTCCTTAAAATTTTCAGTATCATACTGTATTTTACAGCACAGTGCAGATGGCCCTTGAACAAGACTGTGATGAACAGTACTCTAGTGTTTCTCTGCATTTATGCTGTGAGCGATTGCACTCCTTCGACCTCCTTTGGCAGTCATATGTGGTGTAACATTTCAGTAATCAATAGTAAACTGAGCTTTGGCTTCTCCTGCTGCTAAAACATGGCAAGCTACAGTGCCTGGACACAGATACTATTTATTAACAAAGCATTTGTCACAGTGAGAAAGACTCAGAGAAAGTTTTATTATTATTTATGTTATTTTATAAAAAAAATTTGCAGTGTCTTGTTTTTTAAACATCTCTGTTTTAGCAGTTTAAACAAATGTATAAATGTATATCCAAGCAATGCTGCATAAAAGTCAGACTAAAATATGCCAGCTCTGACCCACATCAGCCCCTAGTTCCAAAGGCGGCTCTTATACTTATTTGGTTCTGTGTTAATGAAATGAAGCATTAGTGCAGTTCCTAACATTGTCGTGATTATTATATTTTGGGGTATTTACTCTTGGTCACTTCGTGTGTTTTTTACTAATCGGTTAGCTTTCAATCATGAAAAGGCCAAGTGTAACTTTGCAAATAAAACAGTAAACAAATAGTAACAAGTTGTCCTCTCTCACTGCTGACGCTAACCACAATATTTTGTTTGATTTGCATTTTCTTTATGAGATTTATTCCTGAAGTCGTCCAGGACATATCCCAGGGAGCCTCAGCACTGTCTCTCTTTATCACCAAGTAGCTAATTACCTTTCTGTCACAGCAGACAACCATCAGACTTATCTGCAAATTTATGCCACATCATAGCTGAATGATTTATTTTACTACCCATGCTCCACTGCACACCTTCCACTGCATACATTCAGAGTACTCTGTGCATGGAAAAATAGCCTGACAGTATACCCAATTCTGTCACCTTCCCTGACCCTTCACTGAATCAAGCTCCTAAGACCCAATACATTTTTAATTTCTCTGATTTGTAACTAGTAGCCCCTAATAAACATACAAAATAGAAAAATATTAGCACAAATTGTTTTACTAAAATGGATGTTCTCATATGGGGACAGTGGAACTAAGTTGTGAAATTTTTAATAATACCAAGCTATAGAAAGCCAATTGTTTTTTAAAGATGTGTGTGAACTTGCAAAAACTATGTCAGACACTAATATGCTCTGGGCCCCTCCCTGCTCATTGTGGTGACAAGGTTTATAGTATATTCGTGCCACTGAATGGCTGGATGTCTGAGTGGTGTCCAGAGAATAACATAGGATTTATAGACAACAAATGTCCACCAACTCATTGCCATAATCATATGCTAGATTGAATTCTGTCATATGGAGTTGATGTTGATACCATAGAAATTCTGCCGCAGAGTGATGACATCTCAGATAATTACCTTGTCTCTTGTATGCTGCGATCAGCTAATATTACTTAATCTACACCATGTTCAGGGCGAACTATTCTTTCGACCACTAAAGATAGCTTCACTAATAATCTTCCAGATTTATCTCATATACTCAGTAAGACAAAAAGTATAGAAGAACTTAATGTAATAACAGAAAATATAAATACAGTCTTCTTTAGCACTCTTGATAGTGTTGACCCCCTTCGGTGAAAGATAATTAAAGAAAAAAGCCTGTACCATGGAACAATGATCACACTCATGCTCTCAAGAGAGCAGCTTGGAAAATGGAGCACATGTGGAAGAATACAAAATTAGAAGTATTTCGTGGTGCATGGAAGGATGGATAGTGTCTGTAGTTACAGAAAGGCACTAAAAGCTGCCAGGTCAGCATATTTTAGTAAACTCATAGAAAATAACTAAAACAATCCTAGGTATTTATTCAGTACTGTGGCTAAATTTGTTAGGAATAAAGCCTCAACAGAACCAGATAAATGGAATTATGCAATCATCTGTCATAGCACCTCAGAAAACAGTGTCTCATACTTTTCCTCACCTGCAACTTCAATCCTTTGCTGTCATAGGTCATCAGAATCAGAATCAGCTTTATTGCCAAGTATGCTTACACATGTAACCCAGTAGAATACAATTCTTCAGGTAATGGGTTATCTCAATTTTCTTTTTTTTTTTTTTGGAGCTAATCCAGAGCTAAAATGTGTATAAATATACCTCTCAATATAGTGATGTATAAAGGTGCGTGTGTTCCTTTAAGTATGTCGTTCCTATGTTCAAGTTTGATTGCTATGTACATGTGAAAAACGTGGCATTAACAAACAATTTAGGTGTTTCATTAATTTATTGGTTTATGGGAATTAAGTCCCGCAATCACTGTGTTTTTGTGTAACGTGAGTGGTTGTTCTAGAGGAGACGAAAGAAGATTTTGACAAGTGCAGCCGATCGAAAACACACTGAGACAGAGGGGTTACCAGGATATCATGTTTGGGGGGGCAACATAAACAATTAATAAAGCTATACTACACACAATCTGTTTTAGTGCATATCTTTTTATAAGCCAGGAACCCAGAGATAGGCACAGGGCCCCTATTAGACTATAGGGCTTAAACTGGATTTTTGTTGTGTCAGACCTCACTCATCTGCTAGCGATGGAAAAATATGCACAAAACAATCCACTTTTAAATTGTAATTTATCATCAGATGCAGAGGCGTTTCCAGCATTGAAGGACATCCGGGGCTTAGCCCAGACAATTTTATTTTCACACTAGCAACCACTTCTCTGTAGTCCAAAGCTGGTGAGAGGGTATTCTTTGAGTTTTGCTCTGGCTGGGCCTGTTTCTACAGTTCCTAAATCTTCCACTCTAGTACTATCCTCAACATCCTCTCTCCTCCCTGAATCATCTGTGACGCAAAAGAACAGATACAGCACATAACTTATTGCAAATCAGCTTCAAACAACTAATTCATCAAGTGCTACATATGTCAAATTATGGACCAATACCATTGAAGAAAATGTATTGGGAAGAGCAGATCAGTGGGATTGCCCTTAGATCTGTCATGATTCTTGAATTTTCATCACAAAAGAGTTATATTATAGTGAGTAAAGTGAGGTAAAAAAAATATTGAATATAAATAATTTATATTTTTTGACATAAATAGTCAAAATGATGTGTAAGATCCTAAGTTAAAGCAATACATGAATGACTTTAGTCTAAGTTCATTGACACACTATGGCATCGAACTGTATATAATTCTCATCATCTCTATGAGAATAATTCATCTGTCAAAATCATTTCATTAGGATCATTGAGATAAAAAATGTTTCACTTTTAACTTTCTCTAAAGTAAAGTGACTGATTAATTGTTACCAGTTTCCATGCCTGATTCTGGCACAGCTGCTGCTGCTGCTCCTCAGTCTGTTGCTCATCTTTGCTACACTCTACAAAACCATTTAATCAAATCAAAGTGTATATTTACTACAAACTAATATCACAAAACAAGTCACACATACATTTTATGTTAATGCTTATTGGTTATCCTTAGCGAAAACAACACCTGATAAACAAGAAAAGTACGCTCCGAACGGGGCTCGAACCGCGGTCTCCAGCACGAGAGGCAACCGCGTTAACTCGGAGCTACCAAGCTGCGTCAACTCAATCAAGGTTTAGCCTACTGTGGGTGAAAGCCAGCTAGATGATGATCTTCAGACTTTAAGGACAAAAACAAATGTGAATTCTTACCCACTGACTTCTTTCGGAAAAATCCCCAAAGCCTCATTTGCTTAATTTTTGCTGTCTTTCCTGCTAATTGCCGTTAACTCGCCACTAAGTAACGTTAGTTGATGTCAACGACTGTGCAAGCTCCTCCTCTACCTGCTGTATATTCAACAGAGAGGAAGAAACGAAGTCGCCCATAGGCTACCGACAGCAAAGGAACTTATTCTATATAGGCTAGATTATGCCTATGTCTATTTTTACAGGCTGTATGCAGTATGTGCAAAGCCAAAGCACAATGAAATAAGGCAACTTATGATTTCGGGGGTTTACATAGGCTTTTGTGCGGTTTCATATTTGTCAGTCAACTATTCAAAATACATTCGGGGCTACACTCAAAACATTCGGGGCTGAAGCCCCGGCAAAATCGGCTGCCGCCGCCTCTGATCAGATGGACAGATTATTTCTCAAATTCTCAGGGGAGGCAGAGCTTATCCTAGGGGAGCACTGCCTCCCCCAGCCTCCCCCTAGACACGCCCGTGTGACAAAAAAGTTGTTAAATCGATTATTCATTTGATTAAAACACGAATTGTGCATAGTAACGTGTGTAAGACACACACGTTTTGTAATGAGGGTTATTTTGTAGCGTAACTGAGTTCTCTGTGTAGGTTCCATCGACATCGCAGCTTTTTTTTCCTCTCCCTTCACTTTTGTGGTACAGATCGCAAATACTGACAGTGTTTCAAGTTATTCTAAAGATAACTTGTGACAGACTCAAAGACCGAAGTTACTCACTTTAGTTGTTGTATGTTGATGTCTGTGAGGAACTGATAGTGCTCCGTGTAAAGCTGCGTACACACTGCCAGCGACTTTATCGCTGCAGGTCGCCAGTGGCTGGCGGTGAAGTCGCTAGTGGGTGTTCCCACTACTGGTTGCCTAGTAACGTTTATGAATGACATTCACGGATGTCATTCCATTGCATTCACGGATGTCATTCCATTGCTTTTCTTGCCACTAAAAACAAACATTTTGGAGGGAAAAGACTAAATATAAATGGAATCAGTACATAAAATGCTTTATATCAAAGATGAAGGAGAAAAAAGTCGTGCTGTTTGCCAGAGTGGCTGTTTATCTGCGGCGAAAATGCAAATGTCGGTCTGTCTGGGTCCATAAAATCCCCGCGATCTCAGATACACATTTCCACGCAGTATTTTTCTTTCAAATGTCCTTGTACGTGGGAAGAGACATATCATAGAGCAGTGGAAAATTTCTAACAGCAAGAATTAGCCTTTCATCCATCTTTCCGTTACTGCAGGAGAGAGAGAGAGAGAGAGAGAGAGAGAGAGAGAGAGAGAGAGAGAGAGAGAGAGAGAGAGAGAGAGAGAGAGAGAGAGAGAGAGAGAGAGAGAGGATCACGTGAGCTCTCCCGTCGTCTCTCCTATTGGCTGTCGCTTCCGTTAGTCGCTCCAAAGTTGAACTTTTCTCAACTTTGTCGTGTCGCTGGACACGCCCACATCTAGCGCCAACGGTCGCGACAGCTCGTGTCGCCGGAAGTCGCTGTGCTAGCATTGAAAATGAATGGTATTGAGTCGCTGTCGCGCGCGATGTCGCTGGCAGTGTGTACGCACCTTAACGCGAAAATCGGGAGTTTGCCGGCCGCGACAGGAGTCTGTGGCTCGTCATCAGAGAGAGCGCAGCCGCGCACCGGAGGACGATATCCTTGAGGCCTATTATCGTGCAGCGGAGTCGGTGGCCCGTATTCAGAGGTCGCGCAGCAATGACAGGAGGAAGATTTCCTTGGGTTTCTTCAGTGCAGCGGAATCACTTATTGTTCCAAACTGAATTCAGGTACCTTTTGTGTTTGTTTTCCTGCTCAGGAGAGTGAAGCGGCCAGTTTGTTGTATTAAAGGCCACCACGTACTCCAGCAACGTCTCAGGCCTGCAACTGTGTCTGTGTGTGTGTGTGTGTGTGTGTGGGCCCACAGTGTTTAGTTATCATTCATATGTGGTTATTCAGTGCACTTAAAAACTGTGATTTCTGATCTTTTCATCTATAGTGAAAGTGTGATAGACACATTAATTTAAGTTTGACTCATAATATATTGCATATTTGGTGTGATATTGTGTCCATTGGTGAGTTGAGATAAAAAGTGTACTGCGTGAATTAATCACCTACTGTTACTTTGCGTATGAACGCATTTGATATTTTTTTATTTATACAAATTAAATTCTTTAAATTGTTACTTTCAAAGAGTTTTATTCTTTCACAAAGCCTTTATACCTAACCATTTAAGCGTAAGTGAGTGTAGATTTTAATTATAATTTTCATTCAGGTAAATTAATTCATTTAGTGACCCCAGAGGGGCCTAACTTCAACATCTGTAGGCATATAGTTAATGAATCTGGAGCGCTGTCCTACTTGATTACTAGAGACAGGTAGGGGGCGTTATACACATACAAGGAATTTGTCTTGGTGACAGAAGCTTCCAGTGTACAAACAATACCAAAAACAGCAGCAAGACATAGGTAATTAAAACAAAAACAAAAAAGAATACAATATAAATAATTATACATATACGTACATACACTCACCTTCATACATACCCACATACACACACGTAGTGCAAATCTATTACAATCTGTTATATAAAGAACAAAAAACAGTATATTATGTACAGAGCAATGTAAGTAATGGCAGAAGTGGATATGTTGGATGATATAAATAGAATTAAACTGTGTATTGCACATAATTATTGCTCAATGGGGCAATTTAATTGTTCATTAGATGGATGGCCTGACGGGAAAAAAACTGTTCCTGTGTCTGACGGTTCTGGTGTTCAGAGCTCTGAAGCGCCGGCAAGAAGGCAACAGTTCAAAAAGGTAGTGGGCAGGGTGAGTGGGGTCCAGAGTGATTTTTACAGCCTTTTTCCTCACACTGGAAGTGTATAGTTCTTGAAGGGGCGGGGCAGGGGGCAACCGATAATCCTCTCAACAGACCAAACTGTCCTTTGTAGTCTTCTGATGTCTGATTTCGTAGCTGCACCAAACCAGACAGTTATTGAACTTACAGACTCAATGACTGCTGAGTAGAACTGTTTCATCAGCACCTGTGGCAGGTTGAACTTCCTCAGCTGGCGAAGGAAGTACAACCTCTGCTGGGCCTTTTTCACAATGGAGTCGATGTGTATCTCCCACTTCAGGTCCTGTGAGATGGTAGTGCCCAGGAACCTGAATGACTCCACTGCTGCCACAGTGCTGTTTAGAATAGTGAGGGGGGACAATGTTGGGGTGTTCCTCCTAAAGTCCACAATCATCTCCACCGTTTTGAGCGTTAAGCTCCAGGTTGTTTTGACTGCACCAGACAGCCGTTCAACCTCCTTTCTATATATTCAGACTCATCATCATCTCGGATGAGGCCGGTGACAGTGGTGTCGTCTGCAAACTTCAGGAGCTTGACAGAGGGGTCCTTGGTGGTGCAGTCATTGGTGTACAGGGAGAAGAGTAGTGGGGAGAGCACACATCCCTGGGGGGCACCAGTGCTGATGGTACAGGTAGTGGAAGTGAATTTTCCCTGCCTCACAAGCTGCTGCCTGTCCGTCAGAAAGCTGGTAATCCACTGACAGGTAGAGGTGGGAACAGGGAGTTGGTTTAACTTAGTCCGGAGTATATCTGGGATGATTGAGTTGAAAGCGGAGCTGAAGTCCACAAAAAGGATCCTTGCGTATGTCCCCGGTCTGTCCGGATGTTGCAGGATGTGATGCAATCCCATGTTGACTGCATCATCCACAGACCTGTTTGCTCGATAAGCATATTGAAGGGGGTCCAGAAAGGGTCCAGTGATGTCCTTCAGGTGGGCCAACACCAGTCTCTCAAATGACTTCATGACCACAGATGTCAGGGCGACAGGTCTGTAGTCATTAAGTCCTGTGATTTTAGGTTTCTTAGGGACAGGGATAATAACTGAGCGTTTGAAGCAGCATTGGACTTCACACTGCTCCAGTGATCTATTGAAGATCTGAGTGAAGATGGGGGCCAGTTGGTTAGCACAGGAATGAAGGCATGTATGATGAGCTAACAAAACTTATCGAAACATCAAAAGCCACAACATGTTTATTAGATACAATACCAACTAAGCTCTTAAAAGAGGTATCTCCTGTAATTTCAAAACCTTTTCTTAATATTATTAACTCCTTGCTATCCTTAGGACATGCCCCAAGAAACTTAAAATGGCAGTTATCAAACCGCTTATTAAGAAGCCACAACTTGATCCTGGAGAACTGGCTAATTATAGACTGATTTCAAATCTCCCGTTTATGTCGAAAATACTAGAAAAGGTGGTATCCTCCTAAATATGTTCATTTCTACAGATAAATAGTATATACGAAAAATTTCAGTCTTATCAGAGTTACAAATGACTTGCTCTTATCATCTGATCGTGGCTGCATTTCTCTTCTAGTGCTTTTAGATCTTAGTGCTGCATTCAACACAATAGATCACGACATTCTCTTGAATAGGCTGGAGAATTATGTTGGCATTTGTGGAGTTGCATTAGCATGGTTTAGGCCCTATTTAGCAGACCGCTACCACTTTGTATATGTAAATGAGGAATTGTCAAACCAAACAAAATGTAAAGTATGGAATGCCAAAGGGATCAGTTTTAGGGCCTCTGCTTTTCTCCTTGTATTTGCTTCCCCTGGGAGATATTATCAGGAATCATGGAATAAGTTTCCACTGCTATGCTGAATATACACAACTTTATATTTCTTCAAAACCTGATGAGATTTCACAATTCTCCAAATTAGCAGAGTGTATCAATGAAATAAAAGATCGGATGGCCAGAAATTTCCTTCTACTCCATTCTGACAAAACAGAGGTACTAATTCTAAAAATAAGCCACTAAAATATAATTTGACTCTCGATGCATGTACTGTTACGTCATCTTCAACAGCTAAGAACTTGGGTGTTATATTTGATACCAATCTGTCCTTTGAAAATAAAATGATCATTGTTTGTAGAACAGCATTCTTCCATCTAAGAAATATTGCAAAATTATGGCACATGCTCTCTGTTGCTGATGACGAAAAACGAATTCATGCACACTGAACCTCACTGAAATTACCGGCCAGTTTGAACTGCGATGCATCTCACTGATCTCTCACTGATGCATCACCTCGGTCTATTGATGGAATATACTCTTGAAATGGAATACATAGACTATCAATTGCCAACAAATGACTTCATCAGCCAATTAACATGGACAATTGCATCTATGTAAATCTAGGAGGCACTTCAAAGACATAGGTCATTAATCTTATAGTTTTCTCTTGTGTAAGAAACGTGTGTGGCAGGGAGGAGGGCGGGGCCATATAGTGATGCTGCACATCTGGTCTCTAATCAGGCTAATCAATCCCTCAGAGTGATAAAGCCCACCGGAGGTAGCAGTTCCGGAGAGAGAGAGTTACAGGCAGATGCCCAGCATGTGTCTGTGTTTGTCTTTTTTTTTTTTTTTTTACTTAAAAAGAACATTCTTTGAAACATTTGACAGTTGCATATATATTACGACTCTGCTCTCTTGCATAAGCATGGATTTTTTGCATTTCAGTGAGCAGAAAACAACCAAATGACTGCACAAAGATTAAAAACATTATTAAACAGCAACTCACTAACGGAAGTCTAGTTATTTATAATGTAAAGAAATGTGTGAATTTCAGGTTATGTTTGGTAATTCGCAGGGTTGGGGAGTATTGAAATAAATGTAACGGGATTACGTATTTAAAATACAAAATATAGTATTCCACTACAGTTAAAATTTAAATCATTGGTGTTTAAAATACAGTTACAATCAAAACAATTTTGATTACTAAAGAGATTACTTTGCATTTTATTGTCCATATTCTTTCAGATGGAAAAAGTTATACATACAAATGATGCGATCCAAAGTGCATTTTAACTTGAGTGAAACACTTTCTTATGATGTGTTACATTCATACGAGAAGACAGAAGTACGTTTGAAGTAAGTTTGGAGCAGAACAAATCAAAATAATCCTTGTGTAAATTGTCAGCTTTATGCTAAGTTAAAAGGCTATTTCTAGCCATTTTACATGCACGTTACCAGGCACGATCATATTTTTTTAATCAAGAAAATTCACATTAGATCATAATTCCTTTTTTCTAGTAAGACCTTTGATATTAGGGCAAAAATAATGATGAAATCAAATTCTTGATGAAAATGTTTGTATTGTTTTCCTGTAAAAATATAAAAAAAAATCCTTAAAACAAGATAAATTAGATTGATTAGATGTTGCTTTGTCACATGACTCGTGTATCAAAAGTTTTAACACTTGTCTGACAGCCAAGAGTATTCTGAACTGAGACTCAAGTTTAAACTCAAGTTTAAATTAATTTAAATTATGCATAGCATACAGCGAAGACAAAACCCAATGTCCATGCTGGAGGATGTGGGGTCTCACGAAGATTAATTGCCATTATATAAGACGCAGCATCTACAGGTTTATACTTGGGCTTTAAAGGGTTCGTGCCTAGAGGAATTAAGTTTTCCTTGGCCCTTTGGCATAAAAGTTCACTCTAATATAATCTGAACTCAAAACTTATTCCCTAGTCCAAAAAAACATTTATTGAAACTAAGCTGCAAAAATCAACCCAGTGTCTCTGAAACTCATTACTATACCTACATTTTTTTAAATTATTATGTAGCTTGTTGAATATTTTGCATTAGTATTCTGGTGAAATGCACACTGGAGGCACTAAAATAATTATGACTTTTATTTACTTTTCTGCAAATCACAAGAAAAACGTCATGGTTACTGTTGTAACCTATGTTCCGCAAAGGAAGGAACGAGACGTTTTGTCGAATGAAGTGACACAAGGGGTCTTCCTGGGACGCCAAACACACCTCTGAACCTGCGAAAAGGCCAATGTCAAGTTGGCAGACAGAGTTTTCATGCCCCGCCCTGGACATACGGGTATAAAGGGAAGCGGGGCCACGAGTGTCAGTCAGGATTTTGCACTGAGGAGCCGAAAATAAGGTATGGCCGTTTACAGTTGTAGGTCTAGTGCTGTGGCAGGAGGGACACAACATCAAAAGTAAAGTTACAAAAGTAACCATGACGTTCCCCTTCTGTCTCTCACTCGACGTTGTGTCGAATGAAGTGACACCAGGGGTCCCATCTAAAAATGGCACGCACTGACCGTGTTCCGTTGAGACAGGTGCAAGCAGGCTACTCCGTGCTAGAACTGTGTCGGCTGCACGTAGCCCTTCCCAACGCCCCCAAAGAGATGTCACCTACAGACCTTAGGTTCCCGCACCCCTGAGGGGGGGAACAGGTGCTACATGACTAGCATGGGAGCAAGCCCGGCAGCCGCTGCCTTTTCTCTCGCTATGTCTCTCACATAGGACGTGAAGTGGCTGGGGCTATCTTAACACTATGAAATGCATTGAGGAAGGCGGTCTATCCCTATCAAAGGTATTGGGTGTTGCCCAGCCCGCTGCTCTGCAGATGTCTGCTGAGGAGGTGCCATGGGCCAGTGCCCACGAGGATGCCACACTTCTCGAAGAGTGTGCTTGAACCCGCAAGGGGGCGGGCACTGCCTGGGTGTGATAAGCTAAGGAAATAGCATCAACGACCCAGTGAGCTAACCTCTGTTTGGAGATGGTATTCCCTTTCTGCCGTCTGCGAAGCAGACAAAGAGCTGCTTAGAACATCTAAAGCTCTGCATGCAGTCCAAATAGATATGCAAAGCACGTACCGGACACAGCAACAAAAGGGCTGGGTCTGCCTCCTCCTGGGGTAGCGCTTGCAGGTTCACGACCTGGTCCCTGAAGGGGGTCGTAGGAACCTTGGGCACGTAGCACGGTCGCGGCCTCAGGATAACGTGAGATGTGCCGGACCGAACTCCAGGCAAGTGTCGCTGACAGAGAACACTTCCAGGTCCCCTACCCTCTTGATGGAGGCTAACGCAATCAGGAGGGCCGTCTTCAGGGAAAGGGCCTTGAGCTCAACTGAATCAAGTGGCTCTAAGGGTGGTCTCTGAAGGCCTGAGAGGACCACTGAGAGATCCCATGAGGGGACAGGCCGAAGGGGAGGACCTTGTACTGATACGCCTGGCCGTTGAACGCGAACTGTAAGAAGGGTCGGTGTCAAGCCAAAATGGAGACGTGGAAGTATTTGTCCTTCAGGTCTACCGTGGCAAACCGATCTAGCTGTCGAACGCAGGTAATAAACTGTTTCTGTGTGAGCATTTTGAACGGGAGTCTGTGTAAAGCCCGGTTGAGAACTCGCAGGTCCAAGATTGGTTGAAACCCGCTGCCTTTTTTGGGTATGATGAAATAAGGGCTGTAGAAACCCTCCCCAGCCACTTCACATCCTATGTGAGAGACCTAGTGAGAGAAAAGGCCACGGCTGCCGGGCTTGCTCCCATGCTACTCTTTTACCGACCTCAGGGGTGCGGGGAACATAAAGTCTGTACGAGCAGGGTCGTGATCTCTGCTTGAAAGGCGCTGGCTTTCTCAGCGCACACGGAAGTGGAGCAAATACCGCTGGAACAAGGCGGGAGCCGGATGAACTGAATCGCATAGCCGAGTCAGATGGTCCTGGCCAGCCAGCGAGACGGATTAGGAAGTGATAGCCATGCATCCAAACTCTGCGTGAGGGGCACTAACGGGACAATCGCTTTTGACATACTGGAAGGGGCTTCGCGGCGGGGGGGAGCGGGTAATAGCGCGTCAGTAGGCAGAAGAGCATCTCAAGGCTTGGGTGCTGAGAAAAGACTCAAAGCACTTACCTTGCTGAGCATTCGTGGGTCTGGAAGCGAGGGAACTGTGTCCGGTGCCATGAGAAGGCAGGGAGTGAGGAAATCGCTCTTTTATTGAGAATGTGGGTGCCACAGCCCAAGGCTGTGTGGAAAATAAAGGTAACGAAAACAAGGATTCTCCTCCTGGCCCTCCACCGGGGGACTGATTGGTCTTGGTACCATCTTCGGAGCGAACATCTGACTGCCTGGGTTGCCCGTCTCAGGAGTGCTTCGGAGCTTTCCTGGTCCTGAAAGGGGTCCTGAAAATGGGGGGCATACGCCGCCTGCGAGAGCTGGGCCCAGGTTGAGGCGGAGCTTTCTATTGTTTGGTCACGGGGACGGTTTGACGGCACCATGGCATGATGTGAGAAATCACCTCCGTCTGCTTCTTCACCGCCAAGAACTGCTGGGCGAAATCGTCCGGTGGCGCTTTAGGCTTTGGAGGTCAATTATGACGTCATTCTACAGGCTCTGGAGGGGAGTACCGGGTGGTCCCACCAGGTGGCGGCGTTCTCAGGACACAGGTGGATCGCAACTGCTCTATCCACCTGGGGGACCTCCGTGTACCTGTGGAATGCCCCGCCATCCAGGGTAGTGAGAGTGGACAAATTAGTGCAAATTATCAGTTTTCCACATGTTCACCACACATGGCTATCTTCCATCCATCATCTATAGCTTTCTGTCCTATGCAGGGTCACCAAGCATGCTGGATCCTATCCCAGCTGTCTCTGGCCGAAGGCGGAGAAACACCCTGGACAAGCGGCCAGTCCATCACAGGGCTAGCACACACAGACATACACATTCATACTCTCACCTGCAGGCAATTTAGTGTTTCCAATTCACTTGGCCTGCATGTTTTTCAACTGTGGGAAACCAGAACACCCATACAAAATGCAAACTCTACACAGAAAGGGGTGACCCAGGCCTCCAGTTGCGGACCTTCTGGCTGTGAGACGCAGTGTTACCCAATGAGTCACCGTGCCATCCATTGCTGTATTATGACATCTAAACAGTTTTACTATAGTGCATGACTTGTAAAGCAATAGATTGAAAAAAAAATTATTACATAGCCAATGACATTTATAAGCTTGTTAGCATGTAGTCAAATTGCACAGTAGCTCAACTGATATAGCATTGCACTAACAATAAAAAAGACCGGAATAAAAGTCCTGGAGAGCACGTTAGTTCAAAGTGTCATAGAAGCACCATAAAATTACATGGTTGCTCCAGCAATTGAATTTTTCATGTCACATTTGCTTTCTATTATCAGTTAGGTGTAGCTTTAAAGCGAGATGTGTAATGAGCCAGGTAATATTTTGTAAAAACATCACCACAGTCACGTAATATTTATGAGGCTCACAAAAACAACTTGTTCAATACTATGCAGTTGATGTCAGACAGATAGATACATTTGAACACAATAATGCATGACTGCTTGCAACCAGAAGGTAATAAGGAAAAAGCTTTATGGATAGTACTGTTCTGAAACCAGCAGAAGAACTAATGATAAGAATACAATGTGGAACTATTTGCCAAACCTTGTGGTGTTTCAGGCTGTGTTGCACCTACTACTCTGCACATCCTAATAAAGGGTCCCAACAATACAAACAAATGTCCAAAAAAAAATAAAAAAAAATAGGATTCTGTAATTACAGGCTGTTGTTGAAGGACAGGGCAATTAATCCAAACTGTATTGGATTTGACAGCAAACACGCAGCTCGCTAATAAAAGTGCAACAAAGGGCTGAATCTCATTTCACAGCCAAACGGGGCATTAACATTGACACCTAGAAGTACGGCAGACATATCAAGGATCAAAAAATATGTATGTTGGCATCTTAGCTACATCTTAATACATATGACACTGATGTAACGCTAAGTAATAAACGTAAAGAGTCTGAGTGTTATGAGACTTTCTACCTGAACTGAATCTCCCTGCTTTCCTCTATTTTTCATTCATTGAAAGATAAGTAAATGACTGGTGATACTCTCACTCATTTAGAACAAAGGCAAATATTGCAAATAACTTAATAGATTAGATAGCTGGTGGGTAATGACTGGCCACATGAAACGATTTCCTGTTCCTCTTTCTCTAAATGTGGGACAACCTCTTATTAATCTGTCAATGTTGTAAATCTTGGCATTGGCCGCACAACTACATAAATCTGATTGAAAAGATTAAGCTTGAATTTTCTCTCTTGCTCTCTCTCTCTGTCAATCAAAGGAGCAAGAGTAGGTAGATTATATGCTTTGTAGCTTTAAAATGTAAAGAAACATCTTAACCTCCTCCCTCCACATGAAATGTCTTCACATTGTCCTTTCTATGAGAGATGAATAAGCCCTGAGCTTTAAGAATTTATGGTATAGATTTTATATTTAATTATGATAGTTGTAATGAGAGAACATACAGGGGAGACCAAGATATAGATTTCAGTGGGAAAATAGCCAAGCACTGGTATAATAACTGCCTGAGCGCCACAGATACCAGTGAGAGAAAAATAGCAGACCTGTAGAGCTAAAATTATAGCCTAGCCATACATTATCAAGAGAAAACCCAACAAGAAGCACAATAGCTGGAGGTGAGGAGGGAATGGAGAGGATATACTGGCAGGGTGGAATTGTTTTCAGATGTTTTAGGTGTGTGTGTGTGAAAGAGAGAGGGTAGATATAAAGAGCATAACACAATGCATGACAGTTAATCACTCAGATGTGCTGAGTGAGTGAGTGAATATACACACCAGTGTCTTGTGAAGTTCAGAATGCTGACACATGACATTGTAAATGCATAGTATATACAAACCCAGAACCGATATCCTATTAAAGCAATACACATGGATGTTCTACATTCAGATCTTCTTGAGTCTAAACTACTAGAATTTAAATGCAAACAGGCAGATCACTGGATCTACTTTCCACATGTGGGTTTATCGTCGTCAAGTCCATAATCCAAAGCAGCGATTTACTCAAAACCCCAGATCTCCAACTGGCTAACAAAAATAAATAAATAAAATAAATAGTGAGAGAGGGAGAGAAATCCTTTTAGATAAAAAAAATGCCAAATCTGTGTATATATGGGAATATTCTGTGTTTATTTATTTTTAGTCCCTAAAAAAATGAAATCTGATGATGAGCAATTTTTTCTCCACTTTCAAGCTACTAAAATTAACATGATTTTGTCATTAGCAACATTGCTCAAGTAAATCCCTACCCTACAATGTCAATTTGCGACCAAAATAGGGCTACACGTTCATTACAAAAATCATAATTGTCAATTATTTGCCTTGATATTGTACGTGAAATGAATTTTGATTAATACAATTAAATAAAAAAATATATATATATATTTTGTTCTCCACTCCAGGCGGTTGGCAGTGAGCCCCTCCCCGCTTGCTGATGGCGGTCTTATCTTTGACTCCGCCACATATTAGCGGCTGGTAGGGGTCACCTCTACCCCTGGCAGCGGACCTACCGCTGCAGGCAGTCGGTAGGGAGCTCCTCCTCCTATCACGGTCGGCGGTATCTATTTTCCTCCGCTTTCAGGGGCTGTGCTCCTCAGTCCCCCGGCAGATGGCCGCGGCTGCTCCTTTGGGGTGGATGGTAGTGGCAAGGACTCTACTACAGTGTATCCCTCCTCCTTCCCAGATTTTGTAACCAATCATACAGGGGTAAAAGGGAAAAGAGGAGGCGAGATCCGGCCTTACAATATAAATAATCATTTAATGGTTAACTTAAATCAAAAGACATATAACACGAACACACACATACATACTCTTTCCTGAACTGCCGTCTCCAGCCGCCTTTATCCCTCTTGTGGGCTTGATTAGCCTGATTAGGGGCCGGGCGAGCGTCATTACAGCCTGGCCTTACCCTCCTCCTTGCCACACAGTCCCCCAGATTTTTAAATGGCCATGATAATGATATTCTTTTTTTAATCTTAATGATAAAGAATGTCTTCCTTTAATCTTATACCAAGCATTTTGTCATGTCCCTGAGGATTTCACTGAATTTGTACCTAGAAATAAATAATCATCCAAATGCACACACAGTCTATAATTTTTTGCCATTAATGTAAACATTTATTTGTGTTCCTTTTCTGAGACATATATTTTACCAAAACAATGTTTGATTTGTATACATATATCAACCCATAAAATGTTTGGTTCCACCCATATATAACATTATTAACCAGGAGTGACATCATTCAGCTTTTTTCAACAGTGTGGTACAGAAACAGGTTAGAAATATAATAATTTGTATTCTTATTTTGAAGTGGATTATAGTCACATAGCTATCATCAAGCTCAACAACACAACTACATCACATGAATTTCTAAATTATATCTTAATCCATAAATATATAATTGATTAATTTCATGTGTTTGTATGGTGATCTGTCCTACACCACACGAGGACCAGTTGCCATTTTGAGCAACAACAAAAAAAAAACTCTGTCACACACAACCCGGTAACATTTTTTTCCTGTCAGTCTGTGATGGGGAGTTATTGACTAATCACTACATTTATGAATATTGTAACAAAAATATTAGTTAATAGTCAATATATTATACATAACAAATTCAATATATTTACTTGAAGGAAACATGGTATTAAAAATGCATTGGGTAAGAGTGCATGTTGGAAAAACTAACCAATGCACGTGACACCTCTCATTATCTCCATAATTTTTGCCAGGGGCTGTAGATGACGAAGGGAATTTGGCTAGTGTGTTACTTCATATATATACACCCCTCTGAAACAGGAAGTCATGGCTTAACAATTTCTTGATAAAGGCACAATCATATTTTCTTTATCAAGAAAATTTACGATGGATCGTAATTCATTTTTTTCTAGTAAGACCTTTGATATTAGGACAAAAATCATATTCTTGATAATAATTCTTTTATTGTTTTCCTGTAAAAATATCAAAAAATCCTTAAAACAAAATACATTTTGTTTTATCTTTTTTAGAAACAACACTGCATAAGATATTTAGGTTTTTCTGAGAATTTATTTTTAACATGTGTATTTTGTCTTATGCTACTGGCAGAGTTTTAGAGTCAAAACAATCTGGCAGTGCTGAAGAAGTATAGGATTACTTCAGCAAGTATTTAGAATACGTTACTGACCTTGAGTAATCTAATGGAATATGTTACAAATTACATTTTACAGCATGTATTCTGTAATCTAATTCTGTAATTTGTAATACATTTCAAAAGTAATCCTCCCAACTCTGGCAGTAATTATATTATTTGCAAATTTGCTTTGTAAAATTGTATAATATTCAGTTAAATAAAAGTGTTTAGTTCAGGTCATATTTTAGAAATGAGCACACAGGTATGTCAAATTTTGGTGATATTGGGGACACTGATAAAAGGGGAATTGATAAAACCCAACACCCAACCCAACATTCTAACTGTACATATATATATATATATATATATATATATATATATATATATATATATATATATATACTATGAAACTAAACTAACTTTTGTTATTCCCTACTGCACATGAGATAACCGTATCTTTCCCATGCTCTCACTAACAAGTTCTTTGGCAAATTCTTTTTTAAAAAACTCAGATGGAAAAAGGGTTAGAATTATAGGAGGATTAGCACTGCCTGTAGGGCTGAACAAAGCAAGATTTCTGGGTAAATTTAAGGAGATTTCATCAAGAAAACATAAACAGGTTAGTGGTTTATGGATAGAACGGTCTTCTGTAGGGAGTGAGGGCGCATAGAACACAAACAAAGAAGATTAGAACAGGGGCCGAGGGCAGGTAGGAAAGGTGAACAAAGTAAAATATGTACTGAGTAGGCACAGAGAAAGGATTATAGATTATGGCCTTTATGTCTGATTCAAGATCTGCAGAAATTGAAAATCCCGAAAATGTACAGAGCTCTCAGGGTGAGCAAAGAAACACAGGTCTGACAATTTAAGGTCAGGGTAAAAAAAATTATAAAAAATAAATAAAAACATTTTGCCACACCTGTCAATGATGAATTGAAAAGCCATTTCATAAAGATTCCCTACCAGCCAAGAAATTGAAACACATAAAGTAACACATACAGTGGTGGCCAAAAATATTGGCACCCTTGGTTAATATGAGCAAAGAAGGCTGTGAAAAATATGTCTTTATTGTTTATCCTTTTCATCTTTCATTCAAAATATTCACAAAAATATATCCTTGTGGCAGCAGGGGCGTGGTCAAGCGCCTGTCCGGGAGAGGAAAGCGGTAAGGGCGCTTACACCTGAGCTAAATTATGCCTAACACCTGTCTCTAATTCCCGTGAGCACGAGGAGAGCGGCATAAATGCAGACACAGAGCCTCCAGTCGAGAGAGAGAACTCGACAAGCCAACCCAATGCACTTGTGTACTATTGTGTGACATTTGCAAACGGTTAAAAAGAAAAACGGCAATTAAAGCCTTACCTTTGTTTTGAAGCCTCGTTTCCCGTGTCCTCCTTCCCGTGAGGGTCATTACAATCCTCTAATGGGTATCAAACAATTGCAAACACAACACAAGTTTTATCAAAAACAAATATTTTTGTAAAATATATGTGTGGCACAATTATTGGCACCCCTAGAAATTATTTTGAGTAAAATATATCTAAAGTATATTCCCATTCTTATTTTTTACATTTTTGTACACCTGGGTGACTAGAAACATGAAATTGTTAAGCCATGACTTCCTGTTTCAGAGGGGTATATATATATATGAAGTAACACACTAGCCAAATTCCCTTAGTCATCTACAACCCCTGGCAAACATTATGGAATCATCAGACTTAGAGGATGTTCACCCAGATATTTTCTTTGTAGCAAATAAACAAATCACAGATATGACACAAAACATTTTTTGTTTAATAGCTGAATGCTGGCTTCATGAAACATCCCTCAAACAAATTATGCTATATTATTATAATTATTATAATCAAGTAGAGGAAAAGATTATGGAATCATCTTGTAATTTGGATTTCTAAAACAAATACAAATTTTAATTAGTCTGCAGTTAACAGAGAGTGCTTACAGACCTTAATGACCTGTTAGACTAATTGAAAGGAAACATGGCCCCAACAAGAGAATTGTTAATTGAAACAATGGAATGGATTATAAAACTCCTTCAAGAAGGAAATCCAACATGGAGCATGGCAAAAGAAGTCGGTTGTTCCCAGTCAGCTGTCTAAAATTTGGTGCAAGTGTAAAAATAATGGGAAGCAGGGTTGGGGAGTAAAGGAAAACATGTAACGGGATTACGTATTTAAAATAAAAATACAAGTAACTGTATTCCACTACAGTTACAATTTAAATCATTGGTAAATTTACATTCAAAAAGTATTTTGATTACTGAAGATATTACTTTGCATTTTACTGTCATTTGTTTCATTTAATATTTAGTCCTTTCAGATGGAAAACATTTAAATATATAAAAAATACGATCTAAAGGTCATTTGAACAGTGGTGAAACACTTTCTTATGATGTGTTCCATTCATACGAGCAGACAGAGAAGTACGTTTGAAATAAGTTTGGAGCAGAAGGAATAGAAATAAACCTTGTATAAATTGTCAGATTTACGCTAAGCTAAAATGCTATTTCCTAGCCATTTTACATGCACATGCTACCAGACATCATAATTTTTTGTCAAGAAAATTCACAATAGATTATAATTAATTTTTTCTAATAAGACCTTTAATATTAGGGCAAAAATCATATTCTTGATAATAATTTTTTTATTGTTTTCCTGTAAAAATATCTAAAAATCCTTAAAACAAGATCAATTAGATTCATTGAGAAACAACACTCCATAAGATATTTAGGTTTTTCAGAGAATGTGTATTTTTTCTTACTGTACTGGCAGAGATTTTATAGTCAAAACAAGTGAAAAAATCTACCATTGCAGAATTATTGCTGTAATTTGTAGTGAAATACATTTCAAAAGTAATCCTCCCAACCCTGATGGAAAGGTTATAAAAAGAAAACATACGGGTAGACCAAGGAAGACATCAAAGTGTCAGGATAGAAATCTCAAAGCAATATGTCATGAAAATAGAAACTGCACAACAAAACAAATGAAAAACAAATGGGTGGAAACAGGAGTCAATGATTGTGACAGAACTGTAAGAAATCGGCTGAATGAAATGGGATTTACATATAGAAAAGCCAAATGAAAACCAGCACTAACACCTAAACAGAAGAAAACAAGAATATTGGATGAAAGTGATATTTAGTGATGAATCACAAATCTGCATTGGCCAAGGCAAGGATGTTGGGAATTTTGTCTGGTGCCGATCTAATGAAACATAAAATGACTGCTTGAAGAAAACAATAAATGTTCCCCAGTCATTTATGATATGGGGTTGCATGTCAGGTTAATGACCAGGGGAGATTGCAATCATTACCTGAACAGTCAATGTACAGGTGTACATTGAAATTTTGGACACTTTTCTCATTCCATCGATAGAAAATAGTTTGGGTGATGATGAAGTCATTTTTCAGTATGATAATGCATCTTGCCACAGATAAAAGCTTGTTTAAGCTTTTCTTCAGGAAAGGTATATCAACTCAATGACATGTCCAGTATACAGCCCTGATCTCAATCCGATTGAAAATGTATATTGGAAATTGAAATAAATTGGTTCATGACCAGGCTCCATCCTACAACGCTGATCTGTCAACTGCTATTTGAGAAAGTTGGAACCAGCTTGAAGGAGAATATTGTTTTTCATTAGTGAAGTCCATGCAGTCAGGCTGTCATAAAAGCCAGAGGAGGAGCAACAAAGTACTATTTGTGATTTGTTTGTTTTTTTTGTAGATGATTCCATAATTTTTTCCTCAACATTGAGTGATTCCATAATTTTTTCCTTTACTTGATCTGGAAAAAACTATGCCATTAATTAAAATAGTGTCATTTGTTTGAGGGATGTTTCACAAAACTAAAATGTTCAGTCATATCTGTGATTTGTTTATTTGCTATGAAATAAAAGAGCTGGGTGAACATCCTCTAAGTGTGATGATTCCATAATTTTTGCCAGGGGTTGTATCACAATGGGTAAGACCAAAGAATAAAGTTATGATGTGCGGCAAAAGGTTGCTTCACAGAATTTAAAATGACTATAATTAAATAGCTAAAGCATTGAAAATACACATTTCCACCATCAGGGCAATGATTAAGAAGTTCCATTCAACTGTGAGATGTTAAGAATCGACCTGGAAGAGGATGTGTATCTATATTGTCTCCATGCATGGTGAGGATGATACAACCTCAACCCCATAATTTATGTTAAACTGACCTCAGTTAACCCAATACTGATTAGAAGTACCTCTCTAGCTGTAATTCCAACTGACAAATGCCTACATGTCATCCACTATTTGCATTTTGAAAGGGTCTGTATGGATGACCCAACACACCATTCTCCTAGTTGGAACATTGCTGGACATTCCCCCTGATGCAGCAGAGAGCTTGTTGACAGTGCAGGCACACTTGGTGGTTGCCCTGCTAACAACACCTTTGTCTTGTCTAAACTGGCTGGCTGTCTGCTGTTGAAAACATGGAATGGCTGCCCACCCCTCAGATCTGAAAAAGATGATTTGATGGTTTGTTGTCTTATGGCAAATTTTGTAGTATGAAATACACGTTCTATTTTCTGTTTTTGGATGCTGTTGGTGTGCTTTTGTCTTTTGTTTCTCCAGAGGCTGAGAACCCAAAGACTTTGTTTATCCTCCCTCTACCTCTTTAGATGCACGGCCAATCCTTCATGCATATGGTAAACACACAGACTCTGCCAAGAGTCAGAGAGAGGGAGACAAGTAGAAATGAAGAAAGGGAGGAAAAAAATGAAAAGAATAAGCGGGTTTTATGCATTCAGAGATCACACATCAGTCTGCTCTGGTGTTCTGCCGTACATTGTTCAAAATGAGATGGGTACCACGCAGACACAATGAACCCGCCGATTCAGACACTACAAGAAAAGAGGCTCAGGTGGTCTTAAAACCAAGACATACATGCCCACGATACACATACCCAGCCCACAAGCACCAACAAGCACCAATCAGTAGCAAGACATTCGCACACTCATTCAACAAAGAGCTGGGCAAAGAGGGGAATAATCCAATTGGAATGGGACAGTGCTGCCATGGCGACGAAAATCAGGAGTGAAGGAGCTCTTCAATTAGAATATTCTTGGCACGACAGACTCTAAAACACTTGTTGGAGTGTGAGCATTAAGTATGCCTTTATGTCTTTAATACAAGGTCATTTTTCTATTTGGTATTGTCAAAATATGAAAAACTATATTTTTTGATTTATATCTTTTTAAGGAAATCTTTTAGAGTGACTAGGCATCAAAACCGATATTAAGATGGTTTTGGACAATTAAAGGGCTGCCTACTTCATAAGTATTGTGCATAGTTTTATTATTTCTAGGTGATGTGTGTACATTTCCACACTTCACTTTTAATCTTATTCACAGATAAGGACCACAAGAGAAAGCCACTTTTTTGCACTTTACTACAGAGCTATTTCAGGTCAGAGCAAAGAGTGTTAGAAGACATAAGCCACAAAGAAGTCTACAGGACTACGACCAAGCTTTATTACAGGCAGCTTTACCATGGCAAAGAATGATTGTTAGAAAACATAATTAAATAACTTTTAAGCAGTTAACCACACACTCACAAAAGGTTCTTCCTCTTGATACTTTAAATCTGCTTGGTATACTATATCCAATTAACTATATCATTATCATGAATTTATTAGGTAAAACTATTGAAGAGGTATTTCAAAGCTACTAATTAAACATTAAAGGAACATTAACACTGTATAAGAATAATTATGTGCCTGCATCCCTACTGATATCATGATGCATTCAAAATAAACTTGGCATAATAATTAGAGTTGGGGTATTCAAGTTTGGACTCTAACTCGAGTCCGAGTCACAAGTCCAATTTTAATGGCTTGGACTTGTCACAAACTCAAATGCATTTTTACTCACACAAATGCACTTGACTCAGACTTGAGCCTTTGGGACTGGATTTTTGAGTCCATGACATTTGTGATGCTATGAAAAAAATAAAATAAAACAGAAATGAATGAACACATCTCTTTCTGCATGGAGCTGTATTAGCCCCTGAAGTTGTAGATGTAGCCAGAGTTGTTTCACTGTGTTTAAGAAATCACACGTGCGCGCACACACACACACACACACACACACACACACACACACACACACACATATGCACATGCACAGGCACACTTATCAGTCAACCATTACGCCTGAATGTTACTACAGAGACTACTGTATAACATCGACTACCGAGGTGGCTGGCAGGATGAATATGTATCCAATTTAATAGAAACTAAACAAGGCAGTTTCACACAACATGGGACCAGGCAACTGATAAAATTGCGTGTGGCGTTTGAGCAGCCAAGACGGTGCTCGCATTGTGGTTTCATCGTGGATAAAAACTTAAAATCAAGAACTTCATTGAGTCAAGCTACCCACATCATGTCTCTCACAGTTGACTAAAAACAGCATATTGAAATAAAAATACATAAAAATAGTATTAATATTGGATATTAAGTCTTTTTAGGTGTAATGTATTTACACATGTAGGCTTCTGAAGTCTCTTGTGGTCCACGCAGTGATATCAGCTTGAACTGGTCCATAATAGCTTGATGAATTAACTGTGTATCTTTTTAAATTGTCGGGGGGAAAAGTATTATTGCTAAAGAAGTTAGCAACTCTAAACAGATAAACAGCACCTATTTATTATTGATTGACTATTGTCAAAGCATTGAAGAGCTGCTTAAAATACATTATTTTACAGCATTTGTCCACCATTCTGTGATGAAGCAGGACGAGATGGTTTCAAATGCAGAAGAGGTTTTAATAACAGAGTTTATACAGAGGGCAAATCCAGAGAAGCGTCATAAAACAGGATACAGGTCAAAAGCCAGGAGATCAGGTGAATTCAACAAACAGGCGGAACAGGGCAGGAAAAACAAACACGAGAGTAAACAGACCGATAACTATAAGAGAATACAGGAGCTGGAATAGAAAGCTAACGTGCAAACAATAACCAACAAACTAAAGGTGAACTGGGCAGGTATAAATAGAGTCCAAAAAACAGCGCAGGTGAAACTAATATTCTGGGGATTGTGAGCGAGTGTGGGAACTGGAAGACGTGGGGTGGATTGTGGAACTGGATTCTAAGACAGTACTCCTCGGTGACGAGGAGTTCGGCCCCTAGGAAGCGGTGGAGGTCGATCCGGATGCTGAAGGTGGAAATTTTCTTTCAGCTCACGGTCTAAGATGTCCCTCGACAGCACCCAAGATTGCTCCTCGGGTCCATAGCCCTCCCAGTCTACCAAGTACTGCAACTGGCCGCCACGACGTCTGGAGTCTAGCAGAGCCCGGACAGCATAGGCTGGTTGACCACCTATGTCTAGTGGAGGAGGTGGTATCTGAGGGGCCGTAGGCGGAACCATCGGGCTGTAGAACACTGGCTTGAGCAGGGAAACATGAAACACAGGACAGATTTTGTAGCGGGATGGAAGTAAATGTTCCGATATACCTGGGACTTAATTTTCTGGAAGGGAGCCGGAGACGGATGTCACGGGTAGATAACCACACCCGCTGGCCCGGATGGAAGATGGGTGTGGGTCTGCGTTGCCTGTCAGCTTTAGTTTTCTGAGTTTGAGTGGCTTGCTGGAGACGATCATGGGTCTCTCTCCAGACTTGAGTGCATCTTTGGGCCCAGGCATCCACGGCAGGATAGATGGACAGATAGGACAAGACAGAATATAGTCACGAACATCGTCAGCCACAGAGGGCCACCAAAATTTTCTAGAGAGCAGTTCTAGAGTACGAGTGATACCCGGATGACCAGAACAAAGCGATGTATGCACCCATTGCATCAACTGGGGACGAACCACTGCTGGCACATATGTCTTGTCCGGGGGAGTCTGAGGTGGTGCCGTTTCATTCCTTTGGGCACTTTGTATAGTCTCCAATAGTTCCCATCTAACTGGGGCCACTAGGCATGAAGCAGAAAGGATGGTGTCAGGCTCTGTAGGTTGGGAGTCATTGTAATAAAGCCTGGAGAGGGCATCGGCCTTGGTATTCTTAGACCCTGGGCGGTAGGTGACTGAAAAGTTGAAACGAGCAAAGAACATTGCCCATCGGGCCTGTCTGGAGTTTAACCTTTTAGCAGAGTGAAGATATTCCAGGTTCTTGTGATCAGTAAATACGACAAAAGGATACCTAGAGCCCTCCAACCAATGACGCCACTCTTCTAAGGCCAACTTGATGGCCAGCAGCTCTCGGTTACCAACATCATAATTTTGTTCGGGGGGAGACAGCTTATGGGAGTAAAATGCACAGGGGTATAATTTTGCAGGTTCACCGTGCCTTTGTGAGAGGACGGCTCCCACGCCAGATTCTGAGGCGTCGACCTCTACAACGAAGGGCAGAGAAGGATCAGGCGTGGCTATCGTTCCGAAGTTTCTGATGAAACGTCTATAGTAGTTAGCAAACCCCAGGAAACATTGAAGCTCCTTCAGCATTTTGGGTTCAGGCCAGGACTGGACCGCTGAGACCTTGTTGGTCTCCATTTTCATGGTGCCGGCAGACAAGACATAGCCCAGAAAAGAGACAGACGAACGATGAAATTCACATTTTTCAGCTTTGACGAACAAGGAATGTTCCCTGAGCCTTTGTAGCACCCGAGACACATGATCCATGTGTTCAGACATGTTAGAGGAGAAAATTAGTAGGTCATCAATGTATATGATCAGGAACCGATCGATCATGTCTCGAAAAATCTCATTCATGAAGGATTGGAATACTGAGGGGGCGTTAGCGAGGCCATATGGCATAACCAAGTATTCATAGTGCCCCCTGGTGGTGACGAAAGCAGTTTTCCATTCGTCTCCTTCCCTGACGCGAATGAGGTTGTAAGCACTCCTGAGGTCAAATTTGGAAAAAATCTAGGCTTTACTGACAAGTTCTAGTGTCGGGTGGATAAGAGGCAAGGGATACGTGAATTTCATCGTGACATCATTCAAGGCATGGTAGTCAATACAAGGACGGAGTCCGCCGTCCTTTTTCTCTACAAAGAAGAACCCTGATGCTACAGGGGAAGTCGAAGGACGAATCATACCGTTTGGTTACGTATGTAACCTCCGTTCCCCGAGGGAGGGAACGACATGTTGTGTTGGAGAAGCGACACTAGGGGTCTCTCTTGAGCGCCGATATTCACCTCTGACCTATTGAAAAGGGCCAATGAGAGTTGACAGTCAGTATTTGCATACCCCGCCCCGCATACGGGTATTTAAGCGGGGCAAATACGGAAGTTTAGTCAGGATTTTTCTGAGGAGCCGGAATGGTCCGGCCACAACAGTGGCTCGGTTCAGTGACATGGCGGAGGAAAGACACAACGTGTCGTTCCCTCCCTCGGGGAACGGAGGTTACATACGTAACCAAACGTTCCCCTTCTGTCGCTCTCTCCATGTTGTGTCGGAGAAGCGACACTAGGGGACCCATTCCAATCTTGCCATGCCCTGAACCGTGTACGTGAACCGCTGATACAGAGGCGGGCAGGGATTTCATCCAGTACCTGTACCTGGCTGCACGTACCCTTCCCCAATGCCCCATAAGAACATCGGAATCCTTCTAGTTACCCTGGGAGGGGAACAAGGCGATGTTTGCCAACATGGGAACGGGCCAGCCTGGCTGGGCCTCTTTTCTCTCTATGTTTCTCGCATAGAGCAATCACGGCCGGGGCCCTTACAAGCATATAGGGAAGGGGTCTGTGGCAGCGGGGGTGTGGTCAAGCGCCCGTCCAGGAGAGAAAAGCGGTAAGGGCGCTTACACCTGAGCTAAATTATGTCTAACACCTGTGTCTAATTTCAGTAAGCATGGGGAGAGCGGCATAAAAGAGCAGCAGCGACAGAGCCTCGGGGAGAGAGAGAATGACAAAGGGAACCCAGTGTTCCCACGAAAGACAGCATTGTGTACCCAATAAAAAGAATAAAAACCCTGTTACCTGAAGAAGTTTTCCAGTGTTTTCCCTCCCTCAGAGCGAGAGCGTTCCACAGGGTCTTACCCAGACCCTGCGGAGACCACACCTGCCCTTTTTCTTGGGGAGGAAAAGAGGTAGACACGTCACACGGCCGTCTTAGGGCTCCTGTGGAAAGTATGGTGCGGTGGTAGATCCAGCCTCGAAAGGGGGGAGTTGCTACAGCACGGCGACCAGGGCAGCTGTAACTGCCTAAGGGAGACACGGGGGTCCGCTCGTAAGGGGACAGAACCGTGGAATTACACACAGGGGGAGTCCGAGCAGGAGGCCCTACCTGTGGAGCACCTATACCAGTACAGGGTAGCCATCAGGGTACCCGCAGTGGCTTGGGTCGGCGAGTTCTTCCGCTGAACCGCGGACCCGGAGGGCTGGGGAGGAATCGACCAGGGTCCCGACTCGGAGTGGGGCGCCCTGGGAAGAAGGCGCACTACTTTACCTTGACGTCAGGAAAAGGGCGCTGGGCGCAAGCGATCCACCCTGCCGGTCGGTCTACGTGTTACCGAGTTCTACGGCCTCGGACCTGAAAAAACATGAGACACAATCGACTCAACACGGAGGTTGTAAAACCTCGCAAAGGTGTTGGGTGTTGCCCAACCCGCGGCTCTACAGATGTCTGCTAGGGAGGTGCCCTTGGCCAGTACCCACGAGGACGCAACACCCCTTGTTGAGTGAGCTCAGACCCGCAAGGGTAGGGGCACGGCCTGGGTGTGATAAGCCAGTGTGATGGCGTCAACAACCCAGTGGGCGAGCCTCTATTTGGAGACGGCATTCCCTTTCTGCCGTCCCCCAAAGCAGACAAAGAGCTGCTCAGAGCGTCTGGTGCTCTGTGTGCGGTCCAGGTAAATGCGCAGGGCGCGCACTGGACATAGCAACGAAAGGGCTGGGTCTGCCTCTTCCCGGGGTAGCGCTTGCAGGTTCACTACCTGATCTCGGAAGGGTGTGGTAGGAACCTTGGGCACATAGCCCGGTCGCGGTCTTAGGATCACAGACGTATCTGCTGGACCGAACTCCAGGCAAGTGTCGCTGACAGAGAACGCTTGCAGGTCCCCGACCCTCTTGATAGAGGCGAACGCGATCAGCAGGGCCGTCTTAAGAGAGAGGGCCCTGAGTCCAATTGATTCAAGCGGCTCGAAGGGAGGTCTCTGGAGTCCTGCCAAGACTACCGAGAGATCCCAGGAGGGAACTAGGCCTGGCCGGGAGGGATTCAACCTCCGGGCGCCTTTCAGGAACCTGAGGATCAGGTCATGCTTACCCAAAGACTTGCCGTCTACAGGATCGTGGTGGGCGGCAATGGCGGCAACATACACCTTGAGGGTGGATGGGGACAGCCTCCTGTCCAGCCTCTCCTGTAGGAACAGGAGCACTGACTTGATCGCGCATCTCTGCGGGTCTTCAGTTAGGGAAGAACACCAATCTGCAAACAAGCGCCACTTTAGGGCGTAAATGTGCCTGGTAGAGGGGGCTCTGGCTTGGTTGATTGTATTCACAACGGTCGGTGGTAAGCCGGCTAGCTCTTCCGCATCCCGTCCAGGGACCAGACGTGGAGGTTCCAGAGGTCTGGGCATGGGTGTCAGAGCATGCCCCGTCCCTGAGAGAGGAGGTCCTTTCTCAGGGGAATTCGCCAGGGAGGAGCTGTTGCGAGAAGTCTGAGTTTCGAGAACCAAGTCCGAGTGGGCCAGTAGGGGGCCACTAACGTGACTTGCTCCTCGTCCTCCCTGACCTTGCACAGCACCGGAAGGCTCACTGGGGGAAATGCGTACTTGCGCAGCCCCGAGGGCCAGTTGTGTGCCAGCGCGTCTGTCCCGAGGGGAGCCTCTGTTAGGGCGTACCAGAGCGGGCAGTGGGAGGTTTCCTGGGAGGCAAACAGGTCTACCTGGTTCTTGCCAAACCGTTCCCAAATCAGCTGGACCAACTGGGGGTGAAGCCTCCACTCCCCGCCGGGCAGGCGTTGTCGTGATAGCGCGTCCGCTGTGACGGTGAGCTTGCCACGCTCATGCCGGCCCGGGAAAGCATTTCAGACATCTGAGCGTCGGCCTCAGCCTGGGCCTGCTGGCCCGAAGGCGGCAGACAAGGGGAGTCCTCGGCATCAGACATCACACTCTCCGATGCAGCGGCGAGCTCATCTGCTTCGGGCTCGGGAGGATAGACAGCCAGGCCGTGAGGCGAGCCGCTATCGCCGCGAGTGTGGACGGGGACCAGCGAGTGTGTCGGGGAACGGGAGGTTCACGGGGGGGCTACCCGGCGAAACTGCACCCGCTGCCGCCCCCAAATCGCCTCCAGCGCCAACCGCATCGTCCTCAATCCCATGGGAAGAAGGAGCAATGCGGGGTGCAGCTGGGGTGGCTTGCTTTCTGTTGAAAGCAAGCCGCGACCGCAACGTGGTCATGGTCATGTTCTCGCAGTGAGAACATGAACCATCCACAAACGCCGCCTCTGTGTGATCGCGGCCCAAACACACGAGACAGCACCTGTGGCCGTCTGAAGCGGAGAGGCTTCTACCGCATCCAGGAACGACACAGGGGCGGAAGGGCATCTTGAAAAAGACGCGTCCTTAAAAGGACGTTCAACGCCGCTGTGTTTGCACTTTTAGAGAAATTTGCTCTTTTAGGGAAATTTACTCTTTTAATACACAGTGTGTGTGTGTGTGTCTGCGCTGTCGAAGCGCTCAGGGGCAACAATGCACGCCGTGCAAAGTAGGAGAAAAGCCGCTGTTGTGCGCCGTCAAATCCAACAGCAGGCAGATCGTTAGAGAAACGGGAACGTTCAGGCTTCCGTATTCTCGCAGCAGACTGCAAACAGACCATCGGCTCCGAAGGAATTTTCTGACTCAACTTCCTTATTTGCCCCACTTAAATACCCGTATGCGGGGCGGGGTATGCAAATACTGACTGCCAACTCTCATTGGCCCTTTTCAATAGGTCAGAGGTGAATATCGGCGCTCAAGAGAGACCCCTAGTGTCGCTTCTCCGACACAACATGGAGAGAGCGACAGAAGGGGAACAAGGTTTAGTGCCTCATCAATGTAGTCCTCCATCGCCTTAGATTCTGGGAGCGACAAGGGGTACACTCTGCTTTTAGGGAGAGAAGCCCCCGGAAGAAGATCAATGGCGCAATTCCAGCTACGATGTGGAGGAAGGGCAACCGGAGTTTGAGCAAAAACATCAGCATATGCAGAATACTCAGATGGGATGGATACAGGAAACTTAATTTCTGGACTTTCCACGGAGGTTGAACGAACAGGTAAACCCAGACAGTGTGAGAAGCAGTAATCAATCCAGCTTGACAGATCCCCTGTGCGCCAGGAAATATGGGGGTCATGGAGGTTAAGCCAAGGATGGCCTAAAACTACAGAGTCTCTGGGTGAACGAACAATGAAAAACTGAATAATTTCCTCATGAAAAAGGCCCACCTGGAGCGTCAGTGGTACAGTTCTGTGGGTGACGAACCCGGATCCAAGTGGCGCGCCATCCAATGCATTAACTTTAAGGGGCGGCTCAACTGAACAGAGGGGAATACCTAGACTCTGAACCAAATGTTCATCAATGAAATTCCCGGCCGCTCCGGAATCGACTAAGGCTGGAGTAGAGAAACAGACATCGTTAACTGACAACATGACGGGAAGCGTAACTTGCTTTTGAGTAATGCCCAAAATGACCGAGGTTCTGACCTGGCTCATGGAGGACGAAGACTGGTGCCGCAGAGGGCATGAAACAATACGATGTCCTGGCTGACCGCAGTATAAGCAGAGGTGCTGCGTTAAACTTCTCCTTCGTTCAGCGGGAGTCAGTGGAGAGCGACCAAGTTGCATGGGTTCAAGTTGAGCAACATCTTCCACAGGTGAGGCTTGTAATGGGTAAGGGCGTACGGTTTGTTCGGAACTACTGGAAGAATGTCTGTATGTGCGATCGCGCAACAGGTTATTAACCGAGATGGAAAGCTGGATATACTCCTCCAAATTCAACAACTCTCCGCGGCAGGCTAGTTCCATTTGTAACTGCGGTTTTAAACCACGGCGATAAACAGTTAATAGCGCTGGTTCGCTCCATCTGCTCCCTGCGGAAAGGGTGCAAAAGTCTAAAGCATTGTCGGCTGCGGTACGCGACCCCTGCTTGATATCCATAAGGCGGCTACCTATCTCTCCCGGCTGCCGGGTGATCGAATACCCTGGCAATTTGGTCACAGAACTGAACATACGAGGATAGAACAGGGCTATTAGCCATCCATAGAGCAGTGGCCCACTGTCTAGCTCTGCCAACAAGCAGGGAGATCATAAAATGAACCTTCTCACTGTGCGAACGTAGATGGGGATGATATTGCAGAAAAACGCTACACTGCATAAGAAAGCCCCGGCAATTATCTGAAGAGCCATCAAAACTCTCAGGAGGTAAAAAACTAGCTGCGCTCGGCAGCGTGTCAGAAATTTCTACAGGTACTGGGACAGGTGCGGGTTGAACAGGAGCGGAGGGTTGAACGGGGTTTAATTGATCAGATAAAGCACGTACCGTCTGTAATATTTCCTGGATCTGCTGTCCTTGAGCGGTCATTGCCTGGTCATGCCTTCCAACTGTAGATCCTTGAGCTGAAATCGCCGCACACATCCGTTCAAGGGAGCTTTGTAGGTTTTCCGCTGAATCCACGATAGCGGTTGGTTATTCTGTGATGAAGCAGGACGCGATGGATTCAAATGCAGAAGAGGTTTTAATAACAGACTTTATACAGAGGGCAAATCCAGAGAAGCGTCGTAAAACAGGATACAGGTCAAAAGCCAGGAGATCAGGTGAATTCAACAAACAGGCGGAACAGGGCAGGGAAAACAAACACAAGAGTAAACAGACTGATAACTATAAGAGAATACAGGAGCTGGAATAGAAAGCTAACGTGCAAACAATAACCAACAAACTAAAGGTGAACTGGGCAGGTATAAATAGAGTCCAAAAAACAGCACAGGTGAAACTAATATTCTGGGGATTGTGAGCGAGTGTGGGAACTGGAAGACGTGGGGTGGATTGTGGAACTGGATTCTATGACACATTCACAACATTCAACCATTCACAATAAAATATTAGGATATTTTGGGCAGTGAAATTGTTTGTTTATAATTTAATTATAGACTATAAAATACATTTGTTATTCGATGACAGATTTTGTGTATGAAGCTAAACTTCGTTATGAGATGAATTTAGTTGGTTATGACGTTTTAATTTGACGTAATTTTTTATTGTAAACCACAATCAAAAATAACCTAGGTAACCTATGCATGTCTTTTATTAGCCTATATCTCTGACACTTTTGAAGGCCAATTCTGTTAAATTTATGACTCAAAATGAAGAGTCAAGTCAAGTCAATTTTATTTGTATAGCACCTTTCACAACACACATCATTTCAAAGCAACTTTACAGAATATCGCGCATTTAACAGAAGATAAAACTGTAATGTCTATAAAGTCAATTAATCATGATTATGTAATTAGATAAAATACGATAATTAATAACTCCAGTGAGCAAGCCGAAGGCGACTGTGGCAAGGAACACAAAATTCCATGAGATGTTGATTAATGGGAGGAAAATAACCTTGGGAGAAACCAGGCTCACTGTGGGAGCCAGTTCCCCTCTGACTAACATCATGAATATAATGCCAATATCAGATTTCAGACTTGTTGCTGACCAACGCGGCAGCAGCTCAAGCAAATATCAATTCTTATTATTTTTTTTATGTTTCTGTGCACACAGACACATCAGGGATTCGCAAATTAACTAGAAAATCATGTTCGTGACGACATGGACCTAATATTGTTAGTGGGCTTTTCCAGTGCATTTGCAGTCAAATCGTAAGATGTAACTTCTCAGCAAGTTCTAATTACTACTGTGTTGACTCATTCGTATTTAATGTATTTTCCCTAATCAGTTGGCAAATAGAGAAAAAATGATTCAGATAGAAATCTCAGTATAGACTATTATTTCTATCAGGAAGACTCGCAGGCTTGAGTGAAATTGAAGATGACATTTATTTGATGAATATAAAACAGAAAAGTAATGTCTCTCTTTGGCATAGGCCCGTCTGGCGGTCTGAAGTTGTAGTATTCGGAACCATCATATTCTGCCGGAGATAGGAGGCAGGGGCGAGGAGCCTACCCTGTGCAGAACGGGACTCAACTGGTGGTGTGATGATGGAGGTTGACGATTTAGCACACTGAAACAGCAATGTGATAGATTGTGAATTATAAAGCAATGGCTTACATGTGATTGGCTGGGAATTTCCCAGCTAATGGTGCGATGATGTACAGCTACTAGTTTTCCCGCTAGAACTACGCTGGGCTTACATTTCTTTAGATAGGGATAATTTTAAATAAAACTAAATAAAATTTAATTGAAAGATTGCAAATGAAGTAGAAATAAAAACAAAATTAAAATAATAACCTAGATTGTAATGACTATTGCAGCTTTCACTTTCTTTAGTCTATGTTTGAGGGGAGGGGAAAAGCAACAAATAATTTAAATGTCAACAGAACGCAGTAAGAATTGTGTTAAAGGACAGTTTTGTCTTTATACACCTAAAGCATATGCTTTCATTCTGAAACCACTTTGAAGTTTGTTCAGCAGGATACTAATCATAAAATGTATGAAAGTCAATAGAGGTATTTTTGTTACATTTAAACTGAAAAACAGTTTTTCTTAGTTGTGAAGTTTAAAATAAGTTTAAAATATTGACGTTGAGTTTACGGTTACAATTTTAATTCAGATTCATGAACAGATTCATTCGGACACAATTGTTTAAAGACTCAGACTTGACTTAATAGTAATAATAATAGTGAAAGCAAGAAAGAGTCTAAAAACAATTTCAATATTCCATCCACATAGACAAGCTGTACACTGATTGAAACATGCTCACTTCAACTTGACCTCAGCATCCTGCCTCCTCTCATCCATAAACATGCATTGCTGTGTGAAAGGTTAAATGGAGGCCACTGAATGGAGGCAGACTCTCAAACAGGTACTGTTAGAGTTAAGAGGCCAATGGGGCACCTCTGGAGACCATTTGACCAGCATTATGGAAATGCAGGCAATAGTATTAAGAGGGCAAGCAAACTTCATTCAAATGGGGAAAGAGAGAAACAAAGAGAGGGAGAGGGAGAAAGAAAGGGAGAAAACTGCACTGAAAACAGCTGAATGAATTACCACTATATGCACATCTATAATTCAGATGTATTTCACTCAAAAAACGAAGCCATTACCCTTACTTAATTGAATTGTAGAAAGTTTTTCCAAGTAACTTATTGTCTTTGATTCAGAGTAAGTCAGTTTCATTGAGACATCATAATTTAGTTGGATTAGGTCAAATTATTACACAATAGTGGTTTTACTTCTTTAAAGGGGCATTCAGTAGTTCTCTAGCTAGCATTAGCATTGCTCTTCTTCATGTACTTTAAGTACCGATGTTACAGTGGTGTTAGGCGCTATGCTGCCATCTTTCGACGTGGATCAGCATGATTGTCTTTGCATCTTGAAAATGTTGGAGTTTGAGGTCATTTCTAAAGTTAGTTATTACTAATATGATATAACTGCTTTTCCTAAAAACAAACATCAGAAATGAAGCGAAAATTCTTCTACTGTTAAGGACAGATTATTGTCCCTCGTATCAATAATCTTTGGAGGCTGTCTATCGTTAAAGTTATATCTAAAAATAGTTATTACCTTTATTAGAGAACTGCTTAGCATTAAATTACCTCAATTATCTAGTGATACAGAATGTCAAGGTAAAGGACAGGTTAGAATTATTTATGATGATCAAATTTAGCATGTCCATGAATACTGTATTTGGCTAACTTTTTATGTTTCCAAGCAAACAAAGTCAGGGTTTACACAAAATTCAAAACAATCACTGTGCCAAGCTACTTTGCACTAAAAGAATGAAGATGTGTGCTGTTTCACTGAGATGGAGGTAGATGGGCTGCCCTTACTATAGCTGTGACAACAAAGAAAATAAATTACACATTGCTTTCCGGTTGCATTTGTAAACACTGCTGAAAACTGTCCGTTACTAACATATGTTGACTACATGCATTATTTTTCTGATCATTTTTCATTTTCTGTAAATTCCACTGATACTATCCAGGGGGGCACCACACTACAGGATTTGTATTATTTATTTAATTAAGTTTTTATTTCAATGGATATTAAAGTTTTGAAGTATAAATAATCAGGTGTAAATTATTGTTTAAAGGTCCGGACAGTTACCAAACCAGTGCATAAAAAAAGGCAGTGGTCTAAACAATTAATAATTCCTTAACTGTGTAAGAAAAAAGAAGCAACATTGGCATCACTACTCAGGTTTCTCTCCGTCTTCAAATCTTTCCAACTTGTGCATGTCATACAGATGTTTACTTAGTTTTTTGCTTTTGCCAGTCATTCTATCTTCTTGCTTCAGACCTTTTTTGCTTTTTCAGCAGTACAGCTACTGAGTCTCCCGTTGTCTCCGCTGCTAAAGCACGATAAATATGTATGTTCCATTGTGTTCTTTTCACTCTTCGCATCACCAAACTACAAAACTGTGCTAAATAAGGACAGCCAAGCATATCTACATAGCCAGCAGCCAATGAGTGCAAGGTTTCTCTTCTTTGACGTTTAGTGAAACACCACAGCTCGTGATTTCAACATGGCGAAACACATTGAAGGGGGTGACCCACACCATGTATAATAAAACGTTTTTTATAGAAAACTATTATGAGTGAAGTGTTCTGTTCATCTCATCTGAGTGACACCATTCAGATCCCTCTTCACAAAAAAAATTGTTAATGTGTAAAAAATCTCAATTAGCCCCAAATTACTGAATGCACCTTAAACACAATTAAAATTTTACTCAATTTATCAAGGTTTATATAATAAAATTTCTCATGTTGATCCAACTTACTTTATTTTATTATTTATTATGCCAGGTGAACAAGTGTAAGGACAGTGAAACTGCCAATTTAATAGTAACTGTTTTTAGAGCTAAGCAGCACTCAACTCAAGCATCACTTGAAAGAGAAAGTCCATCCTCAACCTAGCATAAGTGCAATTCCTAAATTATTTCCCGCAAAGAACACATGTGAGGTGCATGTTTCTCTGAAGGCACATTTCATGACCTTGTTCACAATAAAAACATAATCATTCACATTTTAGACACATGTTAATGTTTTGGTTAGTAATTAATTAGTAGTTATTTAAAATTAGACATAGTTAATTAATAGTTCTCAATGAGGCAAATCAAATTCAGTAATTATTGATTACCTAACAGTGAACTACAGCAGTCATCAGTTCGCTATTATTAGTGATTGGTTAATCAGGTTTCCATATTAGTTAATAGTAACTAAAGTGTTAATGTAGAACTTCTCATTTGTCCTGCATTAATTCCTGCATAGTTATCTATTAATGATGGACCATTATTATAAAATGTTATACTTTTTATTAACCTACCCAAAAAATAACTCATAAATGTCAAACAAACACTGTCACATCCATTGTCACAGAAGTTATGAAATCTACTGACCAAAAGAGCTGTCAAAGAGTCAGGCTTCAGATATAAGCCATACTCCTTTGAGACCCACTCAGTGTCAGTGATTTGACAAGTCCGCATGGCTATAAAATATATTTCTATGGGGAAATTCTGCCCTGGGGCTAGAAGAAGGTGATGGATCCTTTGTACATTTGACCAAAAGTATAATCAAGAGGTATAACTCAAAATAAAAAAAGGGTGAGAGAAAAAAGCACAGATGATGGGGTGGGCTGACAGTAATGGATGAGTGAAGAGGACCTCTGAGGTTTCGGAAAGATGTCATCAATAACTCATCAGAAACATGACACTGGAATACAGTGAATGCTCTCTCCTTCACTGTTAAGATCAGAAGAGACTTTGCCATTCTGCTCTGAATGTGAAGGGCTGTGAATGAGACTGGAGAAAAGGAAATGGGTGTAACACATGGGCAAGTGGAGAACATGACACTTACTGTATACCTGCATAGTGGAATTCACTTTTGTGATGCAAATGCCAGGCCGCATAATTTTGTTGTACTTGACGTGGTTCATAAAAAACAGAAGGCAGCTAAAATGAGATGATTGTGGTACAAAAGGTAACATCACCTGTGGATTGCAGGGCTCCAAACTTCCATATGTTGAGATGGCTCAGGGGAGTGAAGATTACGTATGTGGCCTGAACAAGATGAAGATAGCAAGTTTGCTATCTAAGCATTAAAAATGCATTTGATCAAGTGTTAATACCCCCAAAGATGATAGTGGCTGTGTTCCGAATTCATGTATGTTCATAGAATGTATTCTAACTGATAAAGAATTTAGTACTTTTTCACTGTTAATTGACAAAGTATGTTTTTGTAAAGTTTAAATACATTCCTGGGCATACTACTCTATATCAGCTGTGTTCTGGCAACTTTTTGAATCTGGTGGCTTCAGAATCTCAGCACATGCATCTTCCAGGTACTGGTAGTATTTGGCCATCATACTCATTTGACATACTGGTTTTTTCATAATGTGCAGCAGGAAGGTACAGTATGTGTATAAGAGTGATTCTGGACAAGATGAGATGTCGAGATTGAGAAAAACAGCAATATCAAGACTTAAGAATTGCGGAGGTGCATAAAAGAAGCTAGAGAGTTTTAAAAAGCATTTATTTAACCACAAATCATAGAGTGAGCTTGCTGAGTGAAACTGAGCACTCTGGATGTTGGAACTCAAAGGTAGCCATGAACAGCAAGGGTCATACTGTCTTATTACTTCAATGAAAAAACAAATCATCACTGAGGCTTCCTTTGACCCACACTTAACGGAAGAACTGAAATGTACCAAAACAATAATTGAGAGAAAATACATGGGGTTCTGGCATGTTTCAAATGAAATATTTAATCTAATGAACTCAAAAGCAGTTTTTAAAAGGGTGGAGACAGTTTCATTGATTAGAGGGCATTTAAAAGAAGATAAATATAAAGTTACTGATCAAAGTTTTGAACATCTTGACAGTTTTGATATCAGTAGGGAACCACAGTTGGAACAGTTTGATTTAGAGTGACAGGTGTTCATCATATTATTTTCATAATTTAATTTAAAAGGTATTTTTTCAAAACCCATCATTAATGATTAAAATCATTGATCATAAATGAAAACAAAACTTTAAGCTGCCATTATTCAACAAATAATTCTGCATTTTTACTTCCATTATATGTTTTCCATGTTTTGGATCCTTAGCAGTTTAAGTAATCGTAACATCAGTAATCAGTAAAGTGCTTTCTTAGACAGTTCAATAGGATTGCTGGGGAAATAAGTAAATAAATAAATAAATGGAAGTGCATAGATAAATGTTAGTTATTCTTAACTTTTTAAGTAATTTTTGCTATAAACTCAGCAAAAAAGAAATGTCCTCTCACTTTCAACTGCTTTTATTTTCAGCAAACTTAACATGTGTAAATATTTGTATGAACATAAAAAGATTCAACAACTAAGACATAAACTCAACAAGTTTCACAGACATGTGACAAACAGAAATGGAATAATGTGTCTCTGAACAAAGAGTGGGTCAAAATAAAAGTAACAGTCAGTATCTGGTGTGGCCACCAGCTGCATTAAGTACTGCAGTGCATCTCCTCCTCATAGACTGCACCAGATTTGCCAGTTCTTACTGTGAGATGTTAACCCACTCTTCCACCAAGGCACTTGCAAGTTCCTGGACATTTCTGGGTGGTAATGACCCTAGCCCACATGCTCCAATCCAGCAGGTCCCAGAAGTGATCTATGGGATTGAGATCCGGACTCTTCGCTGGTCATGGTGATGGAAATCACGCACAGAACGAGCAGTATGGCTGGTTGCATTGTCATGCTGGAGGGTCATGTCAGGATGAGCCTGCAGGAAGGGTACCACATGAGGGAGGAGAATGTCTTCCCTGTAATGCACAGGGTTGAGATTGCCTGCAATGGCAACAAGCGCTGTCCGATAATGCTGTGGCACACCGCCCCAGACCATGACAGACCCTCCACCTCCAAATCGATCCTGCTCCAGAGTACAGGCCTCATCCTTCAATGATAAATGCGAGTCCGACCATCACCGCTGGTGAGACAAAACCGTGACTCGTCAGTGAAGAGCACTCTTAGCCAGTCCTGTCTGGTCCAGGGAAGGTGACGTTGTCGCCGGTGATGTCTGGTAAGGACCTGCCTTACAACAGGCCTCCAAACCCTCAGTCCAGCCTCTCTCAGCCTATTGAGGAGAGTCTGAGCACTGATGGAGGGATTGTGCATTCCTGGTGTAACTCAGGCAGTTGTTGTTGCCATCTTGTACCTGTCCCACAGGTGTAATATTCGGATGTACCGATCCTGTGCAGGTGTTGTTACACGTGGTCTGCCACTCCGAGGACGATCAGCTGTCCTTCATGTCTCCCTTTAGAGCTGTCTTGGGCATCTTTCTGCATGGACATGCCTCCATGCATCATGTCAAAGGCACGTTCATGCAGATGAACATGGACCCTGGGCGTCTTTCTTTTATTGTTTTTCAGAGTCAGTAGAAAGGTCTCTTTAGTGTCCTAAGTTTTTATAACTGTGACCTTAGTTGCCTACCATCTGTAAGCTGTTTGTGTCTTAACGACTGTTCCATAGGTGCATGTTCATTAATTGTTTATGGTTCATTGAACAATCATGGAAAATATTGTTTAAATCCTTTACAATAAAGATCTGTAAAGTTATTTGGATTTTTAAAAAATTGTCCGAACAAGAGATCCCTGATGGAGTCAAGAAATGAACCACTACTACCTGCAGCTGTCATGGTGTAGATCACGGATAAATGGTGCGACATCAAATGCCAAACGCTAACACAAGGTGGTGTTTAGCCTGCAGAGAGCTCTTGAGTCATGGCTGACCAATAACAGTCAAGCACACTACAAAACGTGAAAATTTGTTTAGATTGAAGTGTACATTGCTTTATCAAAGTTTTGTTTCAGTTAAATTATACAGTATTATATATACTGTATTACTGTATCATTTTGAAGTCCTGCAATAAATGCAGTCATGCAGGAGCAAAATTTCATTCACACCTCACCGCACCTGAGTTAAATAATAATAATAATAATAATAATAAACATTTTAATAGAACCCACTGTCTTCATTTAGCTTGAGTAAAATGTATTATTGCTATTTTTGCACTGTTGTCTTCAGAGTGAAAACAATTCATTGTTATAGGTAAAAGGAAATACATCAGCCATTAAATCAATCTCGTCCTGTAGATTACACAGCAGTTTAGCATTGAGTTTCTTTGAAAGTTTGCAATAAAGAAAACAGATTTGCCTGATTACTATGCTCTGCATGTGGGAATATATATTATACAGGACTTCCACATAAACCAAATATAAAATTATATTTATTTTGTGCTTTTTATTAACGTAAGTGTCTGTGAGTGTGTGAGTAAGCTGCCTAGCAGTCAAACGTGAAGTCAAATTGCAGTGCAGACACACTTTGAGGCTTGTGCCTGGAAGAAGGCCTTACCTTGTCAGTGGTGAGCCACAAAATATGATTACTGTCTCCTCAAGAAAAGCGCATCAGGAAACAGTAAACAAATGGTAGTTCTGTGTGGTTTTGTGGAGTTTTGGAGAGATTAAGGTACCATGACATGAAGAAATACTATCAAGTAGGCAAATGTTTTATTTTTTATTTATTTTATAAGTAATAATTTAAGATATTTCTTAACCTGCCATTATGGGGGGGGGGGGTTGTACTCAATATAGCCATAATGGAACCAACAAAGGTAATTTGATTATTTAATTAATTATTATTTTAATTTAATATTAAAATGGTTTTCCTGATTGCTTCTTTTCTTAAAAAACATTCTAGGCTAGATGAATTAAGACTGAATGCATTACATTTTGATGGGAGCTAAATATAGGATATATGAAGAAGCAAACTTCTGCAAATTAAAAAATTAACAGGGCTATTCATTTTGTTAACTTCAAAAATAGGGCTGTCAAACACTTAAACTTATTTTAATTGAATTAATTTCATGATATGCCAATTAATTCTAAATTAATTGAAATGAATTGCACACTGTATACACATAAGAAAGGCCTATAATTCAATATATAGTGATTAAATAATTATAAATAGTTATTTTATAAAAAATTTCTATAAAATATATATTATGAAAATAATAATTAAGATAATTATGCATTACATAGACCTTATTTACTGCAGCGCCATCTTTTATCATGTTTCTATGGGGAAAATCTATTTTGTTATTTTTGGGAATGACAACAAGGCTGTGTGGGATGGACGTACAATCTCTTGTACTGCATTTTAAAGTCTTTTTGGATCGTTCTGCGGACAAAAAATTGACAAATATCTTCAGAATGTCAGATTCATCAGCCAATCGGATTGATTTATTTGTTTTTGGTTGGTGTGATCTTTAGGATATGTCCCGTTCGAGGCCTTCTAGTTGGCCTTGAGTGACGTAATCATGCTTTAAGTGATGTACGTATTTCAAGAGAAAAAAATCGTAAGATTGTCATCACTGCCGCTTTCGCCATTGAGAAAGAGATCTTTATAGATTTAAAAACAGGAGTTCCCATCTGTCGCTCACTTCGATGTTGTGTCAAAGAAGCGACACTAGGGGTCTCTCTTGAGCGGCGAATATGCTTCTGATCTATGAAAAAAGGCCAATGGGAATTAGGCAGACAGTATTTGCATACCCCTCCCCGGACATACGGGTATAAAAGCGAGCTGATGGGCGTGTTGCAGTCAGCTGCGAGTCACACACCTGTTCTTGTTCCTCTGATGCTTTGCCTGCTGTTGGATCTACGGCGCACTTCAGCAGCTTTCTCCTTCTCTGCATGGCAGTGCAGTTTGCCCCTGGTCGTTTCAACAGCGCAAAAAACTAAAAGAGTTTATAAAAGAGTGATTTTCTCTGAAAGAGTTATTTCCTCTAAAAGAGCAATACGCAGCTGGCGTTGAACGTCCTTTTCAGGACGCGTCTTTGTAAAGATGCCCTTCCGCCCCTGCCTAGTTCCTGGATGCGGTAGAGTGCTCCCTGCTTCAGACGGCAACAGGCGTAGTGAGCAGAGATGATGCTCTTTGTGAGTTGTTGGAGTTTCCTCTTTCTCTCCTCAGACATGCGCAGGTGCATCTCTCTCCAGGATTCATACTCCTGTAGCCGAGCGTTCCTGAAGTCCCTCTGACAGTGCCTCTCCCACAGGTGGTCTGTCACACCAACATACACCGGATTATACTCCTCAATGCGGAGAAGCTGCTCAGGAATGCAGCGCTCTAGAACCGGCTCCAAAATGTCAAACGGCACACCTCCGATTTCAAAGAGAGAGTCGATGTTGTTCTGCAGCACCCGAATGCATTGCTGGTACAGAGACATCATGGTTGGCAGGTATGAGATTTTACTACCAGAGTACACCTGCATCTTATTCTTCAGCCTTTGGCCAGGGGAGACTGGAACCTCTTCACAAATGTCCACAACCTTCTGATCAGCTTTTCAGTGAAGTAATGATACTGAGAAAAATCTTCACATTCAGGAAAACTTGTTGGCAGAGGAATGTTAAGCAAGTCCATCACTGAGTGCTCTGGAGCCGTTGCTAGTGTGTCTTTGGTCACCGCTTTGCTCGTCTTCACATGAGATTCCTGCACTTGTGAGTTCTCTTTGTGGGCAGTTTTCTGTTTCTTTGGATTCTTAGCTGAACTAAAGCTTTTTTTGCATTTGGGGACCTCAAAATCGTAGCTCAGGTAGGCTTCAAAAGAGATGGAGGGTGTTTCAAATCCATCCCGATTCTGCTTGTCAGTCTCCATCTCTACTCATTTTTCTTTGGTTTTCTTCATTTTATCTTTCTTGCCCGTGTCTCCACTCTTTTCTCTCTGCGTTTCAGTTGATTTTAAAAAAGTCACCTTAGCAAGTGACTTCGAAACCCTCACATTCTTTTCACTTTCGGCTCAGAGCTGATCGTCTTTTCCTTCCCATGGCCTGAGCAGTGAGACTGTGAGCCTCGATTCGAACTGGAATCTTTTTTGGGCTTGTCCCTTTTCTCACCAGTCTGAATGAATGGCTGTTGGCCAGAATAAGATAATGAAATATGCAGAAAATTACAGCATTGCAGTTTTTGGGATAGAAGAGAGTCCTGGCCTGTTCACGTCAAGTACTGAGATGGGGTGGATGATCATAGTGCTTGTTGTCATTTTGTTTGGTGTGTGCAGTGCATATAATATTTTTTTTATAGTGAAATGGTCCCTCACCTGATTTTGTTAAACCCAATTCACTGGTGTGCTTCATTGTTGCAGTATCGCGGATGTGACATGCAGTGCGATTTAATGACACTGTTTACCACTCTGATTTAAACCAACTAGATTCTACCTGGTTTTATTGACGGCCCACCTCAATAAAACCAACTGGCCATCTCTGATTCCAGAGATGGCCAGTCAAACTTGGATTGGCCAATAAAATTCCAGGGTTTGCCAGGGCCAACCCAGGACACAAATCTGGACATGCCCCTGGTTCTAAGCAAGCAGAGCATTGCAAGCTGGTGTAGGGCTTGTGGCGCACTGGGAACCTCTTGCTTCTGAACATTAACAAAGCCAAGGAGAGAATGTGGAGGTTCTGCAGTCTTTTATACTGTATATTTTGCAGTCCACCTAAACAACAAACTGAACTGTATGGGAAAATTAACATAAGGACAGACTCTGCTGATCCTCTTTCAACACTATATGTATATTTTACCTGGGATATTTGGAAGGCATGCACCTTAAACCCTAATTACACTAACAGACAATACGAGATGGTGCACCTATACTAGAAAGCTCCATCTTGGAGTGCCATTAGCCACCAGTTCATTCTACAGATTTTTTTTTTTTAAAAAGCACACATTTAAGCCAGTTTCTATCAGAATTTGAATGTGTGCTTGATCATGTTTTACTAATGTTGTCTTGCTGGAAATTGTTGCATTGTATATTGTGTACAAATTATGGACTTAATTGGTATGGGGTGTTGTTTGTTAGAATGTCCATCAAAAACAACAAAGGCACCTCTTCCAGAAAGCTCTATCTTTTAGCACCTTAAGCTAACAGCTTTTTCTGCTGTTGAATTCTTAAAGGGCACCTACTATGCCCCTTTTCACAAGATGTAATTTAAATCTTTGGTGTCCCCAGAATGTGTCTAATAAATATAAATATATGGTATAATAAATACCCTACAGCTAATTTATTATGCCATTTTGAAAATGCCAATTTTTGGGTGGGAATAAAAACAAGCTGTTTTTGTGTGTGTGTCTTTAAAATGCTGTTGGTGCTCCCCGCCCCGTATCCAGAATGGGGCGGAGATTTGACATCTCTGCATCATAACTAGACATCATAAGCAATATGACTGACAGCAAAAATGGTGGTGTTCAGCCCTATGAGTTTGAAACGGAGTCAGACACTGATGAGGGAGAGACTCCGTCAGAAGTAACAACTTTGAGAATTAACCAGGAAGTTTCCGAATGGTTATTTGATTAATTTATTTATTTGTTGTAGAGTTTTTTTCAGCAGTTTTGCAATGATAGATGAGCAACACACACACACACACATCCGGTTACAACGTTCACTATGAGCTATAATGAAACAACACACACAAGCAAACATGTTGAACATGTTGCGTAATGTTCACTTATTATTTGGTGTACAGGTGCGGCAGTGTCCGTCAGCAGTCTGGGCAGGGCCTGTACAAAGTGACGTCATTTTGTACAAAATATGCAAATGGCTTGAGACAGTGCTTATGATAATGGGGATTAAAAAAAATGGAATTGGTGGATTTTTGTCATTATAGGGTGGTTGTGTACACACACTGCCAACACACATTTATGTTCAAACACCATGTAAAAGTGATTTTTGCATAATAGGTCCCCTTTAAAATCATCTGACACCAACCATGTATCCAGCCAAAAGGAACACAATTGCTCACAGTTCTCCTTTGCTAGTAATGGTTTATATTCTCTATTGTAACTGTATTGTGTCTAAGTATAGTTGTATGTTTGTGAAATGTATGCACACTTTGTTTCCTGAGCACATCTATCTATGTATTGCAGCTATTGAAAACATCTTCACATATATTGCTTGTTTTACATATAGTTAAAGCACTGACATTTCTCCCCTTGCACTAACCTGATTTACACTTTTTAAAATGCACATACTTTATTTATTTTGTAAATGAATATAAACCTATGCAGTAGTCTCTCTTTCTCTATCTCTGGCCCTGTTCTGAACTAAATGAGTAGTCACCACACGGCCTCAGATTTGATCCATCTGTTTATGCATGGAATGCATTCGTTTGCATAGTGTGTCAAAGCATTTAATCTGAATAACACAACATACACATTCAATAGGAAGAACAACACAAGAGGCAGCAAATATTTGTGGCCAAATTGACTCCAGAATCTATAATATTATCTGTCACATCAACCTGACATTCCCAAAACCCAGCCACTTTTCGTCTATCAGATGAGCTGACCTGACCAGTGTCCATCTTAACATCTGCTGTGCATTTTTAAAAAGGCCTGATTTCCATTTCAAACGACAAAGCTGTGAATACCCTGTGGTTTTACCTTTGAACACAGAGAGAATATGAATGATCTAGCATTGCAGCGAGCATAGCTGGATGAATACATCCGAAGGCTTCAATGTCTCATCTGATGAACATAAAATGCAAGGGTCAATGGGAAGCCCCAAACACAGGGAGTATGCTGCTGCTACTATGTAAAGGATGACTCGAATATCTGAAGATCAGTCAGTGAGATTTAGCATTCAGAGCATGAATTAGTTCTGCCTTATATGGCATGTACTGCTCACAGTCTGATCTGACCATCTAAAAAGCACATTCCTCACAAAACTAAAAAGCCTTTTCTCGATCTGGCAGGCTCGAGAAATGACTGGCTGACTTTATACAACTTCCGGAAGTCAGGGCTCAAAGGTTTAATTTTTAAGTATTTATTGTTAGTTAATCTGAAAACAAATGAACTAAAAAGGTAATGAGGAAAAGGTACTCACTACAACACATTTACATATGCTCTTGAAGATGAAATAATAACTGGATTTGGCAAGGTTTGTCAGGTTTGTGGCATCAAATCTTTGAAAGATTTTTAAAGTTTAGTTTGAGGCAAATAAAAAAAATTAGAGACCAAAAACTGACTTTTTTGCTTTGTTTGCTGAGTACTGTCTGTAACATAGTTTGTACTTGTTACTTTCTAAAGACACTTTCTGCTCTTTTTATGGTTTTCTGTAGCTGTTCCTAGACTGCCGCACCATTATTAAAATAATATTTTTCTTCATTCTGTTTTTTTTCTTTTTCTTTTTCTTTTTTTTTCCTGATATAATAAATGTAAGATAAATCTGCCCCAAAATGACATAGATTTGTGAATGAATGAATTTAACCTAAAAAATTGTTAACCTGAAAAAAACTTTCTTTTTATTGAGTGTGTGACCTCAATTTCTTTTCTGGTATAATTTTTTTTTATGCTTAACTAATCCAAAATGAAGGAAACGTTTATTAATGGAGTAAGTGGGCCTATTAATGTATCACAAATTTGTCTTAATAATTATTCATAAAATAGGATTAAATAATTTTTTATTTAAATTATTTTATAGCTAAAGACAAAAATATAAATTGTGGGCTAACTTGCACAACACAGGAAAATAAAATAAATAAAAAACACCTGGGATTAGGTTAAATTTACTGGTTCAAAAACGTAATCGTAGATAAGAAATAAATGTGTTATACATTATGTTTAACAAAAGAATGCACAATTGTGAACATTCTTTGTACATCATAAGTACAGGGAGGTCTGGTTCATAATAATAATAAATTACTTTAAATATTAAGCCAGTGAGAATAAAGGATAATATAATGTCTGACTTTATGCAAACCTGCTGAGGTTTGTCTAGATTAAACATCATATTTCACACATTTTACAGACTAACAGATATTCATGCACACTCACACTCTTCCTTCTCTGATCATTGTGTGACCAACTCCAGTTATTTATTCCATTCACAGAGGTGGATTTTCTTCAAATAAATCCCTTGTTCTTTGCGACAGTCCTAAAACTGTCTAACCAGTGTATGGGCAATGAATGGGCAAAGAATCGTCACACATACAGTGGCAAAAACTGGATTTGTTAGCATAAAATTGAAGTGTATGAATTTCTGATGTTAAAATATTTTCTCCTATAAGTATGTTTATTGTGCAGAGAAAATGATAAGTAAGCTGTTCATAGGTTGATTTCCCATCAAAGGAAAAAGACTAGCTCTGTGGTACTCATTTGTTTACTCCCATAATAAGTGGACAATAATAAATAATAAAAATAAAAAAACATGAACCAACTAACTATGTAATGATGATTTAACCCGATTGGCTCAAATCAGTCAGTTGCATTGCATTGCTTAAATATAAAATGAGTAATTCAATTTGTTGACCAAAGTTTCCTTTATAAAAATAATGTGTTGGATAGGAGGTTAGTTGAAATTTTTGTATTGTATTGTACTTTATTTTATTGTTAACCTGTATAGTATCGATTTTAAATTCTGTTAATTTATTAGATGGTGTCTTTGGTTATAAAAATTATGCCTTTTTCTTGTGAGCCAAATCATACGATAACTTACGATTTTGCCATCTCAAACAAATAATTAAGAGCTGTTGTGAATCTATGTTGATTTGTCCAACCAATGTTAGATGGGGAGAGCGTTCAATAAACATGCTTGGACACATTAATGCTGAAGTTCTGTTTATTGATGCTAGTTGCCCAGAAATGACCCATCGTCTCTGGTTAGATAAAGGTATATAGATAGGTATAGATTGTGTACAGTGTGATTGACTGACATTACGACCTTTAGATGGATTTGGATGCTTCTATTTTCATTAAGTTTACACCTATTCTGCATGGTCTTGTATAGGTTGTGCTCTTTGACTTATTGTCCATTTCCATTTTTTTAAAAAAAATTATAATAATAAATAATACCTGAAATGGATTTTAGTCTCTTTGGGGAGACTAAAATCCCCCAAAACAAGGACAATTGCACCTATGTGAACTTGGACTGGATTAACTGCAGAAGAACTCAATGACAGAACTCAAAGACACAGGTCATTAATCTTACAGTTCAAACAAAATCGATGTTTAAACACTGACCCTTAACACTTACTTAGTTTAATAATTTTAAACCATGACTTTAACTATACATAAATAATATTTACATTATACTCATGATGTTAGCTAGAGGGAAACTGGCCCCCACAGTGTGCCTGGTTTCTCCCAAGGTTATTTTTCTCCATTAAACAACATCTTATGGCGTTTTGTGTTCCTTGCCACAGTCGCTTTCAGCTTGCTCACTGGGGTTATTAATATAGTTATTATTTAATTACTTATTTTTAAACACGATAAATAATCATATTTTATCAAATTACACAATGATGATTCATCGACATTATAGACATTACAGTTTTATCTTCTGTTAATACCTGATCTTCTGTAAAGCTGCTTTGAAACAATGTGTGTTGCAAAAGGCGCTATACAAATAAAATTGACTTGACTTGACTTGACTTGAAAGTGTATTGAGTGAAAAAATGATATAATGAAGAAATTATTTATTCAGCTATTCCACATCAAATCTAAGATGAACGACAGGAAGGCAATAAATCTTGTCATGCCAGAATATACTGTAAAATGATTTGGTTTGAAAAATTGGTAGACTGGAATGAAAAAAAAAGTGCAAGATGCAAAACCATTTAACTCAAACAGACTAGAAGAGTAATTTGATAGTCTAGTCAAATGCAATAAATATCAGGTCTCTGCCTAAAGTAACTTTTTCTGACCATCTACTTTAATAAAGCTCCTTCAAGCCTATGAATCAACAGTTTCTCCAACCCGAGAGACATATGCTTCTATTTTCATTAACTTTATACTTATTCTGCATGGTCTTGTAGAGGTTGTGCTCTTTGACTTATTGTGGAATATGAATGTATTTTTCTTTATCTATATTATGGGCTATGGGATGATGTTTGTTAGAATGTATATGCTGATCTTGGGGTTGGTGCAGATGGTTAAGCCAGAAAAAAAAATAAAGTTAAACCTTCCCATACAAATACTGTACATGCATGTGCAAATGCACTGTGGTGTAAGAGTAAGACTGGCAAGCAAGATAGAAACTGTATGCATTCACTTCGGATTGCCAGTCACATAAGAATTGTTGCTGAATGTCATAACATGTGACATTTATCTGCCCTTAAACATTTATGCCAATCACACACACATAAACAAAAATGCCGCACCACAAATAGAAGCTGCTCTAACTTCAGCATCACTTGTATGATTTGCTTTGTGTTACAGGCTACAAGCTCCATCATTCCCCTCTGGTACTGCATGGCTATGAAAGGTTAACTTTTTCGGATTTCAGAGACTTTCAGAAATATGATTTCATGCCTGAAGAAAACAAACAGGAAGCTGGCATTTCCATTTGCGAAAAAATAAATAAACAAATAATACCTGAAATGGATTTTAGTCTCTTTGGGGAAAGTGTATTGAGTGAAAAAAAAATTATAGAATGAAGAAATTATTTATTCAGCCATTCCACATCAAATCTAAGATGAACGACAGGAAGGCAATAAATCTTGTCATGCCAGAATATACTGTAAAATGATTTGGTTTGAAAAATTTCAAGACTTGAATGAAGAAAAAAAAAAGTGCAAGATGCAAAACCATTTAACTCAAACAGACTTGGAGAATAATTTGATAGTCTAGTCAAATGCAATGAATATCAGGTCTCTGCCTAAAGTAACTTTTTCTGACCATCTACTTTAATAAAGCTCCTTCAAGCCAATGAATCAACAGTTTCTCCAACCTGAGAGTTCTTTCTTGTCTGGAAACAGCAGAGGACAAAAATTAAACAATAAACTCTGATATGCTCCTCTGTCTACTTTTATCTTTCCATTATACACTATCATTTAGATAAAGTTAAAGCTTTTCACTCATTATCAAAGCAACACCAAACATGATTTGTTTTATTTTTTTTTATTTATCTTGTTTGGTTTTCATCTGTAACCTAGATTTTTTTCTAGTTTCAGTCTTCTTATGGACTGACCATGAACTGAATCCAAGTTCATGTCATTGAATCTTTGAAAGATATTCAGAGCTACACAGAGTTATATTCATGAATTATTTGAAGTAAATTGCTTTTTAATGGAAATTGTAACTGCAAATTTACCCAAAATGTTTTTTTAACAAATTTCTTTGATTTATGTATGTAAAGTACAATCTTTTGCAGGGAGCTTCTACTCTGTTGCATGCCAGTCTTCATTTTGGTATCACTTATTTCACTTTTACCAGCCCAAACGTCACATTAAAAATATGGATGGTTATTTTTATTTGTCACTTATACAGCTTCTTTCTTTCTAAATTTGCGTTTTTTGTTGTTGTTTTTGTTTTGTGTGAACATTGATGTTTTTTTGCCAGAAGAATTTACAAGATGGACAACACGAAATATCTGGGTCTAAAATACAGTTTTTTTTCCACATGTAGTGAGGGTTATTTGAGTGTATGTTTGCATGTATTGGTATGTGCTATCAATTAAATACAGTATAAGATCTGCACCTTTAAACTATGTAATGAGTAGCAGGTCCTTATTTCAGCAGCTAACTCATGCCATGACTTAGCTTATGACATTTCTCGGCATTTGCAGAATAATACGTTTGTGACATTTTACTCTAACATCCATAAAACCAACCAGTAACCATTATCAAACCCAACTCAGTCTGTAAGCTGACCTCACCATCTGCCCTGCTGGCACTCATTAATGAATCTGCATGAAAAAGTGCTCTTGCAGGAGGAGGTCATGGAATCAGAGTGAAGGAGAGAGCAAGAGATAATAATGCAACCAAAGATGTGGGCATGAAAAGAGCAGAAGTTCCACATGAGACAGTTCCTCTTTGGTATGGCTCTATATTAGCTCACTAATGACTGTTCTGACTTGTAATCTCTGAAAAATGAATAGGCCTCTGCCTGTGCCTTGAAAGTGCAGCATGCCAAGCCAGCTTAAATATAATGACACCTCTCTTGACAACATCTGCCATAATTTAATCCGTAAGTACTGAGAATGAGAAAGTTATATTGCCTTATGAATGCAGAATTCCATCACTTCAAGAGAGTTCAGGGGATCAAATTAAACAACAACAAAAAATGGCCAGTGCTAACTTTTAGTAATAACAGTGTAGTAAATCACAAATGTAATTTCCCAAAGAGGATAAGATGAAAAAAAAGTAATTGGTGGTTGCAGTTTGAAAGAAGAAAAACAAGTGCGAAGGCATTACAGGAATGATATAAGCAATGTGTAAGAATCCACTGATATAATCCTACTGAATACAGTATATAAAAAATGAATAGGCCTCCTTTGCACTTAATACACAGTATGCCAAGTCAGCTCAAACATGTAAATAATAAAAAGTAAAGTATAACTAAATTATGCATGCAACATGCATACCGATGCATAACATTTTTGGTAGACCTTCGCTTACCGCTTAACGAAAGCTTGAGTACAAGACTCGATTCAAGCATTAAATAACCTTCCTTTGATGGAGGGGTGATGCAGGAAGAACTGTCACAGGAGTGAGGAGAGTGGCTGTTTACATACCCTTGCATTGGGATTCACAGGGATAGATGAATACGTTCCTCCTAAACTTTCATTTAGAACACCATTTAGGGTTAAGGGTCAATGTTGTCTTAAAATTATGAATTCTGTGTAGCTGGAAAACACAAACCCTGATGTCTGTGACACTGTTGATAGTCTAGCACTCCTCAAAAACAAATAAAGAGAGAGCTTCAATTACTATCACAGTGAAGGATCATTTCCGTCAAATAAAGCTATTATTTCAGCACCTAGTATTAGATTGCTTTTGACTGTGATCAATGGGTGGTGATAGGGTGTGATAGTCCTAGGTACATTTATCACCAGTTTCTCTCCATACTTCACTTCAAAGAAATCCATTAAACTTTTCAATCAAGTCATATGTCATAGCAATTTAGATATTATAAACTTTAGTCTTTTCAGAAAATCCATCTTCATTCAACTTTTTTTATTACTTTCAGGATGTTTAAATGAAATGTCAAGGAACATTTTGTTGTGGGCAACACTGCAATAGTCCCAGTAATTGGATGAGAGAGTAGCTTTCCAATTAGTTGAGGAACAGTGACATGAATATTGGCTGAAGAAGAGATCACAAACTTTTATATAATATTCCTATTTATTATTTATACATTTGTCTGCTACAAATTAAAGTAGTTCAGAAATCTAACACTTATTCATTAAACTGTGTAGTGTCAAGAACAAAGAGTGCTTTAATTACAAATCATCCCACTATCCCGACTCACGGGTTGGGAAACTAAAATAAAATTTGAATATTAAATTGCAGTAATCACATTTATTGTATCAAAATTATAGGTAATGTCTTTGTGCAGTAAATCCATTTAAAAAAAGTATAAAAAATTATATATTTACACAGAGACTTGTAACTTCTACTGCCACCTCAACAATGTTGGGAAGTACGGTAACTAACTACAACTCGCAATGCAGTTTGCGAGTTGCACAACTGTGTTCAAACAGTGTTGCTTTTTCCAGCTACATTTTCCAGTGACTAGTAGTATAGCATCACAAACACTTGCTATGTTTCACATTGTATTGTGAACGCAGCAGTGGAGCCGAGGGATAAACCACTCAACTAAACATCCTTTCTCATATATAGCACTGGGAAATCCAAATCATTGAAGTGAATTGAATTGGTACTTTCTGAAAGTTCATGTAAATACACCGGTTAAAATAAAAGGTTCACTTATATTTAATGTTAGGAACTCCAATTTATTTTAATATGTCATTTTGGTTGGACAGTTCATGTAAAAGATCTGGTTCAAATCAATGATTCACTTCACGCCCCTGTGCGGCCTTGTTTTTTTTTTTCTTTTTTTTTTAAGCAAAACATTTAAACACTGTTTTCTAGTTTTATTAGCTAATACAATTTTAGCATAAAATGTATATGTTCGATTTAATGTTGTCATCCTAATTATTTAATGTCAGCCTAATAAATAAGTATCAGGTAATGTGAATGTATTCTCTAATCAGAACTTCTATTAAGATCTGATTAATAAAATCTTTAAATTGTTGTAGTTACTTGTAGTGTAGCTTTTAGTTTTAGTTTTAAATAATGAGGGGAATGCAATGCGATAATCTGAAGTAGTGTGAGCTGCAAGGCAACTGTCTGTGTTCCACGACTGCTTTTGGGTCCTTGAATAACTTATAATGTGCAAGGAAGGGCAGCCGGTGGGGTTTCTGGTGCCCCATAAGGGTAAGATGGGCCTCCCTAGGGATGTGGTGCCCTAAGCAGACTGCGTAATATGTATATAGGGAGCAGCAGTACTGCATGTCACCTTTGTAGCTAATAACTATTTGGTTAAACAGAGTTGAAACTTACCCAATTACAAACATTGTAGGGTCTCCCCTATATTGATTGAGAATGAAAATCGATAAACAGTACAGAGCAGCTTTATAATATCTACACAATGACCAGTAAATCTGTTTTTGTTGGATACAGGAGTGTGTTTTTTGGCCCTTGTGTAACTTCAGACAGACAGAAACCACGTGCTTCTGCCACTGGGCAGATTGTTCTGCCCCACTTGCCTGGCATTTTCTGAGGACACACAGGCTGGTATCTGTTGGAGGGCACTTTTCTAGCATGGAATGTTCAACCTTTTTACTGTTATATGGAGACATCATGCCTGAATCAGCCTGTGAAAGTGGCAGATTCATGTTGCCACACCATACCAAAACCTCCTACAGCACTTTTCACTTTGAAGGACTATGAATCGTATGAATCATTTGTTACCTCACAAAACGGATGAAATACAACTTCCACACTGCTGCAACTTTTAAGGTCATCAGTCCCTGTACGATTATTTGTTAAATGCACAGCTTTATGAATGTACTGTATCAAGTCATAGCATTTGCAAAGCTCTCAAACCAGTTGCATACTACAACAATGGAGATATTCTTTTCTTGCAGTGTTGATCCAAAACCTCTAGGCACTCAAGGTTATGGGTTTGTATTATAGACATGGTGGCCTAGCCAATCGTGTTTTGCTTTTATTCCCCTGGGCTTTTTAAGTGCCAGGTTAGTGTGATGTGATCCAAATGGGTAACACCATTTTAGTCAGCAAATGTTTCTAAATCCAATTCTCTGTGTCAAGACTATGGAATGATTTTCCGGACATTATTCAAAAGGAATTTCAAATTGTATTTGCAATTGCGTTTTCAATTTGTGGACGCATAAAATGTGACATAATCCAAACGCAATTGCAAATCGCGCATTACCGTTTGCATTTTCGTTTAAGCGAACGCACAGTGACTGCCAGATTTCAAATGGAAAAGCAAAGTCCGTTTGCAACTGTGTTTCCCATATCTTACGAGTTTTGGCCCTGTCATATTTAAATAGCAATTTCAATTACCACGTCTGCTTTTTCACTTTCTCAGCGTCGCGTATGTAGCCAGCCAAAACTCAAATGGAATACTAATTCCCTTAGTATTTCCATTGATGCCTTACACGGAAACCTGTCAATCAGGGTCAAGGGTGGGATTATGCTATGGGGCGTGTTTGTCTTGGGAAGAGACGTCACTCACAGTCGATGGTCAAGATCAAATAAACCAGCATCACCTTCTGTTCAGGGCATCACCTCTTTATTTATTTTGTATTTATTTTAATGTTTATTTGACAGGGACAAATGCATAGAACATTGCTTTATAAAGAATACAAAGTAGATGCCACGCATACATGTTTCTAGCCATGACTAATTTGCAGCCCCTGTCCCTGGTTAGGCTTATAAATTTAAAACAAAAATTACAGAGTATTGAGTTTAAGATTTATAATTAATAAAATACATACAACAAATACATCCCATATATGAAATAAGATATGGGCTTAAGTAGATGTGGAAGTCACTATAAAACAAAGTCTAGACACATTTAACAATACAAGAACACAAAAGTGTGCATATGTCTGTGCGTGCTCACATATGTAACATTATGTTTGTATGCATTGTGTTATGTCCTGTACAGTCAGTGTTCACAAAGTTGTTTCAGTTTCAGCCATTGCTTTAAATGTGTATTAAAAACCTTGAAGTCTGTCAATGTTTTAATTTCAGATGCATTCCACAAATGTATGCCTCTTACTGAAAATGATGTCTGACCAAATGTTGTTCTACGTTTTGCGGCTATAGTTTCCACTTATTGTGCCTCTAGATCTTATTCCGCTCTTTTGTTTATGTACTAGTTGACAGAATATTTCTGGTGCAACGTTGTTCACACACTTAAAAATTAGTTTTAAAAAAGAAAAATTTACAAAACTATCAAAACTCAAGATATTATGCTTCCTTAGAATGATGCAGTGATGCCATTTTACAGATTTCTGGTCCATTACTATTAATGCTTGTTTATATAATGACTCTTGACCGTCGACTGTGAGTGACGTCACTTCCCAAGACAAACACGCCCCATAGCATAATCCCACCCTTGACCCTGATTGACAGGTTTCCGTGTAAGGCATCAATGGAAATACTAAGGGAATTAGTATTCCATTTGAGTTTTGGCTGGCTACATACGCGACGCTGAGAAAGTGAAAAAGCAGACATGGTAATTGAAATTGCTATTTAAATATGACAGGGCCAAAACTCGTAAGATATGGGAAACACAGTTGCAAACGGACTTTGCTTTTCCATTTGAAATCTGGCAGTCACTGTGCGTTCGCTTAAACGAAAATGCAAACGGTAATGCGTGATTTGCAATTGCGTTTGGATTATGTCATATTTTATGCGTCCACAAATTGAAAACGCAATTGCAAATACAATTTGCAATTCCTTTTGAATAATGTCTGGAAAATCATTCCATACAAGACCCTTCAGGGACTTCCTAAAGAAAAACACATCAACATCAACTCGAAATATGTTTGCCCAAAGAGACCCCATAGAGAGGTTTTCAGCCTGTAAAGTTCACACCATTAGATTTAGATTTGACCGCAGTCGATAAAGGTGGAGCTTTTAATTTACATAGCAAACTAAGGTGTTCTACACTTATAAGCATTATAAAAACTCTTGTGGGCATATACTTTTATATGGCATGTATAGAGCATGCAGTGTGCCAGAGAGATTTTTAATTTCTATGAGGACTAAGGGGCCAGTATGGCACCATACATCAGCAAGGTATCAGTTGGGCGCTTGTACTTTTACCTGTGCTTTTATCCTTCACTCTCTCACCCAAACATTTCTCTAGAAACTAGCAAGAATAATGAGGATAGAGGAATCTAGGTAATGCAGTGTTAATACAGCTGTCTCTCAATTACTTATAAGGCTCACAAAGCAAGAGATGAGTCTATTAGTCAGCCCTGGGCACCCAATTTTGCAGTACATCATAACCAGCCGGTATGTCATGCGACATTCAAAGACTTCACCGGATTGGCTGGTATATAGTCAAGTCAAGTGAAGTCATTTTTATTTGTATAGCACTTTTCACAACACACACCATTTCAACGCAGCTTTACAGGAAATCATGCATTAATAGATACATTTTTTTAATGAAACTGTAATATCTATAATGTCTTTGTGGCAGAATGATCCGCCCTTCTGGCTCGTCATCGTCGCCCCCACCTTTTAGGACCCCCTTCAGCTATGCTCATGAAGGGAGTTATGATGCGTTCAGACCAGAGGTGTCGAGAGCGTCAAATCGACCGGAAGTCATTCATTTTGTATGGCAGCCAGCGTCTCTCAGCGGCGAGAAGAGGCACGTCCGTGGCCAGTGCGTCTTAGGTGTTGTGGCCGTCAGAGGAAAGTTCAAGTGCGGCAACATTATGGTAATGAGCTTTGACATGGTTCAACCTATTGGAATATAGAAGTGCTCCAGTCCTAGTGAAGTCTAGAGAACACAACAGTGTAAACTTTGGTTCCCACCAAACAATAGTTCCGAAGACAAAATGGAGGAGAAACTAATTATTGCCGTGGCGGGTTTCCCCTAATATACGATCTGTCCCTGTTTGCTTACAGGGATATGTGTATTTTATTTTGTTTATTTTGGTAATAAACAACCATAATTTTAATTAATTTCTGCCATCAATCGATTTCTTACTTTAACATTTAAAATATTTCATGAGGATATACGCTACTTGTGATGGGTTGTCAAAAAGATACCGGTCGACATGTCTGGATGTTTTGCGGCCCCGTTAATTATACTTCACAAAACCAAGCATTCCGAACGAACGTTGCTTTCTATTTCAACTACGTCAGAGCATCCACGAATCTTCCATAGCCTTGTTGGCAGGGCAGCCAAAATGAATTTTGATGCTCTTGCTTCCTCTGGTCTGAACACACGGTCAGGCAGGAGATCGAGAATAGGTGCATAAATAATAAGCCTCGTTCTGACAGCGGTGAATGAAGCACACCTTTGAATAATGTGAATAATGCTTCAACACAGCTGTCTTTAAAACACAGAGAGCACCACTTCTCGGGGAGCCAGATTAAAATCTGTGCAGACACTGGCATCCTCGTATGCCCAGGACCAGAGCTGGAAGGGTTTGGATGAGGTGATGCGCCGCCGGACCCGCTCCTAAGACCCCCCGAACTGATTAGATGAGTCGCCGGGGGAGAACTGCAGACATCTCGGCAGATGGGTTACAGGCCGGGCCATTTTCCCCTCTCACCAGCAGCGAGCCTGGGAAAATAGGCCGCCAAGGATGCCGCTGCCCCTCGTGCTGTGGACCTTGGAGAGGAGCATGTTCGGCCGACGGACCCAGCTCATGCCTGGGCCATTCCATGGACACCACCCCGCCCTTCACGGAGACCCATCACACCGCAAGGATGTCACATTCCCCCTTTGTTATGAACACTATTCCCCCTGGGCATTTATTATCCCCTTTATGGACATTTTACTTTTATTATTATTTCCAATAAATGCCTCTCCGAGGCTTGACGCCACACCCACTGTGTCTGTCTCTTGCTCACCCCACCACAGTCTTACAGTAATCATTGTGTAGTAATAGTAGTAAAATGTGTATAGAAATTAAATAATTGTATTTAGACCCCCTGTGAACCAGCTGAAGGCGACTGTGGCAAGGAACACAAAACTCCATAAGATATTGGTAAATGGAGAAAAATAACCTTGGAAGAAACCAGGCTTACTGTGGGGGCCAGTTCCCCTCTGGCCAAACAACATGAATATAATGCCAATATTAGTTATGTGCAGTGCAAGTCATGGTTTTAAATTTGTAAATTAAGTAAGCATTAAGGTCCAGTGTTGTAAAAATAAAAATATTTTTTTAATGAACATTAAGATTCATTAATAATGTCTTTGAAGTCCATCCTGGATTAACAGCAGAAGTTTACATAGATGCACTATCCTTTTTTAGATGGTCGATGAAGGCTTTTGTTGGCAAGTAAGTAATAGTCTATGTATACCATTTCAAGAGTGTAGTCCATCAATCGACAAAGGTGATGCAGGCAGAGAAAAATTATGAGGTGCATCGCAGTTCAACCTGCACGACATTTCGGTGAAGTTCGTTGGGTTTCATTCTAAGTTCAAGGTTCAGGCAGTGGCATATGAAGTATCCAAAGACTTACAGTTGGAGTTGGCATCAGTTCATCCTCTGAAGTCAAAAAACTAAAGTGACATCTGGCTAGCATCGTCTGTAGTTTGTCATCATCAAGTCACGTAACAGTGGAGTCTGACAGCAAACAGGAATGGAGCTGGATCTGGCAGGCTCTAGTAACTTTGGGATATGAATTGAGACATGGAAACAAATAGAATAATATTAGCGTAAATGCCATTCAGTTTTATGCAGTGTTATAGATCATTGTAATAATGTTGGACACAGATAGAGATGATCACGATTACTTTAAGTGATGAACCCAGGTGAAGTTTTATTTTTCAAACGTTGAATCCCAAAAAAACCTGACTACAAACGTGAAACATGAGACTTGACTTAGACTTGACTTAGACTTGACTTAGACTTGACTTAGACTTGACTTAGACTTGACAAAAACGACATGGCTTGGCTCGAACAAAACAACAAAGTTACATTCACAATAACTCACCTAAGAGACAATGGCAAAAATGAGGCTTAATAAACAAACGTGGGTAACAAAACAACCAATGAACAGACAGAACTATAAACAAGATAACAAGACTATTAAACTAAACCAATGACAAACTAGAACTGATAACAAAGTAATCAAACAATGGACTAATGAAAACAAGACACATGAACAGGGGAAACACATGACACAATCACATGATGGAACAGGAAATCATATGACATGACAACATGAACTAGATTTTCAAAATAAAAGACATGAACCAACAGAATAAACATGAAAATCATGATGGATATTTCTGGTTCCGGCAGACCTAACTAAAGCAGCCTAATTGTGAGTTGAAGGATAAATTAGGTGTATGCCTGTCTATATAGATGATTCTTTAGTCTAGACTAAGAGTGTGTCTACATCCCGAACAGTGTTAGGGAGATTATTATATAGTTTAGGAGCCAAATATGAAAAGGATCTACCTCCATTTGTGGATTTTGATATTCTTGGAATTATTAACAAGCCAGAATTTTGTGATCGTTATGAACATGACGGAATATAGCATGTCAGAAGGTCACTTAAGTACTGTGGAGCTAGACCATTGAAAGCTTTGTATGTTGTTAACATAATTTAAAATTAATTCATAATTTAACTGATAGCCAATGTAATGATGATAAAATTGGTATGTTTATCATATTTATTGGTTCTAATCAGCACTCTGGCAGCTGCATTTTGAACCAATTTAAGTTTATTTATTGAACTTACTGGACATCCTCCCAGTAATGCATTACAATAATCTAGTCTTCTGGTCATGAACGCATGAATTCATTTTTCGGCATCAGCAACAGAGAGCATGTGTTGTAATTTAGCAATATTTTTCAGGTGGAAGAATGCTGTTCTACTTTGCAGAAGAAGACAACGTAACAGTACATTAATCGAGAGTCAAATTAAATTTGAGTGGCTTATTTTTTAGAGGTTTTTGGTCCAATCATTAGTACCTCTGTCTAGTCAGAATTGAGCAGAAGGAAATTTCTGACCATCCAGTTTTAAATTTTATTGATATACTCTACTAATTTGGAGAATTGTGAATTTTCGTTGGGTTTAGAAGAAATATAAAGTTGGGTATCATTAACATAACAGTGGAAGCTGATTCCATGATTCCTGATAAAATATCCCAGGGGAAGCATGTATGTAAGAAAAGCAGAGGTCCTAAAACTGATCCCTGTGGCACTCCATACTTAACTTTTGTTTGATTTGACAATTCCTCGTTTACACATACATAGTGGTAGTGGTCTGATAAATAGGACTTAAACCATGCTAATGCAAGTCCACTAATGCCAACATAATTCTCCAGCCTATTCAAGAGAATGTTGTGATCTATCATGTTGAAGGCAGCACTAATATCTAAAAGCTCTAGAAGAAAAACGCAGCCGCGATCAGACAATAAGAGCAAGTCATTTGTAACTGATAAGTGCAGTCTCTGTGCTGTGATGGGGCCTAAATCCTGACTGAAATTGTTCATATATTCCATTTCTCTGTAGAAATGAACATAGTTGGGAGGACACTACCTTTTCTAGTATTTTCGACATAAATGGTAGATTTGAAATCGGTCTGTAATTCTCTAGGACCAAGTGTGGCTTCTCAATAAGCGGTTTGATAACTGCCATTTAAAAAAAATGTGGGACATGTCCTAAGGATAACAAGGAGTTAATAATATTAAGAAGAGGTTCTGAGATTACTGGGAATTCCTCTTTTAAGAACTTAGTTGGTATTGGATCTAACATACATGTTGTGGCTTTTGATTGTTTTACAAGTTTTGTTAGCCCTTCATGACCTATGACAGCAAACACTGTTTTCTGAGGTGCTGTGACAGCTGATTGCGTAGTTCCAATTTTATTTATGATTATTTTAATTTTATCGATGATTTATTCCTAACCAATTTAGTCACAGTATCAAATAAACACCTAGGATTGTTGTGGTTATTTTCTATGAGTTTACTAAAATATGCTGACCTGGCAGCTACAGAAACTATCATTCCATGCACCGCAAAATACCTCTAATATTGTATTCTTCCACTTGCACTCCATTTTCCAAACTGCTCTCTTGAGAGCATGAGTGTGATCATTGTACCACGGTGTGAGACTTTTTTCTTTAATTGTATTTAATCGAAGGGGTCAACACTATCAAGAGTGCTAGAGAAGACTGTATTTATATTTTCTATTATTTCAGTGATTCTTCTAGACTTTTTGGCTTACTGAGTTTGTGAGAGAATTCTGGAAGATTATTAGTGAAGCTATCTTTAGTGGGTGAAAGAATAGTTCTACCTGAAGGATAGTGTGGTGTAGATTGAGTGACATTAGCTAACCACAACAGACGAGGTAATGATCTGAGATGTCATCGCTCTGTGGTAGAATTTCTACAGTATCAACATCAACTCCATATGACAGAATTAATTCTAGTGAATGATTATGGCGATGAGTTGGTCCTGTCACATTTTGGCTCCCAATGTGTCATTTTCATTATCTATGTGAATGTTGAAGTCACCAACAATTAAAGCTGTATCTACATTAGCTAATATATCAGATATAAAATGTGCAAATTCACCAAGAAAACCATTGTAAGGCCCAGGTGATCTATATGCTGTAGCAAGGCAAAAGACGACAGAGATTTTTTATTTATATCTGATGGTGTCATATTAAGCATTATTAGTTCAAAAGACTTAAACTTATATCCTGTCCTCTGAGTAACACCAAAAACTTCACTGCAAATTGTAGCAACACCTCCTCCTCGACCCTTCGGATTGGTGACACCAATCTACTATAAACCCCATCACCACAATGAGTAGGGAGGGGACCAGAGCATATTACAGTGTCTGACATAGTTTTTTCAAGTTCACACACCTCTTTAACAATATCTCTAGTGATCTCCGACTGGTGAAGCCAGACATCATTAGTGGCGACATGAATAACAATTTTAGAAAATCTATTTTTAGCATTAGCAAGCACTTCTAAATTTGATTTGATGTCAGATGCCCGAGCCCCTGAAATACATTTAACAATGTTGGCTGGAGTCTTTATTTTCATGTTCCTTCCAATAGAATCACCAATTATTAGGGCTCTTTCAACATGATTCTCAGTGGGTGCATCACTGAGTAGAGTGAATTGATTGGAAACCCTAACAGGAACCAGAGAGTGGTGTCTCTTTGCTGAGTGGTTATGCTGCAGAGACATCACCCAATAGCCCTGGTGTGGGGGCTCTAGAGCCGAAACCAAAGTGTGTCTGTTGCTCGCTGTTCTACCCACATCCGAAATGTATCTACTGGCTTCTCTTTCTCACTGAACTCCACTAGTGTTCGGATGTGTGTCTCTAGATTATTAACCTTCTCCGTCAGCCTAATTCCTAATATTTATCACATCCCTCACTGGGGTTAGTGAATTTCTCACTGATGATGGAAGAAGATATAGTAAACATGTGGCATGTAATGCTGGAAGAAATAACATGAGGAGATGCCATGACTTACCACAATTGTTTGTTTTTGTTATGGTTGTTCTTGAGTGGTGAGAGTTTGAGATTGATGTGGTTCCTTATCAGCAGATGTTTGAGATTGATGCAATAATCCGTGTAAAAACACAGTGGAGTAAATGAATGCACACAGTTTCATCCGATATACAGTTTTAAACATTTAATTGATGTATGGCAAATAAGCACACTGTTTAACACAATGACCACATATGTGAATTGTATGTTCAGTTTCCTTAAAATATCCTATATTTACGGTGCATTATCACACTGAGAATCAATGGGTTCATCCGGTCCAGTAACTGGAGGCGACAGTGTGGCACAAATGGAATCTATCAAGTGTTCCCAGACAGAGGCGGAGCAGAGCATGTAAGAAATACTGTGGCTGACAGGATTTCTAACAAGCAATTAACCACAGTGACCCGCTGTTAGCTAAACTGTGCTTTTGACTTTGTGTCACACACATTATATACTCAAAGATCCACTGTAATGGATCGGACTGACTAAGGTGTCATACAGTTTCCAAGTCCCTCAATGTGCTTGCATTATGTAAAAGTGTTAAATGAAGAGAGAAATCAGCAAAGGATTTAAAATAACACTGAACACCCCAGGCTTTCTGAACTCTATAATACACATTTCAGTAATTCTCTAGAATAGCAATAAAATGCTTACCCTTTTTTATTTATTCGTAGTAGCTGTAACATGCTGTAAAGAAACTGTCACTCATTTTGAATGTGTCAGAATGCTTGTTTTTTATATCTAAGAAAGCAAATATGATACAAAGGTGATACAGAAAAATATGATGTGCTATTTAATATTTGGATTCATTTTCTCCTAATGTTTCTACTTTCTTCTCACAATATAGTACTTTATTCTCATAATGCTATGATTTTATTCTCGTAATTTTGACTTTTTTAATGGTACATTTTTAAAATAATTTTTAATGGTCCTGCGATGTGACAAATTGATTTTTAAAAGTATATATACTCCACATAGTCTCTCAAATAAATATGGCCATAATAACTGTCTGCATTATAACTACACAAGAATGAGCAAAAATGCTGTTTAAGAAAATCAGTTTATAGCATGTGTTGCGTTGTACGACATATTCAATGTGATGTAACATATCTGAAATTGTATCTGTTTTGGTTGTGTATTTTGGGGTGGGAATGTGTAGTTTTGCATGTCTTTTCACTTGGCTTTTCTCCTCTCTGGCTGCATCTGAAACCAGGAAAATGCTGCCTCCGGAGGCTGTATACGGAGGTAGGAAGGGATCAAGGCATGTCCGAATCCAATATTTGCATTACATCCTGTATAATGGGATACCTGATAGATTTTTGAAGGCAGCATTAGATGTATCCTTCATTGCCTATGAAATCCCAAAATCCTGTGCCCCCGAATCCACGGCTGTTGAGCTGAAGAAAAAAGAAAATGGTGGACAAAGATGCAGTTGATAATTTGTGTATAAATTTACATTTTTATTCACTTTTTCCAAATTTTGATTCTATTTCTAGCTTGAAAGTAATATTGCAGTTATTAAATATACAGTTGTTTATCTGCAAAATTTTGTTCTAGATTAGTAAAGTATTGTGGTTCGGTTGGATAATTGAAGCAGACGTGTTACCTTTATGGCATTAATCAGTTGCTGGTGTACTAACAACGATGTGACATTATGCTGCCTCAGTAGCCTGTCTGAAACCAGTTCCTCTAGTTACCTGCATACGCAAATGCTGTCTGTTGAGCCATTGACTGATAGGGCAGTGAGGCAACAAGACAGCTACCTTTGCTGTCAGATGCAGCCTCTCTCTTGTTCTCCCTCTCACTCTTATCAGTACCAGGTAAGAGCACTAATGAAGAGTTCTCCTGATTGGTCTGTCTGTTAGCTGCTGGAGGATAAAAGCTGCTGGAAAGCTTTGTTCCCTGTCTCCCCTCTCCAGGCTCAGATGTGTCATTAAACGCTAATGAGAGTTGTACATCAATTGAGATTGCAGTGAGTGAGTGAGTGAGTGAGTGAGTGAGTGAGTGAGCGAGCGGATTTAAATTAAATCCAATTTAATTAGAATTGTTAAAAGTTCTAATTTCAGTATTTTTTTTTCTCTTGTTCCTGCTTAGAGTTAGTTAGGATATGTTTATTTTATTTTCTAGGTAAGTTTTTTTTTTGACTCCACTTTCAGGAATTTGTGAACTTTTGTTTGTTACTTTGGCCTTTGCCCCCTCCTGATTCCTTTTACTTCATTTCTCGCTTCATCAAATAAATACCTTGTTTTGCATTCTTAAAAACTTGACATATTTCTGAGTGCTGGGATGAGAGAGGGAACCACAACCTTCTTGTCACAGATTTCCCAACCTAGACTGGGACTAATTACACATTTCACACTGCAGGACATACCCACAAACATAACTTGGAAACAGTGTGACCGCCAACTGCCAGTTTTTTTAATCCCCAAAGTATTGATCCAAAAATTATTTAACCTGTTCTTACCTTAATCTCATGGGACAAACAGCAGGTTGCAAACCCAGCTCTATGTGATAATAATTTCAAAAGTTCTACTGCATTTCTTCACAGTGAAAGGAAACTACAGATGTGATTTACCCCATACTGGAGTAGGCCTCCTTTATATGTATGAAACTCAAGTGACTGTGGGAGGATTTTCTTGTTCTCGCTATTTAAAAAAAGCAACTGCTATAGGCTTATCGACATTCAAAATTATGTTCAGATTTGTTCCTGGATGAACAAAAAATCAGTCACCGAATCGGGCCAAGTGGATGATGCATCTTTATACTTATCAAAGAAAGAAAGCTGGGGCTCTACATGGTAATTTCAATGGCCTCTTTATATCGATATGATAAAAGTTCATTAGATTGATTGTTTGATAGATGCATGTGTGTGTGATAGTGTTTTTTCTTTTCTTTTTACCAAGGAGGTCTATAATACCTGGAAATAGCCATCCATGAGCATTCATATATTCAGTGTTGGATAGATAACACGTGTAGATGGCAGTAGACGCAAACTTGTCCATGTGATCCAGTCAAACTTGTGAATTTCAGAGAAAGAGCCTGGGAGACAGGTCTTTAGAGACACTACTGGCCTAGTGAGATGTCTGGAAGGTAAGAAAAAGCATGAAATACCATTTTAAATAAAACACTGCAAAGGGACTGGGACTATATAAAAACAAACCCTGTAAAGGAGAGGTCATGGTAAAGGACAGGTGGACAGTTCTGAGGAGAAAAGAGATGGTGATTAAAACAGGGTATAAAATCCCAGCAAGGACACAAAGCGAGAGTGACAAGTAGAGAAAAGGCTCAAACTGAGAGAAAAGTAGAGAGGCAAGCCAAACCAGGGAGAGGCAGATGAAATTTGACAGCTAAGGTGAGTGTAAAAGACACAGGTGGATGAAGGGTATCCCACACATTGTAGAGACACTAACAAAGACCTAAAAACATGACCTACAAATAGGGCCAAGTCTGTATCTGTTACTGTATCACCACTTAATTCAGATCTACAACTATGCTGATATTGCTTTTGCACAACAGTTATACAAACAAGAATTTAATATCAAGTAACTTACATTTTAGACAAAGAATGGCCAGTAAATTTGGCCATTTTTGTTCCACATTGAAAAATATTTCCAAAGAAAGCCAAAGCAAAACCAACCATTGGATGTTGCTAAGCAACGCACAGACTGAGAGCCTGTCTGGAATGCTGCTACCTTATGGTACAATGTATTATTTACTTTAATATTAATAATAATTGTATTTAAGCAATATATCTCCAACAAGAGTGCTGTTGTACTGAATATAAGTTTTTCAAATTGTTTTTTTATTTTAAATGTGATGCTCTGTAGTACAGCACTTTATTTGAAATAAATAAAATAATAATTTTTTATGTTTTATATTATACTTTGAGGATCTTTACTGAATCATTTAATTTGATTAAAAAACACAATGGAATTTGAAAAATCATTCTTATATTTTCATTTGATATGAGCTTTATTAATTTCCAAAATATTCCAAAATTTCCAAAATATTGCCTAACAAGCTTTCTTTTTAGGCATTATTTTGGTGATGAAATTGATAAAACTTTTTTTAAAAAAGGAACGTAAAACAGAATTTTGGTTTAAAAAAAGGGAATTTAGACAAATGTATATATAAGTTATAAGCCATGGTGATGATATTGTAAAAATCTGTCTCCACACTCAAGTTAATTACAGAGACTGGAAGATGTTAAAGACAGGTGCAATTCCCCATCAAAGAAGAGTCTTTGTAGCTTTAGTGAAGCTCTCCTGATTATGGGGCCTGATGATCCAGGGTTTACTGCTGCCATTCCCAGAGTTTTCCTGCAGAAACCGAAAGCCTGATGGACACATTAAACACACAGGTATACAACTGGGAAAAAGGAACCAGACAGAGATAGACAGAATCAAAAAGTCAAGAACTAACAGCTGCTCCCTGGCTATTATGAAGATTATCTTCTTGGTGAAGTCGAGTGCAGAGATGGTATTTACTCGTAATGTCAAAACACACTCCTTTGTATTTATAAGGCTTAGATCCTGATATTAAACTATATAGGGAACACTGGAAAAGACTCACTGATTGCTTTTTGTCAAATTCGGTCACTAGCTCTTCTTTTGAGCATTTTATTTCATTCTCTCAACTAGGTGAAAAGCTCATCTCTTGGGGATGAACTCATTGCTAATACTGACATTCAGTTATTAAAAGTGACTGGACCTTTTGCTTTCTACTGCAAAGATAATCTACCTTAACCTCACATTAGGGAGGCATCTATCAATCTTCATTCACACCCACTCAGTCCATGCATATTTACCTAGTAAGCAGGAGAATAAGAACATTTGAAAACAGAAGGGCTGGGGCTGATGTGGAACAACGGTGGTGAAGCTAATTACAACAGCTGGCACAGAAACTTCTATTGACTAACATAATTTTGCTAATCTTTCCCCTCAAGGTCAGGTCCACATGTGGAGAAGCACTGTGACATAATTAGATTCTATGAATTTCTCACAGAGGACGTAATTTTCAGTAAAAGGCTAAAGTAATTCCATTCGCACAACAGAACTGTTTATTTGCGGAATAATGCTGTGGTTTTTACAGGACGAATAACAGCATGTGGAGATGTGAGGGGGGAGAAGTTAATTTGATTCATGAGTAGCTTTAATGAGAAAAACATAAAGCATGAGCTCTTCTATAATGTACAAACCATGAGCATTCTCCATAAGTTCTGCCCAGCTGTCAACTCCATTGAATGCTACTGCATTTATCTCCAGTAAGAAAGCTATTATATGTGCCAAAAAGGCTCAGCGAATCAAAAGGTAGAAGGAGATGTAGAAGACAAGAGGAAGACTACAGGAACAAGAGAAACAATCAATTATCATAATTGATCCATCGAGCAGCAGCTCCCCTGTGTTTATGTTTAGCATGTGTTTTGATAAAATGCATAAATAGTCATTAATTCGCATTTTTATGCATCTGTCTGTCTTTAAATAGTTGCTAAATTATTTCAAGAAGGCTTTCAAATAGCATAACAGATATGTTAGTAACATTTTTTAACATGCACAATGTTAGTTAAATGTATCTCTTTATATAATTGTTGTTGTTTTGTTCATGTGTCTTGTATGAAAAAAGCTATTATAAAAGCCGTTTAATATTGCTCCTCATTGCCTGTCCTTATGAATAATCAGGGTTGGCAATAATGATATGTTTTGCAATGCAAAACACTCTCATATACCTTCCTGTCAGACTGGCTGGAAAAGTAGGGGAGGGGTTTCAGGCTTTTGCGCTCTGCCTTTGTTTAATTCTGAGATGGTTGCTAGACTCGCTACCATTTGCTCAGCTTGCATAGTATAAAAGAGGTCTCCTGAAAAATGCAACCTGTGTGTGGCTATGTTGTCGTTGTTGTTCTTTTTGACGTTGATTTGTTAAATTCCGGAGAGAATAAGGGCAATTTAAGATGAATTTGTCATTCTGAAAAAAATGGAAATGCAGAGCCTTTTTCCCGGGCAGAAAAGGAGCACAAAAGGAGTAAAAGAGCAGAGAATCATCACAAAACCGAGTTGAGAGAGACAAAAAGATGGACAAACAGACAGCCTGTCAGAAAGACAAAAAGAGGGATTCTGTGTGAAGCATTCTTCACATAGGCAGTCAAGGCGAGGGCACCACTGCATTTGCATTTTCCATATTACATTTAGCAGATTTCATTAACCTGTGCTGAAACTGATAGAAATTCATAAGTCATGCGCTTACTGACAAATGAAGCAGCATTTCCCTTATTTTTGGTTTTCAGGTCTCTACACATCGGATGCACAACGGTATCAGTAGTGTTTGCAATACTGTGATGAGGTGGAATGTATCAAGTGAGATAAACGCTAGAAGAGAAGCTGTAGTTACATTGATTTGCCTCCCAATCAATGTATGACAAAAAGTGTAGGTGCCACCACAAATCAATGTGTGGTGGCACATACATGTTATGAACATACTTAACAGGCAAAGAGCATAGCAACAAAGTGTGGTCATATTATATGCATGAATATTGTGATGTCACTTCGGGGTTTTTTTTTTAGAAGTGTTGCTGCATGATAATGCATACCAAATTTGCTTATAGTGTTAGACATTCTGACAAAAATATTTCTTATGAAGTTGTAAATAATGCTTTGGGATGTTTAAAAACCTTTAGAACTTGGAGACCTTTTCCCACCAACTTCTCCTGTCAAGATTTCTTAGCATAACGCCAAAGCCCTGTGGTTGTTTCTGAGCAGAGTTTCTGAGAGTTAGAGAGGAGACGAAATGGGAAGAGAGAGAGAGAGAGATGATCTGATGCTGCGGTCACCCACAGCTGAAGGTCTATAGCAGCACCTAGACCTGCTAAAGTAGTACTGCCACAACTGTGCCCTGGCAGACAATACAATTAAAACCAAAATTTTTATTTTTCAAAAGAAAGTCAGACTTCAAGACAACAAATATATTTTTACACTAGGCAACACCACCATAGAAAACACACTAAATTATGACACTCTTGGACTAAAAATGAGCATGTCATGTGGCTTTGGTCTGGCTGTTTACACACTGAAGGAGAAAGCAAGGAGAGCATTCTATGCCATTAAAAGAAAATTTAATTACAGAAATCCCAATCAAAACCTGAAACAAAATATTTGACAGTGTCATTTTACCTGTCGCCCTGTATGAAAGTGAGTTCTTGGGACCCTTTTGTAGTCATGACTTCTCCAAATGGGATAAACACCCTGTTTAGACCTCCATACTGAATTATGTAGGAACATTTTAAGAGTCCAAAAGAAAAGGTCAAATAATGCATGCCGAGCTGAACTAGACAGATACCCATTCATTTTACATATTCAAAAGAGATCTATTAAATTTTGGAACACCTTAAATCAAGCCCTCATCAAACACTCTACCATGAAGCATTTGTAGACAAAGAGCTGAACCCCAAAAGCAGTCCTCTCAGCCAGCTGGTCCTGAAACTCACCAGCTCAAACCAATTACAGACAAGTACTCCTAAAATAAAACATATCAAATTCAGACAAATCATAAAGCACAATAAAAATACCAATTTGGAACATTGGGAGAATGAAACTAAATCACAACACAAATTAGAATGATATAGAAGACTTAAAAAGAAAATGTGATTTGCCGGTTTATCTTTCCACCATCAGAGATGTAAAATAGAGGCACATCCTGACCAAATACAGGCTGTGATCATAACCTTGCCATAGAAAGAGGGAGACTTGGCTCCCCAGGGAAAACTGAACATGTGTTGAAACAGAGATGCACTTTCTCCTCCACTGTGGAAAATATCAATAAATTAGACACACATTCTTCACAAAATGCAGAGAATCTATACCTGAAATATGTGAACTGCCTGAAATTGAACAAATTCAAATCATATTAGGAGAGAAAGAATACAAGACCCCTACAGCTGCTAAATATGTCACACATAACCTGAGAGAAAGAACTCTGAGCCACTAAACCAAACTTTTTCACTTTTATTTATACATTAGTTCATATATTATTTTAATTATATATACTGTATATCACTGTGTATCAGTTACATGTAATTTAAAATATTTACATACAATGGATTTGTTTATTTGTTTGTTAAATACTATGTTCTAAATATCCAAAATTGATTAACGTTATACACATCTGCTCTGTTTGATTTGATTATATATTGTACATTTGCAACATTGTAACATACAGTCATGCCAGTAAAGCAATTGAAATGGAATTGGAGAGAGAGAAAAAGAGAGAGAGAGAAAAACAAATGTATCAAACAACAACAATTTGAGCTTGCTCAAATTGACTTTGGAGTGTGACTTGGGGGGTTAAGGATTCTCTCCAGGTCATCAAGCATTTTATCAGGCAGCGTGGAGCACACACAGGCCTACCGCGGCATTTCGCAGTGCTTCATAGGCTGCAGATTTGCCCCTCCAGCCACTCCACGCACATTGACATATGTGCTTCCTACATATAAATCACATGCCACACAGTTACTTATGCAGCATCTTAACTTTGGTGCTCTTGGGTTTGACCAACTTGGTGGATAACTAAAAAGATCTGATCCAATCTGGTGACCTCCATTGGGGTAATTTTCAGCTCTTTCTGTTAAGAACCGAGAATAAACATGATTTATATGCTCCAAAAATATGAGTTCTTAATGAGTTTTAATGCTCCATAAGCACATAAAGGCAGCTAAAAATGAATCCATATGACTTCAGTGTTTTAATCCATACCTTCAAAAGTGATATGATAGGTGTGGGTGAGAAACAGTCCTTTCCCCAGTCATGTCGCTTCAGAAGACATTGATTTAACCACTGGAGACTTATTGATTACTTTTATGATGATTGTCTAATTTTTGGAGCTTTACACCTTTGGCATCCATTCACTTGCATTGTATGGCCCAAAAGAGCTGAGAAATTCCTCTAAAAATCTTAATTTGACTTATACATCTGGGATGGCATGAGGGTAAGTAAATGATGTGAGAATTTTCATTTTGGGTTAAATGTTCCGTTAAAACTCCTTTTTTTATAGTCTCATTACATCATAGTGGTTAGCTAAGCAACGTGCATGTAAAATACATTAAGGATGTTCTCACAGTGTAACTCCTTCAAGTTTATGTGAGATGAACTGGTGATGTGTGAAGGACTTTGAACACAGTTCGGGTGATTTGACTGCCCTTTTGATGGTGCTTGACATTCTGTGCACCATTCAGCTTGAAAGTCAAAGAGAGAGTGCCTTCAAATATTCTACGTTTACCCCATAAAGAAAGACGCAGAAGTGTTTTTAAAGCTTTTGTTTAATAGATTAAACAAGATTGGCAGAAATATTGCAGGTCTTCCCATGCAGATGATTTAATTTCAAAAAGATGTTGCACATAATTTAAATTATGAGATGGCAATTAATCTGACACATTTGAAAGATAATATATGGAAAGAATAAGAAAAAAAAAATCTGACACTCCCAATAAGTTTATAGTAAACACACACCAGTCAAAATGCACATACAACAAATAATGTACATTTCATACAATTATGAATTATTAATGTCATCATTAAAGAGTCTTCAAACATCATCGTGTCCCAATGATCTGACATGCATTTTTAATGATGACATAAAAGCTACAATTAATTTGCCCTCAGCTGTCACTGAAACAGCAAACAATTACATCTCTATATTGTCAAATGGTATAGAGGCCTCTAAGGATGTCTTGCCTCTCTCAAGGTCCAGAATTATACTGAATGAAAGCCATGAAATATCAATACTCACAATGGCATTGTGTGTTTTTCTGAGACTGTATGTCATTAAGGGATGCTGGTGTATTAAGGATCAATATTGGAATAGTGATATATCATTATGAGACAACGTGTTGACTAACAACACACGTTTATGAGAGTGTGATTACTTGTATATGGCAGAGGGGGGCACCCCAGGCAACAATATTTTATGGCCAGCAGGTCCTGACGATACAAACATCATCCACATGGAGGCATCGCAGAGGTCAGTTTCACAGTCCCCTCAGTACATAGTCATTATGTGTGCAAATACTGATTCCTAAAACCTTTACTATTGTAAGTCTGGGTATCAGGGTGTAAGGTTTCTTTTATAAACTCCAGTATAAGTGAAACATGTAGTAAATGTATGGAGGTGGGCAAAAAAGAGAGAGTCATTATTATTATAATTATTATTATTAATAATTATTATTGTTATTACTCTAATTATTATTATTATTAGAGTCATTAAATGGTAGTTATCAAAATATTTTACTGTCATTGTTATGTCATATTTTATTGCTATTTTAAACGTAAGTTTGGTAATTTGTTTATAATAATTTGACATAATTATTAATTTATAATTATATTTTTAGCATGCCGCTTTTATGACATATGACTATGTTTAATATTTGTACTTTTACCGTTATATAGCCTACCGGTTAATTTAGACTGATAAATTGCAAAAACAAATAAACAAAAAATATAAAAATAAACAGCAACGACAGCAAAATGCAACAACAATACTTAAAGGCCTATCAAATATTATATTGACCAGAGCCTATAACATTGGATTCATGAGGACCTTAAGTGTTATTGTAGACATTACACAGTGATTATTTTAGGTTGAGTAAATGTTAAGTGCCCTACATTTGATTGCAGCATTTTAAGGATTTTCAGCAAAAAAAAAAAAAAAAAAAGGAAGCAAAAGCACCCTTAATTGTGGAGTGGGACTAAATGTGATTTAATGAAGTAAATAATACATGTTCTTGAGCCATGAATGAATGGCTCAAGAACTGGAAATGAATACCCTTATGCATTCTTTTTAGGCTATTTCTATAATTATATTTCCATATTTTGTGCTTCTATTATACAATACATTTTATATAAATGATTTATATCATAAACCAATTTTCAGAATGTTTATATATATATATATATATATATATATATATATATATATATATATATATATATATATATATAAAGCCTTTGTTCTGTGTTGATAAAGGTAGCAATCCTGAGCATGGATTATTGCACGGTCAAGAGTAACAGGAGCAGATAGGAGGAGTTTTCATTGCATCATCATTAACCGTGTGACGTTGTCAATAACTAACAACGAGGTTAAATATTGAGAAGTAGGTAAGGTGAGCTGAAACTTGACAAGTACGAGATCAATCACAGCTTCGTTCCGAAAGTGCATATCCACTGGCAAACCAGGTGAGAGGCGACCTTCCAGATTCCACAGCACAGCTGAATAGTTTATAATTTCAAAATCTGCCTGCAGTTTCCACTAAGACTTTTCTTTGCTTACGCATGGGAACATATTAGATTTGCCTGTGATTAACGGAATAACGTCGGTTGATTTAAACAGCTGTTTTATCCAAGGTTTTAAATTATCATTTATGGCATAAAGTGGAGCGGTATTAGATACAGTAGCAGCAGTTCATTGTTCTTATAAATGTCCACTAAACCCGATAGAGACTCACAGGGAGATTTGACCCAACTAGATCCGCTCAAAGCAGAGTGGGATGAAGAGATTGACGTGGAGAGCGTTGACAGATGGGAGCCCGCGGCGCGCAGGGCAGAGATGATGAGGATGGATCATGAAGCCCCAGTGCAGCGCAAGCTGACCCGCAGCCCGAAGTGCGCTCGCTGCAGGAATCACGGAGTCGTGTCGCGCCTCAAGGGCCACAAGCGCTTGTGTCGCTGGCGGGACTGTCAGTGCGTGAACTGTCTGCTCGTTGTAGAGAGACAGAGGGTGATGGCAGCGCAAGTCGCTCTCAGGAGACAGCAGGCCACAGAGGTTGGTTTATTAAGCAAGGGACTTGTTGAAAGTTGTTCAGTGCCCTACAGTTGAACTAAAAATGTTTTTTATGATTTTGTTGTAGGGTTAGAGCAGGTGTGGTAACTTGCCTGGAGGGAATCTCTTTCAGCAGACTTTTTTTTTCAGACTAAATTAATTGTTTTTATTAAAGTCAAAAATATTATTTTACACACCACTGAATCAATCTAAATACATAAATCTTTACCAACAAAACGTATTTTAAGACTAATAGATCATAAACAAATAGCTCCTTAATGTAACAACTGGAGATTACTGTTTACAGTGGTTAGCAGGCCTATATATATATATATATATATATATATATATATATATATATATATATATATATATATATATATATATTGGCCTATATATATATATATTGGCCTCTATCTATTAAGGCAACATTTCTGAAAACAATACCAGAGTTACGTACAGTCATTAACAACTGATCGAGATAATTTTTGAAGAGAGTCTTTAGCAAATTACTCTGTAAAAATGGGTAACCTGCCAGTTCTACACTGTAAAAAAAAAATCATGTTAAATTTACGGTAAAAAACTGGCAGCTGTGGTTGCCAGAAATTCAATGTAAAAATACGGTAACCACATTTCTGGCTTTACGGGATGTAATTTTGTTGCCTGTATATTTTGTGGTGCATTACCGTTGTCTATATTATTAAATAATAAACTTGATATGTTAACCTTCTGAAACTGTAAAAATCTGCTTTTCACTTTATAATGTATTGTTAATCACTGTAGTAATTACAAAAGGACACATGATGATATGTAATTCATCAGTAGAGGCCCTTCATGGAGCAATAACCAATAAACATGTAGAGACAGTGCTCAGTTGCACTCACACAAACACTAAACACCATCAGGGTAACACATGTGAAATTAAAATTATGTAATAAACATTAACTAAAGTACATAAAAAATAACACAGAACACCCCAATGTTCATAACTGATATTAAAAATAAGAGGAAACATATCTGTTCCCAAAAAATATATAATGAAATTTACTGGGTCACACAGGGAATTCTGGAAATGCCCGATTATTGTTTTTACCGAAATTTTTACAATCATTTACTGTAAAAAGTACACTTACTCTCTTGTTAAACATAATATAAATTTGTTCTGTTAATTATACAGACAATCCTACTTTTTACATGAAACAATTTGTAAATTTTTTTTACTTTTTGTATCTTTTTTTTTTATCGTTTTAAATATATATATATATATATATATATATATATATATATATATATATATATATATATATATATAAAATACAGTATATTTTAATGTAACTACCAATTAACCAATTAACGTTTTTTTACTCTATAATTTTTACAGTATTTTACCGTTAAAATTATGAACTTTTTTTTTACAGTGTGGAGCTATATTCAAGCCTAATTACATTGTATTAGTGTAATCAAATGTATTCAGGTTGATTCAGTGATGTTAAGAAACATTTTTGTATTAAATAAAACTGTTCATTTAGATTTACCACGTGAAGCAAATATTAGGTTACTCAGTATATCAGGCATGTTTTGTAATCATTCCTAAAACATAGTTTTAATTATTGTTTTCTATTACTGCTGGCAGTGATACGCATCTTTCAAAATTAAATGGTCATAAATAATTTCATGCTGAACTGATGCAAAAACAAGAAGTCATCAAGTGGACTTGGATCAAATTATGCAAAAATGTTATTCCTTTAATCCTTTGTATCTTTTGTCTATCTTGTGAATTAATGGTGAGCTGTCTTTGCTTTGACAGTGTAAAAAAGGTAAAAAAAAGACCTTCCTTCTCAAGCGCAAAGCCTACCAGCGCTACACGAGGGCACCTAGTCTCCTGGCAAAGAGTATTCTAGAGGGTAAGCCTTAATTAACGCACATCTCATTAACACAATAGCACCCTCAAAGGCGACATTGGAAGAAACTGGATTAGTTCACCCGTTATCCATCTGCTGGGTATAGATCTGTTTGTGTTTATTTAAGGTAATTAAAATTAGGCAAATGGATAGAGGAATTACAGAAGAATTGGCTCGTATAACTGCTTTGGAGTTTGATTTTCCCTCATGTGTTTTGTGTTTTTCCCTCATGTGTCAATGTTAAGGTCAAAGAGATTTTCTGTTGCCATAAATTTTAATGTAATTAAAGTGTTATTGTTTCATTCTAAAATGTAATGGGCATTATATATTCTAGCTTACTTGAGTTCTGCATAGAGATCCATTTCTTTACTCTTCTGAAATAAAGTAAAAAAGGTTGCTCTTAATTTCAAAGCAATTGCTGAGAAACACTTTTATAAAACTCTGTACTTGACACTTTGAGAAAGAACTCTATCTTAATTTATTTATCCTCCTGAGACCCCAACGTGACTGATGTGCAGTTTCCATTTCCCTTTTTGATTTGTAACTAGAAGTGCCTAATAACAAGCAAAAAAAAACAAAGCAAACAAAAAAATAAAAAAAATCTTAAGCAAATCGTTTTCCTAAAAACATATGTCCACATATGTGGACAGCAGGACTAATATTTGAAATTTAAAGTTTTTTCCAAAGTATAGAAAGTCAGATTTATTTAATCAAATCGTTCATTTTGTGTCCAGGAGTGTTGGTTATTCATGTTTTTGAGACGTTATAAAATTACAGCTGATTTTCTATAAAGCTAAATAAGGATTCTGATAAAAAGTTATGGCCAGCATCATCAAATCACTGCCAATCAAGTTAAAATACAATTTTTCTTAATAACATTCTGAATCTATGTAATGATTATTGTCCCATGTTTGGTAAACATTTATTAAGTTATTAAGTTATTGAGTTATCAAACATCATCTGCAGCCTGAAACTGAACTTTTGGTCAGATTTTAGGATTGAATGCACTTAGCTGCATAGAAAACTAGGATGCATCCTTGCTTCCTAGCTCCCTAATTAGTGAAATCCTTCAGTGTGCTGTTTGTCTGACTGGTCTCAGAACAGTTTGAAATGCACCTTGATGCATGTGGCCATCATGTTTATCAGTGCGCTGACGTACGAAGAATATATGGATTTTTTAAAGCAAACAAATCTAGAGACGCTACTCTTTACAACCAAATAGGTTTCAATCAAAAAACTTTTTCTTACCAGAGACACTTCTGTTGGCGCTGCTCCTATAGCGCTTTACGGAAATCAATGCCACACTGTTGCGTCACATGACATGGTGCACCAGAAGTTTATCCCTTAAATGACAGTGTAGAGTTTTTTTAATTGGTTTAAATTAATTTGAATTTTGTGTTGCGTCCACACATATGGACACAGGGCCTCATGGTGTTATTTATCTTAACTTATGTGGAGCAGTTTATTCTTTCCACTCTTGTAGTATCTCAGTTATGAACTGTTAAAGGTGATGTGTTTTAGTTTTTTCGATGTTGAAATATATTCTCCTATCCCAGCCTAATATTCAGAGCCAAATACACAGTAAGTAAGTAAGTAGGTTGATTTTCTCATAATGTGCAAACACTGTGTGCTGCTTGTTTGAGCATCCCAACAAGCCTGAAAAAGCAGGAATGGCTAAACCAATGCTCTAAGTTTGAGCAGGGGTCTATTCCGAATGGTACTTTTATTTTTACTTTATAGTGCTGAAGAAATTATAAACCTTTTAAGACCTACATTAGACAAAATCTTGAATATGTACAAGAAAGCCACTTATTCTAATACTCCTCTTTTCATGCCATAGGTTACAAGCCACCAATGCTAGAGGATTGGCCAAAGAAACTCCACAACCCACCAGTTAGTGTTCGGATGAGGAAGAGGAAAGCATTTGCTGATAAAGAGCTGGAGAGTGTGATGCTGGAAAGAGAGCTAAGGCAGAAAGAGATGGAGGAGTTCCCTGCATTCCTCCTCCAGGCTGTGATGCCCTCCACACCATACTTTATCCCACTTTCAGACCCAATCATGCCCACATACATGCCTGTTTCCAAAAGTGGCCTACCTTTGATAGACTGTGCTCTTTTCCACTACCCACATGTGCTTAAATCCAAGACTCAAGACTGCTCAGACACACTGGCAGAGAGTGTCTCTCTAAGAGTATGTGAGAACTGGAATCTTTTCACTGTGAGAGAGTCAAGTCCGGAATCTCTGCCATATCCATCGATTCAACCTCCACCAAATTGCTACAGTGCAAGTCCAGGTGTTGATGTGATAAAAACCATGCTGGAAAGCAGTTCTGCTGATCTGTCTGCTGCCAAGCCAAAAAGATTTACTGTTGACACTATACCAAAACAAGACATTCCTTCCTCACTGACTATGGCTGATGTCTTGGAACAAGCTAAATCACCACACAAATGCAGGAAGTCTTTGGGACAGGGGGCTTCTGTACGTATGGACATTGTGGAGGGTGCAAATCAAGACTCCATCAAAAAAGCTGTAACACAGCCATTACCCTTTTCTGTCGAAGCATTGCTCATGAGATAGTAATAAGAGCAACTTTCAATTTTTTTTCACTGGAGAGCAAAATTATTTTCTTGTGAGGCAGTATAATAAAACAAGTTTGAATTTTTAGTCAACATTTGGTTTCTTTATTACTAAACTTTTGGGCTTGCCAAAGCATTAATATATAAAATATATAAAGATATAAGATATAAATATATAAAAGTTTTTAATTACACAGTACAGACTTTACAATAAAAGCATACAGTCTAAAAGTCCAAATGTGCAATAGTTACCTTAAGGAGCTATGTTTACCTAATCTGACCCTAAAAAGTACTTTCATGGGTGTAACCCAATGTATTCATGTAGATTATGTAGTATTAAAAAAATATAATCTTTTGACTTGTAGACCTTGTAGACCTGTACATTTAAAGGTTAACACATGCATTTTAAAGTTAGCTGACAAAACATTTCTACTACTAACCTTTAACTCTCTCTTTCTACTTCTACTCGATATTTTGCTGTAAGGTTACAAATGTAATGTTCTTTCTTGTATATGTAAGTAGTCATGACTAACTAAATTTGTTTTTATATATATTTTTAAATTCAAAACCTGAAAGTCTGTTGTTAACTCAGAGATAGCTGTGGATCAATTGAAAAGTGGTGAGAAAAAAAAAAACCCTATTTGTTTCTGTCTCTGCCTTTAATTTGAATTAATAATGTAGTTCCCCTTCTGTCACTCACTCGACGTTGTGTCAAATGAAGTGACACAAGGGGTCTTCCTGGGACGCCAAACGTACCTCTGAACCTGAGAAAAGGCCAATGTCAAGATAGTAGACAGAATTTGTATGCCCTGCCCCAGACATACGGGTATAAAGGGAAGCGGGGCAGCGAGTGTCAGTCAGAATTTTTCTTTGGAGCCGAACGGTTGTGCAATAGCAAAGCTGAGTTCAACACTGTTCCACTCACCTCTGTTGGCAAGAAGCACTGCTGTTGGATCTATGGCTCGTTTCCAGCTGCCGTTCTCTCTCTCTGCACGCTGTGCAGTCCACGCCCCTGGGCGCTTCGACAGTGCTTTCATTGCCTGAAAGAGTTTTTCTACTCCTAAAAAGAGTTTATTTCCTCTAAAAGAGTTTGAGTTCCCAAGGCTCGGGACACTCTTCTGCGTCTCGATGTGCTATTACCTGCTCCCCCCCTGCCGCGAAGCCCCACCCGGTATGTCAAAAGCGATCATCCTGTTAGTGCCCCTCGCGCAGAGTTTGGACGTTTGGCTTTCGCTGCCTGACCCGTCGCGCTGGTTGGCCAGGACTATCCGGCTCGGCTACGCAACTCATTTCGCCTGGCTCACGCCTCGTTTAAGCGATATTCGCTCCACCTTCTTTACGCGGCGAAAAACCCAGCGCTTTATGGGCAGAGATCACGACTCTGCTTCTCAAGGACGCGATAGAGCACGTCCCTCCAGCCGAGATGAAGAAGGGTCTCTACCGCCCTTACTTCATCGTACCCAAAAAGGTGCCAGGTTGCGACCAATCTTGGATCTCAACCAGGCTTTGCACAGACTCTCGTTCAAAATGCTCACGCAGAAACACGTTCTTACCTGCGTTCGACAGCTAGATTGGTTCACGGCGGTAGATCTGAAGGATGTGTACTTCCACGCCTCCATCTTGCCTCGATATCGACCCTCCCTGCGGTTCGCATTCGACTGCCAGGCGTATCAGTACAAGGTCCTCCCCTTCGGCCTGTCCCTGCCCCCTCGCATCTTCACGAAGGTCGCAGAGGCAGCTCTTGCCCCGCTAAGGGAAGTGGGCGTCCGCATACTCAACTACCTTGATGGCTGGTTCATCTTGACTCACAGGGAACAGGTGCTCCGGCACCTCAGCCGTCTAGGGCTTCAGGTCAACTGGGAAAAGAGCAAGCTCGCCCCGGTTCAGAGCAACTCTTTTCTCTGCATGGAGTTAGACTCAGTCTCAATGACAGCGCGCCTCACCAACGAGCACGCTCAGTCAGTGCTCAGGTGCCTTGCTCTCTTCGAATCTGGCACAGCGGTTCCTCTATAACTATTCTAGAGGCTCTTGGGGCATATGGCATCCTCAGCCGTGGCCGCTCTGCTCAGATTGATGCATATGAGACCGCTTCAGCACTGGCTACAGACTCCCAAGATGGGCATAGCGCCACGTTAAATACCGTATGACAATCACCCCTTCTTGCCGTCAGACTTTCAACCCTTGGACAGACCTCTGCTTCCTGCGGATGGGAGTCTCCTTGCAGCAGGTGTCCAGACGTGTCATGGTCACCACAGATGCCTCTTAACAGGGTTGGGGCGCTGTGAGCAACGGGCACGCTGCTGCTGGCCCCTGGACAGAACCCCAGCTGCGTTGGCACATCAACTGCCTAGAGTTGCTGGCTGTATCTCTTGCCCTATGGAGGTTTCTCCCACTAATCCGGGGCAAGTACGTCTTGATCCATTCAGACAGCACCGCGACGGTAGCGTACATAAATCACCAAGGTGGTTTGCGCTCTCATCATATGTCACAACTCGTCCGCCACCTCCTCCTTTGGAGTCAGCCGCGACTCAGGTCGCTGCATGCCACTCACATCCCTGGCAACCGCAACGCGTCCGCCATCGTGGCAGGTTTCGCCCAGCGGAGAGTGGAGGCTCTACCCCCAGGTGGTCCAGCTGATTTTGGACCAATTCGGCATGGCACAAATAGATCTCTTTGCCTCCCAGGACAACTCCCACTGCCCGCTCTGGTACTGGTGCTGTGCAAGATCAGGGAGGACGAGGAACAGGTCATCCTGGTGGCCCCTTACTGGCCCACCCGGACCTGGTTCTCGGATCTTACGCTCCTCGTGACAGCACCTCCCTAGAAAATTCCCCTGAGCAAGGACCTTCTTTCTCAGGGACGGGGACCCTCTGGCACCCGCACCCAGACCTTTGGAACCTCCACGTCTGGGCCCTGGACGGGATGCAGAAGATCTAGTGGATCATAGAAACAATCAACCAAGCCAGAGCTCCCTCCACCAGGCAACTTTACACCCTAAAGTGGCGCTTGTTCGCGAATTGGTGTTCTTCTTTAGCCGAAGACCCGCAGAGGTGCGCAGTTTGGTCAGTGCTTTCATTCCTCCAGGAGAGGCTGGAGGGGAGGCTGATTTAGTTGAGCTCAAGGCCATCTCCCTGAAGATGGCCCTCCTGATCGCGTTAGCCTCCATCAAGAAGGTTGGGAACCTGCAAGCGTTCTCAGTCAGCGACACCTGCCTGGAGTTCGGTCCGGCACATTCTTACATTATCCTGAGGTCGCTACCGGGCTATATGCCCAAGGTTCCTATGACCCCCTTCAGGGACCAGGTTGTGAATCTGCAAGTAAGCTGCCCTGGCCTTCTCGTTGCTGTGTCCGGTACGTGCTTTACGTATCTATTTGGACTGCACGCAGAGCTCTAGATGTTCTGAGCAGCTCTTTGTCTGCTTCAGCGGATGGCGGAAAGGGAACGCCATCTCCAAGCAGAGGTTAGCTCACTGGGTCGTTGATGCTATTTCCTTAGCTTATCACACCCAGGCCGTACCCACCCTCTTGCGGGTTCGAGCACACTCAATCCTCGTGGCATCCTCGTGCCATCCTCGTGGGCACTGGCCCATGGCACCTCCTTAGCAGACATCTGCAGAGCAGTGGGCTGAGCAACACCCAATACCTTGGCCAGATTTTACAATCTCAGGGTTGAGTCGGTCTCTTGAGTCGGCGCTTGCACACAGCGCTCTTCACCAAGTTGATCCAGTGCGACTTCTATCCCAGGTTAGCCACTAAGCGTCGCACCCTGGATGTTCTCCTCCCTAGCCTTCTGCATTTGAATCACAGGTGCTCTGTACTGGGGTCAGGCTCCACGGGCTTAGTTCCCTTCTCAGGCAAACTCCCTGTGATGTATTTCCCGCGGTATGGTCCCCCTGTCGGCTGACCAGCGTTTCCCTTGGGCATGCTACAGCCGTGCTGTAGAGTCCCATCTCATTAGGCTGGACCTACCACAGTGCCATTTCCCACGTACGGCTTCAAAACCCTCGTGGTGTATGGGAAGCTAAGGTCTGTATGTGACATCTCTTTGGGGGTGTTGGGGAGGCTACATGCAGCCGACACAGTTTCCTCTAGCACACAGTAGCCTGTCTCGACAGTTCACGTAACACGGTCAGTGCGTGCCGTTTTTAGATGGGATCCCTTTTGCCACTTCATTTGACACAACGTCGAGTGAGTGACAGAAGGGGAAAGTCATGGTTACTGTTGTAACCTCCGTTCCCCGAGGGAAGGAACGAGACGTTGTGTCCCTCCTGCAACAGCACTAGACCTACCACTGTAAACCTTATTTTCGGCTCCTCAGTGCAAAATCCTGACTGACACTCGCTGCCCCGCTTCCCTCTATACCCGTATGTCCGGGGTGGGGCTTGCAAATTCTGTCTGCCAACTTGACATTGGCCTTTTCTCAGGTTCAGAGGTACGTCCCAGGAAGACCCCTTGTATCACTTAATTTGACACAATGTCTCGTTCCTCGGGGAACGGAGGTTACAACAGTAACCATGACGTTTTTATATATTGGTGGTTGGACGGAAGTGATGCCTGGTCCATCTGTATATTTAAACTGAAGGCTCCCACAAAGGTTCTTTTGAACTGGTTCTACAGTGTTCCTGAAATATTTTTTTAACCAACACAAAGTGTAAAACTAAACAGGTTAACAGAAAGACAGCTGTGACATAAAATTTATTAATTTTAATATGACCCCAAGAGAACAAGTTCCTTTTGTTTTCTCTCCCCTTTCCTTCTACATCTTGATATGGATGTTCAAAAATAATCAGACCTTCCATTTCCAGTGGTCTTGGACTTATATAAAAGTAAATTGACCACCATAAGTTCAATAAATAAATATTTGAGTTATAGTCAACCCATTCTGTTTCATTAAAACAAAACAAAAATAATAACACGATTAGTTGCATTCTGTTTAATTTTTGTCCAGACATTGTCCTTTCCATTATCCAACTTTTCATTAGTCATTAGTTTTAATGTTTAATTTAGTAAAAAAAAGAATGTGCATTAGCATGGGAACCCAAAGAAATTATATCTCTGGCCCACCTAACAACTGAATATTTTTCTAGTACACAAGAACAGTAACAGAATTTAGTATATTTAATATTTACATTTTTAATATTAGTTGAGAAGGAATTTGTGTTCATGAAGCTTTGAATATATTATTTGTACTTGATACACTTTGAAGCATTTTATTTATTTTTTTTAAATCCTAGTCAACTTCCTAATATCAGAGTTGAAAAGCTCTGACACAAATCAAATTGCACTAGAATTGTTTTTTTTTTTTTTTTTAATGTCCTTCATGTTGTAATATCTAAATCAACTGCTTCAAATAAAGTCAATATGATTAAGTCATATTATTTAACATGTCTCAGTCAACCTGAATACATTTGTTACACACAAAAAAATATAAATTTACAGGTTACAACAAGTAAGCAATTGCAGGTCATGACTTTTTTACAGTGTGGGGTGTGAATGTGTTAGTTAAACAAAACTGTGCTGTATCTTTTTGGGAGTGTATTAGTATCTAGGAGACTGAGGTTTAACCTACAGGTATATCCTCTCCTTTCTCTCCTTTCTTTATTTTCCATTTCAGTTTATGAAATATGGAAGGCTGATATCTCTGGACCATGTGGCGTCATGTGTGATGGCATCGTGCCCTCCACAACATCTGTCTCTACGTATATCTCAGTGCATCTTCCTGTGCAGATAGGGGCTTTACAGTTGGAGCCTTCATGAGGAAAAGCATTAGTATTTCATATAGTACCGTAATCATGATTTACATCACAAGCATTAGTCACAGGAGATCATAATCATTCTTGTCAGAACAATGCCCTATTAATCATCTTTTTCATACAATATATTTTTAGAATCAACTAAATAAATAGTTAACACACAAATTAAAATTATCTCATCATCTTCTCACTCACGCTACACCTGATATGTAGGACTTTCGTTCTTCTGCTGAACACAAATGAAGATTTTTTGAAAAATATCTAAGCACTGTAGGTCCATACAATGCAAGTCAGCAGCTTCAAAAAGCACACAAAGGTAGCAAAAAGTTATCCATATGACTCCAGTGGTTAAATCAATGTCTTCAGTGGCGACATGATAGTGGGTGAGAATGTTTTGGACCTTGTCGACTTTCATTATGTGGACCTACAGAGCTGAAATATTCTTCTAAATGTCTTTGTGTTCCAAGGAAATTCATACACATCTGGGATGGCATGAGGGTGAGAAAATTATGAGACAATTAAAATTTTGGGGTGAACTATTCCTTTAAAATGCAGTTTTAGAGAGAGAGAAGAGATTCTCCCTGCATCTCAATTGCAACTATGCAACCTTAATAGTATACAAAATTAGAAATAGTGTGGCCGAAATCACAATACATTGAAAATAGTCAGCTGGAATTATTCACCTTTTCCAAAAGTTTTTCAAAGTGTGGTTCGAATTCTCATGACAATTCAGTTCATGCTTTTCAGCTAATATTGACTACAACCTTTTTCAACTGAAAAGTCTAAAAATCTATGAGCCTAAAATTAATAATTAATTTAACTAGATGGTAAAACATCTTTCTTTCTTTCTTTCTTAATTGATTGAACACTTTGTAATTTGTGGACAAAGACATTATTTTATTAGCACACATTTTGTAATGGCATTGAAGGAACTATTTACTTCCTTAATTTTATGTCAGTCAAAGGGAATACATACTTCATTTAGTGTTGCTAAATTACATTTACATTACAGTGGAGGGAAAAAAATATTCTAAGGTTTATTTATTCTCACAGACTGCTCTACCATGAAGTCAACCTAATTTGCTTGAGTAATCTAGATAACGGTATATTCTTTCTCCTGACATGGTATCAGCAACATTTAGTATCAAGGTCCACGGGGGTTGCTTTGATCCTTGTGCCAGCTCCCAACTCAAGCAGAATTTGCCAGACTGATTCCCTGCACTTGGCATGCATAGCCCTAAAAAACCCCTGCATACCCTGCCACTCTTCAGTTACATGACTCCCCTCTTCCTCCAAACAGGGGGTGTCTCTTTCAGTGTGGGTGGGCTGGCCCACTGCCGCTCACCTGCTGTGTCCAATAAAAAACTATGTTGTGTCATGTGTCTTTGACCTTGGGATAAGTGGACAGCTTCCACAAGGCAGAAATCTACTGCAGTATGGACTCCAAAGATGTATATATATATAGAAATATTTTATAAAATATATTTAATAAAATATTTGTGGGGAATTGTGGTAGAGGTAGGGCCAAAAAGGTTATTGTGGTATGAGTGTTTGTTTCAGTTAGTATTAATATGTTTAAAAGCGTTTAATATATGCTTGCGATTTCTCTGTTGAATGTTGGAAAATACATTGTTTCCGAAATGGGTGAATCTGTGAGTACCTCTCAACTTTGGGTGCATGTTTAATTACTGATGAACTTGTTCCAACTTGTGAAAACCTCAAATCTGTTTTGCCTTTTCTCAGGTGTATCTGTGGTCACAAATGCAAAAGAAACATATCTATTTCAGATCCTTTTACAATATTCTATTTAGGGAAAAAACAGAAGCCAGCAAATCTGTCTAAACCTGTTAGAAATTGGTGTTGCAAAATAAGCAACCTGTCAGCTACAACACACAAACCGATTTGTTAACAAGAACACCTGAGCTCTCTTACAGTGAAAATGTTGTCTCTGTAAATTCAAGAATCATTCTCTCAGCACATACATACTGTATCAGTTCAGTTTTTATTTTTAAAGAGCCCAACTGTGGGATTGAAATTTTACGCATTTAAAAACATTACTGCAGGGTGAGTAGGGTTCCAATCACTTTCATCATAGGGTTCTGGTTTTTCTTGTTTCCTAAACTAAGGCTTTGTGGGGAGGTTTGGAGCATTCAGCTGGAACAACACAGAACCTGTGCTGACTGCAGCAGCTGTGCAGCTATACTGTTACATTCTCTTGGGTCGCCCAACTCCCAAAATCCACATTTCCAATTCAACAACATAAAGCACAGACATTCTTGATTGTAAAACCACAGAAGCCATTACACCGCATGATTCATCTTAAGCGCTTTAAAATGCTCTGCAAGAAATAGAAATTATTTTGTTATCACCCATCAACATTTGCGAGAGAGGTGCATCTAAACACATTCAGTGGGAGACGCTGATATGAAAACGGAGATGTGCACTCTGTGAAAACTGTCCATGAAGCGCATGTAAACAGAATAAAAGTCCACATAAACCATGTGGTAACACTTTACAATTAAGAGTAATTTGTTAACATTAGTTCATTCATTAGGTATCATTTACCTAAATATGACCAATATATTTATTACAGCATTTATGAAGCTTTGATACTGTTAGCTAATAAAATTACAATTGTTCATTGTTAATGTTAGTTCATATTGCATTAACTAATGTTAACAAATACAACTTTAGATTTAAAAAAAGTATTAATGTAATTAAATATAAATAATTAACATAAACAAACATTAATAAATGCTGTAAAAATGGTGTTTATTTTTTGTTTGTGTTAACTAATGTTAACAAATGGCACTTTATTGTACAGTGATACCCACCATGTAATATAGTTTTGCAGAAATGTAGCCGTAGTCACGTAATTATCATGAGATCAGGCTCTTAATTTTTTGTACAGTTATTCATTTTGATTGGTCGTAAAGAAATAATTCACCTAAAAATTACAATTCTCTCACCATTTACTCACCCTTATGTTGTTCCAGACCCGAATGGCTTTCTTTCTTCTGCAGAACTCAACTGAAGATATTTTAAAGAATATATGAGCTTTTTTTCATACACTGCAAGTCATTGGGGATCAAAAAATGTAAGCTCCAAAAATGGACAGAATTTAAATTATGAGATGAAAGCATGAAAGTAATTCCTATTACTCAAGTGGTATATTCCAAGTCTTCTGAAGAAATAAAATAGGCTTGGTTGAGAAACAGACCAAAATTGAAGTTTTTACTTCTGCCTTAGTTCTCCTTGTTCTCTGTGTTCCATGACAGAAGCATGTTTATATGTCCTCAAGCTAGATCCATTCTGTCAGTTGAGGCCTCCATATTTCAGATAATAATTTTTTGTTTTCCGCAGACAAAAGAAAGTAAAACAGAGATGGCATGGCGGAGAGCAAATGATGAAAGAATTAACATTTTTGGGTGAACTATCCCTTTAACATTTGTTGTCTTTCCTGGGCCCACACATATTGGAGTGTCCATATGCTGGTTAAACATTTCAACAGATAATCATTACTCCAATCTCAACTGCTCTCCCTTCTGTAGCCCAAGACTACCCCTAATGCGTTAGGAGTATGGGTGGCAATAGACACATGAGGTTTTCCACCTACAATGGGATGGGTAGCAATATACAGATGAAAATAACTACCAAGAGATCTGCCAACCTGTGAACCACTAAAAAAGTATTTAACCTGCCTTGTCCTGGTTGGCCTCTAAGCATATAATATAACCTAAACCACTGCACGACCATAATATCCCCAGAACCCAGGAAAGCCAATCCACCCCTGTGTATTATGTGGTCGCTGCACCATAAAAATGGTATTCAGAATTATTGGCACCTCCTTACGCATGATTAATTGCACCAATGTCAAGCTCCAGTGAGGAGAGGAAAGGTTATCTACACATAAACCTTAGTTGATGATGCTGGTCAAACATGTGTGAAGCAATAGGATGTGGGATATTGAGAAATTACAGCAGCTTGGCAGAAAGAATGGAGTGAGAGAACAAAAAGGTAGTAAAAGGGATGGAAAGAGATGTGGACAGTGAGACAGGGCAGGAGAGGTAAAGAGAATGTAACAGACAGACTGAGAAGGCAACAAAATAGGGAGACAGACATATACAGACAGAAAGAGAGAGTGAGAGTTGTGTTGCATTGGCAGAATGAAAAAGTGAAGAGTTGGTGTGATAAAGCAAGGAAACCCTGTATTCATCATGTATGTACAGCTGGTTCACCTGCCAAGAACAACACAATGTTTAAGTGCTATTTTTTCTAACTGGATTACAATTACAGACACCACAATCCATGCTGTGATTTCTGAGAGTAATGGAAACTACAGGGTGGATTTAGGGATGTAATTCATTCTAATACAACCCCAATTCTGAAAAAGTTGGGACAGTATGAAAAATGCTAAAACAAAAAGGAATGATTTGTAAATGATATTCACACTTTGCCATATTGAAAGCACTACAACTAAACGTGACGTTTTACCTTGTGAATTTCATTGTTTTTTGTTTTTTTAATGTACATTAATTTCAAATCAGATGATTGCAACACACTTGAGACAGGGGTAATTTAAGACTAATAACAATTTGATGAGTTAAATAGGCTAGGCAATTATGTCATATAAGGAACCTCCAAAAACAGCCTAGTCCTTCAAGAGCAAGGATAATTCAAGACTTATCAATTTAGCAAGAGATACTTCAGCAAATAATCCAGCACTTTGAGGACAATGTTCTCCAAAGACAAATTGGAAGGATTTTTGGCACTTCACCCTCTACAGTGCACAATATAGTTAAAAGATTCAAGGAATATTCTCAAATCACGGTGCATAAAGGGCAAGACGAAAACCACATCTGAATGTGCTGATCCCTCAGTCATCACTGTCTTAAAAACAGCATTCATTATGGATATCATGAACATGGGTTTGGGATTACTTTAGTAAACCTTTGTTAGTCAAAACCATTCGCCGCTGTATCCACAGATGCAAGTTATATGCAAAGCAGAAACCCTACATCAAAACTGTCCAGAAGCTCTGCTGATTTCTCTGTGCTCGGTCTCATCTTAGATGGAAAGTAGAACAGTGGAACCGTGTTTTTGGTCCGATGAGTCCACATTTCACCATCCAAGCTGTTATCACCATCAGGTCTAAAAGCCAGTGTCTGTATGTGTCAGGGGTGGGTCAGTGCCCATGGCATGGCAAACTCTCACATCTGTGAGGGCAATTGGCCTGCCTGCAGTCCTGACCATCTCCAATTGAGAATATGTGGTGCACTATGAAGCTCAAAATATGGCAACGAAAACCCCGTACAATTGTGCAGCTGAAGATTCCACTTTTTCAACTTGTGTCTTCAGTGTTTAAACTTGTGTCTTCAGTGCTTAATAAGTATTATTAGAAGAAATGGTGATGTTTCAGAGTGCTAAACTCTTGACTGTCGTAACTTTTTTGGAGTGTGTTGCAATCATCTGATTTGAAATTATTGTACATTTTTTTTAAAAGAAAGAAAAACAAAAATAAAATGTAATTCACATGGTAAAACATCATATAATATTTAGTTGTAGTGCTTTCAATATAGCAAAGGGTCAATATAATTTACAAATCACACTTTTCATTCTTTCACATTTTTCATACTGTCCCAACTTTTTTGCATTTGGGGTTGTAGCTCTGGATATATTTTACATTCAGATAAACCGAATTGCCCGCTGTTTGCTACATATAGCTCTGGAATCCAATCACAATATACAGATAGCTGTTTCAATATGAAAGAGTAAAAATAAATATTATATAATAATAAATGTTCTTTCTAGTAATAAAAATCCATTAAAGCCAAGATAACTTTCAGAAATGTGTGTACCTATGTTAAAGTTGGCATGACATATTGATAGGGTTTTGGTCTTGGCAGACTAGATCTGCTACACTGAAAATGTTGCTGTTACTGCTGGGCAAGTACTGAAACTTGCCACTGCTAGAAAATACACAGACATACTGGGTTACAGGCGCAGATCTACCGGGGTGTCATGTGGTGGCAAATGCCACCCTTAGATAAACTATGGCCACCCCATCTGCCACCCCAGCATACGTATCCAAATGTTTTAAATATAAATGTAAGTATATTATCGTTCATTTTGATATTGGGTATTGGGTATATTACTCATGTCAAACAGCCTAAACTCTCACCGAATGCACAAATGACTACAGACCTATTGACTTATTACATCAGCAACTAATCACAGCATCGACCAATTGCCCACCTACTATTGTAGCGCTTGTATAGTGTTTGGGCTCTTGTGGGATGATTAACTTATTTCCTCAATAACAATGACCACATGGACAAATACGTGGGGTAAAAAATTAGGTAAAAGATTAATTCCTCAGTTGTTTCCAAGTATTTACATAATGATTATTAGATACATTGCTGTCAGTTATGGGTTGAGATGGGTGAGACGTGTCCTCACAACTTTTTGAAATAGCTTTCATCAGTATATAATCCAGATGAAACATCTCCAGTTCTTGAGTTGCAGTTTCTATTTCATCTATGTTTGTTTTGACTGGTGATCCGGTGCTGGAATGCGTTACTTTGAATGTTATGAAAAGTGTTCATTGCGGCTGATCAGCAGGGTTAGGAGGGTTACTTTTGAAATGTATTCCACTACAGGAATACATTCTGTAAAATATAATTTGTAACATATTCCATTAGATTACTCAAGGTCAGTTGCATACTCTAAATACTTTGGATTACTGGTAGTTCCCTGTCTGTCGTTCACTTCGACGTTTTGTCGAATAGGAAGCGACACTAGTGGTCTCTCTTGAGCGCCGAATATACCTCTGATCTATGATAAAAGGCCAATGAGAAGTTGGCGGACAGAATTTGCATGTCCCGCCCCCGGACATACGGGTATAAAGGCGGGAAAATGCGTCTGTTTCATTCAGAAATGTTCTTCGGAGCCGATGGTCGTGCATGCAGTGAGCTGCGAGTCACACACACCTGTTCCTCTTACCTCTGGTCGATCTCCTGTTGGAACTACGGTGCACATCAGCGGCTTTCTCCTTCTCTGCACGGCAGTGCAGTTTGCCCCTGGGTGCTTCGACAGTGCAAACTTAAAAGAATTAAAAGAGTGATTTTCTCTAAAAGAGTATTTTCCTCTAAAAAGAGCTATACACAGCGGCGTTGAACGTCCTTTTCAGGACGCGTCTTTATAAAGTTCTTGGATGCGGTAGAGTGCTCTCCGCTTCAGACAGCCACAGGCGCAGTCTCGTGTGTCTGGGCTGCGATCACACTGAGGCAGCATTTGTGGATGGTTCATGTTCTCACTGCGAGAACATGACCATGGCAACTTTGCGGTCACGGCTTTCCTTCAACAGAAGGAACAGCGCTCCAGCCACCGACATCTAGATTGGTTTGCAGCGGTAGACCTGAAGGATGCATACTTCCACGTCTCAATGCTGCCTCGACATCGACCCTTTCTACGGTTTGCATTCGACGGCCAGGCGTATCAGTACAAGGTCCCCCCCTTCGGCATGTCCCTGTCCCCTCGCAGCTTTACGAAGGTTGCAGAGGCAGCCCTTGCCCTGCTCCGAGAAGCCGGCATTCACATACTCAACTACCTCGACGACTGGCTCATCCTGGCCCACTCCCGAGAGTTACTATGCGCCCACAGGGACCAGGTGCTCAGGCACCTCAGCCGTTTAGGGCTTCAGGTCAATTGGGAAAAGAGAAAGCTTGCCCCGGTTCAGAGCATCTCTGTTCTCGGCATGGAGTTAGACTCAGTCTCAATGTCAGCGTGCCTCACCAACGAGTGTGCACAGTCAGTGCTGAAATGCCTCGTCACATTCAGGCCAGGCACAAATGTCCCTTTAAAACTTTTCCAGAAGCTCCTGGAGCATATGGCATCCTCCGCGGCGGTCGCGCCACTGGGGTTGATGCATATGAGACCGCTTCAGCACTGGCTACAGACTCGAGTCCCGAGACGAGCATGGCGCCACGGCACATGCCGCCTGCCGCTAAACATTCAAACCCTGGACAGACCTCTGCTTTCTGCGGGCAGGAGTCCCCTTGCAGGATCCTTACGACCAACGCCTCCAGATTGGGTTGGGGCTCCGTGTGCAACGGGCACGCAGCTGCGTGCCGTTGGAAAGGGGCCCCGCTGTGCTGGCACATCAACTGCCTGGAGTTGCTGAATGTTTTCTTTGCCATGAGGAGCTAGTTCAGGGCAAACACGTCTTGATCAAATCAGAGAGCGCCACTGCGTTGGTGTACATAAATCGCCAAGGCGGCATGCACTCCCGCCACATGTCACAACTCGCCCGTCGTCTTCTCCTTTGGAGCCAGCAGCAACTCAAGTCGCTGCATGCCACTCACATCCCCGGAAAATGTGGTAGCGGACGCGCTATCACGACAACGCTTGCCCAGTGGAGAGTTGAGGCTTCACCCCCCGTCGGTCCAGCTGATTTGAGAACGGTTCGGCAAGGCTCAGTTAGACCTGTTCGCCTCCCAAGAAATCGCCCACTGCCCGCTTCTGGTATGCCCAAATAGAGGCTCCCATTGGGGCAGATGAACTGGCACACAGCTGGCCCGCGGGGCTGCGCAAGTACGCATTTCCCCCAGTGAGCCTTCTTGCACAGGTGCTATGCAAGTTCAGGGAGGATGAGGAACAAGTCACTTTAGTGGCTCCCTACTGGCCCACTCGGGCTTGGTTCTCGGACCTCGTACTCCTCGCGACAGCCCCTCCCTGGCAAATTACCCTGAGGAAAGACCTTCTTTCTCAGGGATGGGGCATGCTCTGGCATCCGCATCCAGACCTCTGGAACCTCCACCTCTGGCCCCTGGACGTGGAAGATCTAGCTGATCTATCACCTGCTGTCATAACCTGAACCTGAAAGCACTGCCCCGGGAGGAGAAAGACCCAGCCCCTTCGTTGCTGTGGATCTACTTGGACCGCACACAGATCTTTAGATGCTCTGAGCAGCTCTTTGCCAAACAGAGGATCTCCCATTGGGTGGCGGACGCCATTTAATTGGCCTATCGCACCCAGGCCATGCCTCAGGGTAGAGTCAGTCTCGTCCTGTGTTTTCTCAGGTCCGAGCCGGTAGAACTCGGTAACACGCTGACAGATTGACCGGGTGAATCGCTTGCACCTAGCACCCTTTCCCTCGGCTGAGGTAATACCGTGCGCTTTTTCTCCCAGGAGAGCCCACTCACTCAGCTCTCTGGATGACTCCTCCCTAGCCCTGCGGATACTCAAATCTACCCTGTACTGGAATAGGTGCTCCACAGGTTAGGGCTCCTATGTGGACTTTCCGCCTGTGTGTATTTTCCGCGGTACGGTCTCCTTACGAGTGGACCCGCGTCTCCCTTGGGAGTTCCCGCTGCCGCCTGGTCACCGTGTCAGTAGCAACTCCTCCCTCTGAAGAGGCGGGATCTACCACCGCGCCACTTCCCACATGTGACCTAAAAGCCCATGTGGTGTATTTCGCCACTTTTACCTCCCCCTCTCTGGGCAGGTGTGGTCTCCGCAGGGTCTTTTCCCCCTGAAAGAACTGGGTAAGACCCCCTTCCCGCGATGCGTGTTAGGGCCCCAGCCATTTTTTGCTCTATGCAAGAAACATAGAGAGAAAAGAGGCCCGGCTAGGCTCGGCGCCCTGTTCCCCTGACTAGGGTAACTGTAAGGGTTCCTATGACTTTAAGGGGCATTGGGGAATGGTACGTGCAGTCTGATACAGCTGGTCGTTTTGGCACGTCAAGTACCTGCCCGTTCCAGTGTCAGCAGTACATGTACACAGCTCAGCACATGGCGTGATTTAAATTGGACCCCTAGTGTTGCTTCTTCAACACAACGTCGAAGTGAGCGACAGACTGGGAACATCTAGGTTACGTGTGTAACCTCCATTCCCTGATGGAAGGAACGAGACGTTGTGTCCTCCCGGCCACGTCACTGAGCCGAGCCACTGTTGTGGCCGGACCATTTCCGGATCCTCAGAAAAATCCTGAATGAAACAGACGCATTTCCCCACCTTTAAACCCGTATGTCCGAGGGCGGGACATGCAAATTCTGTCCGCCATCTTCTCATTGGCCTAATTTCATAGATTAGAGGTATATTCGGCGCTCAAGAGAGACCCCTAGTGTCGCTTCTTCGACACAACGTCTCGTTCCCACCATCAGGGAACGGAGGTTACTTACGTAACCTAGACGATTTTTTCACTTGTTTTGACTATAACAATCTGCCAGTAGAATAAGACAAAATACACGTTAAAAATACATTCTCTGAAAAACCGAAATATCTTATGCAGTGTTGTTTCTAAAACAAGACAAATCAAACTGATCTTGTTTTAAGGATTTGTAGATATTTTTACAGGAAAACAATAAAAATGTATTATGAAGAATAAAACATTTTGCCCTAATATCAATGGTCTTACTAGAAAAAAAGAAATTATGATCCAACATTAATTTTCTTGATAACAAAATATGATCGCTCCAGGTAACATGTGCATGTAAAATGACTAGAAATAGTATTTTAGCTTAGCATAAAGCTGACAATTTACACAAGGTTTATTTCTATTTCTTGTGCTCCAAACTTACTTCAAACTTACTCTGTCTGCTGGTATGAATGTAACACATCATAAGAAAGTGTTCACCGCTGTTCAAATGCAATTTGGATCACATCATTTATATGTATAAATGTTTTCCATCTGAAAGGACTAAATATTAAATAAAACAAATGACAATAAAATGCAAAGTAATTTCTCCAGTAATCAAAATACTTTTTGAATGTAACTGTTCCGGTTATTTAAATTGTAACTGTAGTGGAATACAGTTACTTATATTTTGTATTTTAAATACATAATCCCATTACATGTATTCTGTTACTGCCCAACCTTGGTTATCAGTGTCGTTTAGTGTCAGCAGTTTTGCCGAAGCTTGCGTTCTTTTTCATGTCCTCCATTGTGATGGCCTTCTCGACCGTATTGTTTGTGTGTATGTACTTTGTGTGTGTGTGTGTTGTTTTTTCTCTGTCTCTCATTCTCTCTTAATCGCTCTCTGGTGTGCAGTAACCAGGTGAGCTGATTGTTGTTGAGGCGCACCGGTGCGCAGTGTTTCCTCTCTATATAAACCAAATGTTTCATGGCTGGGTTGTGTGATGGGAGACGGTTGTTCATGAACTGCATCATCTCATTCACAGGCGCTCAGGCGCATTCTGAGTTCCTGCTGTCAGTGTGGAGTGTTTGTGGTTGTCGCTGTCTGAATTTCAGAGTTTGCTATTCTTTCATATACAGAACTGTCAATAAATGTGTCTGTGTTTCCCCTACTCTTGTCTCCCCGCATCTTTTATTGCCTTTTATTTTAATGTGTAACAGCCATCCACTAACGTAGATATGCAATCTTGTTTTATTAAAATAGAAAGTTATATTTGGGCAAATTAGTATCCAAAACCTCTAAAAACTAAAGGAAAAAGTTACCACTAGATCAATCAGTCATGTTCTTAATCAAAGTGCTGATCTATGTATTCATCATCTAACAAAATCCCAAGACTGATAGTTGCAGATGTAGAAATGAAATTACATATTATGTGAAAAAATCAATAATTAAGTATGATTGTTGATCAAAACAGGCAATTTAAAATAATCTTTTACTGTGCATAGCAATTAATATTCATGAGTTTTGCAGCACTGCACCTCACAGTACAATTTTCTGTTCAGTTTATTTTTATTAAGACCAAACCTTGTGTTAATATTCACTTTCAAACTGATTACTCTAGCTGTTACAAAGGTGATAGGCCTACAGTACTTTATTAGCAGAATAATATGGTATATGCAAGCATTTTCCATCCATGGATACACTTTAAGGTGGTGACATTAAATCCAGATCTATATGTGAAGCATAGGAACATTTAGAATTTGTTCATGTGTTTAATAGACAATGTCTAGGTGCTCTTGAGATAAAAATGTTGTTTCTTGTTATTTATTATACAAAAATATATAAATGTTTATGTTGGCAAATCAGTATCAAAATGGTTACTATGTGAGTCCTGTGGAAATGCAGTTGTATCACAAATTCATGGACATTTATAATTTGATAGTGACTCCAGTTAATTAACTAGTACTTGTAGCAATGAGGCTTGGTGCCTTAATCCATAAGAACTTTGCTTGGGGGCTTGCTTTCGTTTATTCTGTCAAATGTTTGAAGAACTAGTTTTCGAGTACATTCCCTGCCAGACATGATGTGCTATTTAATGGTATAATGATTAAATAGCATGAAAACATTGTCTCTTTATATGTATCGGGCCTCGAGTCAATATTGCTTTTTCCTCTGCAGCTCACACACTGGCTTCCATTTCTTGCTAACATTAGGCCTGGAGCTTTCCACCTGTATCTCATACCTCAGGCCATACTCATTGATGCCCTCCCCTCAAATTTGTTACAATTGTGGCTTCCTCTGCCCCAGGCTGCTGATGGCTTGTACCCCTGCAGAAAATGTTGCCAGTAACACAAACACTTCTGTCTTGTGTTTTTAATTCAAATAAAGCTATTAATCACCTTAATTGACCTCAATTAGACTATGCCGCCAGATGCTCTCGGCACGTCAAACCCTTAACTGTTCCAGCCAGCCAAACAAGATATAAATCAATGTGTGGAGTAACTTGCACCAGCAATTCCATAAAATGTATGTGGAAGCTGGATAACAAAACATTAACTATATGGAAACAGGCACATTGTGGATGGTCTATTTGCCACAAGGGGATTATAATGAAATGAGGAAAGATATATGGCACAAGAGAGAATAGAGTGTTTTCTAAGTTAGGATAGGAAACATTTTGCCCTCCCTGTCCCAAGTGGAACATGGAGGTTTACTGGTGCTCCAACACAAGCTTTGACCAACACATCTTTACCAGGTTTCACACACACTGGGGTACAGCCAAATGTTTGAAATCTTAGACCAAAGTACTTGCTTTGAACATGCACTTACACATGGGTCTATCTTGTTACACTGTTATGAAGCCTTAAACATTCTGGTCATGACTGGATTGTTGACAGGTGCAACAAGCCAAGGTCTTATCCTTGCTGAAAGAACTGATGCCATTGTGACATTTATGACAGTGTCTGATTTCAATGAGGGGAAAACAAATCAATCTGCACATTAAGATTCATCAACAGTGTTGTCAATAATTACAAAATGTAGCAACAAAAAATCTAGTAACTATCAGAACCTACTTTGTCCGAATAAAGTAATCCATAGGCTTACATGTTAAAAGCAGAGATTCCCAACCAAGAGTATGCAGACCCCACAGGCATTTGCAAGTTCCAGGGTACTTTGCTTGGTTGCTTATTAACCTATAAAACAGAAATATGACTTGTGTATGAGAAAGCTTTGTCAGCTTGTGTGGATTATGCTTAATGTAGGCCTACTGTAAAGACACCAGACAGAGAGAGATCTCTCATTTGCACTTCTCTTTTTCACAAAATTACAGCATACTGTCCAATTCTCCTCCCACTTTGTCTCTGCTGATCAAACCACAGTAACAAATATCACAGTAATTGTGATAATGAACATTGAGGAAATGTCCTTTCTTGACCTGTGTGTGCTGACAGATATATGAGAGGGAACTCGAGTGTAGCCAAAAGCTGTTTCTTGACTGTATCAGTTCCACACAAATTGAAGCCTTTTTGTCTTTCAAACACATTCAATCAGTCAAAATGCCAATACTTTATTTGTGGAAACAAGCATTCAAGTAGTCCACTGAAGATGAATTACCCTGAATGACTTTATTATAAAACATTGATGGGAGGTTTGTGTGTTCCTGTGTATGTGTGTGTGTTCTGAAAAGAATAGGAGAGATAGTGAGACTGAATCAGATAAAAAGAAAGTATGCAGGAGAGTGTCAATGTAAAAATAGTAAGTCTCTGGTACTGACATGATGACTGAATTTTATATTTTTGCAAGTGGGTTTCAGGCCTTGTTGTGACCACGTAGCAGTGCTTAGCTGCTATAAAAGAAGGCCAAGCCCACTTGATCTGCCTCTTCAGCGCATTGAGTGGGGATCAAGGTCTCATTACAAGGTTTCCCCAATGTAGCAACCACCCTCTGACCAGGCAGTGAACCAGCACAAATCAGCCATGCATGCTATTCTGGAAAGAGTATGAAGTATGAAGTGTGCTATATAGATCTCTTGAGCTGAGGAACTCAATCAGAAATAATCATACATTATTTGTGTACATTCATAGGGAAACGAATGTTTAGGTGTGGATAGCCTACAGGTAGTGGGACAGTTCCTAATCTCTTGACATTTGTATTGTTTTAAAAAATATGATCCCAATCAGCTGGGGGGTTATGTCCTTCAAATGTTCAGTCTCACACTATTACAAGAGATCTGCTCGTGGAAAATGACTGCTCTGTTTTCTGGTTGAACACTTTTCTCTGCAGAGGTGGGTAGTAACTCATTACATTTACTTGAGTAACATTTTGGGGAAAATTTTACTTTTAGAGTAGGTTTAAAAGTGGGTACTTTTTACTCTCACTCAAGTAAATTTCTAATGATTTTTTTTTACTTTTACTTCTTTACAATGTGTGGCATTACTGACGTTACTTTACTGGGTTTAATTAATTAATGTGTAATTTATTGAGAGATAATTGAATGGGACTTTTACAAGAGCGGAAGTTCACAGCTGCCCGTGATGAGACTGTCACTCAAGTCATCAAACTCTTCAAAGTGAAGCACTTTCTTCATTCCACACAGTGAAAAAAATAATAGTTTCGTCATGCAATGCCTTCATTTAACACCAAGACAAGCTGATATTTCAAGATCAAAGTCACAGCTCCAACTTAAGGCAGCACTCTGAGGCAAATTTTGGCTCTAATTCTAACATTGGGTTTTCTGTGTAATGAGATGGTCATTTTCAAGGTGTTTCTTTAACTGGGCTCTGATGACATCAGTTTTTAAGTGTACATTTTTAAATCAGTGCAGCATATATCAGTGTGCTTTGTCCCGAATGTCAGAAGCAGTATTTATGCATTTACTCCGCGCCCTCGTGGGGTTAGGCCTACTGGAAACTATCGCATGTACTTCAGGCAGATTAACTGTATAAATCCATGTAAACATCCAAGTTAATCACTGCCATTCACATGATCGACAACTGGAGTGTGAACATGACTACATTTCTGCGCGTGCACAGCCAGGTGCACGGGGCGCGCACGTGTGATTTGCACAAGGCGATCGTTGTGGCGAGAGTGGCTGTGTCTGCAATCGTTCACTCAATCACTATTTCCTATATAGTGAATGGCAGTTAGTGCACTATATCTCAGCAGTAAGTGAATTAAATGAATGAATTCGGACCTGAGTGTCGGAGATCTGGGGCTGGTGCAGAAACGTCACATATGACATTTGTAAATACTTGGGCCTTATTTGTTATTCTTATTAAATAATATATTAATACAATACATTTCCATTCTGTTTGTCATAATATACTCTGTGTTAATATAAAGAGTAAACACATTTGATCAAATAAAGAGTACATTTTAAAATGTATCTGTATTTAGTCGCTCTATATGATATTATGTTATTTTAATCCAGTAATGATTTGTCAAAAATTAATTTATTACATTCAGCATGAAATGAAACATTGCAGGAGTGAAGGAAGCAGTAAACTCCCAGCTTCTTCTTCTTCCCCATGGTGGATTGTGGGAAATTAACTGCCATAGAGTGTATTTGAAATGTACACTTGAAATTAGAGTGCATTGTGGGTAAGAATGAGTGAACAAAAGTAGGGAATGAGTGGCTAACTCAGAATTCAGACACTCCTACAAAATAACGAAAACTCGAAATAGTGCACTATATAGTGGATAGGGGGCGGTTTCAGACACAGTGAGTGTTCCACGATCAGGGTTGGTGCACTACGTAGGCTGCGTTCTCTGCATTTAGAGAGCTGCAGTACTGCTGTACAGAACTAATGATCTAAATACTTACAACACTGAAAACTGTAACTGCACTGAAATAAGAATCCACACAGGACTTTAAAAGCTATGAAAAAGCAAAAGAAGGCATTATATTTCAGCATTATATCAAATGTCCTTTTCACGTTTTCAATGTAATAATTACTAGAAATGTTTCCAAACCTCTCTTCTTATTGACAAATTCATCCAGATCTGAAGTTCACCCAAAAATTACAATTCTCATTATTTACTCACCCTCATCCAGATGTGTCGGAAAAAACAAAAAGACTTTCTTTTTTTCTGCTGAACTTAAATGAAGATTTTTCGAAGAATTTCTCAGCTCTGTAGGTCCATACAATGCAAGTGAATGGGTGGCAACAAGAGTATGTGAGTGGAGCAGAGTGGGAGCAGAGCAAGGAGTGGAGGAATTTTGATTTTGATTTTGCCTGTAGTGAGGAGCGGGTTTTTAAAAAATCCAAGAGAGCTCCACTAATGCTCCATCATGGGCAAAACACCTGTTAACTGACCTTAATGCAATAATTCACCATGTGTTAAGTAGTGTTAAACACTATTGGAATGAAGGAAAGATGGAATTTCTGACATAACCATAAAAAATATACTAATTTAAAATCTAGCTGCACTTAGTAAAGTTCCACCTCCAGCGCAAAGGTTACTTTTGCTTTCTGTTTTCACACTCCTATTATTGAGATAAGCTTGCAGTAAAGCTTGACTTAACTACATGCTTGTGTCTTGTCTCTTTATTCCTGCATCAACTGCCATTTATTGAAAATTAATGACGGGACGGCGAAGGAAAACATGAGTGGGGACGATTAAAGGTTTGTTGTGAAATCCTAAAAGACGTGTCCAGAAAATACGATGCTAATCCATTCATATGCGAAGAGAAAATCTAAACGTCATCAATACATACATCTATATCTCTCCCCTATTCAATATTTTGAATAATCATATCATCATTCTAATCTAATGCATCACAATCTTAACTGTAAGCTATTATGTCCCACATTAAATAGAAATTAACTTATAACGATGCAAAACACCAACTGAGCTAATCAACATGTTAATATTACATAGTTTGACTTTAAGCGATTGCCATCTAAATGTATTTTAGTGCCGTAGGCTAATTTATGCATTATACATTTGCAGATGAAGAAGCTCAGCAAATGCGAATAGAGGAAGATTTAAAAACGCTAGTATTTCTAAAAGTGACCTCTGCATTAGACATATAGTTTTGACAGCCTTATCTATGTTATGGTAGTTTATATAATTTTTTTTCGTTTGGTAATTGAGATTTTTAATTTAATGTTTTTTGTTTTTGTTTTTTTGCATCGAGCAATTTATTTGTTAGTGTTCTAATAAAGCACATTGTAGATTTCTTCTAGTATTGTGTATTTATTTTTTATTTAATACACCTTCTGCATGGAAGGATGTGATATTTAAAAGCATACTGAAATAACTTTACAGTGGAAAGGTAGTTAGGAGCTAATTTTGCCATGGAGCGAACACGGAGCGGGGTTTCTCTGCGAAGAGGAACGGGAAATGGACAACCCGGAGTGGAGCTGGAGCTGAGTGATTAAAGAATGCTTTGAGCGCAGATTGGAAATTGTCATCATAAAAGTAAATAAAAATAATCCATAAAACTGCAGTGGTTAAATCAGTATCTTCAGAAGCTATGTGATAGGTGTGGATGAGAAACAGAGAAACAGATCACTTTCACATTCTTCTTCTTGTGTTTTTGGTGATTAATATTCTTCTCTGCATATCGCCCCCTGCTGTCTAGCAAATAATTAAAATATTGATCTGTTTCTCACCCACACCTATCATATCACTTCTGAAGACATGGATTAAACCACTGGAGTCTTATGGATTACTTTTATACTGCCTTTGTGCTTTTTGGAGCATCAAAATGTTGGCCTACAGAGCTAAAATATTCTTCTAAAAATCTTAATTTGTGTTCTGCAGAAGAAAGAAAGTCTAACACATCTGGGATGGCATGAGGGTGAGTAAATGTTGGGAGAATTTTCATTTTTGGGTAAACTATCCTTTAAAGTGATAGCTCAGCCATAATTTAATATTCTGTCATAATTTTTCTACCCTCATATTGCTCCAAACCAGTTTGAGGCTTTGTATTATGTGGAACACAAAAGAGGTTAGACAGAATGTTAGGGACTGACAGTCTCGGTCACCATTCACCTTCAAAATATATATATATATATATTTAAAAATAAAACATTCACTGAAAGTAAATAGTGACTCAGGCAAACATTCTGTCTAATATCTCCTTATTGTGTTGCATGGTAGAAAGAAAGTCATACAGGTTTGGAACAACATGATTGTGAATGATGACAGAATTTCCATTAATAATAATAACAATAATAATTCTGTAGTACCTTTTCATTGTGTATAATGTAGTGGAATATAGGGGAAAGTAACGAGTTACTCACTACTTGAGTACTCTTTTAATTGGATACTTTCTTACTCTTACTCAAGTAATTATTTATGTTAATATTTTTATTTCTACTTGAGTAATTCTGTTTTTGAAGTAATTGTACTTTTACTTGAGTACAGTTTTTGGCAACTCTACCCACCTCTGTTTTTCTGTTAAAGTAATAGATGGTTTTGCTCATACATTCATGCTGTCTAAATAAACATCATCTAATAGAGACACTGAATGTCTGAACATTATTTCTCCATCCATTCAGCCCTCACTCAGTCAAGCTCTCAAACACTTAACCTTAAATTGTTTTGGTCAGGGACATTGTAAAAGCCTGGGAATTACCAGCAGTAGTTAGTATGCTCAACATGCAAGAAAAAATCCTTGTCTCTTAAAGATGCAGATATTTGCAGAGCAAAATATTTTGATGAAATAATGCTTGTTTTATATTTCTTCAGGAAATATTTAAACCCTCTTTCATCTTCAGAATGAGCTTGCACTCACTATATCCAATGTAAAAAAAATATATTTAGGATAAATCGCAAGAGAGGTTTTCTGGAAAGAACCGTCAGGAGCTTGGCCTGCGTGGGAACAGGGATGCCCAGTGGAAAAGAAATAAAGTCTTAGCGAGCATAAACCTGTGTCAAAAAGAAGTTTTACTGAAGTTTATTTATAAAGGCAGACCTTCACACAGACCAACATTCCACCATCAGTGGTTGAAAAACTGATGGTATTGAACTTTCCTGAGGCTGCTCATTTTGCACTTCTCTATATCACTTTGCTGTTTACTTTTAGCAATTCAGTTGTGTTCAAAAGAAAAGAGAGGGGTTTTTATTTTTGGTTTTGGTTGACAATGAATTGGACACTTTAAATCCTGTGACTTCCATTATACTATTAGGTGATTTATATAGTTTTGACAGTGCTCAGTTTGAGAGCCCTTTATGCTGCCAGAGAATTGAAGCGACTTGAATTATTTTCATCTAAGATATGCACTCTGGAAATACCCACACAATGATTTACACCACTGATTCTGAACTAATGGGTCCCAAACAATAAATGGGTTGCAGGTGTATTCTGGAAACAGGAAATTAGTCGCAGACAACAGGGAAAAAACTATGCTAAATGCAAATAATGAAATGCTACAAATCATCAGTGGTGATTACTTTAAGACTATATAGGTAGCTATGCTTTCCCTGCAATTGCATAAGAAATCTGTCAATGAGAATTAAAGCATATTTAAAAAATACATATGCATTTACATGTTTTATGGAATGAAAGTGTAAAATATAACACAACACATCACTATTTTTGAAGCAATCCGCTTTTCTCTACATGAAAACATACAAAGTGGTGTTTGTGTAAGACTTGATTGCTCCAAAGTCATTTTGAGTCCTGCCTCTAGCAGTCTAATTGAAACAGAGATGTACGTAATTAACAGCATATGAAATGTAAAAGCATTGGTGCCTGCATGTTTTCATCTGCGGGTACACACAGAAGTCTGCCTAATACAACCTTACAGTATATCTAGGGGGGTCCGAGGCATGCTCCCCCGACTTTGTTTTTTGCCATAACAACACCAGAGTATTCAATTCTGGTGACTTTGAGAGAAGCATTTTTGGGGGGTTGTAAAGGGATATAAACGGGCAAGGAAGAGGCGAGAACAATCTAAATAATAGTTTAATGAGAAACTTAAACAAAAGACACAAACACACATGACGAACATGCCTGTAAACGATCGCTCTCTCCCACACTATCTTCCGCAGTCGGCCTTTATCCTCTTGGAGGCTTGGAGCCTAATAAGGGACCGGGTGTGTCACCAAGCCAAGCCTTCACACATTCCTCCCTCGTTCTCTCAGGCTGGGGAGCCCCTGGAATGACGTACACCCCCCCCCACGACCCCCGGCAGACAGAACGCCCCTCCGCGTTCCCGGCGACTCGTGGGGACACTCCTCCGCCCCTGGCAGCGGCCCTATCGCTCCAGGCAGTCGGGGAGTCACTTCTCTTCCCCCCTCGCAGACGGCAGTCTTTTTTCGACCCCTCCGCATTTCTGGGGGATGGCAGGGCTCTCCTCTGCCCCTGGCAGCGGTTCCAACGCTCCAGGCGGTCGGGGATACAGTCCCCACTCGCTTCACACGGCCATTCACCGCGTCCGGGCGGTCGGGCTACTCCATCCCCCAGCGGATGGCAGCGGCGCTCCCCCGGGTGGACGGCAATGTCGAGGACTCCACGACGGGCATCCCTCCCCCTTCCTGGATTTCAGCACCAGTGTAAAGGGATAGAAAAGGTCAAGAAGGAGGTGAGAATCCACTTGACAATATAAATAATAGTTTAATGAGAAACTTATACAAAAGACACAAACACACACATGATGGACATGCCCGTAAAGGATCTCTCTCTCTCCCGCACCATCTTCCGCAGTCTGCCTTTATCCTCTCGGAGGCTTGATTAGCCTAATAAGGCACTGGGTGTGTAGAATCAACACCCGGCCCCACCCACCGCCCTGCAACAGGGGTATTTTCTCAACTATGAGTAGCATTTATTTAGTATGCATTTTAGTAGCATATTTATGTAACTATTGGCTAAAGCATTTCTTCCAGTTACCGTTCAGACCTAAAAAAGCAAAATGCAACACAATGAATAGAGCAGAACACAGGAGTCTCAAGATGCATATTTATCAGTTGAAGATGTTTTTTTTTTTACTTGACACTGCATTAAAAAATGCAGCGCTCTCATGACTGATGCTAAAAACACAGTAAAACATGACCGGGGGTGGAGATGGACCAGCGATCAGTCTGTGGTGGCACAGACATTGATCAGCATTTTCATATCGTTGGATTGGGGTGGGGGCGTGAAAACGGAGGGGAGTAGACAGTGACACCCAGGTTGGAGAAGTGTAGCAACCTTGGTGTGTGTACATGTTAAGTCTCCTGTGTGTTGCAGTTGTACAGACACGGTTCCACCTCTAAAAAAACATATTGTGCCCACAATAAAAAATGAACAAAATGACAGTTGTGATTTGGGTGGCCAATGTGGTGACCAGGTTTGGTCCGTGGTGGCCCTAGCCACCCCCTAGCTCTTCCACTGAATGTGACGGAGTTGTAAAAAGACATCCATCTAGTGAATGTTTACATGGAAAACTATTGAAAAAGTGCAACATTTTGAACAGACACTTGTTCACATGACACAGCACTTGCTGAAGTTTCTCAAAGTTACCTCTCAAAAATACACCCTCTTGTTTCATTTGATTGTATCCAGTGCTGTTTGTTCTGTGTTCGTAAATATCCTGTTTTACTGTGTGAAAACCACTCCAATGATTCAGCAAGAGAGCAGTCCGAACAAATTGTACTGAATCACAAACCGATTCAGACCATTAAAAAATTTACTAAAAAGAACAGACTCAAAATAATTATTCATTCGCAAATTGGGCAGCCCTAGTGCTTTTAAACAGCCAACAGAAATACTGTACACACTTCATGATTTATTAAATATTCTGCGAGTAAATGTTTCTCAGTGTGTACAGTGTACAGCTCAGAAATAACATTTATTTCAGCTTTCATAATAGAATATTTTGTCTATTGATGTATTTATTTATTTTGTGCAAAAAACAGTTTTGAGATTACTTATTTTCTTGAAGAAATGTTTTCATTTGAGTAGTTGTTTGAATGCCAAAACACAGTTTTAAAAACGTTAAAAAAAACATTAGCTACCAATGTTAACCATATATCAATGCCTAGTTACGGTAGCAAAATATAAAAGTGTATACAAATTTTAAAGGGGGGAAATGCTTCCGAGTTCTTTTGTTGCTCATGTTAAATGTTGTTCATCCAATCAAACTCCACAATATTTTGTTGCAAATTAATTTGTTCCTTGGTAGAAACTAATCAACTGTGGCAAATGCCAACATGGACAGCATAATACGCCCTCAACATTTTAAACCGTGGCCAAAAGTACATGAAGCTAGGAGGAGGACAGGGCTGGGCCATGATGATGCACGCCCAGCCCCTAGTCAGGCTAATCAAGCTGATAAAGATAAAGGCCGCCGGAGGCAGCAGTTCGGGAGAGAGAGAGCTACAGGCAGCTGCTCTTTATGTGTTTATGTTTGTTTGTTTTTGTTTAATTAAATATTACTTTGATGCTTCGTCCAGTTCTTGCCTCCTCCTTTCCCTTTTACCCTGTTACAGTACACAAGATAAAATAATCCACACTGCATTAAATACAAATTATTTTTGGTACCGTGTTGGGTAGGCACAACCAGGGTTGTCAACCCATTAGGCAGCATAGACGACCACCAATCTACCGGGCCAATCTTAGCATGTGTCCAATCTGTGTCAAACAAAATGCATCCTGTGTGAATCGGAGGAATGCCCGATGTGTGAAATTGTCACCCTTTTGGGTCAGTTCTTCTCAATAAATGTGTCTAATATGTGGGCTAAATAGTTTGATGCATTTATCACACAGTAAAACAGTAACAGGATGCTTTAGAAGTCAAAAACTGACTGGAGGTTGATGGGAGCATCTCGCCATGGTGCCAAATGGTGTAGGAATGGCACTGGGCACTGCATGTCGAACGTGCTGTAAAATCTGGAACCTGAAACAAAACCAGTTGAGAACCACTGATTTACACAATCAGTACACTAACATTAATTGAAGCAGTAATACTGAGCAATATTGAATCACAAAACGGATTTCTCTTCTCATAGAATGACAGGTATACAGGTGAAACTCGAAAAATTAGAATATCGTGCAAAAGTTCATTAATTTCAGTAATTCAACTTAAAAGGTGAAACTAATATATTATGTAGACTCATTACAAGCAAAGTAAGATATTTCAAGCCTTTATTTGATATAATTTTGATGATTATGGCTTACAGCTTATGAAAACCCCAAATTCAGAATCTCAGAAAATTAGAATATTGTGAAAAGGTTCAGTATTGTAGGCTCAAAGTGTCACACTCTAATCAGCTAAACACCTGCAAAGGGTTCCTGAGCCTTTAAATGGTCTCTCAGTCTGGTTCAGTTGAATTCACAATCATGGGGAAGACTGCTGACCTGACAGTTGTGCAGAAAACCATCATTGACACCCTCCACAAGGAGGGAAAGCCTCAAAAGGTAATTGCAAAAGAAGTTGGATGTTCTCAAAGTGCTGTATCAAAGCACATTAATAGAAAGTTAAGTGGAAGGGAAAAGTGTGGAAGAAAAAGGTGCACAAGCAGCAGGGATGACCGTAGCCTGGAGAGGATTGTCAGGAAAAGGCCATTCAAATGTGTGGGGAGCTTCACAAGGAGTGGACTGAGGCTGGAGTTACTGCATCAAGAGCCACCACACACAGACGGGTCCTGGACATGGGCTTCAAATGTCAAACGTCTTACCTGGGCTAAAGAAAAAAAGAACTGGTCTGTTGCTCAGTGGTCCAAAGTCCTCTTTTCTAATGAGAGCAAATTTTGCATCTCATTTGGAAACCAAGGTCCCAGAGTCTGGAGGAAGAATGGAGAGGCACACAATCCAAGATGCTTGAAGTCCAGTGTGAAGTTTCCACAGTCTGTGTTGGTTTGGGGAGCCATGTCATCGGCTGGTGGTTGGTCCACTGTGCTTTATTAAGTCCAGAGTCAACGCAGCTGTCTACCGGGACATTTTAGAGCACTTCATGCTTCCTTCAGCAGACAAGCTTTATGGAGATGCTGACCTCATTTTCCAGCAGGACTTGGCACCTGCCCACACTGCCAAAAGTACCAAAACCTGGTTCAATGACCATGGTATTACTGTGCTTGATTGGCCAGCAAACTCGCTTGACCTGAACCCCATAGAGAATCTATGGGGCATTGCCAAGAGAAAGATGAGAGACATGAGACCAAACAATGCAGAAGAGCTGAAGGCCGCTATTGAAGCATCTTGGTCTTCCATAACACCTCAGCAGTGCCACAGGCTGATAGCATCCATGCCACGCCGCATTGAGGCAGTAATTAATGCAAAAGGGGCCCAAACCAAGTACTGAGTACATATGCATGATTATACTTTTCAGAGGGCCGACATTTCTGTATTTAAAATCCTTTTTTTATTGATTTCATGTAATATTCAAATTTTCTGAGATTCTGAATTTGGGGTTTTCATAAGCTGTAAGCCATAATCATCAAAATTATATCAAATAAAGGCTTGAAATATCTTACTTTGCTTGTAATGAGTCTATATAATATATTAGTTTCACCTTTTAAGTTGAATTACTGAAATTAATGAACTTTTGCACGATATTCTAATTTTTCGAGTTTCACCTGTATAAACATATGTAAGGGCAGTTTGATTTCATACAGTTCATTCCAGTCAAGTCATAGACCCAAAGTCCCCTGCCTGCCAGAATGCTGTTATAATATCACACATTCACAGTTGCTGCCATGTAATCAATATGGCTCAAATATTTCTCCATTCCAATGGCACATTGTGTGTGTTTGTGTGTGTGTGTGTGTGTGTGTGTGCGTGCGTGCGTGTGTGTGTACTTGTGCCTTTATATTATATTTTTCTCCAAGGATTTTGCACCCTGGCTGAAAGAAATCATGGGTTTAATTAGCTTAAGCACTGAGCAAATTATGCCAATAGCTAATTTATGTAAATATTTATTTATTTTTGTCTGACACAAGAATTTGAGAATGATAACAAAGCAAGCAGAAAATCAAAACCATTAAAAGTTATTGATTGCATAACCTTTAAAAGAGAGCCCACGGCATAATGGAATTGTACAAGTCATTTAAAAGAATTGCTTGTGCCATATCACAGTGTCAAACTGGTGGTGAATATTGTATGGACTCGTTCTTGGCTGTTGGCAGGTTTATCAAACTGTCACAAAAGGAATCAAATCTTGTGTTTCTCAATGCTTCACTCTATTAGAGGGCCCCAGACTGCTGATGAGACCCTGATTGTTAGTATGCTTGTCAACTTTGACGTTTTTACACTCTAACACAAGCACTCGCACACACAGCTGTGGATATGCCTCTATCCCATTGCTTCATTCCTACCTTGACTGTGCCACTTTGTTTGTAATACTAGATCTTTCCACCCATTGATGTGTGCTGATGTTATCAGAGTAAATCTCCTAAAGAGAAGAAAACCTCTCATCTCCAGAGAGTGAAAAGGTATGTAACAATGGTTGCTCTAAAATTGTATTTGGTTCAGCGAAATTAAAGTTTTTAGTTTTTTCAATCATGATATAAGGTGAAACAGAAAAGGTATATTTAGGGCAAGTCATATACTCAGTGTTCAGCACTGTGTTAAAAAACTATAGGGCTTTGGTTAACAAAGATCCCAAAAAAGGGTACTAATCGAACAAACTGCTTGTGCACTTTGTATTGTGGGTGATTGACATCCATAGATTTGCATCCACAAATACGATGCAAATAGGTTGGATATGCCCATACTGATGACACTTTTGTGTGTGGTAATATCAAATGCCAGCCATGAAATGTCATTACCATTTTTATTGAGGCAAACCTATAGTAAAAAAAGACCTTAGTGTTAGTGAAATATTAACAATCCTAAAACAATACATGTGCTCTGACACTAAACAGCTCAGTCTCTCTCTTACACATTCATAAACAGTCTTAAAGTAAATGTTGACTGATTTCTAGGGGTGGCAATGGAAAGTACAGGACCATCGAGAGGCAACACAAAGCAGTTCTGTGTTTCACAAGAGCCTATTACTGCTGTGACTGTCAAACTGCATCAGCCTGTACCATGATGACTTGCAATTAGTACAAAAAACAATTATCTTTCATTTGTCTTTGAGCTGAACATACAGGTGTTGTGTGGATACTGTGGAAACTTTGGCAGCACCTTGATGGAGGGAAAGAGTATGATTGGATTCACAGAAGATCCTCCACAAAGGATTACAAAGGAGATTTAGACAGGTCTTAAAGTGGTCAACTTTACAAGAGTGGACACTCTACATCAGGCCACAACACATGGCCCCTTTACCTCAAAGCCATCTACTATGTATGAGGAGTGAAAGGAGACATCCAACGTGTCTGAACAAATCTGAGGCACTTGTGCTAAGTGTTTCAATAAGTGGAAGCATCTTAGTGTAACCTGATCGTCATTTGGGCTCCACGGGAGTGACAGACAGTGATTGGCATCACTTCTCCAGTGCAGACCTTTGTGATCTTATCTGTGCATACTGCATGTGGAGAAATGGTCAATGAACGAATTGGTGAATGAAATAAATATGACCGATGAATACAAAATTCCACCACTAATTGGAAATCTGTAAACACAAACAAGCGGAGTGATACAAATTGTGAAACATCCTTGTTTTATACTAAATAGCAGCACTTGAACTCTGCTTAGCCAATCGTATTCTTGTTGTATAACTGTTGGATAAAAAGTATTTGAGCACTGTATGGTTATCGAACCTTACTGGATATTGTCCATAGCTGCAGAACTACACGTGTTGTTGTCTTGCTAGGACAATTGTATGAACTTTAAGGGAACGGACGTCATACATCCACTAAAAATCACAGCTGGTTACATCAAAGAATGACCAAACGTTAAGTCAGTTCTGAAAAAAGCTCTAGAGTCATTTGTTTGCAGATTCCTGCGTAACAGCCCAAAATTGTCCAAATAATTTTTAGGGCCACTGTATCTGTTTTAATTATTTTATTTGTAACATAAAATAAATGATTTCACAGAAAGTTTTCTTCATTCGTCTTAAAGGCATTGTGTAGCCTGGGATGAAAATATGTTATAATTTAGTGACATTCTTACATGTTGCGAGACATTACAGTCATGTTGCGAGAATGTATGTGTAACGGTTACCCTGTCTTGTTTCACTGTTGCCCTCTTGTTTTCCATCTTGTCACTTTTGCACTTCTTAGTTTTCACTTTAGTCCCTTATGTAACTCCATAGTCCTCTGTTAGCGTTCGTGTTCCCTGTCATTGTTTTCACCTGCCCTCATTAGTTTGCCGTTTGCTTCTGTTAATCACCTTATTATCTTGTTTGAGTTCTGTTCGTTCATTGGCCCCTTTTTCCCTTGTTTATGTATTTATACCCTGTGTCTTTGTTCAGTCTCCGTCGATCGTCGTTTGATGTCAACCTGGTGTGTGTGTTTCCTCCTCGAGTCCCCTGTTGCTTACCTCGTGTGTAATTCGCTATTTTATGTTTCATTTCCCCATCGTAGGTTGTTCCTTTGTGTTTTCCTGTTTGGTTCACGTAATAAAGTTCAAACTGCGTTTGGATCCGCATCTCCTCGTCTGCCTCGTTACTCAAGCATAACAGTCTGAAATGCCATGTCAGTGTGGAACAGAAGGCCATCTGCAAATTCTAGTTGTTCAGCTTTCAGCCTGGTTTCCATTGTTCATCATTCAACAAGTTCTCTCACTGAAAGCCAACTGATTACATTAACAAAATTACTTTAAATTCTCCTATCTTTTTTATATTGCCATGTATTATAAAGCGATTAAAGATGTATGATTTATTTTGATGAATATGATGGACAAGCCATGACTATCTGAGCCACATTTGTCCTCTGAAGTAAAGAGTTCACTGCAAAGGTTTAATGGGATGTCTATGAGGCTCTTTGAATTTAATGAGCCCATCAGTCTTAATTTGATGGATGGAAGCAACTAGGCTGCAGAATTGTTTTCTGTAGTTCTCTTGTTTTTGATTCATTATCAAAAGACAATGCAAAAATCATTAGTAAAAAATTAATAGCTATGGTATGTTATCTTATGTAGATATTGCCAGTAGTATAATTGCAAAGTACCTAAAACTTGTAAAACTTTCGTTTCTAAGGCAGAACAGGTTTATTTCACACCATCAGAATGTTGGTGAAATGTCTCTTTTTTATATAGACAAGAGATACAGAGTGTGAACTTGTGTAATTGTAATTTGTTTTGAGAATAATTGATAACAGTTTAAGAGATGTATTATTTTCTTCTCATCAACAACTGTTGATACATATCTAAATACAATTATAGTGACTGTTTCTTTTAATTATCTTTTTTTTATCAGTATAGACAGTGTGATTATTGAAGGAAAAAAACAAACATCAACATTTGAAAGATTAAAGGACTCAATAGGGTTTCATTCAATACCAGATATCTTGATGTCCTGTGGAGCTGAACTTTCCTTACTATACGTTTGTCAGTTACATTTTTTTCAGTCTCCTTGAGCATTCCAGGGAAACAAATGAAAAAATGAACTGATGATGATAACATTGACCTTTGGCTATGGACTAGTTCCTCCTTAATATCTGTCATAATCACAAGACACCCAAACACAACTTCTTTACATCCACCAACTACTTTGGAAATAAGCTCAAACAGGCCCAACTTCCAACTGATACTCTGCAAACATAGTCTAGCCACTCTGCAGAAATCCAATCCCTCTTTTGTTGCCAAGGTGTAAGTGCTAGTTGAAGACAGATCTGACATTTAGCTGGCTCATCACCTTGTGAGCGAGGGAAAACTTGTTCTGATTTCTGCCCTATCCCTATCTTGAGACAAATTAGGCTGTTTATCCAACATAGCCAAGTCTAAATACACATGTGGGAATTACATTTTAAAATACAGCATATATATATATATATATATATATATATATATATATATATATATATATAAACATGTCATAATTTATCAGTGTTTATGCAATGTTTAGATAGATAGATAGATAGATAGATAGATAGATAGGAGATGGATGGACTGATTGATTGATTAAATTAATTGAATGACTGATAGTTGGTGTCAATCTTTATTGGCTACCTATAAAATTACTAATAAAACCACACACACAGTGGTCCCAACCCTTTTCCTGGAGGCCCCCCAACCTTACACATTTTGCATATCTCCCTTATCTGACACACCCAGTTCAGGTCGTAGAATGTCTACAAACGAGCTAATGATTTGAATGAACAGTGTGTTTGATTAGGGAGATTTCCAAATTTAGTAGTCTTGGCGGGCCTCTAGGAACAGGGTTGGAAACCACTGACACAGAGTATGGGCATGCTTAGTCTGTGTCCATTGACATTTACTGCCATCAAAAACCCATTAAGGCAGTGCTGTCTGATAAGGAGTCTCAATGAGTAAACTTATAACTCTCTCATGCAGCAGACAGAGCACAGTGGCCATGGAGGGCATGCTAGTTGATCAAATGGTCTTTAAGTAATCAAAGTAACTCATTCCACAGTTCTTTCTTCTCTCTCACTTGTCAGGACTGCTCAAATCTCACTCATGACGAATTCCAATGTGGATCCCCATGTGATAGCTCATTTTCCCAAACAAAAGCCACTTCAGTCAAGAATGTGAGACAAGCAGCAAACTGTTTCTGTCTTTTTCTTACTTTTACTGTCTTTATTTTCTCTGGACATCCTCTTGGGGGAGACTGAAGTGACAGGTATTTTAAAAATACTTGTTGTATTCTAAGGCCAAGGGGATACAAAAGAAGCACAAACACATGTTTTATATGACATATTCTCTGAAATTGCTATTAGCAGTGACAACAAAGAGAAGTGCTTCTCTTTCTGTTTAGCTGTATATCGGTGATGACAGAAGACCAGAACTCAGAGAGCAGACACTTGATAAGCTTACGAGGACCAGACAGTATCTTTGCCAATCAGATAACAGACATTGTTTGAGAACACATGGCATCATAGTGCCAATGTAAGTTATTGCATGGGCATAAACTCATTCCACAAATGTCAAACCAATAACTAAAGGAGATCATGTTACCAAAAAAAAAGAAGGCTTAAACATGCATGTTAGATTATCTTCATTATAGAAGAGAACAAAATACATCTTTTTAAACAATTAGATCCTCTGACGGTTAGTGTGGGTGAAGGCAGCATATTAAACCATATACCTTCACATATAAAGCAATGGAGTCACTGTACAGCACTGGTACAGTGTAAAGTATATGAAACCCATTTTATATGTCTCCAATCTGATCACAGTTTGTTAGCACTTGTTAAGATTTTGTCATTGCTGTAAAAGGAAATTTGGTTCAGGATACAACAACTCTTCAAATGTCAGCCTTACTGCACAGGACGTAATTATTAGTTTGTAGAAACTAAACTGAACTCATGTTCACATTCACATTTTTATTAAAATATCAAATTTTGTTTAAAACACATCTTTAAAAAATTCCTTACTGCTTTAAGTAACAAAATTGTTTTTTAAGCTCAGTGCAAAACATATGAGGCATGGTGTCAGCGCAAAGTTTCAAACAAATAAAATAAAATTTTCTCAAGCAAAATTGGCTGAAAATAAAAATTATATCCTGCAAATAATTTAATGAAATCAAATAAAATGTAATTTGCATATGTCCAAAACTTAACGTGGTCCTGCAGAAATGGATTGGCCACCATAGGGATATCAGAATAGGATTAATGTACTCCAGAGAGTGATCATGTAAGATTTGTACAAGGCTAGTTAGAGGTTTGCAGAGGTTTATATTGGTCAAATGTTATATTTAGCCTTTTATGATATTTAAAGGGATAATTGACAAATATATATCAACTTGAATGTCAGCACATTTTCTCACCCTTGTGTTGACATTATTTCCTCTGTGAAACAATAAAAAGATGTTTAGCAGAATGTTAGTCTTAGTAACCATTCAAATGTATTCAGCCTGATTTCATGAACATTATGCAACCGTGGCAGTATTTTTGCAAAACAAAACTGCGTGCTTCATTACATGATCCGCTGCAGTTTCCCAGTGAAATGTCCAGCGAGGGCCACCAAAAGAGAGTGAAATGGTGTTTTAAACAGACAAGGTTTTTAAGGGGTTTTTGTAAGATTTTAATGAGTAAAACGTACCTCCCAAACTGAAATGAAAAACACATTTTCTGAAGATGTCATTTCGTGTTGCTTCTATGACACTAGCGTGCTTGGTTCGAATTGCGGTCTTCCGAGTCTAAAGTCCAACACTCTGTCAGGTGAGCTACTACACAAGCTAATCATGTTAGAATAAGTGTGTAAATGTAGGTGAATCTGCAATACAAGCGTTAAAATGTATCATTGTTGAAATGGTGTGTTTTACAGTGTAAAAGTGTTTCGATATCATAACATAGCAGTGTGTAAGTAATAGTTTAATATTTTTAAAAATAAGTGTTTATAAAGCTGTTTTATAATCAGCTGTTGTACTCATGATTTGTGTGAAAGTTGATAAAACACACAGTTGTAACTGTATTAATTTCACCAGGAAACTGTGGCAAAATGTGGCAAGTAAAGGTCAGTTTACAAAAATGTACTTACAGTAACGTTCATTCTATTTGACTATGTAGCTTTTATTGTATAATTTTTTTTCCATTAAATGAAAGTAAATGGTGACTGAAGCTAACATTCTGCCTAACATCTCATTTTCTGAAGAGAAAGTTGTGTGGATTTGGAACAATATGAAGGTGATTAAATGATGCCAGAAGTTTCACATTGAGGTGAACAATACCTGTCAGAACCATTTAATTTAAGCATTTCAAGTGATTATTACACACTCTTAAAACTTTATTTAGCTAACTACTACTTTCAATACATCTTTGTGGATAAATGTAATACTTGCGAGTGAGAAAAGAGAATCATACAGGGCAACATTGATATAAAAAGGACAGTTTCTTTTACCATGGTCACTTATTGGCTTCACACACCTACATATATAGGTTTAAATCTTGTGATTGTTTTGATGAGAAATGACTTGGGAATAAATGGTTTGAAGAAATCATCCAAAATAAATCCTGACTGATTAGACCATTTGTTATTCATGCTATAATGGCTAGCAGGCCAAATTGGCAACAAACTCGAGATGAATTTGAAACTACTGCTGCTTACTGCGTACTGGCTATGTTCTTATCTTCACCAATCTAGCCTACCAGGCACACCAATTTACATTTCAAAGACTAAACATAGACATTTAGAGCAGACCAAGACTATCAGAGCCATAATCTAATGCTCTGAGTACATTGTTTTATTTTTGGCACCCTGAATCCTTCATATATCCCTATAAACAGAGAATATGCGGTAAAAACTCAGATCGGGCAGAGACGGTCTGATTTTTCAAGAGAGTTTCCCATGACCAGGTGGCGTCTCAATTGGTACTCAATGATGGCGAGTGTATTCAGTACAATCAGTGCCATCATGTGCTCCTGGGGTTTATCTACCAGATAGGGATTTTGCAGTCGCCTTCTCTGCTTATGTGACTAAGGGAATAAAGCTTCATTTCAGGTGAAGTTGGCTGACAAAGAATGATGGTGGGTGAATTTATCTGAACCTCAACATAGACTTGCTCACACCTAAACAAGCATACACATTCACATTGTCCCTTTGTGTGTGAGATAAAGAATTATCATGGTGTGTGTGTAAACAATAGGGCTTGAGTGCAGTGTGTATTTGTATTTCTGCACAGATTGTGTTATGGATGACTGCTTGTCACAGACATAACAGAAACTTCTTGTTAGTAGTTTGCACTACAAACTTTCTCAGTCTAAAACTCATATCCAGTGTGTGTCTTTAAACACTGCATAATTTGGGATTAAACGATGAATTATTAAGAGGATTGTAAAAAATAAAACATTAAATGTGTGGTGCCTAATGCAAAACGGAAAATAGCTTGAAATGCAGCCACATCAAAAAATATCTGTTTAGAATTAAAATATATACTGTATATTTTTCACTGCAGTATTTGATACAATATCAAAGAATTAAGTGCATGTTTTTTTGTTTGGTTTTTTGTAATCAGGTACTATGTGGAATTGCAGCCCCATCAAAAGCATTTTGAATTGCAATCTGGCACAGGGCAGTTTTTTTTATAGCCTCTACATGGATATTGTTTTTCAGAATTTTTAATTACATAGTTGGTTATTTAGAAACCATAAATACATCTGGTAAGAAGGCGCACGGTTTTACCTGTGATTGCCATGCTGTTACTAATACCACACATATGCTATGCAAGAACTGTGATAAATAATCACATGGGCTGGAGAATTTTACAAGAGCTTTAATGCCTGAACACCCATAAATTAAGGATGTAGCTATGAGTTTTTCCTCTGTAAGTATGTTCAGTTCTAAATTAACTTAATTTAATAATTAAGATCCTGATGAAAGTGAAATATCAGATAAGAAGTCCTACTGTCATAGCCTTACATAGATAACAGTTTACAGATTTTATTGTTGTTGATTTCATTAAATTCACATCTGCCTCCCAATCCGATTATGCAGTATTAATATTGATAACTGCATTTGCAGTTCAATAATATCACTATATACAATATTGTCAACTTTTTATAGTAAAAGATAACTTTTTTAATTACTTCACTACCAAAGCATTTCAAAACTGTAAAAAAAAAAAAAAAATCTGTCAATAATTTCAATGTTTTATTTTTAAAGAATTGTATTTTTGCACAAGCAGATTATGTTCCACTGTATTATCCAATGGCTAACAATGACTGCTTGTAGATACCACCATGCACATCAGGACGCAAAACACAGCATGATAAGCTTATTGCACTAGGTGATTATTTGGCTTTGCGCGCCCTCTTGTGGGGAAATCAAGTAACACTTTAGGGTTTTATTTATGGTTGCTAAGCAAGTCAAGTCAGTCAGTCAAGTGGTTTTTATTGTCGTTTCAACCATATACAGTTAGTACAGTACACAGCGAAACGAGACAACGTTCATCCAGGACCATGGTGTTAAATAAAAACAACATAGGACAAAAACAGGACCACATGAGACTACACAACTAAATAAAATACCTATATAAAATTGTTCAATGTTAACCAAAGCATGATTCAGTGCATCTGTTCTAACTGTATTTGCTTGATGAGAAAATAAACCGTTTTCTGTAACAGGTAGAGGACTCACCTGATTTGGTTAAAAATGCTGAGTTGTTGTTCTATATTTTAGCATATTCTGTTTTCCTAATAAGGAGGCACTGTTCCTGTTTTTCATGTTTTTTTTTTTCTTATATATAATAATAGCTACATTACTCAAAAAAAAATGTGTTTGCATTTAGAAGGTATGATAAAAGTCTTCAAGAACATATTGCTTTTCTCATGACTTTATTTAGATATGCGATCTTCAAGCAATCAAAAAGTAACTAAAAGTAATCTGATTACATTATTTTCTTGTTGAGGTAATGGGATAAAGTTACTGATTAATTTTTTTACTAAAGAATCAGTATTTGTTATGGATTATGTTTTAAAAGTAACATTCCCAACCCTGAAGGCAGCATAAAAGTGTTCCAAATGACTCCAGTGGTTATATCCATGTCTTCAGTAGCGAAACAGATCAATATTTAAGTCCTTTTTTTAATCAGTCTCCCCTTTCACATTCTCCTGTTTTTGGAGATTTGCATTCTTTGTACATATCACCACCTACTGGGCAGGGAGGAGAATTTATTATAATAAAGGAATTAAATATTGTTCCTTTATTATATTGCTTCTGAAGATGTAGGTTTAACCACTGGAGTCTTATTGATTACAATAATGTACAGTATCACATACAACTGTACCTGATGCATAAGAAACATGGTATCAAATGCTCCTTATAGAGTTTTGTTAGCTATTATTCATTCAGACAGTTTAATTCAGTAAAATAAACAATACAAACAGACAGACATAAAGTATATTTATATTTTTAAATGTATAGTTTTGTTTGCATGCATGTGTGTGCATGTCACAGGATGCCTCGTACCAGGACAAACAAGAGAAGAGTTCTTACTGATATGAAGGAACTGCTAAGCATTAGAAATATTTGAAAACAATTAGAGTATAAAAATTTCACTTCTGTTTTTAAACTGTAGGCTTAATACCTAACTTAGCACATTACTACTACTGAGTGTACTAACTGTTCCTGGGTAGGTTTACAAGGTTTACAGTTGTAGCACATGCAGTCCTTGACATCCTAGTCATAATCGTATTTCAGAATTTTAATTTTTTTTTTAATAGGTATGTCCCGATACCATTTTTTTTTTTTTAATGAATACGAGTACCAATTCTTCATTTTTGGTACTCACCATTATGAGTCTGATACCTGTTTTTTTGTTTTCTTTTTTTCTAAATTCCATATCAACAGTTTATTTCAATTTTATCATCAAAATGGTGTTTAAATAAATAAGTTAATTAAAACTTTAATCAAATGAAAATATAACAATTAATTTTCAACATAATATTGTATTATTTTCTATTAAATGAAGAACTTATATACAGAATCTCACAATACAATCCAAAATACAACATTGGGAGTCATATTTTGTCAAATTAAGTGCTACATACCAGAGCATCACAGATTTTAGATACTGCTTAAGTATTACACAATTACTATTGACCAGAGGCGCCACTGTACCACTTTTACTGGGGCACGTGCCATAGTATAAATCTACTGTGCCCCAGTAAAATCTCAAGTTTGAGTTTTAACAATTTATTTTAGTTGTCAGTGCATTCCAACCCAATCAACGCTTGTAAAAGCAACCCATTTTAACCGAAAACACAAAACATCTGATGCGTGCGTGCAGAAATCCATGTCCGTGAGATAAAATGGCTAGGTTACTATTGTAACCCCTGTTCCCTGATGGAGGGAACGAGATGTTGTGTTAAATGAAGTGACACTACGGGTCTTTCTTGAAAGCCTCAGTTACCTCTGAACTTGAGAAATGGCCAATGAGAAATTGTCAGACAGAATTTGCATCTCCCTCCGCGGACATACAGGTATAAAAGGAGGGAATCGTGCATCTGTCCATTCAGGTTTTGCACTGAGAAGATGAGAATGAGGTTCGGCCATTACATTGGCTTGGTACAGTATCGTGGCCGGGGGGACACAACATCTCTTTCCCTCCATCAGGGAATGGGGGTTACAAAAGTAACCTAGACGTTCCCCGTCTGTCGCTCACTTGGCGTTGTGTGGAATGAAGCTACACTAGGGGTCCCTATTCAATCACACCATGCACTGAACCGTGTAAGTGAACTGCTGACGGAAGTGTAGGCAGGCAGTTGTGTGCCAAAGCAGCAGGTTGGTTGGGGGGGGCAACAAACGTGCCAAGCATGGGAGCAGGCCGAACCTTTTCGCTCTCTATGTTTCTTGCATAGAGTTAAAGCGGCTGGGGCCATTAAACGATATAAAATGCATTGGGGAAGGCATTCTTTTCCAACTCCTATTCTTTCAGGGGGAAAAGACCCTGCGGAGACCACATCCTGCCCAGGTTGGGGGGAGGTTAAATGTGGTGAATACGTCACATGGGATTTCAGGAAGTGGCGGAGTGGTAGATCCTCCCTAGCGAGGGAGCAGTTGCTACAAACACAGCAACCGGAGGGCAGAGGGGACTGCCCAAGGGAGACGCGGGTCCGCCGGCAGGGGGACCGTACCGTGTAAAATACACACAGGGGGATTATTCTGTGATGGCCAAACCCTGTGGAGCACCTATTCCAGTACAGAGTAGTTAATACCCGTAGTGGGTCTTGTCGGGAATTCCTCCACGAATTCACAGACCAGAGGGCTAGGGAGGAAAGACATACAGGGAGTGCGAGCCTAGTGGACTCTCCTAGGAGAAAGAGCACACGTGATCGCCTCAGTGGAGGGGAAGGGCGCTATGTGGAAGCGGAACACCCAGTCAGCCGTTCCGCATTACCGAGTTCTACGTGCTCGGACCTGAGAAAATTTGGGACGAAACCGACCCAACCCTGAGATTGTAGAATCTCGTAAAGTATTGGGTGTTGCCCAGCCCGCCACTCTGCAGATGTCTGCTAGGGAGGTGCCAATGGCCAGTGCCCACGAGAACACCACACTGCTCTTAGAGTGTGCTTTAACCCGCAAGGTGGCGGACACGGCCTGGGTCTGATAGGCCAGCCATGGCGTTGAAGACCCAGTGGGCAAACTCTGTTGGAGACAGCGCCCCTTTCCGCTGTCTGCTACAGCAAACAAAGAGCTGCTCATAACATCTAAAGCGCTGCGTGAAGTCTACATAGGTATGAAAAGCACGCACTAGACACAGCAATGATAAGGCTGGGTCTGCCTCCTCCTGGGGCAGCTTCACTTGCAGGTTCACTACCTCTGAGGGAGAAAGTAAGGAAGCTTGGGCACGTAGCCCGGTTGAGGTCTTAGGATGAAGTGAGCATCTGCTGGACGGGACTCCAGGCAATTGTCGCTGACAGAGAACGCTCGCAGGTTCCCAACCCTCTTGATGGAATCGATCGAAATCAGGAGGGCCGTCTTCAAGGAGAGGGCTCTAAGCTCGAGTAACTCTAGCGGCTCGAAGAGGGGTCTCTGAAGGCCCAAAAGTACCACAGAGAGATCCCATGAGGGGACCAGGCATGGCCTGGGAGGGTTCAGCCTCCGGGCACCTCTAAGGAACCTGATGATCAGGTCGTGCTTCCCTAAAGACTTGCCATCCACTGAATTGTGGTGAGCCGACATGGTGGCTACATAGAACTTCAAGGTGGAGGGGGACAGCCCCGTCCCTGAGAAAGAAGGTCCCTTCTCAGGTGAATCTGCCAGGGAGGAGCTGTCGCAAGCAGCGTAAGATTCGAGAACCAAGTCTGAGTGGGCCAATAGGGGGCCACTAGGGTGACTTGTTCCTTGTACTCCCTGGCTTTGCACAGCTCCTGTGCAAGTAGGCTCACTGGGGGAAATGCTCATTTGTGCAGCGAGAAATTTATGGCTTTCTAAAACTTCTGTGTACAAATTCAAAGGCTGTGTATTGGATCAATACAAGTAAACATCATATTATGCATCTACGCATTACTTTATGGAGAGTTTACAACCTACTAGTTAAGTCTTGCCTCAAGAACAGGTGATGCAACCAAAATAAACACGACTTCTTTAAGTTGTAAGCCCTTAGTGTGAAATTTACATCCTAACTTACGTGAGAACTTACGCACAGCTGGTGCAACCCTACCCTGGTGTCGGCACCCAAGTCAGAATTGAGGTAGGCTATGAAAACATGATGAAACTAAAGTATGTTTTTAAATAATACAGATGATCTTATTTTGACTTAAACATTATTTGCTCCTGTAGATGGACATCAGAAAAGTCTTTGGACGAAGTAGAGACAGGAAAGCAGAAAGGAGAGATGACTTTGAGGAAGGTAAGACTTGATAAACAAACTACATCCTCAGCTGTCAGAATCAGGTTTCAGACATCAGATGAAAAAGCATAAATTCTCAGGAAATAAAAAAAAAAATTGTGTTCTGTAGTACTGTCTTAGATTGTGCATGATAACAATGAATCAATATTTTGGATATGAAATTAATAATATAACTTGCTAGCGCTAGTTTAAAACACTACATAAACAGTTTGCAGGAACTATGGCTGCTGTGTGCCAATTACCTAGCGATTAAAAAGGTTGTTTTGAGTTGTTGTTGCAAGTAAACTTAATGAGTTTCAAATGTCAGTTTAAACTTACACCAATTATGTTAGCTAGCTAGTCATTAATTTAGAAACGACACCTCTGCATTTATAAAGTTAGAGATAGCTCAACTAGTTTCGCAAGCTAGCAACAAACTCAGCCAGATTAGCTACCAACTCTGCCTAGCGACCAACTCTCTGCTCATTCTGAGACCTTTTTGTCTAAAGCTGTTTCGTCTGAGGCAGTTTTCCTTACGTTGGATAATGTAATTTTTCTGATCTGTAATGTGTAATATAGAAGAATGCAGATGTGCAAGAAAGTTTTCTCTGGTTTTGTTATTTGCATATACAGTGTATGTATTTAATGCCGTAAAACATGTTAAGAATGTTCATGTAGAGTATGCTGAAGATACTTAAATATTTTCATAAAGATGAATATCTCTACATGTTTATCTTTCCCAGTACTTGTTGCAGTGTAGGAATAGTGGGTTAAGCAAGGGAACTTTGTATAGTGCATTGTGCTGCACACTTCTTGCATGCAGCAGGCCTTCAAGAAAGAAAAAAAAGTGATATGAGTAATGGGGGGCCAGTGCCCCAGTAGAGCTTTATGTCTAGCAACGCCCCTGCTACTGACTTATTAGTAGTAGTAGTAGTAGTGATATTACAGTGAATATTACATAACTTTACATTAGTGATATATTTCTGTCACAGCTTTTATTTTGAAGTGTTTGTGTTGTTTGTGTCGTTATGACAGCAGATTCCCACTCTGGAAAAGCCAGTCGCTACGTGTCTCAAAGTGATTATTAAACTGCAAAAGGCTGCTATTTAATTAAATAATTACGTACTCTGTATGTGTCTCATACTGCAATGTGAATTTGCACTCTGTTTACTGTCATCTGCAACAAACAGAGTGTGTGTGATGCTCATGATGGTGTTTTCTCTGTATGAGCCGAGAAGCTTTAAAAGTTATGAGCAGTCGGCATCAGCACAACACAGTCTCCACACATAAGCGCTCACATTTGAATTACATGCAAACTATAAATTTCTCATTAAACGCAGCTTCTGTGGTTAAATAATGATTTTTTTTTGCAACAAAACATGATTTTAATTTGTCGGCTGAATGTTTACGTAATGACATTCGTACATCAGATGGTATCGTTTTTGGTATTGGAGCATTTTAGGAGTACCAGTACATGAGCGCGATATCGGGACATCCCTAATTTTTATTTTGCATTCAGATTGGCATAGTGGATTGCTTCCTGATTTGCACTTATAATATCCCAGAATACATTTAACCATCATCTGCACAATATATTTTGGGTAAGCTGTAATAAAAATTTACCGTAGTAAGAATATTTTCTTACTTTTTAAATTTGAATGATAGTTTGGCATATGGTTACCACTGTAAATATTTACAAGGGAAGCATATCTACCTTAAGCACACCTTCTGTAAATCATCCTAATCAGCTCTTTTGAAAAAAAAAAAATTCAGCTTGTCTCAGTTTGCAGCGACAGAAGACTAAACTTTCCATGGCAGAACTCAGAAATCACAAAATACATGGACGCTGTGTGACGAAGCAGGCAGAGAATGAGGATATAAGTGCAGCTGTTTATTTAACAAACATAAAGAAAACTCAGAACAGGGCCGGACTGGGACACAATTTCAGGCCGGGAAATCCTACACCCATACAGGCCATCCTATGGACCCAAATAAAATTTAGAAACACGGACAACCTTGTTTCCCCCCCCCCTAAATTACATTTATTTCACAGTATGATCATAACATAAAAACATAAACAACCAACCTAGAAGTAAAGCAGTCCTAATATCAAATGGGTCTGCACATAACATCCTGTGAACTGCAATTACAACTGCAATAAATAATGTTATGAGATTGATGTTTTAAATAAATGTTTGAATATTAAAAAAATGCAATACTTAAACATTAAACTAAACCACCAATAGGTGGCGGCAAGTGACAGTCTTAATTAGGGAGTCATTCATACAAAAGATTCGTTCAAAACGCTGAATCATTCAGTAACAAAACACTGTGCTGCTGTAGCTTTCCTTTGGAACTATTTTAGTCGGTGAAATAGAACAAAAACAGTTAATATGGTTTGTGTCTAAAATTTAAGCAACTTAATAAATATTAACTACGCTACTTGTTTATTGAACTATTGAATAAATTCAATGTAACATTTTCAATCGTGATAATATTCAGCAAAACAGCTCCCTTAGTTGTGTTATGTTAAACTAAATCATATGTTATAAAAAAAAAACAATTAGAATTTTTACCTCAGTGCATTTCTTCTGTGAGTTTTCTGTGTGCACTCATTTGTTTTGAATTCATTCAATTAATCATTTTATTGAATGGCAAATTCAAAAATGATCACTGGTAAAGGTAGTAATATAAAATAATAATAATTAAAAAAAAAAAAAAAAAAAAATTTAAACCACTGGCTGGCAGCAAGCCAACTTAGTCGCCAGGCCAGCGGGAATTGTCCCAGTGCTCCCAATGGCCAGTCCGGGCCTGACTCAGAACAAAGAAGAACACGGGAAACCTGGCACAGCGCATACCAAAACATGCAAGAACTAACAAAGCAAACAAGAAAACTAAGGGCTTAAATACACAAAAGGAACAAACAAGGGAATGAGGAACACCTGGGGAAACAATTAGGGAATGAGAAATAATCAGGGGAGAACCAATCATAAAATGAAACTACAAAGTACTACAAAAACCAAACAGGAAACAGGAACTAAATTAAACTTCAACATAAAAGCACAAAAACAAAAGACAACAGAGAACATGACACGCTGCCTGGTGCTTGAAGGAGCAGACAAAGAAATCTTGGGTGACAGTTTGGGTCATATTTCCCAGATGCCATATAACATTAGTGTCAAACAAGCCTGGATAGGATCTGTGTACGTTCAACTGGCCATTCCTTGTTGTCGGAAATAAAAATACTATATGCGCATGTACAATTTTTTCAGAGAAATGTGCACTACTACATCAAAGGTAAAGTGAAGTTAAAGATGTGTCTTTAAACCTAGTGAGCTGCCTTGCTAGCTTTTTTGCTGTCTAGATAGGCAGTTCACAAAGTTTTTTTTTTAAAAAGACAGGGTGTTTAGAATTTCAATTGTGTATCTGGAGATATGTAAAAGTGGGTCAAATGAGCACCATTCATCACTATGAATATGACTGCAACTGTCCAGCCAAACCTCCGAAGAGATTAGTTCATATTTAATCGATCTTAGATAATGTCATATTATACAGAAAGGATGATTCACGCAGCTTGTTTTGCAAATGTTCCTTTTTCACAAGTAAAATCCATAACTGTGACCATAATTCACTGGGTGTTTATGAGAAGATTTCATACATAATGTATCGGACTCTCGGGTCAAGATTTATAACATATTTTCCCAAAAGATATATTCAAGGTCGCCGACCTTTTTATGGTGGTACGGTAATATGTTTGTTGCTTCTATCTTAGAGAAAATGCATTGCATTTCTTTCTACCTTATGTACTGAATTTCTGTAAAAATGATGACCTAATATGTAAGGAATAATTGACGACGGGCCGTTGAATTATTAGAAAAATAATGCACACCCGGGGTGGTAATGCGGTCACGACGCGAAGCGGAGTCATTATGACATATAAGTCATTATGATGTATGAATGGGAAGATGTCCTAAAGACGACAAGCTAAATGCACAATGAAAATATGTTTTAAAGTTCTTCAGTAAATGTTAGTGTACAAAAAAGAGATCAACACTCATTGTGTGCTTTGACATGTAATTTGAGAAACTGTTTCAAGATATTTTAAAACCTAAAATGAATTACTAGTGAAGAGCTATACATTTCATGTTAGTAATAGTTGTTATGAAGGCAGACGAGGGGTGAGGATCAAATGAAATGTCCATGAGGGGAAAACAAAAACATCCAAAGATCTACACAGGCTGGAGAAACATCAACGGAGGGCAAAGGTAACATTACATATGAACAAACAAATCCAAACATCTACATTCAACGACCGACAGGGATTGAACAAACAACGGGGCTTAAGTACACAGGGAGAGTGATGATCAAACGAGACACAGGTGAGAACAATGAATGACAGGCAATAACGAGGGCAGGGAATTATGGGACGTGTAGTTTACAACAGTTGACAAGTGAAACACGGGGCAGACAACAGGGGATCGTGACAGTAGTGCATTTACAGAAATTATTATTATTTTTTTTTTTTTTGTCTGTCTGCCTTCTCATTTACAGTAAGAGTGATTTTTCTCTTCCAGATTGAACTACAAATGTTCCAATTGAGGTGTGTATGCCAAAAAATATCATGCTGCATGGACTTATGCATAGCATTTGGTCAGAAAGGGAAAAAAAATCACAGAGAATCTAGAGATTCTGGTCACTGGAGATAATTTCCAATTAAAAGGCTTCTCTCTGTCTTTAATCAGATACATAGCCAAATGTTAAATTCAATTATGACCTTAAAATAATCCTTATCTGAGTCATCAAAACTTCTTTCTACCCTTACAAATCACAAATAATTGGTGAGCTTATTAGTGTACATTAGGCATTGTATGAAGTATTTAGCTGAGACAAGCCTTTATTGGAATTAAATGTTCCTAATTGATCCTTTTACCCATAGGTCCCTTTTCCAAGTATTCTTCTCCATGCTTAAAGACTGTTGTTTTGAAACCATTACTGCAATAACCAATCCCAACTCTTCATTTGAGCTTGATATCACAATGCTAAACACTATCCAGGTAATGCCACATTAAATTAGGTTATATTCTTATTTTTATTTTTTTCAGCAAAGTTATCACAAGTTTTTCATCATTTACATTAAGCTAATCAAGCATTGAAAAGTCCTCTCAGCATCAAGGAGGTCTTAACATTTACTGTGAATAGTCACATCAACCTCAATCAATTTCTCAGCAAAGGGTAGAAGGAAGGGCTGTCTATACCTAGAGTCAGGACCAATATGCTGTATCTGACAAGGAAATGTATTTTACTGCAACATCAAGACATTCAATAAGGTCTTAAAAAGTTAATTATAATTCTGCCCAGTTGTGATTCATTCTAATCCTTTGATCAGGAAAAAGAAAAGTTATCTTACCACTTGCTGGCACCATAGTCACTGGATTTGATGTGATTTATTGAATTCTGTAGTTGTGAAGCAGTGTCACCACCTTTTTTGATCCACACTGGCCAACACTGCAACTATACTTCATTGAACACAGTCATCAACAAACTTTTCTTGCTCTTGTTTTCCTCTGCACGAATTTATATTTTAAGTCTATCAAATTACAAAGAAGAACAGCAGGATGAAAAATTGCTTGTAGCAAGTCAAGTCAAGTCAATTTTATTTGTATAGCACCTTTCACAACACACATCGTTTCAAAGCAGCTTTACAGAATATCAGCATTAACAGACGATAAAACTGTAATGTCTATAAAGTCGATGAATCATCATTGTGTAATTTAGATAAAATACGACTATTAATAGTGTTTAAGAATAATTAAATGATAATTGTATTAATAACCCCAGTGAGCAAGCTGTAGGCGACTGTGGCAAGGAACACAAAACTCCATAAGATGTAGATTAATGGAGAAAAATAAACTTGGGAGAAACCAGACTCACTGTGGAAATGTAAATATTAATTATGTATATGTAAAATCATGGTTTAAAATTATTAAACATCGATTGTGTTTGAACTGTAAGATTAATGACCAAAGTCTTTGAAGTCCATCTTGATTAATTGCAGAAGTTCACATAGATGCAATTGTCCTTGTTAATTGGCTGATGAAGCTTTTGTTGGCAATAGTTAGTCTAAGCATTCCATTTCAAGATCGTAGTCCATCAATAGACCGAGGTGATGCAGGTGGAGTTGGCATAATTTCATCCTCAGAAGTCCATCATAATAGACTGAAGTGATGTTTGGCTGACACCGGCTGCATTTAGTCATCATCATTCTGCAACATGTAACAGTGGAGTCCAACATGAAGCAGGAGTGGTGCTGGATCCAGCCGGTTCTGGTGACCTCAGGATAGGAGTCCCGAGGTTGAGACAGGGAAACAAATAAAAAGATGTAAGCATTCAATTTATTGCAGAGTTAGACATCATGCTCAATGTTTCTGGTTTCTGGTTCCGGCAGACCCAAATAAAGCAGCCTAATTGTGGGTTGGAGGATAAATTAGGTGTATGCCTGCTAAATAGATGAGTCTTTAGTCTAGACCTAAACTGAGAGAGTGTGTCTGCATCTCGAACAGTGTTTGGGAGACTATTCCATAGTTTAGGTGCCAAATATGAAAAGGATCTTCCTCCTTAAGTGGATTTTGATATTCTAGGAACTATTAACAGGCCAGAATTTTGCGATCTTAATGAACGTGTTGGAATATAGCGTGGTAGAAGATCACTTAAGTACTGCGGAGCTAGACCATTCAAAGCTTTGTACGTAGTTAACAGAATTTTAAAATTAATACGGAATTTAACAGGTAGCCAATGTAGCGATGATAAAATGGGGCTAATATGATCATATTTCTTGGTTCTCTTTAGCACTCTGGCTGCTGCATTTTGAACCAATCGAAGTTTATTTATTGATCTTGCTGGACATCCTCCAAGTAATGCATTACAATAATCTAGTCTTGAGGTCATGAAAGCATGAATTAGTTTTTCGGCATCAGCAACCGAGAGCATATGCCTTAATTTAGCAATATTTCTTAGGTGGAAGAATGCTGTTCTACAAACATTTGAAATTTGATTTTCAAAGGACAGATTGGTTATCAAATATAACACCTAAGTTCTTCGCTGTTGAAGATGATGTAACAGTACATCCATCTAGAGTCAAATTATATTGTAGTGGCTTATTTTTAGAGTTTTTTGATCCAATAATTAGAACCTCTGTTTTGTCAGAATTGAGTAGAAGGAAATTTCTAGCCATCCAATCTTTTATTTCATTGATACACTCTGCTAATTTTGAGAATTGTGAAATCTCATCAGGTTTTGAAGAAATATAAAGTTGTGTATCGTCAGCATAGCAGTGGAAACTTATTCCACGATTCCTGATAATATCTCCCAGGAGAAGCATATACATGGAGAAAAGCAGAGGCCCTAAAACTGATCGCTGTGGCACTCCATATTTTACTTTTGTTTGGTTTGACAGTTCCTCATTTACATAGACAAAGTGGTAGCGGTCTGCTAAATATGACCTAAACCATGCTAATGCAACTCCACAAATTCCAACATAATTCTCCAGCCTATTCAAGAGAATGTCATGATCTATCGTGTCGAATGCAGCACTAAGATCTAAAAGCACTAGAAGAGAATTGCAGCCGCGATCAGATCATAAGAGCAAGTCATTTGTAACTCTGATAAGTGCAGTCTCTGTACTGTGATGAGGCCTAAATCCTGATTGAAATTCTTCATATATACTATTTCTCTGTAGAAATGAACATATTTGGGAGGATATTACCTTTTCTAGTATTTTTGACATAAACGGGAGATTTGAAATCGGTCTATAATTAGCAAGTTCTCCAGGATCAAGTTGTGGCTTCTTCATAAGCGGTTTGATAATTGCCATTTTAAAGTTTCTTGGGACATGTCCTAAGCATAGCGAGGAGTTAATGATATTAAGAATAGGTTCTGATATTACAGAAGATACCTCTTTTAAGAGCTTAGTTGGTATAGGATCTAACAAACAAGTTGTGGCTTTTGATGTTTCGATAAGTTTTGTTAGCTCTTCATGACCTATGATAGCGAAGGATTGAAGTTGCACATGAGGAAAATTATTAGACACTGTTTTCTGAGGTGCTATGACAGATGATTGCATAATTCCATTTTATTTCTGATTATTTCAATTTTATCTGTAAAGAAATTCATGAAGTCATTACTCTTGAGCTGTGACGTAATATCTGGTTCAGTTGAGGCTTTATTCCTAACCAATTTAGCCACAGTACTGATAAACATCTAGGATTGTTGTGGTTAGTAGCAGGGGAACAAAGTCCAACAGGGCAGATATTTTGAAGTAACAAATCACTTAGCGATAAAATCACACATTAAATTGACATATTGTTTCCATGTACCCTGAAATTAACCCCATTCTGCTGAATTAATGACATACATTCCTGTTGACTGTATTATATTTTTTTTTAAAAATTACCCAGTGATTCTATATATATATATATATATATATATATATATATATATATATATATATATATATATATATATATATATTTGCAAAACTTGTTATACATGCCTCCAGGTTCAATTCCCTGCAGCGTCCAGGTGAAATTAACACTCTACATGCTACAACAACTGTGTTTTATTCACTTTTAATCAAATCATGACTTTAATGGCTGATTGTGACTTTATTAATACTTATTTTTCACTCTATTACTCAGGCCCTGCTATTTTATGATATCCACAAATTTTTACTCTAATGCATACTTAATGTTTGTATTACAGACCTAATGTTTATATATATATATATATATATATATATATATATATATATATATATATATATATATATATATATATATATATATAAAACATAAAATGTTTAGGTCACTGTGTCAAGTTAAATATAGTTTAATACTCAATCTTTAAACACATCTTGAGATCCCTTAGTTCGCATTTGTACTCCTTCAAGTATTTTGAACGCAAGAACGTAACACATGTTTGTGTTGTGGGTTGTATGTATAAACTGTATAAACTGTGCGTTGCTCATAAAGCTGAAATTGAAGTAAACAGGTGGTACTACAAGCTTGCATTTCTCAGGAATCTTCCTTATTATGGTCAGGGGCAGTGCGATTAACGCGTTATTTTTTTGTAAAATGAATCGCACTGAATTAACGCTTTAAATCAACAGCCCTAATATACATGTATATATAGACATATATATATGTATAATAGACGTGTCATAGTAAAACCATGGTATGTTTAATGTACCTTGGGGTAACCTGTTTCATGGTGTGAAGGTTTGGTGAGAAAGTGCGAGCGCGAGGACTCGTGGCGATCAACTGTCTGTATAACATTACATATAAACTGCAAGTAAGGTTGTCCAGTGGAGTTTCTGTTGCCCCCCCTAGGGAGTTGGTGCCCTACGCAGACTGCGTAATGTGCGTATAGGGAGTGGCGGTACTGTGGTAGCCTATTGGTATTTTTCTGAAAGTAATTAGTCTAATAGCTTATTAGTTTCAACAAAATTAAACTGGCTTTGGCTGAATCAGACAGCTCCTTCAGTTTATATCAATATTCTATAAAAGACAAATGTAATTTGTATCACTGAAAGTGAAGCGACCGCTCCCATTTTAATTAATAAATCTGTCTACACTTGTGGTATGAGATGTCGGAAATGCTGTAGCAATCAAGTATTATTCTTTTGATGAACTTACAGCACAATACATGGAGTGGACTTTTTATCTGACCTGTTACTCGTCTGAGGTAACAGCACTTTGATGCTCCAGGGAAAATTCAAAACAGCCTTTTTTGCTTTCTTGAAGGGCACGGCTGCCACTCGAAAGCTCATTCAAAACGAAAGTGATAAAATTAACATTTTCTTTGAGGACCCTTTCATAAGTCAGTTAGCAAAGGGTACATTCAGTAATGCCATGTTTCCTTCAGAGTAACTACTTCAAGGGATCTGCAGTTCAGAGTGAGCATAGGGAGGATCACTTGCGATTGGAATCCGCCCCCGATCGCACGCTTTAAAAGGTACCTCCGCAAATTTTGTTTAATACGCCCGCAGTTTACAAAGGAATCTCATAATAACACATTACTATTATTGTAAGATTATGATGATATTTTAATTTTGTTTTCTTTAACTGTTTTAATTAAATTATTAAAATGTCTCCCCTTTTTCTGGACAACCAAAAGGGCACCTTTAGATTTGTGAAAAAAGGCTTGCGCCCCTGCTGCCCCCGTTCTGTGCATGTCAGGGCAATGTAATAAGGGGCTGTGATCTGAGATGAGACTCGATCCACTCTGAGTGAATGAGTCATTAATGAGGTGATTGGGAACAGGTGTGGCTGATTAGAGTGTGAGTGAGTAGGCTGACAGCTGGAGATGGGGAGACCAATGAGGGATTGACAGAGGGTGCGTCTCAATCAGCTCCCTAGTTCAGTAGTCAGGGCACTGATCAGGGAGTCGGACATTTTTAGCGCTGTCTCAATTGCAAAATCGTTTCAGTGCACTCATAATTACCATGAAAGTGAAATAATCTTTTAAATATTTAAGCTGTTAAAGAAGGTTTAAAATACACTCCTATATAGGATGGCCAACCTATAAGATGGGGTAAGACGCCCCCCTTAAGAACAATGATAATTAACTTTTTAATTGTAACATATTTAGATAAACTTTTTGCATGTACAGGGTGATGATGCATCGTGCAACATATTATCAAGGGGAAAAAATGCTAATTTGGTTGTCATAGCACAAATTAAAAAATTATGAAAAGGGGCCATCTTAACACTACTGGGGCAAAATACCCCGGAGGGAGTCTAACCCCATCTTACCCTATTTTTTAATGTTTTTATTTATGCCATTTATCTGTTATAATAACACTGTCCATTTTAATATCTTCAAGGAAAATTTATGATAGTGTCATTAGGCTTGCTCGAGATGCCAAACGCCTGCCAAAAGTAGACGAGAGTAGACGCTGTCAGCGTAGGAGTGAAATACGTGCTGTCAAGTAGGACAATTCTCACTTCTCAGGGCAGATCAGACATAACAGGATTCACATTCATGCGTTGTTACTGATAAAGTGGAAATAATGTAAATTATGTTGCTTTAAAATGAAAATAAATATAATGGAAAAAGACACTCAATGTATCAGTTATTTAATTTCCCTCATAAGATGTGTCTTTCCATCCATTTTTAGTTTAATAAAGACACGTATTTTAGATTTTTTTGAAATATGATAACAATTACATATCCCATACAGGGATTGCACTGTTAGAGTGGGAATATTCACATTTAATTTATACACATAAAACATGATATTATTAAAAAAATCTAACATTTTAGAAGAGAACAAATCATCATGGTTGTTTAAGCCAATGCGCATTAAGCTTTTTCATCAGCAAGTTGTTTCCCATAATGCTTAAAGTCAGTCGGGGGAGGGCAACTGTACCCAGCTGCGCTGCCTGGCATGGCTGCCTCGCCGTTGCGAGGGTTTTTCAGCATACATCAGCATGACATCAGAGCAACCACACTTGGACACATTTCTAACCGGCATACACCTCGCAGTGATCACATCTCGAACAAGCCTATTTATAAAGCGACTTCAATGCACAAGCTCATTATCATTTTGCAGGTGATTAAGTCATATGTGTCCCAACGTTCAGAGGATGAACTCCATAGCCAGTGCTTGAATTCATGTTCATTACATACTAATTCACAACATAGGGAGCTAATGAGCTGATTGTGACACAGGGATAGAGTGCGGGTGATGGCTGAAGATGGGAAGACTTATGAGGGCGTGACAACTTTATTATTTAAAATTATATTATACAGCCTCAGTTTATATAAGTGAACCATAATACTACAATAGTACTAGAGGTCTGCACGGGCCTTACAATAAAACCTGACCCATACCCAAGACTATGTGGCATGACCCTACCCAACCCAAATGATACCGTCAGATTGCAAGCACGAACCCAAAATTGCTCACTATCTTTATACGTTACCTATCAAGTACTGTTTCAATAGGCTATATTTATGTAAGCATATAGGCAACATTTGTAACAGTACTGAAACAGTAAACATACAGTTTTAACAAGGCATGGCAGCCCCTCAGTACACTAGAGCAGAAGGGGGAAAAAGCATTGACGTTAATGCACTGATTGAGGAAAGTTGAGGAAAATATAAAAGGCTTTCCCATGCCGTAGAACCAGCAGTAGAACTAACTTGGTTCTAATGGAAACATTTATTTTTAAGATGCAGAAAATCTCTACACCTTGAGCTGATTCTCTCAACAGATACTTCAGCCTTATCTCTCTATATCTGCCTTTTATCTCTTTCTCTAGTGCAGCATGAAGAGAAACAGATCGAAGAGGCAGAAGCAGCACATAGATTTGGAGTATGGAGGAGGCCAAGGCTACTGACACCCCTCTTGCTGGAGCAGGATGGTATTGGTGTGACAGCAGTATGGCTGATATTAGAAAGGTTCTCATACCAGCTGGAGTGCAAAGTACAAGAAATTGTCATAAAGTCTTTATTAGAAGGACCTATTTAAAATATGTTCTCTCAGGCTGCTGCCATCTACCCTGCAATCTTGCGTCCTCATTTTTCATTTTTTCACACCCAAGCTGTCCTACCAGCAGGAAGCAGTGTTTATGCATGTCCATGGGAGGCCAGGCTCATAAACCGGCCCTTGTGTGTAAGCTGAGCATTTAAAACACATGGCATTTCTCTCCCGCTGTGACACTGATTAGAAGAGAGAAGGCAGATTAATCATGAGAATGCTGGCATTTCGCCAGGGACATCACTGCAATCGCGAAGGAAATGTGACGTCGGCTCCCATCAATCCGGAGGGGCTATAGAGTGGCGGGATGAAAGACAGAGTGATGAAAGGCTGAGCGTAATCACTGTAATTTTACTCTTCAGCTCCTACAAAATTAATCGTATTATTCCCTGGTGCTAGTGATACCACCCTGTATGAAGAGGACTGTTTTAGACAGGACTTACAGAGAGCAGTTTAAGTGAAAACATCAGGATTTAAAGAGAGTCCAGTTTATGGATGAGCTGTCCTCAATATGAACTCTACCCTCTATCCCTGTTTGATCTTCTCCTGTCCATAATGGGCTTTTCTCCTTAGCTCTCCCCATTTTTTTCATTACCCGCACCTAAACAGCATTTCCTCTGTATTTTCTGCTTGCGTAGTTGTTTCTTGTTTTCTTTTTACCTTCAACATTATCATCGTTTTCTTTTCTTCATCCCTGTTCCCTACAGGGTTTGTGCAGTAGTGGATTATGCAGTCTTTCTCTCTCTCTCTCACACACACACACAAACACAAACACACACACTGTCAGGAAGACCACATATCCAGGTAGGGACTTTGATTAGTTAAGAGGTGGAGATGGAAGACAGACAGATCCAGGACATATACATCAGTTAAGAGAGACTTCTGAAGGGCGAGATAGAGACCAGCCAGGGCATGAATTTGACATGGAGATTTTAAATATGATTGTATGTCATCCTGAATGTGTTAACCCTTTAATGCATGGGTGTTATAATGCAACCATTTTTACTGTAAATACCTCGGGTCTCCTCAATACATATATCTATCAAAAATGAATCTTCAAAATGCCCAGATGGTGTAAAATTTTCAAAGACAATTTAAAATACTAGAATATATTCTGTTTTATATTAATGTAGTTTTATTTTTCAGATATCAAGGAAATAATGCAATAAATAATGTGAGATGAATTACTTCCATGCTTAAAATTTCATGAGCTACAGATATGAACATTTAAAAATATTTTCACCTATTTTTAAGATTTATGCATGTCAATTTCATGTCAAAATTCCACCTAATTGAATTGTGTAATTTTTAACTAAATTTAATAAACAAATCTTGAAAAAATGTAATTTTGTTAAAGATTACGCATTTCAATTTGATGGAATTCTTTTATGAAATTGAAATGCGTAAATCTTAAAAATCAGCTAAAATGTTTTTTGGAGTGTATTTCCTCATGCAGTTGTTAAGTCTAAATAGACATACAATTTTCACAATTTCAGTAGTACACCGAAATGACAATATCTATATTATACTGTTCATGTGTTGTACTTGCTATAGTTTACTTTTGCATCATCAAATAGCAATGTCAAAATCAAGTCAATCACTGAAACAACTACCTTAAGTAACAAATAGCAATAAGACAAGTGTCCACGCATATGGGATACTGATAATTCACCACCATTGTGCAGAAAATCCTGATAATATATTAGTAATTTGTTTATGGGGGCTAAACTCTCAAAACACTGCTATAATCTGAATCTAAAATGCTCTAACTTTAGGGATCTGTTTACTCTTTATGAACTGACACACAGATGCTGCAGTGAGATGTATTGTTTGACACATATTCTTGACTGAGAGCATAAATGCACCAAACAAGATATTTTATGTTTACACTTATACAGTTTTACTGAGTATATTGATTGCCCAAATTCACAATTACCACCAAAATATGCTACAATAAATAAATATCTACATACATTACATACATACATAAAAATGGCACATGAATTTATGTTCTTGATAGTATGGCAAGTTATTTTTTCATTACTCTTAGCATTTATTTAATTTGATCTGTACTTTTCTATTTGAATAGTTGTGTTTTTCTCTGCCCTCAATATTCATGCTTACATAAATATTCAGTAAGCTCACCTATTGACATGTAATTAAACAGATATCTCATGTTAATACCTTATAACTTGGAATGGGTATTATAGTTACATGATTTGGCTTATCATGTTTCAACACAACTGACTGTTTGTTGCCCATTTCAGTAAATGCTTCAAATATGACTAGGAAATTCTGAAATTCATGCTAAAAGATGAGTATCATTTCTCAGCTCAGTTGTGGCACTGATATATAGTACAGTGACAGAAGATATATGTTCCAGAGATATGCGTTCAGCATTAGGATTCTGCAAACCAGCAAAAGGTCTTGTCCAATGTACACCTCTATTCTCTCATCTCTCTCTCTCTCTCTCTCTCTCTCTCTCTCTCTCTCTCTCTAGATAGATAGATAGATAGATAGATAGATAGATAGATAGATAGATAGATAGATAGATAGATAGATAGATAGATAGATAGATAGATAGATAGATTTCTTCAGTTTAACAGCCTGTAAAAAGAGATTAATGAAGCGAATGTGAGGACTGAGCATAAGAAGTACAACCAGCAGAAGCTGCAGTCAGTAAAGAGAGACATCTTCTCCATGTAGACAGAGACTGTACAGAGAGTTGAGCTTTCAGGGCAATGGGAGTGTATACAAGCATGCATATATTTCTTCTATAAGTATGAAATCATATAGGGAGATAGAGGCTGTTGCAATATGGGGAAGTTGTCACAAGGGCTATATCTCACAAACTATCAGTTTTTTGTCAAAATTCCAATTACTCAAATGTGTGTTTTCTCTAGCAGTGGTTTTGTATGTTGGTTTGAAACAGCTCATTAAAAACCTTCTTAAATTAGAATATTGTTTGTGAATTCTATCTTCCAAACTAAACTTCTCTTCATATATTTGCTACAGCTGTTGGGTAAACAAACGAGAACAATAAAATCACTCTAGTATACATTCAGGCAAGGGGCCTTAACATTACATTAAATAACATTGAATAAATATAATTTTATATTGCATCAAATATCCTTATATCACCATAAAAAACACTGCCTAATGTATGAATGGGTAAATAGCACTCATAGCGCCAGCTTAGATTAGATTAATCTGGGGCCATCTAATGCTATTAATGTTTGCGCATCGTTGAAGGTGTTCTTTTCCTTTTCTATTCTTTTAGGGGGAAAAGACCCTGCGGAGGCCATATCCTGCCCAAAGTGGAGGTAACATGTGGCAATACGACACGTGGGCTTACAGCCGCACATGGAAGAGGTATGGTAGGTCCTACCTCAATGGGGAGGAGCTCTTCAAATACAGCGACCAGGGGCAGAGAGAGCTCTGCCCAAAGGAGACACACCTGTGGAGCACCTATCCCATTACAGGGCATATTAGCAACAGTAGTTGGTCTGGCTGTGAATTCCTCCACCCAAGGAAGGACATCCAGGGTTCACGGGTTTGTGAACTCACATGGGAGAAGCAGCGCAAGTCTTCGCTTCACAGAGGGGAAAGGTGCTATACGCAAGCGATACACCTGGCCAGCTGTTCCATATTATCAAACTTACCTGTTGGTACCTGACAAAACACGGGACGAAACCGGC